>NC_035108.1:283494928-284130893 GCF_002204515.2 Aedes aegypti | reverse complement strand
AAATTCTCAAGTATGCTGTTTAGCTTGACATGGTAGTAACGGTTTCGGCAAATTCGCCAGATTTTGGACTAACGACGTATTGACGTCGATTTCAAATGGGCGTGCTGGCACTTCATAATCATAAAAATTGTCCGAGCTAGGGGAAGTTGGCAACACAAGACATTCTCGGTACGATCGAAGGAAATTTGACTGTGGGTGTATTCTGAACAGTTCATCTAATTGGATCATCACTCTAGAAGATGTTATGTGACAATTGGCTAAATACCTGCAATTCAATTCTAGAAACCGAATGTTCAGCGGAAGGACACCAGCTATCACTTCAACCGACTGAGTATGAGTAGAATTCAGCAAACCCAAGCATATCCTCAGGGACTTGAACTGAATCCGTTCGAGTTTGATGAAATGGGATTTAGCAGTCATGTGAAAAATGAAAGAGCCGTATTCAATTACTGATAGGATAGTCGTTTGTACAATTTTATCATATCCGACGGGTGAGCTCCCCACCATGTCCTGCTATGGTACGTAGAAAGTTTATTCTTCGTTGACATTTTCGAACAACCATATTGGACATCGAATTCTCCAAAGTACAATTTTGATCGAACCATAAACCGAGATATTTTAAAACAGAGGCTTTGGGTTATTCGAAGGTCATACAGATGTAACTGTAGTGGAGACAATGTTCGTTTATTCGAGAATACCACGATTTCCGTTTTTGAAGCAGAGAATTCCAATCCGAGTTTTGTGCCCATATTGCGAGGTTATTTAAAGAGGTCTGAAGAGTTCCTTCCGAAAATTTAACATCTTTAGCAGTAGCCCATAAACATGCATCATCAGCGTATTGTACTAAAACACATCCGCTTTCAATGCTGCTATCCTATGATCACTAGATAGAGATTGTAAAGCAGAGGCTTAGAGAAGATCCTTGTGTTAATCCTAGACATGAGTTGCGGACATGTTTAACTTGAAAGTTCTGATAGAATGCATAGTTTTCAGCGACAAGAGGTTGAACAAAAATCAGCTAACTGAACTGGAACTCCAAGCTGCATAGCTTGTGGCATAGAATGTCAATTAGCACTGAATCGTACGGCCCCTTTATATCAAGGAAAACTGCAGTCAATGCTTGTTTGGATCGAAATGCGATTTGAATATCAGTAGCTAATAATGCTTGGCAATCTCTTGTACTTTTTGCGTGGCGAAAACCATATTGCGTCGGAGAAAGTAGTTGATTTTTTTCAGCCCAAACTCTAGTCTAACGAGGATCATTTTTTCGAGAATTTTACGAGTGCAGGATAGCAAAACCTATTGGACGATACGACTGTGATAAACCGGGGTCTTTACCAGCTTTGAGTATAGCAACAACCTTAATATTCCTCCAGGCTACTGGAATGGATTTGTTTTTGAAGATCAGTGTATGAACGAAGGAGGAGCTCTTTAGCAGGAGTAGGTAGATTTTTCAATAGAGAGAATTTGATTCCATCCATGCCAGGTGAAGAATTATTACACGATACGAGAGCGTTTTCTAAATCTGTGAAGCTAAAATCCTCTACTAGATCCATTGAAACCGTATCATTTCAATGAATAACGGCGGTTGAGTAGACACAAAACAAGGGCTAACGTTTCAGCAAACCGATCGATCCAACTCACAATCATATTCTCGAATATCCGAAGGACTTGGATTAAAGTTCCTCAGCCTACGCGCTGTTTGCCATAAAATAGGCATGGCGGTATCTTTGGTCAGAGATTCTACGAACTGCTTCCAAAAATTACGTTTCTTATTTTGAAAATCATTTTACTTTGGCCTCTAACTTTTATAATTCAAGAAATCTTGCATCAATCCAAACTTTCGGAACATTTTGAAGGCATCTGACCTCTGCTTGACAATATCAGTACACTCTTGGTCCCACCAAATTGTGGGAGCCTTAGTTTTGGAAAGTGACGAACGGATTGGCTTAGTTTGCGAGTTTTTCGGCTGCCATCAAAATCAAGTTTGTTAGGAATCCGTGCAAATCCGGTTCCTGTACTGAAACGTTTCAATTTCTGTTAAAATTGTCGAGGAGTATTTGGACCAATCAATATGTTTTGTCAGGTCATAGGGAACCACTAGTTCCCTTTTAGAGTTTGTACAAAAATGATATGTGGATCGGCAGATGGTCGCTAACCAGCAGGGTCATCAACAACATCCCAGACACAACTTAAAGATAAATTCGATGAGCACAGTGAAAGGTCGACTCTACTGTTACAAGATGGAGGACAGGCTATCCGAGTTACTTTCCCTGTGTTTAACACTGATAAGCGAAATTCGTCTAATATGTCGTAGATCATATTAGCTCTACTGTCATCTTTATCCTCCCCCCACGCACAACCATGGGAGTTAAAATCTCCGAGTAGAAATACAGGATGAGAAAGTTTGCTGACTAACGTTCTTAAGACACTAGGTATCAATCTAGCTGATGGAGGAATATACAGGGAAGCGATTGAAAACACCATATTGTCAATCTCAATTTCAGCCGCAACCACTTCGATTGGATTAACATTTGGTAGATCTATACGACGAAATGAATAAACAGTTCTTTATACCCAACATAACACCCCCTGCTCGGATATCTCGATCATTCCGAAGAATATTGTAGTTCTGTAGATAAAAATTCAAATCCGGAGTAAGAATGTTTCCGAGAGCGCGAAACAATCAACATTTAGCTTAAGTAAGAAGCACCTTAGATTTGCTATTTTTGGCAGAATACTTCTGCAATTCCACTGGAATACGGAAAACTTCTGGTTTAGAAGTGAGTTAGCCATCGATAGATACTAACAGTCCAAGGAGTGGCCATGATGAAATCAGTTTTTTCAGAAGGATGTTCAATATGGGTGTCAGTTTCAGGAGGATGTCTGTCCAAGCCGGAGTTAGCTGAAATATCTCCGAAAATAGCTTAACTATCTGGGTAACTGTTAAACCTACAGCTGTAGAGGAGTTTTCTGTGGAGCTGGCCACTCCAGGGAGGTTTGGAAAATCGGATTCTTTGTATTGAAACTCAGGAGGTTTCCGGCAGGGTTGTGACAGACGAGAGGTGGATGGAAAATCAAGAAACGGTGGGTGCGAGCTAACGGATTGATGTTGTCGCGAAGCCAACGGTGCAACACATGGTTGATGATTGGAAGATTTGCTAGTTGGAACATTCATTACATTTTGAGACGACAGAATGGAATCTGGCTGATGATCGGAGGATTTGGTTCTCTTTGATTTTTTTGCTCGGGTTAACTTTTTGCGTTTCAAGGATTCCGAACGGCTACATACTGACTCATTTTCATCAATGTCTGACAGTTCACTGAGCGACGCATACGGGTTTCATGACAGAAGTCGGAGTTAGGCAAATTACCGACTGTTTCAGCATAACTGAGTTTGGATTTTTGCCAGATTCGTGCTGTGGCAAATTGGGCACGTTTTTTGTAAGCAGAGCAATCGCGGTGCGATTCATGGCTCTTTTTTACAATGGAGGCAGATGTTTTCTTGGATTGGACATGTGGCATCGTGATGAGATTTTCCCACATTTCCCACAACGTGCTTTTGTTCGCACAGAGTGGTTCCGTGTGGCCATACCGTTTGCATTTGTTGCAAGCATAGGCTTCGGAGAATAGATTCGAACGGGGATCAAGACATTTCTGATTTCGAGAAAGTCCGGCCAAGATTGTTCCTTCGAACGTCACCCGGATAGAATAGGAGGGCTTGAAAGATTTTCCATTTTCATCATCAGATGCAATGGCTAGCTGATTGCATTCCAAAACTGGAACCGAAGGGATACGAGGGTCTTTGAATTTGCCAACACCTTCATCCTTAAGGTACGACAGATCCATATCAGCCTGCTGAATCACGCCATCGATCTCCACTAAATTGCATGGAACATATACTCGATAGAGGCGAGACAAACGTTCATTAAGAGCAACATTATTTGCTTCTTTCACGATTGGTCAGCACAACGCGGACCTTGCTGAAACCAATCTTTCGGACTTCCTTTACAGTCTTGAAATTACTGTAAAGCTCTGCAGAAATCAACAACACGTTAAGCGGTTTATCTTTTTGCCGGAGGAACACTTCATATGGACCTTTCGCTGATGCCGGATAGCAACGATGGCGGGAAGCAGTAGGCTGAGGGTCTGTGCCAATAAGTTGAGGATCGGCTAGTGATGGATGATCGGAAGACATTTCTTCGATGATTGGTGGCATCTGAGAGGAAGACCCCTCATTGCCAACCATATTTTGCTACCGAGACCAATTCTCGTGCAACCAGTAATGGGTTGCGAAACAATGCGTTCTCACGACAATAGAAAGCACAATAGATACTTAGCTTTGAAATGAGTCCTCGAATTGACCTTCACACAATAACACCGCACGGAGTTCGAAAGCAGAAGAGGGAGGAATTGATGATGCATTAAACTGGCTCCCACTGTAGACCGTATATACCACTGCGTCTACGCCAGTTCATGCGGAAGAGTGGTCAAACATTAACGCAGAGGAGATGTTTTTCACGGATGGCTCTTTAGGAGTTGATAACTGTGGATTCGGAGTCTACAATTGTAACTTCGAAGCAAGCTTCCAGTTAGAGTTTCCGTGTTCAATCTATAAAGCGGAAATGTTAGCCGTAAAATTTACAGTAGATTATATCAAATCTCTTCCACCCAAAAGATACCTCATTTGCTCCGATAGCTTAAGCTCAATAGAAAGTCTAAAAAACATTCGAGTTTCTACGAAAACAAGTCTAATTGCTTTGTACATTAAGGAAACCGTGGCATGGCTTGCCAAACGCCAATATACGATCACATTTATGTGGGTTCCGTCGCATTGCGGGATTGAGGGCAATGAATTTGCTGATGCCCTTGCAAAGCAAGGAGCCCGAAATGGTGATGTGTATCAACATTGCCCAGAAGCTCGCGATTTTTATACAATCATAAGACAGACAGCTTTGTCGTCTTGGCAAGATAGTTGGTCTAATAGTGAACTAGGTAGATACTGTTACAGTATTCTACCCAAAGTTTGTCTTTCTTCTTGGTTTTCAACATTACAGTGCAATAGACTGTTCGTAAAAAATATGTCTCGCCTAATATCGAACCATTATACTTTAAAAGCATCTCTTTTCAGGGTAAACATAGTCAACTCCAACCTTTGCGATTGTTCCCTGAGCTACGAAGACATTGATCACATTATTTGGCAATGTGAGAAATTCGAAGAGACAAGACCATCCCTGTTACAACAATTGGAACGAGAAAATCGAGCTCCGCAACCCATCAGAGATGTTTTGGGAAATATGGATATCCTCTATATGCAAATCGTTAATAACTTCATCAAAAAGTCAAAAATTCAACTGTGAACTGTTCTTATAATAATAATACACCATTTTTGTTCATTTTGTGAAAAAAAAAAACTAACAAAAATACTATGTGTAAATAGATTGTAAACAACTAACATGAAAAATCGGCTCCGTTAAGGTCTTCCAATGAGCCTAATAAACTATTTAGTAAATAAAAAAAAAAAAAAATTCCTCCCTCTTCCCCTCATTGGTCTGCATTCTGACGTGGCAAGCACCATTATCGCCTAAAAATAGAAGATCACCAGCACTTACACTGAGGGTGTCTGTTAGTCCCAAGCAGTCATCTAGTTGGTTCCTTGTGTAAGTACAGCTGAACTGGCGATACTAGAGTAGCAACATGGGCGGCCAATCAAGCTCAAGCTCAAGCTCAAGCTTGATATCGAGTAAGAGAACCATAGTAAGTGTTGATTTTCATGGCTACCTCGATGGTCCTTTGGATCGCATTTGCGCTGGATTTCTGTTCTATAACTTGATACCTCCGATAGGTAACCTACCTAGGTCGATAGTCCCTTCAATATCGAGTTAAGTAGAGAGCGCTCTAACTCTTCGTCTTCTTCTTTTTCTTGGCATTATCGTCCTCACTGGGACAGAGACTGCGTCTCAGTTTAGTGCTCTTTTGAGCACTTCCACAGTTATTAACTGAGAGCTTTCTTTGCCAAAGTTGCCATTTTCGCATTCGTATATCGTGTGGCAGGTACGATGACGCTCTATGCTCAGGGAAGTCAAAGAAATTTCCATTATGAAAAGATTCTGGACCGACCGGGAATCGAACCCAGGAACCTTCAGCATGGCTTTGCTTTATAGCCGCGGACTCTAACCATTCGGCTAAGGAACTCTTCATCGTAATGTTCAATGTAAAAGTGAACAAACTCTTCTGAATCAAAATATTCCCATTTACAACAGGCAATATTGAAGCTCCTGGCGGGAGGAAGTAGATCAAAGTAATCCAGGCTATTAACTTCTACTACTGAAAATCAGTGTTGCTTTTATAGAAATTTAATGATAATCCAGTACGATTTATTGATTGATTGATTTGACTTTATTAACGAGATTTTTAGCCCTGGGCTAGTTCATCTCGGGACCAACGGCTTTACTTCCCTTCCGAAGGAAGTCGTCACTATAACTTTTTACGTCATAAGTGACTATGTCGGGGATGAGATTCGATCCCAGGTCCTCGGCGTGAGAGGCGAGTGTTCTAACCACTACACCAGGTCCGTCCCCAGTACGATTTATGTAGATTTTGAAATCAATAATAATTAATTATCCAGAGATTGATTCAAAATGTGACCTTCGGCAAAGTTGTAACTGATAACATTTCACTTGAGGAGAGTTGCAAAACTTTTGAATAAAATATTATGACGAAGTTTTAGAGGGCTGAAGACAAAAGGTTGGGGTTTCCCATAATAATTACCATATACATTTCGAATGGCATGTGCACAGTCATTTTTTTTTCAAAACACTTACTTACCATAATAAACATCGTTCAAGCATAGCGTAGCCAAAACTGTGCACAATGCAGTATACGTTGGACCTTATCCTAAAGTTTTCCAGTAGACAGTGTTCTTTGTACCGTCGAACGGGGGTGCATATAGTTCTCGTTATGCCTAATGTCCATTATGCCAAACGTCTTTATACGAAACGTCCTTATGCGAAACGTCATTATGCGAAATGGGCCACACCTCCCCCCCTCCCCGTCGAACGGGGCAACTTACAAAACTTCGACACCATTCCAAATTTATGTTTCTTGCAATGTTAAACAGATGCGCGTGTCTATGTTTTAAAGCAGTGATTCCCAAAGTTGGCGATTTTCTGGCCCAGGGGACGAAAATTTGAAAAATTGTATATGGGGGGCGAAAATACTAGAAACCCCCTTTCCCGAAAGTGGGAGAAACTGAACACCACGATTTATGTGGAGAAATGACTCAATTTAATAATAGATTATACTGAATACAGAATAATCTGAAAATTCCACATCTAACTCTTTCCCCCTATTTGTGTGTTCCTTTTAACATTTTATTATGAAAAAGGTTAGACAAAACTTGGACACACATTTTCAAAGACGAAATATGTTTTTAAAGCATCCAGTTGTTTAAGCTTACTTTGGATGATCAATAAAAACCGATAAAAGTGTGCAGACAGAGCGGACCAAGTGTTGAAAAGCAATAAAATGATTGATTACTGCATTTTTTGAGTCTATTTCAGAGTCCGATAGAAGTTTACGGTAGTTCTATGGTGTATGTATGGCATGTCCTACGATACGCTTATTGGACCAGCATATTTTGGTCGGTACTCAAGATTTTCACTTGGTCCACTCTGACTGAACGCATATTTCAATATTTCTGATCTTCAACGCCCTGACCCTGCAAAACCTTAATTTTCAAGCTATCGTAATGCCACTGATTTTGGTATTTACTTTATGGGTTATTTAAGAATTTACGATACTGGTGTTGAAGGGTCTTGATAATCTGTTTATCTTAGAAATTGGGTGCATAATTTGACCATGCAAGCATTAAATGATTGTTATTTTTCAAGAAATTGTTCAGTCAGAGTGAACCAGCTCACTGAACGGTGGTCTTTGGTTCAGTCAGAGTGGACCAAGTGCACATAGTCCATCAAAACAATCGTTGTATTAGGGGTTTGGATTATGATTTTTCATGATTATCACTTCACATTATATTGTTTGAAAGTAACATAAAGACGTGTAAAAATATTGAACCGAAATTTAAACGAGTTCAAAAATTACAGAGCGTTAGACTTTAAACTCATTTTTCTCAAAATATCAAAAATGTCACTTGGTCCACTCTGACTTAACGCCGACCATTTGTAGTCCGAGATATCATTCAAAGTGTTTCTAAAGTGATCAATGTCTTTTGATTATTTAAACATTTTTAGATATTGGTTAAAATATCTAAATTAAATTAAAAGCTTTATGTTTTATTTGTAAAAGAGATTTAGAATTGGGTAGCAAGTGTTATTGTTATTAGCATCCGAGTCCTCACAGGCAAAGTTTTCGACAAAACTTGTTACTTACTTACAGCACAAACTATTTGAAAAAGTGCAGTAAATTTTGTCAGCAAAAATCACGTATCAACGTTGATACTAAAAATTACCAAAGACGTTAATCATGCAACTTTAAAATAATTTTGAAGAATTATCGAAAAAAAACCTCCAGGATTTAAGAAAAACAACTTGTTCACGTTACATTGCAATTAACACAGCATGGATTGTTTTGGATTTACCTATGCTTTTTTAGTTTTGGCGTTCTAAAAACTGTCCAATATTTATCAAGGGACGGGGTTGGTGGTCTAATGGCTACCGCTTCTGCTTCATATGTAGAAGGTCATGGGTTCAATCCCAGGCCCGTCCCTTTCCTCGTACTTTGTACTTGTTTCTTACACTTGCTTCCTTCTTCCACTCTATCTATCTCACACCCTACTCGTTCATAGCAAAATCGCTAGAACCAGAAACGGACAAGAAAGCGTTTTCCCTACGCTTCACTCTATCTCATCATTATGCCTTTCCTTACGCCTGATACTTAGGCAGTCTGCTAACCAAAGAGCAAACCTCTCTGCCATGCCTTTCCCCCAATCCATACACTCCCGCATGAACTGGCGTAGATGCAGTGGTATATACGGTTTACGTGGGTGTCAGTTCAATGCAACATCAATGCCTCCCCCTTCTCCTCATTGGTCTGCATTCTGTCGTGGCAGGTGCCATTGTTGCCTAAAAATAGAAGATCACCTGCACTTATATATTGAGGTTGTCTGTTAGTCCCAAACAGTCATTCGGTTGGTTCCTTTTATAAGTGCAGCTGATCTGGCAATACTGGAGTAGCAACCACGGGCGGCCAATCAAGCTCATGCTCAAGCTTTTCGTATCAGGGGGGCGATTCCAAAAATAAATTGGCCTCAAGGGGCGAAAGTCATAAAAGTTTGGGAAACAGTGTTTTAAAGTATACTACAAGGGTAGATGAGGGTGTCCCAAAATTTCACTTTTTCAAAAAAAAAAACGATCAACCTCCAAATGGTTGACAAGAATATTACGATCAAACTTTTGAATGAGAAAAACTCTGAGAAACTACATTCAGAGTTTGCCCTGTCGTGATTTTTGAAAAAATCCGAATATCTTCAGTTGTGTAAAACATATATATCTAGTTCAAAATATAATAACACCCATAGTTTTAACATTTTTTTTTGCAGATTTATTAGGGTCCAAAATATTTTGGAAATATAATTACCCTGTATGTTTTGCACGAAAATCATTCACATCGATTTTTTGAATGTTCAAAAATCATGATTTCTCCAAAACATTTTTATTTGATATCGTCAAAAGTGGGTTCAAACATGACGCTTGAATTATTCTTTATTTATGAACGATTGGAAATTTTGTAAGGAAAAAAATTACCAAAAACTCCTAATTTTTTAAAGTTATTCAAGATCTACGGAGGACAGACATGTGATTTTCAAGGGGTTTTTGCTGAATATCATACAAATGTGATCCAATTTCCAACATATTTCCCCAATAACCGGAGAAAATCCAATGGCGCAGCGTATTTTACATATAATTGTAGTAAAGTTAGGCTTATTTTATATTTTGGTGGACAGGTTTTAGCTATTAGAAAAAAATCTAACATGTAATGAGTGCAATGAGGATAAGAAAATGATCTAAATAGCTAAAAGCCGTCTTCCAAATGATTAATTCAGCCTTAACAAGTGAAACTTGGCGCACCACTCGGTTTTCTTTAGTTTATGGGAACATATGTTGGAAATTGGATCACATTTGTATGATTTTCTGCATAAAATACCAAAATACTTGCATTTCTGTCCGCAGTAAATCTCAAATTACTCCAAAACCCATAACATTTGAAGTATGGTATCTTCGCTTAATTTTTTTTTTCTATTTCCTTATTAAGTTTGATACCCACTTTTGATGTAAAAAAGGAAAATTTACTGATAACTTCGTAGTTTTTGAACATTCAAAAATCATAGTCTCAATACCAAGGGATCTGTGAAGAAAACTGTTGGTTTTACGAAACTTCGCTGAACTAGAAATACTTTTTTGACATAAATAACGAAAATAAGTCTTCTTACAAAAATCTTAACGGGACAACCTCTCAACGATGTTTCTCAGAGTTCCCCTCATACAAAAAATTGATTGCCACATTCTTAGTACCATTTGGAGGTTAAGCCCCAAAGTTTATAAAAAAGTTAAATTTTGGAGACCCTAGTCTTCCCTTGTAGTGTACTATAACACATAGTTACGAGCTATTTGTTAGTAATTTTGGCACGGTGCCCTGACAGAACGTTATTATGCAAAAAAATTGTCCATCAAATCGGAGCACAGGGCTCGATTCCTGGGGTCATTCTGCAACTCTGGAACAATTTTTAAAAAAATCCCTAGGAGGAATTTCGAGAAATCTCGATTTAAAGTTTTTAACTGAAAATTGCAATATTTTCCATATTAAAACTGAAAAAAAACTACAAAAACGCTCAAAAAGTTAGCCAAACTGTTCTCAACTAGTATAACAATGTTACAGTTGTTATAATTAGAAATATTTACAGCTTTTCCGGCATTCGCACTAAATGACCAGCTCACTGAAGTTTGCCTATTTTATTCGCTCAATAGTTTTCGCTCCTGTTCTCAAATAAATGTGCTAAAAGAGCCAAGAATAAGCGTTTTATACAGGGCAAATTGACAATGGTGTTTCATTTAGGCAAGCTTGCATTGATCGTTGCTCTCTTTACATTATCATTAAAAAACTGCTTTAGTTTTCGAAACACTTTTCAGCGTTGCACGATAAAGGATCGCGAGGTGTTTTGGCGAAGTTGTTAACGAAATAATGGATCTTTGAAGTCAGATAAGCCTTTATCAAGCAACAGTGTAGAAATGTCGTCTCCATTTGCAAGTTGCGGATCCCTGAGCTGGTTACGTAATCCATGAAAGGATATATTCGCAGCTAGAACACGTGTTCTTACTACACGGGAAACATTATTATCATACGTCACAAATGTTATATTGCTCTTCAACAACTTTAATTACATCTTCATCAATAAATGCCTCAACACCAACACATCTGAACCTGTTTTTTCTCTATATGCGATCATATACGTTTGGGTAAAGTAAATGACATTACAAGCTTGTCTTCGTAGTTCATTTTTAAAATAGTGAAACCCTGCTTTACTGCACTGCGATCGATTACAATAAAGTCATCGTCTGCAAAATCAAGGAGTATAAGCAGGGCAGACAATCGTCAGATTCGTCACCGACGAAATAAAAAAATATCGTCATCCAGTATAACAACTCTGGCAGGTCGTCATCTCGTCATCGACGAAAGAATGCACGACAACTTCAACCTAAAATCGTCAACTAGCAAATCTCGCATAATTTGGGATAACGCCCTAAAAACCATTGGTAACCACGTGTGTAGCTCATTGTTTCTGAGCAAATGAATGTATAAACATCCAAACCAATACCACTGGCAGGTAGATAATGATCGTTTCTTCACCATAGAGTTGATAAATAACGTGTAAATCCTTTCAAATCTTCAGAAGGGGGCTTTTAGGGCGAGATCATAAGTTATGCGAGAAATGTTTCTTCATTACGCTTGCTACCCTTACATACATGAAGAAAGCGTTTATTGTATATTCGGTTGGTACGCACCAAACAACGAATGCCATCACATAATTTCTTGTATTTGCAAGTGAATCCGCTCTTCCCATGATCTACATTTGACGATTTAGCGATCGTTTGTTCGATTCCAGACGCGTTTTGTTTTGTATTTGTTTTATTTTTGCAAAAAATTCAAACTACTACCATAACGAAGGAATCGTATTTGTTCGTCATGACGTCGAGCCTATGTGACTGGATCTCTGAGGCAGATCGTCATCCGGCGCTGATGGAGTGACGATGACAACGCTTCTTTTAGTTTCGTCGCCGACTTTTTCCATTTGACGGGGACGATTGTCTACCCTGAGTATAAGCGACATAACGCAATATTGAACAGTAAATTCGGAAACTCATATTTTTTCATTCCATGTAATTTTACAAAAAAAAAGGCTCCTCGTCTACAATCCTTACACTTGATTGTATTTGTCAGCTTAAACAGCTTTAAGTCTCATTTTGAAGTCTTTGATACTACCTGCAACAGCTAGATTTTTGTTACTAAGCCGAACGCGACCTAGAAATCAATAAACAGATTGACGATAAATCCCGAAAAAATTGAACGAAGTGAATGATTGCAAAATAAATACGGCAGACTTTGGTGGGCTGGTCACTTAGTGTGAAAGACGAAAAATAAGCTGTTAATTAATAATCTTCAGCATAGAATGTTTCTCGTTTATCGAACCTAACATCAATAGTATATTTAAATTTATTTCTTTGATTTCGTTATATTAAACGAAGCTTACTGGTTTACGCCATGTAAAACATACTTAAGCCACTCTGGTAAGTTAAGCCAGTAATAAATATTTGTAATTATAACAACGGTAACAGTTATATAGTAGTTGAGAACAGTTTGCCTAATTTTTTAAGCGTTTTCGTAGGTTTTTTCAATGTTATTGAATTTTTGTATAATATGGATTATATTGAATTTTTAAGTCAAAAATTTCAAATCGAGATTTCTCGAGATTCCTCCTAAGGATTTTTTTAAAAATTGGCCCAGAGGTGCAGAATGACCTCAGGAATCGAGCCCTGTGCTCAGATTTGATGGACAATTTTTTTGTATAATAACGGTCTGTCGGGGCACCGTGTTTGGGCTTTAGGACATTTGGTCGAATGACGTTTGGTCGAATGACATTTGGTTGAATCGAATGGACATTTGGTCGAATGGCTTGACTGGAAAATCGTTTGGTTTAAAAGATTTGAAAACGAACTTAATTTGTTGCATAATGAATGAACACTGGGTCTTACGTTTGTTTTGGGTAGATGAGTAGACAAACTTTTTATCAGAAGTCAATAATGAATCTTTCTAAATGATAATTATTATTTACGTTTTACAACGAAGTTAGCATATATACTAGTGTCTATATAGGATGAAGTATTCTTGTCGTTGTTCATATTTTCTTCATACCTTTGAACTACTGGTAATTGTATCAAATGCCATGAAGCTATTATTTTCATGTTT
Source organism: Aedes aegypti (assembly GCF_002204515.2). Lineage (NCBI taxonomy): Eukaryota > Metazoa > Arthropoda > Insecta > Diptera > Culicidae > Aedes > Aedes aegypti. The sequence goes on along the minus strand of NC_035108.1, from coordinate 284,117,411 downwards.
ATCGTATTATTGAGCTCTTTTGAATCTCCTTACAATCAGTACTCTATTTACTGCTAAATGTTGGAAGCATAATGATCTGCTGAATTTGCTATTCTTTCAAAATATCATCATTCTTAGGGAAACGCCTCCTTAATGTTTTCGTTATTCAGTTATTGAAATATTGAGCATTGTAAAATTTATTATTCTTAAAAAATTCATCGTTCTTTATATTAAACTGCTGCACATTTTCAGTGTGAGTGCGCGGAACTTTCATTAGGTATCAAGTATTAGAGCGAACGACCGTGGATAATAATTTGAAATGTGGGATCAGACTTTGTACGGTTGGGCATAGAACAACTTTGTCATCTCAAATTGTCAGCGCATACCTTCATATGTAGAATATGAGGGGCCAGTTTTGATGGTCAAGCCACTAAGGAAACGCTTCGACGAAGTGCATCAAAAGAACGGCAAGAAAGATACATTTTGCTTATCATACCTACCTTGATACCTTGATGGCTACAGCGTAGTATCACGCCATTGCCGGGCGTATTGTAGAGCTCCATCTTCGTCGGTCTTGGGCGAAACTTCTCCAGTTGCCCCGAACGTTTAGGGTCGCCAGGTCCTCTTCCACTGCGTACAGCCAGCGTATTCGTGATCTTCCCCGAAGCCGCCGACCTCTACCTGGTTCCCTGCTGAATATTATTTTCGCAATTCTTTCTTCCGACATTCGCACTAAGTGACCAGCCCACTGAAGTCTGCCGTATTTTACACGATTGATAATATTCGCATCTTTGTACACTTGATACAACTCGTGATTCATGCGTCTGCGCCACACACCATTTTCGAGTTTTCCACCGAGTATTGTCCGCAGCACTTTACGCTCAAAAACACCGAGAGCTTTCCGGTCTGACTCTTTCAGCGTCCACGCTTCGTGCCCGTAGAGAGCCACCAGAAGAATCAATGTTTTATACAGGGCGAATTTTGTTTCCGTTTGCAAGCTGCGGGACCTAAGCTGGTTACGTAGTCCGTAAAAGGCCCTATTCGCAGCCGCAACACGTCTTTTCACTTCGCGGGAAACGTCGTTGTCACATGTCACAAGTGTTCCAAGGTAAACAAATTCTTCAACAACTTCAAACACATCCCCATCAAACACTACCTCAGCACTTACACCACCATGCCTGACTCTATCTCTACCTGCAACCATGTACTTCGTCTTGGTAGAATTGATGGTCAGGCCTATCCTCGCTGTCTCCCTCTTCAAAGGCACGAAGGCCTCTTCCACTGACCTGCGATCGATTCCAATCAGGTCTATATCGTCCGCAAAGCCAAGGAGCATGTGGGTCCTTGTGATAATAGTGCCATTTCTTTGCACGCCAGATCTCCTAATAGCACCCTCAAGTGCAATGTTGAACAGTAAATTCGAAAATGCGTCTCCCTGCTTCAATCCGTCTAACGTCACGAACGAGGTTGACACCTCGTCTGCGATCCGAACACTTGATTTCGAACCATCCAACGTAGCACGTATCAGCCTAATTAGTTTCGCCGGAAAACCATTTTCAGACATTATCTGCCACAGCTCATTTCTTTTCACTGAGTCGTACGCCGCCTTGAAATCAATAAACAGATGGTGAGTCTGCAAGTTATACTCCCGGAATTTGTCTAGGATCATTCGCAAGCTAAACATCTGGTCCGTTGTCGAACGGCCCTCACGAAAACCAGCTTGGTATTCGCCGACGAAAGACTCCTCGAGCGGTCTCAGTCTGTTAAACAGGATGCGCGACAGAATTTTGTACGCCGAATTCAGCAGGGTAATTCCTCTGTAATTGGCACACTCCAGTCTGTGCCCTTTCTTGTAGATAGGGCAGATGAGGCCATCCAACCAGCCGATGGGCAATTCTTCGTCCTCCCATACCTTCAGAAGTACTCGGTGGATCGACTGGTGAAGCTGCTCGCTGCTCGCTTCCGTGCTTGAGAAGCTCGACCGGGATCTCGTCCTTCCCAGCAGCCTTACAGTTCTTCAGCTCGCTGATAGCCTTTTTAACCTCTCCTATGGTCGGTGGGTCCACAGCTTGATCGTCATCATCTATGTTCATCCTGTTCCTCGCTACATTTCCATTCTCACCGTTCAACAATTGCTGAAAGTGCTCCTTCCACCTGGCAGCCACTGCCGTTTTATCGGTCAGCAAATTCCCTTCTCGGTCATTGCACATGGCGGGCACTGGTACGGTATTGTGCCGCGCACCATTGACCGTTGCATAAAATCTCCGCATATCATTCCGGTTCATGCTTTCTTGAGCGTCAGTTACCGCACTTTCTTCGTGCTGCCTTTTCTTTCTTCGGTGGATTCGCTTTTCGTCGGCTCTCGCTGCCCTGTACCGCTCTTTGCTTATCATAGCGAATCATTTAATGTGACTTCCACCTAAATTACATTCCTTTGGCATGTAGCTTCGATGACGCTGTCGATGACTTTGACTGATAATTAATTTCATCCGAAATAATCAAACAAGAGAAGAGTTTTTATCCCATGATCGTGTGACGTGGGGCGAGTCGACAGAGGTGACAAAAGTTTACTTTCTTTAATTTGAAATCAACTCGTCGCGATGCATCTGATTCCAAGAATAAGCCTGAATGAGAAAAATGACATCGAGTTAAGTCAAAAATGCAAAGATTCAATCGATTTTGTGAGAAAGTCAGAGTGAGCAACTGAAACCCCAAAATACCATTCATTGCATATTGTAGAGTAGATGTTTGTTGAATGAATTTTTTCAAAGCAGATTCACCAAAGCAGATTTCTTGAACTCTATTCTGTTGTTCTAGAATATGTAACCTTTAGTAATAGCATGGACCATATATTTATGTACACTTTTTTTTCACTGCCCCTATCACTGTGTATTAATATCAAAATAGCACTCTGTACGACAATTTGAAATATCACTATTCGACTAGATTTTCTACTGAATGTCCTTCCGTCCAAATGTCATATGTTTTTAAATCAATTAAATTCTTTTCGACCAAATGAACTTTCGACCAAATGTCATTCGACCAAACGTCATTCGACCAAAGAAATGTTAGGGCTGGCCAGCTCTTGCAATCAGTGCTGGGAATGGTAATACAGCGGGGACTCCCTGGTTGGAACACGATTGCCTTCCATCTAGCGAATCCGTCTCGTTAGTTGGAACGACTGACAGCTGGTGAAAATGCTCCAGACTAACGCATCTGGAGCACAAATCGTCACGAAACGCACATATACATACACATTTGTTCTATATATGGAGACTTCAATCACGGTGCTCCCCTGACCGTTATTATCAGAAAAAAATCTCCATCAAATCTGTGCTCACCAGTCGATTTCTATAGCTATGCTGCATGTCTGGGCAAAATTTTAAAAAAATCGTAGGGCCCGTTTTGAAGTTACGCCTTTTTGAATTTGTAAGTGCACTAATTCAAAGGAAATATGAGATATTTAAACGAGTTTTCATGGGCCGTGATTATCAAAATAAATATAATATCAAAATTATAATCTAAGTTTGTTTATATAGTTATTTGTAACTTCTGAGAGGAGTTTTGAATGAGAAGATAAAAAAAATGTGGTTACGTCCTTTTGAAGGCGTAACCATTGAAAACACTAATTTCCGAAAGATTTGTTAGACATTTTTATACCTTTGAACATATTCAAATGTTTTCAACGGCGCATTGCACTTATATGCCGCCAAAGTATTTCACAATCAACTGATTTTGCATAGGCTCAAGTGTTTTAAGGCATTACGGAGCCAACTTCATAATGTAACCAAATTAGTTCTTGTAGCACAATATTCTGGATAGTTTGGTGAACCCATGTTTTCACGAGTCAGAGTATGATACATGCAATCGATTGCTACTTGTTGTATATCGAATCGAAGTATACGTCAAGGAATACTTTACGATTTATGTTTTCGGTTATGGGTAGCAGTGTATATAATAAAACAAAATTAATAACGTAGAAAGCAGCGATACATAATGGAAGAAAACAATGCAAAGTTTAGAACATCTGTTTTTATTTTGTTTAATGGACTTCAAAATCGTAGCATATTAAATGTTTGTCTCTGTCAGTTTCAAAAACTTTGTGAAGGTCCCATAGACTTTTTTTTTTCGTTTGTGATGAGTCATAGCCAGGGTTGGAAAAAATCATGAAATTCAATCTACAGTAGACAAGCAAAGCAAATCACAGTCGGTGTTGCCAGTGAAATTCACACGCATCGCTGGTGTAGGCAAAAAGCCTTAAGAATAGCAAAATACCCGTTGCTAAGGGCAAGCCAAAATTACTGTAGAAAAATGTTCTATTTCCCGCTGCATTTCCCGCATTTAGAGCCTTCAATGACACTATTGATTTTGAAAATTCATGTACCCAACATAGGCTACTTGATGTGATTCACGTTTTTAAGTTACTGTACTGGGAAGAACTACGTGATTTTCGTAAAATTCAAGCCTACTACTATTACCATTCCCAGCACTGGTCATAACAACTTGTGAGTCTTTACTTTACAACCACAGTCTGCGATCAAATAACAAATAAAAGTTTAGACCAGCAGGGTATCAACAGGGCCACAGAACAATTTACGATTTTCCGGTAACCAAAACTGGAATTTACGTTAAATTCATGAACAACTCTGTTTTAACCATATTTTATATATCTCCTTAAAACTATACCCCTTAACTTTAAATTTCATTACACCGAATACCTAAAGACCATCTCCGCATGTTCCAGTTTCTAGAATGGCATTACTTTGAATTCCATTACCGTGGGACAATGTCATGCAAGGTAATTATATATTCGGGACAATGGCATTCAGCGTAATAGTGCGTTCAGTGTGATGACACTCGGGTTAAATAAATTCGAGGTTAAGGTATAGAATCTTCTCAAGAGAGTTTTGATTTTCAAGGGATTACATGTCTCCCATGAGGCTCTGAAAGTGTTATGATTATAAATTCAATGAAACCAAATAATATCGCATGTTTCTTACTTCTCTTGAGCACATTTCAAGTACTGAAGCTTTTTCTTCACGAGTTAGCATGAGAATGGATTGATTGCTTTATATTATTTTATTTTATCTTTATTAGAGAGATTTGCTTTATACAATTCTTTCACTGTTGTATTTATCCAGAGCTCTTACGAGTTTATGTAATCGAAAAGACCGAGAAATCCAAAGGTAAAATTGTAGATTTTTGAGAAATCTAAATGTAGTAATGTATGCTACAAATGATCACAAAAGTATTGACAGTGGTCTAGAGTTCTATACTTTGGCCAATAATGCATTACTCAGCAATTGAAGTTTATGTTCTGGGGCAGTACAAAATTAGCCGGAATAGCCGGGGAGGTAGCTTCTTCTTGGCATTACGTCCCCGCTGGGGCAGAGCCTACTTCTCAGCTTAGTGTTCAATGAGCACTTCCACAGTTATTAACTGAGAGCTTTCTGGTGCGATCAAACTCTAAGCCCAGGGAAGTCAAGGAAACTTCCATTACGAAAAGATCCTGAACCTAGCGGGAATCGAATCCAGACACCTTCAGCATGGCTTTGCTTTGTAGCCGCGGACTCTAACTACTCGGCTAAGGAAGGCCCAAGTTGAGTCAACAATATTTTATTAATAAAAATAATTACACGAAAATGGCTCCGTAATGCCTTACAGCCCTTGAGCCTTTGAAAAAATATTCAATTGTGAAAGACTTTGGCAACATGTTAGTGCAATGTGTCATTGAAAACATTTGAACATGCTTAACGGAATGCCTGCTTAAAAGAATGCCTAATTAATCTATTGAAAATAAGGATTTTCAATGAAAACGCTTCCAAAAGGACGTAACTCCAAATTTCGTCTATCTTCTCATTCAAAACTCCACCAAGAGGTTACAAATAACTGAATAAACCAACTTTGATTCAAATTTCGATTGTATATATCATCTGATAATCACGGCCCATGAAAACCCGTTTAAATATTTCAGATTACCTTTGAATTAGTGGTCTTATACAATCAAAAGGGCGTAACTTCAAAACGGGCCCTACGATTTTTTTAAAATTTTGCCCAGACATGCAGTTTAGCTATAGAATACGACTGGTAAGCACAGATTTGATGGAGATTTTTTTCTGATAATAACGGTCAGGGGAGCACCGTGTTCAATGCAACGGTAGTCAGACGTCAAAGTAAGTTTGACATCTTCTCCTGACATTCGAGTGCTTTTTAGTTGGAATATTTTCCAACCAGCGAACATCCAACCATCGAGTCATTCCATCACGGAGAAAAAAAAAGGTAGATACAACAAATCTTCGCTTCATTTCAAACAAAATTTTAGGTTGAATTTTGCACAACCATGTTCTTAGTTTGATTTCACTTGACACGTTGGTTGAAACAAACTAAAATTTTAGGTGGGTTTTACCTTAGAAATGTCATTTGATTTTACCAACTTTTGTTTGAAACAAACTAGAAATTTGTTGTTCAATTTGGCAGCAGTAAAAACAACAAATATTTTAGGTTGTTTCAAACTTAGAAAAGCAGTTTGAAATAACAAAAGTTTATTTTGAAACAAACAACTCTTTTGTTTGTTTTTAACAAAATCTTTGTAGGAAATCCTGCTTTGCTCCTGCATTGTGAATATTTCAATAAACAAAAAGTAATTGAAAGACACAAATTTATTTTTAACTTGAAGCATTTAATAACAAATTAATGATTAATTTCATATGTAGCTCTCGATGTGGTCCGCTTGTTCAATCTATTGACCCATGGCACTCCATTCCCTTTATGAATTCGTGTGATTCCGTGAGGGAGCATGGAATTTCCTGGAAACATTATCTGAAAAATATACAAATATGAACCGTTGTTGTATAACAATGTGTAATTTTTAAATTTTACCTGTGAGTTCTCCTTCAGGAAACACAAATTAATCGAGCTTCTTCCTGGGGAATTCGAACAAAAGGAATCTGAAATTTAATTGAGTAGCGTGAAGGTCAGTATTTCCGGAAGCGTTTTTTTTTAATAAAAGGTTGAGCAATGGTTTGATAAATAAGTTATGCTTACCAACATGCGTTTATATGAAGATATAATACTAGTACTATAGATAGCAGATTTCACAATTAATTTGCTTTCACTGCTTACATTAAAGATGTCTATGGCAGTAGACCGCTGCAAAACCTACAACAAATCAAACTAAATATTTGGTTTGTTTCAAATCGTAAAAATATTTGTTTACTCCTACAAACAAACATTTAGTTTGAATCAAACTTCTATTTCTGTTTGAGTTTTTAAAATCTCTCTATTTAAAAACAACCCAGTTTATGACAATATTAAACTAGGTTTTGGTTGAAATTAACTAATATTTTGATTTGATACAACCTAGGTAAATGTCGAATCAAAATGAAAATTCCAGTTTGAAACGTCGTAACTTGTAAGATTGTTTTAAACAAAACTATGACTTTGTTACAACAAATTTATAATTAAGAACAACCAAATTTCTAGGTTGAAAAACAACAAACATTTTGGTTGTTTCAAACTAGCTTGATTTTTCTACGTGATGTAGCGGACCCCCAACGAGCGAATCTCCACTGTAGTAGTAGGCTTAAATTTTCGCGAAAATCACGTGGCTTTCCCAGTACAGTAGTTCACAAACGTGAATCTCATCAAGTAGCCTATGTTGGGTGCACGAATTTTCTAAATCATGAGTGTCATTGAAGGCTCTAAATGCGGGAAATGCAGCGGGAAATAGAACATTTTTCTACAGTAATTCTGGGTTGCCCTTAGCAACGGGTGTTTTGCTATTTTCAAGGCATTTTGCCTACAGTAGCGATGGGCGTGAGTTTCACTGGCTTCGTTTACTGTGATTGGCTTTGCTTGGCTACTGTAGAGTGAATTTCAGATTTTTTCCCAACCCTGCTTGTAATAGCAGGAAGAGGGCTTTACAAAGAAATCACAATAAAATTTTGAAGGTGATTCAGAACCTCCCACAGTAGCCCAAAGCTGACCAAAAGTGAAAAAAATTAATAAAAATTAATAAGTTTACAAATTTCATCAAGGATATTTTTCTTTGATTTCTTTAGAATTTAATAATAATTCTTCAAATACGACGCCAACGATGAGTAGTACTATACAAATCTCGCCCAGCAAGTTCATCGTTCATTTCATAGGGTAAATACCACTGCACACCTTGTTTCTGTAGCCTATCTTACTCAGTTTTTTCTCAGCTTTTCGATGGTGATCTCAGAACTCAAAACGAGCGGTGTGAGAATGACAAAAAACAGGATTTCTGTCGAAATTTAAGATGGCGGATAAATTCAATGAAAGCTACATCCTTCTTCTATCTATACGATACCACAAAGTTTGTTTTGTGTTGAAAGGGAAATATGAGACATATCACGTAAAAAAATACGTAAGAATTGGCTTTTTCGCAACCTGTTTAGATGGATTTGAGAAACCCGAAATGTCTACACTCTAGTTTAAGCATAAACTAGCAATCAGTGACGTTTAGTTAGTGATTTCAGCGAGAATGACTCAAACAAGAGAACTAGAACTTTTCCATACAAAATAGTCTTTGGTAAGTTGAATCTCAATTGTTTATGGAGTAATTTGGAATAGCATTTTTGAATAATTTTAAACATTTACGATTTCGCACTGACGATTTTACTATAGCAAATTAGGTTAATGAAGAATCATAAACGAATTATATGTAAACATCTGAAAGATATATCTATTTTTATTCATTTACTTGTTTTTAATTGTCGGATATATGTTGGATATCGATAATGTCATATTCGATGTATCGCCGATATCTTTATAATTTAATCAATTTGATTTCGCTGATGCCGATAAATATTCATTATGTACAACTCTTTCGAAGTTCTTTTTTGAAATATATTGTTAGGGACTTTTGATAATTAGTTTGCAAGTAATTACAGAATCATGATCGGGTTTTCAAAATCTCTAGGAAATTTATCGAATTTCTAAATTTAAATCCAGCATTGATCCAATTTTTCTCTCACCGTTCCATATCCAAATTTTAACATTTTTTTAACACAATTAAAGTTAGTATGAATGTGCATTACAAAGGAAAGAAAGAATTCTGATAATTTGTTTAGATTTCAAATGGGAACTGAAAAACGTGCTGACAAAATCAGACCATCCATATAGCTATTTTATGTTTAGACACTCCCTACGTTCCAGCAATACACTGCCCAATCACTATGGAATCTTGAGATAAGTCTATTTCAAGGCTCAACTCATCTACCGCCGATAGATCTACGTCTGTGGTTCTACCTTGCAATACATTGAATTAAAGAGCTCTGCTCAGGCCGCAAATCGCTCATAATCTTTATTGATAATCAATTAAACCACCGGATTACAAAGGCACATTTCAGAACCATCGGGAGACCACAGAGCAACAGCATCAACATCCCGCGCGACTCACAGTAGCAGTAGATGATTCGAAACGACCGAAACAGAATACGAAAGGGAAAAATAGCTATAGCTTCCTGCTGAGGGCTTGTCATAATGCAAAACCACATCGCAACAACCAAACCTGAAAAACCACAAAATCGAGCTCATCAAAGCTGGAGGGAAACTCTTGAAAGTGAATCCGTCATGTACCTTACCCATATATTCCCACACAAACACTCCGACATGCACCCCGTTCCAGTTCCGTTGATGTCATCAGCTGTAGAGATTCTTGCTTCCTCTGCGAGGTTCCCGAAGAGCAGCAATGGCAGCAACAAACGGCGGATAGAATTTCAGCTTCTCTACCGGTGCATGGCACAGTACGGGATCCGTCCATCCGTCGCCGTCTACAATTCAGGGTTCACTGCGTGCCGATTGCAATCAGCTATCGCTATGGGTTCAACAAATTTTCGGCAATTTTTCGTAATCATAATTTTGCCGATTACCGCACTGTTGCTACTGCCGTCGTCGTATTCCCGTCAGCCGGAGAGACGTCGAAATCGGATCCATTCAACAGAAGGTTTTGCGTGATTGCTGCCGAGAGAGATCGAACCTTTTGATATTAGATGGTGAGTACCTTCTGTTTACATCAAAGTGAAATATGCTCTGTGTCTCCTTTCCGTTCCCGTTAGATGTTTTTAGGATTGTCTAGGATAGTTGAAACGGAGCATAAAACTTGAACTTTCCTATCAATTTAAGCCATCTTCGTCGGTGATGCGTGACTGCAGGAGAGTTTTCTTTTTATTTGATTAGCTACTGTGATTCCGCCATTAGGGTCGAGTGCTGCACTACTGCAATGTACATATAAATCGGACAAGAATTGATTGAAGGATAATTATAATGATTAGGTAGAAACTGCAGTATTATAGTTGAAACAAAGACGATTGGTAAAAATACTCAATTCTACTCCCGCACGCAGTGAATAGCGTATGATGTATGATAATTTATAAATTACATTAAGGTGATGAGCTAATTCTCGTCGTATTGAGCTTTGATAACGAGAACTTTTTATTTTGTCTGGTTTTGCAATGAATGATGCTGATACGAAACGATGCCAAACAATTCTTTCGCTAGATAGCTTTCACATTGCGGAATAATATTTCGATATATGTTGTTAATTTTTTGTGATTTACGAAATGAAAGTTTCACTTGCCGTAGCCTATTCCCGTCGTATCTATTAATATTATCTATTATTATTACTGGCACAACCATTTTCAATTCTCACAACCAACGGTTCACTGTGATATTGTCTTAGTATATGAGATTCAAATAGCAATTCACAACATTCGCCCGGCAGAATTATTAGCTAAAAAGAAAATCGATGAAGATAAATCGATCTTCTCAGTTACGCCTTTATGATACTGAACGCGAGATATGCACATTTGTGGTCGTTGTAGTAATTCCCTAATATTGAGAAAATCATAAAATTTTGACTGCGTGTGTCTTGAATTATGATTGACGAAGGTGTTCCATAATGTACTTTAATAGTTTCCATAATGTACTATAATATTTTCATAATGTACATAATATACTTCGCCTTGAAATCGATGAAAAGGTGATGCGTTGGGCAAGCATGGGAAAATTCACTCACTCACCCGAACGTCACCGATAAAAAAAATAGCAAAAAAATTGCTGCTACCGAGCATTCAGTGATAGCTGAATCGTACTGGGTGGAGTGTAGCATGAAAGCGTCAAAACCGATTGTGTAAGCGCAAGAATCAGAAGGAACACGAATGGAAGTGAATACCAATACACTTGTATCTGTGAGGCACGAGTGAAAGCATCAAGCATCCATTCGCCGAATGCATTGAACTGAGTGAGCAGATTCCCACTCACTGAATCATTCCGTGGTGTGGATTGCCAGTTAGTGAACACTCATCAGCACTCAAATCTGAATGCCACTCCAACGGAATCAGAATGTAAACAATCATTCGGTATACACTCGGTTGCCTTCGGCTTTTAGAATCGGTAGCGACTCAATCAGTTGCCGTTTTTTGTTTCGCTTGGTGCTCGCCAAAAACGCAAAATGGGCACTGGAAATTGAAACGTTCGGCTTGGTTGGAGAAACGGCTTTCTCGCTCCCGACTGTGCGTGGAAGAGAGTGAGGGAAACACAAAAACTGAGTGAGTGTTTCCCATGCTTGGCGTTGGGACCTGGTATTCATAACATTGTTTGAGGATTTGCCGTACAGTAAAGATCAGGTCCGTTGTCGATCGGCCGTCAACGAATCCGGCTTGATAACTTCCTACGAACTCGTTTACTACAGGTGACAGACGACGGAAGGTGATCTGGGAAAATACTTTGTAGGCCGCGTTTAGAATGGTGATCGCTCGGAAGTTCTCACAATCTCACTTTTCGTCTTTCTTGTCCTTCCTTCCACTCCTCCAGTACCTGTTCTGTTTCCCAGATTGTGCCTATCAGCCGGTGCAGACAAATAGCCAGCCTTTCCGGGTCCATCTTTATGAGTTCAGCTCCGATACAATCCTTACCAGCAGCTTTATTGTTCTCGAGCTAGTGAATGGCATCCTTAACTTCCATCAAAGTGGGAACTGGTTGGTTTCCATCCTCCGCAGTACTGCAAAGGCATTTCCTCCGTTGTCCCGTTCTTCATTGCCAGTGCTTTCAGCGCCATTCAGGTGCTCGTCGAAGTGCTGCTTCCACCTTTCGATCACCTCACGCTCGTCCGTCAAAATGCTCCCATCCTTATTCCTGCACATCTCGGCTCGCGGCACGAAGCCGTTGCGGGATGCGTTGAGCTTCTGATAGAACTTACGTGTTTCTTGTGACCTGCACAATTGTTCCATCTCCTCGCACTTCGTCACAGGCAGCGTCTTTTCTCCCGAAAGAGGCGGGTCTGCTATTGCCGGTTCCGTCCATAACGCTCCACGTTCTGTCGGGTCCCTTGCTGCAGCATGACCACTTCTTCTTTCTTTCTGGCGTTACGTCCCCACTGGGACAGAGCCTGCTTCTCAGCTTAGTGTTCCTATGAGCACTACCACAGTTATTAACTGAGAGCTTACTATGCCAATGACCATTTTTGCATGTGTATATCGTGTGGCAGGTACCAAGATACTCTATGCCCTGTAGAGTTTTCAATTTTCCCGGGAATTGACTTCCCGGGAAACGGGAAATAAAATTATCATTTCCCGGGAATTCCCGGGATCCCGGGAAATTCTAAAAACGTAAAAGTTATACTAATTTGATTTAGTTTTTTTAAATAATGTCTTATTTTATGTGTGTTTTATTTTAACCCATTGCAGTTGCACGATTGGTTTTCTCTTGTTATGAGTAATTTATTTATGTTCCTTCAAAAATATTTGCTTCGTTTTTTGCTAGGCTTTTCAACAAAAAAGTTTATAAAATTAAGCAAAATTATATGTGTAGGTATCGTATGAAGTTCAAATAATATTTACCAACATTTAAAAAATCTTTACAAAACTAAAATAAAAAACAAACAAGTAGAAACCTTGCAAACTTTATAATTCTACTCAAATCGTGAAATAGATTATTCTAAAATTTCTTTATATTGTATTGCCAACTAGTTGTCCCGGTAAACGTTATATTGTCAACCAGTAGGCAGTGAAGTAAGCCATGTAGAAATCACCTATAAAATGTCAGTGTAATACATCCCGTTTTCTTCCATTTTTTCGGTTGGTTTTCACCAATATTTTAACTCACAAACACATCGTACCTCTTCTAGTGAGGACATTGTTTGGTATGATATGAAAAGTAAATTGTGCGATAGTTTTTAACTGAATATACATGGTCTATTCTGTATTTAAATAGAGCTTCCCGGGAACTACAGAAATCCCGGGAAATACGGGAATCCCGGGAAACAGAAAATCATTTCCCGGGAATCGGGAATCCCGGGAAATCTCAATTCCTGGGAAATGTTCCCGGGATTGAAAACTCTAATGCCCTGGGAAGTCGAGAAAATGTCCAACCCGAAAAGATCCTCGACCGGTGGGATTCGAACCCACGACCCTCAGCTTGGTCTTGCTGAATAGCTGCGCGTTTGCCGCTACGGCTATCTGGGCCCCACCCACGCTGCATTTTTCTCCTCCATAATCTGCCTACATTCCTCGTCGAAACAATCGTTCCGTTGACTCCGTCCCACGTACACGACGTTGCTCTCAGCTGCATTGTTGATGGCTGCCTTCACTGTTCTCCAGCAGTCCTCAAAGAGGGGCTTAATCCAGCTCACCCTCTTCCGGTAATGCAGCCTCGAGGTGCCGCAGTTGCTTGAGCCGCTCTAGGTCATACTGATGCGACCGTCGGTACCGTACGTTGTTAACGACGGAGAGTTTTGGGCGCAGTTTAACCATCACCAGATAGTGGTCAGAGTCGATGTTAGCGCCACGATAGGACCTAACCTAACAGGACCTGACGTCGATAATGTCGGAGAACTGCCGTTTATCAATCAGAACGTGATCGATTTGTGATTTTGTCTGCTGTGGTGATCTCCAGGTGTATCGGTATGCAGTGCCGGATTTGGGCGTAGGGGGTTCCGGGTCAGATCTCTTGACGGGGGCCCTTGGTACAAAATTAACGAGAAACGTTTAGCAAAGGAAATTTTAATTTTCAATTCTGTAGATTAGGATAAAAAATATGGTAAATTCTAACCTCTTAGTAAAAATTGCAATATCTAAACAAATTTTGTGGACTTGGGTCTAAATTATAGTAATCTATAAACTTCATGTTCTGCCTAAACCAGCAGATTATAATAATCGAACGTAAAATTTCGAATTTTCGGTAGAATTTCAGATGTTTTTGATAGAATAGTAGTTTCAGTACCCTGATAATAAAACCAAGAAAATGTATGAATTACCGAGTATCTTCGTTTTTTCGAGATCATCTCAGGACATAGAGCAATGTAATTTTAATGGCATATTTACAGAAAGCTGTGACTGTTTGCTGTATATTAATCCGAGAAGAATTTTAAAGTTTTTGATGTGTTTTTAATCAGTGAAAAGATGAAATTCCATTTAAACTGAATAATTAGGTTAAAAATTTGTATTGAATGTACTACTACTTGTTTATAACATAACATAATCTCATATATGATAATTATCATAATATCTTTGTTAGAAGTGATCTTCTTCGAATACAGGCTTTTAGACCTACAATCGTAACCAGTGATCTTTCGAAGATTTATTTATAAGACTCATGCTCAAATAGGCGCATCAAAACTGTCTGTTGATAATAAGGCCTTCATTCAAATCAATCAATCAAAATAAAATGGTCTCTAAAGTAACTTTGTTCCTTATTCTGTTTGCAGTTAATCCTGCTGCCAAATTCTTAAGGTTTTATTTCATAGGTTCTTCAGAAAATTTTCGGGAGCTCCTTCAGAGATTCCTCTCCAGATTCTATTGACCAATTCTCCAAGGAAATCTTTCAGCGGCGTTTCAAGGGATGTTTACAGGAATTACATAAGAATTTGCTATAGTGAATCATCAGAGTGTTCAACACTCTGATGATTTGGTTGCATAAGGATTATGGGGAAATTCTCAGTAAAACCTCCAGATATTTGTTGACTAACTGTTTCATGCCCTAGTTGTTACTATCGGAGATTTTCCACAGGTTCATGCTGGATTTTTTCCAAAAAAATCCAGGAAGGTTCATTCCAGAAATTTTAAAGAATTTTGTTCAGGGATTTTCCCTGGAAGATCTACAAGAATTTTTATGCCAGTTTCTCCAGTTATCTTTCCTGGTATTTTCGTATGAATTACTTCAATAACTCAACCACATTCACCCAGGAATTGCTGTTGTTCAATCAAGGTTGAGTAAAATCTTATTGGATATTAAGAAAAATTATTTAAGATTTCAAACAAAATAATACTTCTGTAATCATTCCAATAATTCCTCCGATCTCTCCTAGGCAAATTTCTTCAAGAACTCGTATGATAGTTTTCAAAGAATTCCTAAAGGATAGCAGTAAGTAATTTAATTTATTTTTGTTATTTTTCTTGAATTGTATAAAAAATCTCCTTATATCTGATAAATCCATGCCATTTTTATCTTCAAGAAAATGGCATGGATTTTTTTCAGAAAAATCTCTGAAAAAATAACCGGAAAAATCATTTGAAGATTTGGGATATTTTTCAAGATTCCTTAGAAAAGAATGGTTGGTTTCTTGCAAATGTTATAAACGAGAATCTTGTAGGAAGTTTTAGAAAAAAGGAGAGTAAAATCATAAGATAAACTTTTGGATGACTTAAGATTTTCTTGACAAAATTCTGAAAGTTTTTTTGGAAGAATCCCTGATGCAATCCATAAGGTAATTTCTTTAATTATCCTTAGTAGATTTCTTGATTTTCTAAAACGTAACTTTTGGAAAGATTCCATAACTTCCGATTAGGGTTCTTTTTGTTATTATGGTTTCTTATTGATTCCTTTTAGATCACTCTTCGATTCTTGTCTGGTCTCTTTATTTTAGGTGTCCAGTGTTTCTATTTTAGTGCAACTGAAAGGTCATTAGATGATATGTTATATCATCTACATTTGATTTGATATCAACTAAATTTGACCTGCATTCAGATATCACCGAATCTAGAAACTTATGAGCTAAAGTTTCTGGTTTGAACCAATTTTCAACAATTTTGCAAGCATTTTTAGTGTTTCCAACAAGAATTCTTTCAGAAATTCTCCAATATATAATCTAGTGTTTAGGAGCCCAGACATCCGTATGGATAAACACGCAGATATTCAGCTAGACCATGAAAAAATGGTCAATTGGCAAAGTAAGCTCCCAGTTAATAACTGTGGAAGTACTCATAAGAACAGCTAAGAAGTAGCATTTTTCCCGTTTGGGACGTAACGCCAGAAAGAGGAAAAGATGAAAAAATACTCTATTTTATGAATCGTGGGAAATATGATCTAATCATTATCTAAAAATTCATCAAAATATCTTGGAGAAATTTTAACGACCATTTAGCTAAGAATTTCCACAGAGTATACTTTGGGAGTTTTGTAGGAATTGCTCAACAAATCGTCAGCAGCTTCTTCCAGGATCATCATCAGCCATCGCCAGCATCACTACGCTAGTGCTGTATATAACGAGCGAGCTTTGTTTAGGCTGCGTATACTCAATACACGATGTTAGCGGTCTTGGGTTAATCCATGAATTGTTCCAGCGATTTTTTAGGAAATTTTTTATCATTCTCCATGCAATACAGTAATTAGTCAAGAAATACTTCCAACAATGCTGATGGCATCCATGAACATCTATATCTAGCTGAAGAAATTCTGTAGGAATGATGTCACTTCGTGTTGATTCATGGGTAGGACAATCCTTTGAATGTCCTACCCAGGTGTTTTTGTGCGTAGGACTATCCACTATGTCCTATCTGTCCTATCCACTTCCCGCGACACTGATAAACAGTGGTGTTTCGTAGACTTACATATGTATAAGATTTATACCCATACAGGCTCTTCAAAACATGCTCCATGCGTTATGCTCTTGTTACGTCTTTAGATGCGAAGGCCTTCGCTCAAAGAAGTTCATGGATAACCGTAAAAAATCGTTGATTTTGAAACTTGATACGACATATTTCATCGAATTTGTTTGGTTGTGAACCTTATCAATGATTGTCCGAAACGTTCCAAGTAACGCTTGTAGATCTGAAGGTTCAAAGAAGTTCAATGATTACTGGTAAAGTGGAAAATATTTAACTTGGTTTACCATAATTTTATGAGGCTACAGGAGTGTAATCCTTGTCGATTTATCGTAAAGTGTATACTGGTTACGTTTTTTTTTTTCAGAACCTTCGAACGACCTCTGGTTACGCTTGTAGGTATGAACACTATATCTCGAAAACGTGTTTTGGATAAATGTTAAATTATTTCGAATCTCGATAGCAATGGGCAGACCGGGAATTGAACCCAGACACCTTTAGGTTTTGCTCTTTGTAGCCGCGGACTACAGCCATTAGGCTAAGGTAGGCCCATACACGATCTCGCATAGGGAAAGCTCCCCCAGTACCGGACACTAAAACCACTAAATTCATGATTTAAAAAATACTGGTTTTATGTGAGCCTGTTACCCATTTATGATAAATATTATCATTTTTGTAGCGTACAAAAATAAATTTGAAAATATAAATTGACGCTTATATTGAGCGGTTCGGTAATCCAATCAGCATGGTTATTAAATTATTTAACTCATTACGCGTGGTAAAGATGGATAAATTATGGGTGAAATTATGAAAACAAAAACCCCACGTGCAGCGCTGGGATTTGAACCCAGGACTCAGCTTAGTTGGTAAAGCGCTCGTCTAGCATAGAAGAGTCCTGGGTTTAAATCCCAGCCGAGCACGTGGATTTTTTTTCATAATTTCACCCATAATTCATCCATCTTTACCACGCGTAATGAGTTCATTAATTTGAAAATATAATTTATTTGGCATTTCATTTTGATGATGTATTTAAGCATTAAATTGGTCAATCATATAAGGTGGCTCCCAATACTGAACACAATCTGGAAATGGCTCGATTTCTGTAAATGTTTACATCATTGAATGTTTTTACTCCATGAATAGTAGTTCATAGCCAATTTATTTCATTTGCAACGTTCACAAGAACAATTTGAGTTTATATGATGTCCATCAAAAACTTTTTTCATTATGATGAAAACTAGCACATTTAACTATGTTGTTCTTAATGTCCATTCTTCCTTTTTTATTGCCTGTTTGATACCATGATCGACGGAATCCATGAAAAATGAATGTATTTTGAGACACTGGTGCAAAAATTACAAAGATATCATATAACAAATCAAGCTGTCCGAAACTGGAAGACAGGAACAGGAAGTGCTAGACCAAAATTGTAGTTTGTCCAAATTTAGTTTCCATATGGTTCAAAATACATTCATACATTCAAGCTATGATTATATTCGATTCGATTGCATGATTCAAAATGTTTTGCCATTTTCAAAATAATTACTAGCTAGGCTCAAATTTAAGGCTATACGTCAACTTTTCAATTCTTTTCAAACATTTCTTCTTTTTTAAAAAGGTATGCATATTTTAAGAATGTGGTTTTCTACACAAATATTACTCTCCATAATAGCTTTCTTTTCTTCTAATACACCATCTAGATTGGGCCATGATTTCTCAATTTCTCGACTTTGTCCAGTATTGGGTGCTGTCCGGTACTGGGAGATCTCCTTGTGCATGACTGCTGAAAAATGTCTCAAACCCACTCGTGGTTTAGTGTCAGGTATGTACTGTGTCTTTCTGCTACTGTATGTTGATGTCATCAATATTGTGAACACTACTCATATACGTTATCTAGGTTCTCATTGAAGTTATACTTTATGCCATGAAAATTTATCCATGGATATCTTGAAATTATTGACATTTCATTTTGTCTTCAAGTTTTTTTCTGGTTTGAATCATCGTTGTTTTTCAAAAGCTTTTCAATAACGTATCTAATTAATGATTAATTGAAATAGTTAAATTAGCTTTGAAATGAAATCGTTGAGACGATAGTTTCGTGTAGTACCATGCTGCACTTAAAGGCTACCCTTAATATGCTTTAATTTAATCTAGCACAGATCTCTTATTCTCTGCTGTAACAGAACGGCTCTATTTAAAGGTGAGTAGGTTGTCTTTCGGCTCACATGTTTGACACCTATATGTTGAACAACTGCTAAACTCCATACGGCACGAATATGGGGAAAACGACAGGAAAAACTAGCCCCTTATCTTGATGAAATAATAATTTATTTATTCATCGATGTTATCACAATAATACGCTCGTTTCCCCCGACCATCAAACTCCCGTTCTGGCTTTCAGTTCACCTCCTGCTGAATATTTGTGATTTTTTTCTGTTGTTTTCCATTCGGTTGTCCTTCCACTTTATTTCGAAATGCACTGAGTCAACAAAGGGAAATTCCCACGATTCCATCTACTCGCTGTGTTCTGTACATAAACCGAAGGGGAAAAACACAATTAATGACCGATAAAAACTATGTCGTTGGCTTCCGATTGCCAAAATTTGTCTCGTAAGCTTCACCGACAAAAACGCATTCGAATTCACTTTTGGGTTAAGTTTTTGATTGGAATGACGCATATTTCACCCTTAAAGCGCTGCGCTACAATGGAGAAAGTGATCGATTCAATCGAAGAATTGCTCCTATTCAATTGAATTAAGCTCTTCATTTTGCAGAAAGGCGCACAAAAAATATGTCATCCAAATTGGTTGCGCAATTAACCGGAATTAGATTACCGCACACCGATACCGGGAACAATTGAGTACAAAGCTAATGTTTTCGCATCGATTTACAAGATTTTCACAAAGCTTTGCTGGTAAGAGAGAGGGGTGTGACAATAACCCATTGTGAACAGTGTGTGTGTGCCACGAAATGCCTGAGGTGGTTTCAACGAGCAGCGGAAGCAAAGTGCAGGTCAATTTAGTTCATCTCGTTAAGCTATCTATTTTTAAAACGAGACGTAGAAGGGATTTGTGAACAATGGTACCGGCCCTCTGCTATTCTAAGCTAAAAGAAATCAATATGCTTTTCAAACTGAAGATACATGTGAATGGATTGGGATTCGAACTCAACTACCTCTAATTTATATTAGTTTAAGAAAGTTTTCAGGTTATTAAAATAAATGGACTATAATTAAATTTGCAAGGGGTGTAGGAGCATTTCATTTATTTTCATGTCCTCATTCATATAAATGAATCAACAATTTCACGCCACACAACTCGGTTTGTGGCCGCATCTCTCCATCCTTGGTTCTGCCCCACGCTCGCCACCTAGCTCGCTGCGCTCTACGCCTTCTTGTACCAATCGGATCCGATACGAACACCATCTTTGCAGGGTTGCTGACCGAGACTCTTGCAACATGCCCTGCCTATCGTACCCTTCCAGCTTTGGCCACCTTCTGGATACTGGGTTCGCCGTAGAGTTGGGCGAGCTCGTGGTTCATCCTTCGCCGCCACACACCATTTTCCTGCACACCGACAAAGATCGTCCTAAGTAGAGATGGGCAAAATGGTCCAATTATGGGAGCGGGTCGTGAATGACTCACTCACAAAAGTGAATCGACTCTTTTGATCGATACAGTGACTCATTTTGTAATATGAAAAATGAATCATGTATCTCGCATAAGGAACAAAAAATATAACAGTTTTCGAATTAGAACATTTGTCATATAACTAGTTAAACTGTTAACACATGTCTGGTGCATTTTACTGTAATTAATCCAAGTCAAAAATGTTTTCTTTGGTAACTTTTTGAATTCTCCTCCAGAAATTGCGGTGCTAGTGAATCGTGACTCTTTTGAATAGAACCGTGATTCGTTCACTCATTTCCGAGAGTCGACTCTTTTGAATGATTCGTGAGTGAGTCGCCCATCTCTAGTCCTAAGTACCCGACGTTCGAAGATGTTTCGAAGTGCTTGTAGGTTGTCCTCGAGCATCGTCCACGTTCCATACCCTTAGAGGACTACCGGCCTTATGAGCGTTTTGTACATGATATATTTGGTGCGGGTGTGAATGTTTTTCAACCGCAGCTTCTTTTGAGGCCATAGTAGGCCCGACTTCCACTGATGATGCGCCTCCGTATTTTACGGCTAACGTTATTGTCAGCCATAAGCGAGGATCCAAGGTAGATAAACTCGTCGACCACCTCGAACGTATCCCCGTCTATAGTAACACGCATTCACCACCAGTCAGTCCAACTTTCGCTGCCTCGCGTTTCAGGCAGTGCCGGATTTGGGCTTCGGGGGGCCCGGGTCAGATCTCATAAAGGGAGCCCCTTTATAAAAATAAATTCAGCACGTTTTGGGATTCCACAAACTAACGTAATGAATTTGAGTTTCGAACGATGGTCGGTCCAAACATTTGAGGGGCCCAAATTCAAAGTAGTGTAACTGACATTTTCGGTTATGAGCTATATACATTGAAAAAATTCGACTGTTTTAAGCTTTCCAAAAGTGTTTTGTGGTGATTTTTCTGTCCAAAAGGGAAAAATTTAATAATTCTTAGTGAACTGGTTCGTTTCTAGGCTTTTCTATTTCTATAGAGTGAAAAATTGCTGAAAATCTTCAAAGCCTTTTTTATTCAAAGCTCTTTCCGATTCTACTTACTTAGTACAAGTTTTCAGTTCGTTTGAGAAAAAAAAAGTGTATACAGTACTGGCAAGAATGCAGTACCCAAGGCCGATTGACCTGAAAATTGAACTGCACGAATTAGATTTGTAAATGAATAATCAAATTATATGCAAAAGTCCACCCAAAAATGTCCAAATTTTGATACTTAGATATTTTGAAAACAAACAATTTAGGATAAGTATAAATTTCTACAAAGTTGTGTATTTCATCTAAGTGAACATTTTAAATATTCACATTTCAAAAATATTCCAATTTAAAAATTTTGGCATTTTTCTCAAAACAGTATATTTTTAATAGCTTCAAAACTCTTGAATAGAATTTGATTAGTTTTGCGTAAATTAAATTTCAAGTTATTTATGAGATGTTGTTCAAATGTCAGGTCAATCGGTTCGTTGGAAGCTGTTATCTTCTTCTTCTTTCTGGCGTTACGTCCTTCTCAGCTTAGTGTTCCTATGAGCACTTCCACAGTTATTAACTGAGAGCTTTCTATGCCAATTAACCATTTTTGCATGTGTATATCGAGTGGCAGGTACGAAGATACTCTATGCCCTGGGATGTCGAGAAAATTTCCAACCCGAAAAGATCCTCGACTGGTGGGATTCGAACCCACGACCCTCAGCTTGGTCTTGCTGAATAGCTGCGCGTTTACCGCTACGGCTATCTGGGCCCCTATATAAGCTGTTATACAGTTTCCTAAACTTGACCAAGTTGTATGAAAATCGGCTTTCATGTACTTTATTCTTGTCAGGACTGTATATTCTATTATTAGTATTCAAAGTTTACTCTAATCCTTTACTGAATTCAAAGAAAACTAAATCAACTACGAAATGCAAAAAAGGCAAGAATCTACAAAAAAATCACAAAAGAAAATTCCTTACGCTTCATGTTGCTGATAGAATTGCAAATATGTTTGAATTTTAAAGTTATGATAGGAACCAGATAAACTCTTTGAATTGAGCAGTGCTTCAGAGGTTTAGCCGTATTTTTCAAGATCCTGCAAAAACGTTAAGCGTATATTCAATTCAAATATTTTTGTGAACTGACTAGACAAAAATTTCGAAAATTTTGGTTTAATATTCATGATTTTTTTTGCAATATATTGAAGGATCCCACCAAACCATACCAAACCATACTGTGAGATAAGGTAATGAAAAAAAAGTAACTAAAATATTGGAAAGTTGACTTTAGAGTTATATGTACAAATGTTTAAAGCGAAACTATTGTAAGGTATTTCAAAGTGTTTTTGATTTTGTGTTTTTAATTTTGATTTCTCGGGGGGCCCCCTTCATCGGGGGCCCGGGGCATTTGCCCCCTTGGCACCCCCCCAAATCCGGGCCTGGTTTCAGGCGGGTGTACAGGTCTGCCACCTTTTCAAATGTTCAGCCGACAATGTCCATATCATCCGCGAAGCACACAAATTGACTGGATCTCGTAAAAATTGTACCACAGCTGTTAAGCCTGGCTCTCCGCATAACACCTTCTAGCGCAATATTGAACAACAGGCACGAGAGTCCATCACCTTGTCGGGATCCAAACGAACTGGAGTGTTTGCCTGCAATCTTCACACAATTTTGCACACCTCCTCGCATCGTCGCTCATATCAGCCTCGTGAGTTTCCCGGGAAAGCTGTTCTCGTCCATGAGTTTCCATAGCTCTACGCGGTCAATACTATCGTATGCCGCCTTAAAATCGATTCAAAGGTGATGCGTTGGAATCTGGTATTCACTAAATTTCTAGAGGATTTACTTTACTTACTTATGGGTCCTGGGCACCCATTCTGGGACATAGGGCCGACGTGAAAGATTTCCATCCTGGGCGATTGCCAGTTATCGCCGTGACCTGCGGCCAGGTGTAATTGTTGTCGACTTTTTTTTTATTTCTTTGTTGAGGCTGCGCCGCCATGAGCCTCTGGATCTGCCTCTGCTGCGCTGTCCGGCTGGGTTCCAATCCAGCGCTTGTTTGCAGATTTCGTTTCCGTCCCGACGTATAGTGTGGCCGACCCACCCCCACTTTCGTTGTCGAATTTCGGTTTGTATCGGTTGCTGGTGGGCTAAAATATTAACGTCAAATAAAAAAAATATAAAATTTCTATAAAAAATGCAAAATTTGCCAGTAAAGAAACAAGGGTAAAATCAATAGAAAAGTTAAAAATTTCCATAAAAAAATAAAGAAGTGCATAGAAAAAACAAAATTTTCCATAAATAAAAAAAAATTGAACTCTAAAATGCAATTACTACTTCTACATACGACGACTAATTAGCTCCAATTGTGAAAACAATGCTTCAGTTTGACTGAAATCCATTACACACATTATTACTCATTATTGGAAAATTACGTTATTTTTATGAAAAGTTTTACTTAAATATTGGAATTTTCTACAACATTTTCATGTATTGATTGTCATTTTGAATTGCTCAGTTGGGTTTGTTTATTGCAACTTTGCATTTACTGCTATTGCTATCTTTGATTTTTTGAATGGAAATTTTTGATTTAATGTGGGCGAATTATTATTTATTTATTGCAAATTTTGGCTTTTTTGTGGAAAATTTATAATTATTTCTTGCTTTTTGTGAAGAAAATAGGGACATTTTGAGGTTTTTAAATGGAAAATTCGATATTTTTTAGTGAGATTATTGTCGATTCTACTGCACTTTTGAATCTATTTATTGCTCAATTTTTTTTTATTTATGGAAAATTTTGTTTTTTCTATGCACTTCTTAATTTTTTTATGGAAATTTTAAACTTTTCTGTTGATTTTATCCTTGTTTCTTTACTGGCAAATTTTGCATTTTTTATGGAAATTTTATATTTTTTTATGGAACGATTAATTGTCTGCCTTGCTGGTGGCACCAACGATGGAGCTCAGCTTTAGAGATCCAGTTGTGTGGCCACCACGCTCGAATCATATACCGTAGGCATCTGTTGATGAACACCTGCAGCCGTTGAGTGTTCTCCCCTGATACCCACCACGCTTAACTAGCGTATAGCAACACAGTTTTCACATTAGAATTGAATATTCGAATTTTGGTGCGTTGACTAATCTGACTGTTCCTCCAGCATTTTTTTTAAACGCGCAAAAGCAGTCGTCGACTTCTTGTTCCGTGCACCTATGTCGATCTTGGTACCACCGTCAGATGCCAATTGGCTACCAAGAGATTGGAAGTTTTCGACCTTCTCCACTGTTTGCCCGGCTACTGTAAAGCTGGCCGTGTTTATATCAAACGATTTGGTCTTGTTGACGTTGCTGTTGGAACCTGCCACTGAGGAGCGTTTGACAAGATCGTCAAGCTTACTCTGCATATCAGAGCGCCGTTGAGCTAGGATAGCAATATCTTCAGCCAAATCGAGGACATTAAAGTGCTCCATAGTAATAGGCTGCCATAGCAGCCCATGGTTTTTTTCACGGTCAATGACACCTACCAGAATCCCGTAAATTAAGATGAGGAACAGCAGCGGTGATAGTATATATCCTTGCCTCACTCCAGCTACAACCCGGATGGGTTCAGACAAGACCCCGTTGTGCAATACTCTGCACGTAAAGGCCTTGTACTGCACTTCGATGAGGCCGATGATTTTCTCAGGAACACCCTTGCGTCTCAGGGCACCCCACATATGTTCGTGATTGAGTCGTTCGAAAGATTTTTCATAGGCAATGAATACCATATACAGGGACTCTTGCAATTCATTGACTTGCTCCAGGATGATACGGAGCGTGACAATATGGTCCACACAGGACTGTTCGGCACGGAATCCCGCTTGCTGCCGGCGGAGAATCGCATTGAACTTCTCCTGGATCCGGTTTTGGTTCACTTTGCATAGAACTTTGAGAACAATACATAGCAACATGATGCCCGCCAGTTATCGCATACAGTGAGGTCACCCTTTTCTGGGTACCTTCACGAACACGCCTTGCATCCAGTCGGCTGGAAAAGTCGCGATGTCACAGATATTGCGAAATAGTTGATGCAACAGTTGAGCGGATATTGTGGGGTCTGTTTTGAGCATCTCGTGTGATCGACCCCAGAGTCTTTGTTAGCCAAACCCTAGGCGGATCATGTTAAGTTGTTGGTGCCCGGATTGTTCCTGGAAAAAGTTGTTCGAAGAGCTCAAATCAGCATTTTAGATGGTCAGTGGGGTAGGTTAACAGTTGTCCAGTCGTGTCTCTCACGGGCATCGTCGTATTCATCTTTGCCCCGCTAATGCGTCGTGAGATATCGTAGAGGAGTTGCCAGTTGCTGCGACTTTCTTGCCTTCGTCAGCAAAGGAGTCTGTCCACGCTCGTCCACCTACATAAGCGCTTAACTTCCCTTTCTAGAGTCGAGTATCATTGACGGGAAAGTGTCTTGGTTTCTCTGGTTTCGCCCGCTTCTCTCCGCTTCTCTATCTTCCTGCAGGTTTCATCGGTGATCCACTGTTTTCTCCGAGTATGTAGCTCACCCAGTTTATTTTCGCTATTAGTAATGAAGGTCCATTTCTCTGCTATGCTGTCACCTTCCGAAATATTTGCAGCATGAGTTTCCAGTTTATCGATGAAGGACCTTTTCAGAGTGGCATCTTCCCATGGGGCAGGACACTAGATCCAGTATCAAAATATTAATATTTATTAATTATATTAATATTGATATTGAGGAGATTATCAAGTATGCATGGAGTTTTGCTGTTTGCCTGTTGCCGGAGTTGCCAAGGCAAATTGTTTATTTATATGAAAAAACAAGTTGTGTTTATCGTCAGATTGCCTGAGCAAAATATATGAGAAATCCGTCCGATGCAATTCCACACTGTTTGATGCCAACATCACTCTGGTAGTCTGGCTAGAAGTAGACTGGCACCTTGTATGATGCATCACATTCAGTGAAGCTCCATTGTCGTCAATGCCCCACATCATTCTACGATTTACGGGCCATTCCGCAACTCGATTCCGATGCAATTTGTCTCCTATGGTATGTCAGATCTACAAGACTTACAATCCACGATCCCTTGCCTCTTGTTTATAAACCCCCACTATTGACTTAAATTCAAGATACTTCTGTCAGATGTCTTTAGGAAAATCGTAGGTAACTCGATGATATCATAAAAATAATATATATTAATCCGTACTAACGGATATTAATACCAATATTAATGAGTGTCTTACCCCATGCATCTTCCAGTTGGCGTGTTTGATATCGACGTCCGACTGTTTCCTCCTGTCGACGAATCCGCGCAATGCGCAGACGCCCCTTGCCGAGGAGAAGGTGATAGTCAGATGCGAAGTCAGCGCTACATTTATTTCGCACATCAAGAAGGCTCCGTTTCCACTTTCGGCTGATACAGATGTGGTCGATTTGATGTTCAGTAAAGCCGTCACGGAAGACCCAACCTTGTGAACTGGACGATGAGGTAAAAGCGATCCTCCGATCACCATGTTGTTGTTGCCACAAAACTCTGCCAACAGATCACCGTTTTCGCCCATTTCTCCGAGACCATGGCTTCATGACGGGCTCATAGTTCGAGTTGTCGGATCCGATCTTCGCATTGCACATGTAGATCTTGATATTATCCTTTGGAATCTTATCCACGACAGCATTAAGATGACTGTAAAAGTTCTCTTTGTCCTGCAATTCGGCAGCATCGGTTGGCGCCTAACATTGAACTATGGTAATATTTCGAACCCTTGTTCTAAATCTGGCGACGATTATTCTTTCGTTTATAGGCTCCCACTTCACAAGCGCGCCCTAAGCAGAAAGCCAACTCCATGGTGCCGTGAGCGTGCTCACCTCGCAGGCCAAAATATAGCAGAATCTGTCCCGATGGTATTCCGTGTTAACTACAGTTTGGCCAACGGACTTCGTTCAGTCCTACGATCGCGTGTTATTCGCATGTTCCAATTCCTGTTCGTTGTTTTGCGACTATTAGTTGCCATTAAATCAGTTCGTAATCTTTCTCTGTTGGTTTCTTGAAGATTTTTTGAAGTCTCGGGGACAGTAGGTTGTTAGCCAAAGGTTCCCTTTCATCCGTGATGTAGCTTCTGAGGAAGAGCATTTCTTATTCAGCCGCTGGATGCCAGGCAGACGCTGTTTGAGCCGCACCTCCTTGGTGGACAGACGGTCGGTGGACGCACCTCCTCAATCTAGCTGAAGTCAGAAGAACAACAGGGCCCAGGCTGCACTACCAGCTAAGCACGCAACTCTTATCTGGCGGTCATTTGTCATCCGTTGCTCTCCCCTTGGAGCGTGACGTAATTTATGCATAAGCCCCTGTCGCCTTTCTTGTAGATGGGGCATATCACCCCCTACTTCATCTCCTCCAGTAGCTGTTCTGTTTCACAGATTGTGCGTATCAGCCGGTTCAGACAAATGACCAGCCTCTCCGGGCCCATCTTAATGAATTCAGCTCAGATAACATCCTTACCAGCAGCTTTACGTTGTCTCGGCCTTTATTGCCTGTGTTCTCAGTGCCACTTAGGTGTTCGTCGAAGTGCTGATTCCACCTTTCGATCACCACACTCTCGTCCATCAGGATGCTATCATCCTTATCCCTGCACTTCCCGGTTTGCGACACGAAGCCGTTATGGGATGCATTTAGCTTCTGATAGAACTTACGTGTTTCTTGAGACCGTCACAGCTGTTCCATCTCCTCGCACGCAGTTTCCTCCAGGTGCCGTTTTTTTCTCCCGAAAGAGGTGCTGGTACCGTTTCAGTCTATAACGTTCCACGTTCTGCCGGGTCCTTTGCTACAGCATGGCAACCCACGCTGCATTCTTCTCCTCCAGAATCTGCCTACATTCCTCGTCGAACAGATCGTTGCATCCCACGTATTCGACGTTGCTATCACCTGCATCGTTGATGGCTGCTTCCACTGTTTTCCAGCAGTCCTCAAGAGAGGCTGCATCCAGCTCATCCTCTTTCGGTAATGCAGTCGCGAGGTTGCTTAAGCCAATCTAGGTCATACCGTTGCGGCCGTTGGTATCGTACATTGATAACGACTGAGAGTTTGGGCGCAGTTTTACCATCGCCAGATGGTGGTCAGAGTCCATGTTAGCGCCACGATAGGTCCTGACGGCGATAATGTCAGAACGAAATCGATTTGTGATTCTGTCTGCTGTGGTGATCTCCAGATGTATCGATATGGAAGCAGCGTATTATCTCGTTGCTCTGGCTTGCATGGCCTGACACCAACCTCCTAGATTTCCGGAGGACCATTTTCCCTAAATGTTTGGAGGCCCATACTGCACAGTTTAACTTACAGTCCTTCTCTGGCACTTGGGCGATGATCAGCCGCCTCTGACATGGCGAATGGACGCTGCTAACATGAAGTATATGCGCTCCAGGTTTGCAGGAGAAAACCACTCTTCCCTGTCATCATTCAACCAAAGTTCCCACCGTATTTACCCAATCTTCTCTAAGGTTGCTCATACCTTGGCCAGTACCGCCTGGAGGTAGGGATAGGAGTTGCTGCGCACAGTGCCGCATTTGGGCTTCGGGGGGGCCGGGTCAGATCTCGTAAAGAAGGCCCCTTTATAAAAAAAAAAAAAGCACGTTTTGGTATTCCACAAACTAACGTATTGCACGAGATGATCGGTCTAAACATGAATAGCCTGAATTCAAAGTAGTGTAACTGACTTTAGTGACTGACGGTACTGAGCTATACATATTGAAAAATTCGACTGTTTTAAGCTTTCCAATAGTGTTTTGAGGTGATTTTTCTGACCAAAGGGAAAAGTATAAAAATTCTTAAAACGAGCCAATGTTTTTTGGCCTAAAAATTTGTATAGAGCGAAGAATTGCTGAAAATCTTCAATTCTCCAAAGCTTCTTTTGATTCTATTTAGTACTAGTTTCCAGTTTGTCTCTGGTTGCCGCAAACAGTATTTTTTTAATAGCTTCCAAATTCTTGAATAGAATTTGATAAATTTCTTATTAATCAAATTTCAAATTATTTATGAGATGTAGTTCAAATTTCAGGTCATTTGGTATGTTCGAAGCTGTTATACAGTTCCTTAAACTTGACCAATTTTGTAAGAAAATCGGATTTCATGTAATTTATTCTTGGCAGTACTGTATATTCTTTTAATTATGTTCAAATTTTACTCTAAGCTTTTACTAAATTCAAAGAAAACTTCATTAACTACGGAATACAAAAAAAGAAAAGTAAATAAAAATAATCACTAAATAATTTCCCTCACCCTTAATGTTTTTGATAGAAGTGCAAAATGTTTAAATTTTAAAGTTCTGATAGGTTCCGATAGTTCCAGATAAACTCTTTGAATTGAGCAGTGCTTTAGAGGTTTAGCCACATTTTTTTAAATCCTGAAAAAACGTTAAGCGCATTTTCAATTCAAATATTTTTTGAAAACTAACTGGAGAAGAATTTCGAAAATTTTGGCTCAATATTCGTGATTTTTTTGTAATACCGTCAAACGGGGTAACTTGCAACAGGGGTGAAACTTGCAACACTTCAACATGTAACCGAATTGTCGTTTCGTTCAGCATTGAGTTAAATATTTATGATTTATTCCGCCATTTATTGACCTCAGGTATACAACAGAAGATTTTGGCAAAGGTTTGGGTATTGTTTGTTTATTGCTTTGTTTACTGGAGGTGAAAAGCATATTAAACGTTGGATTGCATGAAATTTATACTGAAAAACGTTCCTCGTACCACAAAAACGGTAGAAATATGTAATTCAAGGCATTCGCTAACAGTTACAGTACTTAGTAGTGTACTAATTGACAATATAAAAGTTTTGATAATTTGATGCTAAAACAGTATAAAAATTCAAAAAAGTTTTTGACTACCCTTGAGGGGTAACTTGCAACAGCTATTTTGATCTCAATTGTTCGATATTTCTTGCGACGTATTATCGAAAACACATGAAAAAGCAAAATTGAACATAAATTTGTTAAGTAACATTAACATTTTTGTACCGCAATTAATTAAATACTAAATATTGAAAATTTACATGAATCGCATTATTATTAGAATTAGATTTATTTTATTCATGGAAAAAAAAATGAAAATCTGTATAAAAACTAACTTGCAGATCTGCCATTAGGAACTTTCTGCATGAAGTATGATAAAAGTTGTTTTAGAACACCAACAGAGACCATTTTAAAACATAAATATCAATATGAGGTACGTCGCTTTGATTTGAATTTGTATAAGCAATAAGTTATGTGACGCATAACATAAATTACAATTGTATTTGTAGAAAAGTTGCATTAAATCGTCTTAATGGCTTTCCAATTACTGTATAATACGCTAAAATTTCCCCGTGTGAACATCCTATGCAATACTAATGAAGTTTCCAATCGATTTGGTTTAATACTCATAATTCAATCAATAATAATTATTTTTCTAAGAGTACAGTAGCTGTTTCTAATTATCGTCATACTTTTATTGCAGAAAATTATTAGATGATCGTAATAACACGATATTGGTTAAGTTTACAATAGTGTACTTCAGGTGCAATGTGTGTTTCATGTTACCCCACATCAGGGGTAGCATGAAAAATGTATATTTTTCGTCTCTCCTGATCCCAGGAATCCAGATTCTAATAAAATTTATATCGCGTGGTATTCTTAACGTGGCGATTAGGATACTAGATGGTTTTTGTCTCATCGGAATCCTCAAAGTTTTAATCCATATAGCTTTGAAGTTGAAAATTGTTGCAAGTTACCCCGTTTGACGGTATATTGAAGGATAACAATTGACCAAACCATACTGTAAGATTAGGTAATGAAAAAGAAAATAACTAAAATATTGAAAAGTTGACTTTGACGTTAGAATTATATATCCAAGTGTCTAAAAAGAAACTATTGTAAGGTATTTCAACATGTTTTTTTTTTGTTTTCAATTATGATGCCTCGGGGGGGCTCCTTCACGCAGGAGGCTAAGAACCGCTCAGAGGGGTCTATTTTATTTCTTGATGTACGCCATGCCCAGTATTCACCAATCCCAATCTTGTCCTAATTTAATGACACTTTGCACATAAATTATTTTCAAAAAAAATTAAGACATTTTTTGCTTAAAAGTTTTACTTTTTTTCTACCTATAGTGGTTCATCGGTAGTACCCGATTCGGTACCCATAGTGGAGGGTCCCAAAAAAGGAACAGGATTTAAGGATTATTTTAAAAACATTAATGTTTGTAATAAAATTGATATGGAAAAGCTAAAATGTTACTTACAGTTCAGCTATCTCCACGTTGATGATAAATGATGTTGCTAACAAAGAATAGCTCATCTTCTAATTGTTAGGTTTCGTGGCAGTTTTTTTTATTGTTTTAGGGATTGTTAAAAAAAATCAATTTGTTTCTATCGGGTTTTATCCAGCCTAAGTTGCCTTTAACATTCAGTGCAAGTTTGAGGAATTTAATTTTATGTTTACTCCATTCAAATAAAAAAAGGTAAAAATATTTAAGCTTCCACCAGTGTTGCGATGGATCTTCTTCGTGAACGATGATCGACCCATCTTCGCGATCCAACATTCGCCAAAATTCATTTTTCATTTTTGCGTCACGAAGAGCATCGCAAAAAGCGAACGGATGCAACGCCGAAGAAGCAAAATGAACACACCGATAAGAGGCTTGCGAAGCATTTCCACTCGTAGAATTCATTTATCCACGCGCTGTTCATTCTCGTGATTCATTGCAAGGTTGCTTCTTCTCACAAAGTCAAGCAAACACTCTGCTGGTTGCATGGTGTACTGAGTACATGCAGCCCAACAAAAGCACGCTTGAAGTGCACGTCACGAGCGTTGCTTGGAGCGCGACTGCTATTGAGCTAATTGCGCAACAATTTTCTGGTAATGTTTAGGTACAATTGCAACATAAAATCGATGACATGTATACGAACCGCAAAATGTACTGATTGTGTTACTTATTATTAGTGAGATGTAAAAGTATGCTTTTTTTGTTATTGAGTTAAATTAAATTAACCTAAATGTTGTTGAAAAAACATGAGACATCTGGAAGATTTCGATTGCAGGTTTTCTACCATTTGAATAAACCAAAGTAGGCATATGCAAATCAATTTTCTTTTTCAAATTACAGTCGACTCTACACATCTCGATATCTCTCCCTATGTCGATGATTACTTCGGTCCCTTCATTCTACATACGATTTTCTCTCTCCATATCTCGATATCCTGCCTATCTCGATATCTCCATATGTCGATGTGTTCCTGTCGATTTTTTGTTCCCAATTTTCTCTCCATATGTCGATATGAACATTATCAAAGGTTACTAGACCAGATTTTAGAGATTCAGAAAAATTTGGAAACTCGACATGAAGTTTGTGTGTTTATTATTTTCCTAGTAACGGAGTGATTTCCAATCTAGTGTTCATTAAATCAATGTTCTCTGTCTCGATCTCTCCCTATCTCGATGGTCCCTTCGATATCGATATGTGGAGAGGCAACTGTAATAATTCATTAACGTTGCGCATGACAAACACGCTTTTCATGGCGCACCAGCTAGTTGCGAGCCCGCAAGAAGATGATCGAGGTGAATATTTTCCTATTCTTCGCAAAGAGCAGGCAGCGTTCACATTACCGAGCGATGCAAAATCACCCGATGATCGCGCCGGGAGAAACAGCAATCCGAAAATGAAACACGAACGAATGAAGCGCCCGAACGGTTGTTCGTGTTTGTTCGCAGATTCTGTTTTGATGCCTATGAAAATTCATCGTGCCTCGCGTTTCCGATCGCTGTTCAGCAACATTGGCTTCCACTTGATAAAAAACTACCGACTTGTTGATAGGAGTATATTATTTGTGTACATATTGCTAACCCATGTAACACACGCAGCAAAGCGCAGCCATCGATGCAATCCTGTTGGGTTGAGCTTGGTCTTGTACCTATATCGGAATGAATGGTGCATGATGAAGTGTCCTTCCTACGAAATTCAACGCACCAGGTTTATCACCGCAGGATAGCATCCGCTTTAGGATTTTTCATTCCCATTCTTCGCCCTCCAAGTGCGGCTGCTCAAAACGAATAACAACGACAGACATGCCTGGGATGAAGGCGACGACGCACACACCGGTTTCAAGGCTCTCCGTTTAGCTGCGATTTAATGGCCCGGTGAGTAATCCACCTGGGACATTTTTCAATAGGCCAGGAGAAGTGGATGAACTTGTCATTCATTTTTCTGTCAAATCTCATACAAAATCTACTTTTTCTTTGACAGAAATTCACTCTAGGTGAACCACTTCCCCTGGCCTATTGTGATGGCAACAGGGATTACAGGGTTCGTTTCCATTCGCTGGCGAAGGAGATAATCGAAGTATGCAGTAAATAAATAAAATCTTATCGGTTTATGACTGGGATCTGACAGCAGTCCAATGAATGACACACAGTACCAAAAAATAATGTGATTTACGTCTTTTGGGATGCACATAAAAGAAGCGAGCCGAATGACGTAAATTGGTGTCCAATTTAAAATACGTTAGTGTCTGATTCGGGAAATGACGATCACAGTTCCATCGTTTTCGTGTCCTTTAACATGTAAAATTACATTTTTTGTTCAATACATCTTCAAGGACACGTTTTTGTGTCGTTCCATCACTTACATCATGTATCATTCAGTCATAACCAGAATTACGTCCAGAGTAATTTTCATTATTTTTAAGAGTGCAGCATTTGGTTGACTCATTATTTTTTTTTTAGTTAAGGCTAAGTAGTCCGTCATTCGATTTGGCAACAATGATGACTTTTCAGCTTGCTTATCAAAGTGATAATACTCAGTCTTGCTAGTTTATATTGACTTGAAAAAGTATCACTGTATGCGCTAACATGCTTAAAGTATGCTGATACTTTTTCAGCTGTGTCAGTGCTAAACCAACTGATTTTCTTTGATTCGAAATTGTGAGATGAATAAGCGACGCGTATACATTTCAATGACGGCCTACTT
This sequence comes from Aedes aegypti, assembly GCF_002204515.2. Lineage (NCBI taxonomy): Eukaryota > Metazoa > Arthropoda > Insecta > Diptera > Culicidae > Aedes > Aedes aegypti. The sequence goes on along the minus strand of NC_035108.1, from coordinate 284,082,973 downwards.
CGCCTTAAGGCTGGTTTGCTGTTGACAAAAAGAGCTATCGCTTATTTAGATGTGTGGGAACATTTTTACCAGAAAAGATCAAGAAAATCACATTTCTTTGATCGCAGTATGCATTTGAGAAGAAATGTCATTTCAAATGGGGGTTGCTATAGGAAATTTCATGACCCAGTCAGTCAAGAAATTTCTTTGTTTTTCTCGAAATTTCTAGCTTTCATAAAAACCCATTGCCGAAGTGAATCAAAAATGCCAAGAATAGGATCTGGCTCCCTAATTGGTACGGAGACAACCATTTTTGAAACCATTTCTTATAAGCTTTAAGAAAGTTTTATACTAAAACTTTTCAATTCATATGGTTTACAAGGCATCAAAATAGTAATAAATAATAACAAGTCAGGCTTACGCTTCGGAAGCGCGATCAAAATCCAAATTTTATACAAACTGTTGACTTTAAACTAACTAATAAGAATTTAAAATAGACACCGACACGTTAATGCTTCCAGTGGACTTTAGTCCTTTGAAGGAAGCACCACACTAGACAACGGAGTAGCATGACTAGCATGACTTATGGCATCTATTATTGGTACACCTGCCTATCTACCATATGGTCGGTGTTCAGACAGACCGGACTAGATGATATTTTGGCGTTCTAAAGATACGTTAAGGACTTCATCAATTCTGATTTTTCCAATGCTATTTCGATACAGATGCATCAGCAAATAGATAAGTTTCATTATTACAGCAAATAGTGAAAAAATAGACATTTCGAATTACTGGCGTACGTTTTTCTGAAACCATGAAAAAGCACTTGGTTCAGTCTGTCTAAACACCGACCATATGGTCCACAAAACCCATCGCGAAATATGTGGCAAATTTGATAAATTTATCGGCGAGGGTAAGTTTTATAAATGTATCGAAACAATGAAAAGCCCGTCTGATTTAAACATATTCTCAAAAAAAAAAGCAGATGAGGTAGACTAGTATAATGTGCAACAAATTTTGAGAAAACTTTCAACCAGAAACTATTCTCGATCGGTGGGAATCGAACCTACGATCCTAAGCATGGTTCTGCTGAACAGCTGCGCATTTATATTGTTAGTATTGTTACGACGTACAAGCGATAGGCCCTGTAGGTAGTTAGATCACGTCAAAGCCAAACGAGGTGATAATGTTTATTATTGAGAAGCTGGAAGGAAAGATATATGACTCAGCGTGCATACAAGTGATGAACTAAATATCAGCTAAATTCCTAAAATTTATTGTTATTATCTACTTTTAGATTGAATTATTACGTGCTATAGTGTAATGTATGAATTCCCTAAATTGCCTTATAAATTGTATTCCTAAAGGTGGTGAACTTAATGCTTTAAAAACCATTTGTACGATATAACCTAAAACTATTTACAATTTGTATAGAAACCTACATCGAAGAACTTTGTGGCAGTGATTAAATTAGTATTTTCATTTATTTTTTATAATTGCACAGTTAGTCGTAAGTTAAGCATAACACTATTTGAATTGATATTCACACTAATTATGTTCTACCTATAGCAAATAGTACCGAGAGAAGAAATCATCCGAAAGTGCGTTTACACCGGTTGAGTTGGAAACCAATTTGTAAGAATTCGTTAGTTTGTAAGCATTGTCAAAATCTAATATCGCAATGTATTTCAGTCGAGTTGCTAGTTAACCACAACTACGGGAAGTTTTCACAATCTCGAAAATTGTGGCGCACAGGATGAGCGGAAAGGACTCCACAACATCCGTACCAATATCTCCCCAAAGGTGCAAAGGATGCGACCGCCCGATTCATGTAGACGACATGGTTGCCTGCGACCAATGCAATAATTGGTGGCACTTTAATTGTGCTGGAGTTCATGCATCCGTAAGTGAGAGGTCGTGGATTTGCATAAATTGCGTCGAATGCCGTAAATCACTTAAGTCGTTCAAATCTACCAGTTCTAATGCTCGTCTTCGGCTCCGACAACTTGCAGAGGCAAAAGATCTCGAAGATCGTATCTTCATGGAAAAGGCGGAAAGAGATCGCGGAAAGAGAGGGGCCCAGATAGCCGTAGCGGTAAACGCGCAACTATTCAGCAAGACCAAGCTGAGGGTCGTGGGTTCGAATCCCACCGGTCGAGGATCTTTTCGGGTTGGAAATTTTCTCGACTTCCCAGGGCATAGAGTATCTTCGTACCTGCCACACGATATACACATGCAAAAATGGTCATTGGCATAGTAAGCTCTTAGTTAATAACTGTGGAAGTGCTCATAAGAACACTAATTTGAGAAGCAGGCTCTGTCCCAGTGGGGACGTAACGCCAGAAAGAAGAAGAAGATCGCGCTTACCTTACCCAGAAGCATCAAATCGAAACTGAAATTGAGTCAGATGTGACGGAAACATCCAGCAGCAGAGGGTCTGATACGTCGCATAGCCGTCGCAAATCGCTGCACGATTGGATAGTGGACCAAAATCGTTCTCTAGAAGGGGCCGTAGGTGGCTTGGAATTGACCGAAAGCAAATCTTTGTTTGAAAGAGCAGCTGCACGTCCTAGGACAGGGACCATTCCTAAAACAGTTTCGGGTACACATCCAGCAACCCCTATTTTCACATTCACTGCAGAATTGCCCATCGTTAATCGTAAAGCAGCAGTACAGGCAGCTCAGAGCATTGAACTCGACCATTACACGGAAGGAAAGCAACTACCACACGATTCATCCCAGGTCCAAATGCAAGAGAGCCTTTTGAACATGCAACATCCACGATCGGACCCTGCCGTCCGAAGTCTGCAACGTCGTGTTTCAATACAATCACACGTTGGCCAATCTGTGGCTTTGGCTCCACCGTCTAAAACATTCGGCTTACTGGAACCAGCCACCATAGAAAACCAGCCGATGATCATGGAACTACATACAACCGCACCACTTCGGGGATCAAGTTCAAATAGATCTGTATGTATGCCAGGTCAGCCTGAATACGTTGATGTATCAGCTCAACCTCGACTACTGGAACAATCGCAGCACATTTTCGAACAAGCTGTGATGCATAATCAGCGTAGCACTCCACAACCAGCACCGAGATATAAACATACTATCAATAAAGAAACATTCTCTTATCGACCAGATGCACATCCTCTCTCCGCACATACACGTGCACCACAGGCTGAGTGGAATGGTCATATGAGTTACCAGCGACCGTTAGCACCATCACGACATTCAATCAATGCTCAAATCACCGACAGTACTCAACTGTACGCTGACCACGATGGTCAGCCAAACCAATACCACCATGCTACTGGTCAATCTGGTTCACCACAACGCGACCGACAATTTACTCAGCCATCAACCATCTGTTTGTCAACAAAGTCGAATAGTGCAACAACCTCTGCCGTTGCAGTCGGTGCCTGCGATTAGCGCACAGCAACTCGCTGCTAGGCAAGTGGTGCCTAGGGAGCTACCGAAATTTTCTGGTGATCCCTTGGAGTGGCCTATGTTTCTGCAGGCATTCGAAACGACAACGCAACTGTGCGGCATACAACCAGATGAAAATCTGGCTAGGCTTCAAAAATGTCTCGTTGGAAGCGCTCGGGATAAAGTCCAGAGTATTCTCACGTTGCATGCTGCTGTCCCCAATATTATTGCAACATTACGGGACGAATGTGGCCGGCCTGACCAACTGGTACATCGTCTGCTCATTAAAGTGCGAGGTGCACCGCATCCAAACATCAATAAGTTAGATACGCTTATCACGTTTGGACGGGAGGTCAGTAACCTTGTCACTTACATCGAAGCCGCAAATCTTCAGGCCCACCTCTCGAACCCGATGTTGCTTTCGGAGTTGGTTGCCAAACTTCCGCCGAATCTTAGACTGGATTGGGGATTGCATTCCCGTTCAACAGGAGACGAGTCACTAAAAGCATTCAGTGATTTCGTTGCTACGATTAGATCTGCAGCATGTCATGTATCCATGTCTTCGGAGTTTTCGCAATCAGAAGATATTTCATCGAGAAGGAAGGATAAGTCTAGCTTCATCAATGCACATAGCTCAGAGGAGTCTTCAACTTCGAAACCCAAGAACGCTGAGGTGAGACCTTGTCCATTATGTAACTCCGTTGGACACAGAATACGCGATTGCGACATCTTCAAAGAATCGACGGTAGTGGAAAGACGCAAACTGGTCGATCAACACAGGTTGTGTCAGCGATGCCTAGTGGGCCATGGCAAATGGCCATGTCGGACTAAACAACCGTGCAGCATGAATGGATGTACTGAGATGCACCACAGACTTCTGCATTCAGAGCAAGCTATCGATACAGTTAGTACATCGGATCCACGAGCTCTAATCTCAACTCATCATTGCGTACTGCGGTCAACATTATTCAAGATAATTCCTGCAACATTGTATGGGGCCGGTAAAACCATCACAACTTATGTCTTCTTAGACGACGGGTCCAGCCATACGTTGATGGACCAGGATTTAGCTGACGAATTGGGGCTCGATGGAGAAAATATGCCACTTTGTCTTCAATGGACGGGAAATGTGACTAGGAAAGAACCAACATCTCGACAAGTTAATATAAGTATTTCAAACATCCACGGAGGCTCTAAATATGAGATGTTCGATGTTAGAACTGTTAAAAAGCTAGACCTCCCTCGGCAGACTTTGGAGTACGAGCAGTTGTCTTCCCAGTTCCCATACTTGCAAGGCCTCCCAATCGCAAGTTATCGTGAGGCCGCTCCACGACTTCTAATTGGTGCGAACAATGCAAACTTGATTTTGACGTTAGCTCGTCGAGAGAGAAGAATCGGAGAACCAGTGGCAACAAAGACGCGTCTTGGTTGGGCCTTATTCGGAGGTATAAGATGCAAATCTGAATCTGCCAACCTTTTGGTGCACGATTGTGGATGCTGTCAAGATGATTCATTACATGAGCTTGTTAAGGAATATTTTGCTGTAGATAATCTCGGAATTACGACTCCTGTAATGGAATCTGCAGAAGATCAGCGCGCACAAAAAATTCTGCATGAATCTACGAAACGCACATCATCTGGTAAATTTGAAACCGGATTACTCTGGAGAAGGAATGACATCGAAATGCCGAACAGCTATCCTATGGCAGAAAGAAGATTGAGATGCCTCGAGAGAAGGCTTGAACGAGAACCAGAACTTAAAAGGAAAGTTGATGATTTGATTGGAGAATATCTACAACTCGGATACGCACACATAGCTACTGAGGATGAGCTAAAAAATTCGAACCCAAAGCGCACCTGGTATTTACCACTAGGAGTGGTACGCAACCCTCGAAAGCCTGATAAGGTTCGCGTTGTGTGGGACGCAGCGGCCAAGGTAAATGGAATTTCTCTAAATTCACTTCTTTTATCTGGACCTGACCTGCTGACACCTTTGCTGACTGTTTTGTGCTAGTTTCGCCAAAGGCAATATGCTGTTTCAGCCGATATCCGTCAAATGTTCCATCAACTTCTTATAAAGCCAGAAGATCGTCAAGTTCAACGTTTCTTATATCGTTCTGATTCTCGTTCCACTCCAACGGTTTATGTATTAGATGTGGCCACATTTGGCGCAACCTGCTCGCCATGTTCGGCGCAATACGCCAAAAATTTGAACGCGTTTCAACACATGGACACATTTCCAGACGCAGCAGAAGCCATTGTTAAAAACACGTACGTTGACGACTATCTCGATTCACGGGACACTATCGATGAAGCTGTCCAATTGTCACTTGATGTACGAGCGATCAACCAGAAAGCTGGATTTGAGCTTAGGAATTGACAATCCAACTCCAAAGAAATTTTACGACGTATTGGAGAGAAGTGTCATGATTCGGTGAAGAATTTTGCTGCTGAAAAGTCGACTCCAACGGAACGTGTTCTTGGAATGACCTGGATGACAGATAATGACGTATTTGTGTTTTCAACTCAATTTCGAGAAGATCTTCTCCCTCTTCTATCATGTGATACCGTACCAACCAAACGTCAAGTTTTGAGAGTGGTAATGAGTTATTTTGATCCGCTTGGAATCATTTCCCACTAAACCATATATGGGCGAATACTTCTTCAGGACATTTGGCGTTCCAAAGCCAACTGGGACGACCCTATCACCAATGAAGACTTTGTGAGTTGGCAGAGATGGGTATTGCTTGCGCCACAGTTTACCAAAGTTAAAATTCCCCGATGTTACTTCCCTGCATATGATCCAAACAGCTTTGAGACGTTACAACTCCATGTTTTCGTAGACGCTGGAGATCAGGCTTACGGTGCCGTTGCTTATTTTCGTATTGTGGATAGGGGGATACCAAGATGCGCCCTGGTAGCTGCAAAAGCTAAAGTTGCGCCACTCAAGCCTCTCTCTACCCCACGAAGTGAGCTAAATGCTAGCGTCATCGGAATTCGACTCATGAAGATCATTGAGAAGAACCATTCATTCACAATCAACAAACGCTTTCTGTGGACGGATTCAACAACTGTTTTATCCTGGCTTCACGCAGATCCTCGTAAATATCGCCAATACGTAGCACTGAGAGTTTCAGAAATACTATCGGAGAGCGAATTTAGTGAATGGTATTGGATTGCTACATCTAAAAATGTTGCTGATAAGACAACCAAGTGGGGTCACGGGCCTGATTTCGATTCTGAAAGTGAATGGTATAGTGGACCAAGCTTTCTACTTCGGCCGGAAACCGAATGGACTATCAAACAGCCCCATATTATGGATCCACCAGAAGAACTCAAAGTCATCAACGTTCATCGAGAAACTGGCTATGAGTCGATAATTGACTTCGCCGAATTTTCCCAATTAGATTCGTTGCTGAGAAAACTTGCATATCTTCACCATTTTCGACGATGTTGTGTCAGCAAACCAAGGTCCCCATCGGCTACAGGCAAGGTGATGTTAAATCAAGAGGATTATGATGCAGCTGAAAAGAGTTTATGGAAAATCGTTCAAGCGCAAGAGTTCCACAACGAAATTTACACGCTGAAGAAAAACGCTTCTTTGCCGTTGAACGAACGAGTTCGTCCAGGAAAATCGAGTCCGTTGACGAAATTATCACCTTTTATCGATGAGGACGGAGTGCTTAGATTGCAGAGCCGCATTGACCCAAATGCAATCTACTATGCTTTCAACTTCCGTAATCCTATCGTTTTGCCCAAACAAGGCCACGTTATAGAACTCCTAGTATTGAAGTATCATCAACGGTTCGGTCACGCTAATGTAGAAACCGTTGTTAATGAGCTGCGACAAAGATATTACATACCAAATCTTCGGGCTGTCGTAAAGAGCTTAGTAAAGCGATGCATGTGGTGCCGAGTGTATCGTGCAGTTCCAAGTCCACCGAAGATGGCAGCGCTGCCTGAAGCACGAGTGCAACCTTACATACGACCGTTTTCTTTCGTTGGACTGGACTACTTTGGTCCAATGCTCGTAAAAAGAGGTCGCACAAATGTTAAACGTTGGGTAGCATTGTTTACTTGCCTCACCGTGAGAGCAGTGCATTTAGAGGTGGTGCACTCCTTGTCCACGGAATCCTGCAAAATGGCCATTCGTCGCTTCATAGCTCGCAGAGGAGCGCCACGAGAGATTTTCAGCGACAACGGCACTAACTTTCGAGGGGCCGCTCGAGAATTGGCAGAAGAGATCAAAAATATCAATGCTGAAGTTGCAGTCACTTTCACAAATGTGGATACGAAATGGACCTTTACTCCCCCGTCCGCACCCCACATGGGAGGAGTGTGGGAGCGGAAGGTCCGTTCTATAAAAGAAGGGTTTAAATCATTGTGCCATCGTGATAAACTTGATGACGAGGAGTTTTCAACATTTCTAATGGAAGCGGAAATGATTGTCAATTCCCACCCACTGACATTTGTTCCGCTAGATGAACCCAACCAAGAAGTACTGACACCAAATTGTTTCTTGCTGATGGATTCCAATGGGGCAAATAATGCTCCCAAAATAGCTCTTGAAAACTCTGGGGCACTGAGAAGGAACTGGAAACTTTTAAATCATCTACTAAATCAATTTTGGAAGACCTGGATAAAAGCATATCTACCGACCATCGCACGAAGGACCAAATGGTTTAATGAGGTACGTCCCCTACAAGCCGGAGACTTAGTTATCATCGTCGATGAAGGTGTCCGCAACGGGTGGCTACGTGGACGTGTGATCAAAGTGTATCCAGGAGGAGATGGACAGGTCAGGAAGGTGGATGTTCAAACAGATTCAGGGATTCTTAAAAGAGCTGCAACTAAGGTGGCCTTAATTGACGTCCAAGATAATAGTAAGACCATTCTGCAATAGATATTACGGGGGGGACTGTTACGACGTACAAGCGATAGGCCCTGTAGGTAGTTAGATCACGTCAAAGCCAAACGAGGTGATAATGTTTATTGTTGAGAAGCTGGAAGGAAAGATATATGACTCAGCGTGCATACAAGTGATGAACTAAATATCAGCTAAATTTCTAAAATTTATTGTTATTATCTACTTTTAGATTGAATTATTACGTGCTATAGTGTATTGTATGAATTCCCTAAATTGCCTTATAAATTGTATTCCTAAAGGTGGTGAACTTAATGCTTTAAAAACCATTTGTACGATATAACCTAAAACTATTTACAATTTGTATAGAAACCTACATCGAAGAACTTTGTGGTAGTGATTGAATTAGTATTTTCATTTATTTTTTATAATTGCACAGTTAGTCGTAAGTTAAGCATAACACAAGCATTTGAATTGATATTCACACTAATTATGTTCTACCTATAGCAAATAGTACCGAGAGAAGAAATCATCCGTAAGTGCGTTTACACCGGTTGAGTTGGAAACCAATTTGTAAGAATTCGTTAGTTTGTAAGCATTGTCAAAATCTAATATCGCAATATATTTCAGTCGAGTTGCTAGTTAAACACAACTACGGGAAGTTTTCACAAGTATATTACACTTCCGTGTAAAAGTTTAAGTTTACACCCTTAAAAACAAACAAATGTTTTTTGTATGTTTAGATCAGCTCGTTTTAAAAATTAAGCGTAAGTAAAACTAAGAAAAGAAAAAAAGGTATCAGTTTATTGACGATATCAATACTGGTTATCGAAATCCCTTAAAGTAATAAGACGGACCTCCATCCTGAAAATCAAACCAACTGCAAACGACGTGACAATCCTTGGCGAAGAGGGACGCAACGCAACGGGTAACAAAACGACACGGCTTGCGGAGGAGCAATAAAAAGGTGAAATAAACTAAACTGACACCTGGTTTGTCGCAGTTGGCATGCTGCACTGTAAACAGGATCAGGATTTTTCATAAGCCTGTTGGGTTGGGATGGAGAGAGGGAATCCAAAAACGGGTAGGATGCAATCAGCACAAGTTCGCCGGGATGAGGACGAAGATTTCTCGTGTTACGTTCCTACATTTGTCACCGGGTTTTGGAAGTTTTGTCGTCGGTGGATGAAATCCGAATGGTTGGAAATGATGTGCGTGTACAATCCATAGGACACACGGGATGGAACCGTTTTGCGTTACGGCGCACGCACCAAAACCTGTGTGGATGGTACTGTCCATGGGCGTAGCTAGAAGGTGGTTGAAGTGGTTCGAGTCCGCGGCTATAAAGCAAAGCCATGCTGAAGGTGTCTGAGTTCGATTCCCGATCGATCCAGGATCTTTTCGTATTGGAAATTTTATTGACTTCTATCGTACCTGCCACACGATATACGAATGCGAAGATGGTAATTTTGGCAAAGAAACAATCAGTTGATAACTGTGGAAGTGCTCATAAGAACACTAAGCTGAAAAGCAGGCTCTATCCCAATGAGGACGTTAACGCTAAGAAGATAAGATGAGATGTGTCAAAATCTATCAAGAGGTTCTTCTAGATGTATCTCCTTTTTTTCTTCTTCTTTTAATCCATGATTCACTTTTGAGAGTCCTTATCGATTTCTCTTGATGTTTCCTGAGGCACACCTCTAAAAATTTGCAATGTCTTCCTTATAGATTTTTTTTTTTGTAATCTTTCTAAAAAGTGTACAATGACTAACCATAATGACTTTCTCGTAATTTTGTGAAAAAACATATGAAAACCACGAAAAGTCATATTTTTGTATTTCATATCGCTTGTGCCGCTATAGGAACACATATGTACCAATAGTAGCACGTTTTTAAATTTCTATTTTTATAGTAGCATAAGCTTCACGGCGCAGGTAGAACACAAATAGATCAAAAGCTTTCGATTGATTTACAAAAGGCCTTAGTTCATCAATTATATTGTTCTCTCTTAGTAGTTCTAATGGGAACGCTAGGTGTACTATTGGTGCAAGGGAGCCTTAATTTTGAACGAAACTATTTATTTCGATCATTTTTTTTAACAAAATCCAGCTATTTTTACATTGATAAAAAACTCCTGTTCTTCATCCCAATAAATATATTGCTATGATTTAAAGCAAATCGGCCGGAAACGCCACTAGTGCGACTAGATGGGACTGTCTACTACAGTGCTTACCAGAGGTATACACCGACCCAACTTGTTTTGCAACAGAATTCTTAAAAAAATACGAGGATTTTTGTAACAAGCTTTTTTATAACCTTAGGACAAAAACACAAATTCAATGAAGCTTATGATAATTTTATGACAGCTCATCTTAGAATAACTCTTAAATTTATTAAAGCATTTTCCAATAAATCAATATTAATAAATCATTATGTGGGGTATTCCCAGAGTCGCATCAAATTTCACGTAATAACTCGTTTATTTATACAAATGACATCAAACGCGCACATCACGGTGGTTAAAATCGTCACATTGATGAGTTTTCTTGCAAAAAACGCTTTTTTTCAAGTTAATTTGTACATTCTGTTGCGTCCCGTACACACGTACAAAGTAAGTCGAACCAATCCGTAGCAGCTGTAATTTGTCATCATCAGTTAAGTCGCATAAGATCACAGCTTAGTTCATTAGGTTTTATTTATATTTCCTCCAGAAGTTATACCAACATTGCTCCAAAATGTCTTCAAGATTAAATCCAGCGATTTCCCTTGTACTTTATATATATATATATATATATCTTGAAGATCCTACAAATGAATTCAATCATACATTCCTACCCAGACAACCAGAAGTCGCATTGAAATTGACGACGAATCCCGTTAATTTATACGAATAACATCACACCCGCACAAAAGGGAGACAGATTTTTTTTGAATATCGAGTTTTCCTGCATAAATCACTGTTTTCTGAGTTCATCTCTGCATTTTGTTTCGTTCCGTTTACGCGTACAAAGTAAGTCGAATCAATCCGTAGCAACTGTCAAATCGAATTTATTATCAAAGTTAAGTCGCATAAGATAACAGAACGGTTCGCAATGAATTCTATACACTCGCATTACATGTCAGTTTTCATCATAGTAGCGCGAGAAGTGGTAAATACTGCTGAACGAAGACCAAGAACGGTTGGTTCGACAAGGAGAATGACGGACGAGAATAACATGGAGAATGACAGATGAGAAGCAAGTACAACCGAAAAACGGATCCATCGCAGAGATAGAAAGAAGCATTAAGAGGCAGTCATTGCTCAGGAGCGAAAAGCTATGGAACAGAACGACATATCACAGTGCTGCAAATCTTGTGTGACTTCTGAAATTGAACAACTGTGTGGAACAGACCAACCACCCACAACTTAACGTTTTCGAATTAAACTAAAAAGTATCTTGGTTACTTACTTTTGTCTTTGAACAACCCTCTGAAACTCTGTGTAAAATGACTGCAATGTAATAATACCCTTACAAGCAAAACTTCAAGTTATTTGTAGTTCTTCATCCAAATTTCAGCCAATTCGGTCCACCAGAAGCTGAGATACAGCACCCCAAACTTGGGTATTTTGTATGGAAAAACAGCATTTGGTTACTAACTTATGTCACTGACTGTAATTTTACATGATTAACATATTATTTTATTCGTGCGACAACCGAAAGGTTAAGTGACATAAAAATGTTGGCACTATAATCGAAATTTCCCTAAAGTATTAAAAATTAGACTTCAGTACCGAAAAGCTAAACATTACATATAATTTGCAATTGGATTAGATGGACAAATTGATGTGAAGATTTGCGAAAAAGTTACACGTCTTCTCAGTGAGAATCGAACTCACGACTCCCCGATCTCTAGTTGGGGCGCGTTAACCACTACGCCATGAGAGGACTCATGAACGCAGAAGTTAACCTGAATTCGATTTCAGCTCAATAATCACGTGGTCCTCGGAAGAAAGAGGTGCACTTTGCGAAAGAGGACCACGTGATTATTGAGCTGAAATCGAATTCAGGTTAACTTCTGCGTTCATGAGTCCTCTCATGGCGTAGTGGTTAACGCGCCCCAACTAGAGATCGGGGAGTCGTGAGTTCGATTCTCACTGAGAAGACGTGTAACTTTTTCGCAAATCTTCACATCAATTTGTCCATCTAATCCAATTGCAAATTATATGTAATGTTTAGCTTTTCGGTAGTTGTTAAACTTCCACTCGGCTGGTTGGCCGTAAACCACGATTCATAATTAAAACAAGTAGACTTCAGTGTTTGAATTTTGATCCGAATTTCATATTCCGAGAGTGTAACAGCTCGTGAATCATTACAGTTCGTGGCACATCGCAATCGGAGAGCCCTATGAATGCACACTTTCACTCTCTCGTTTGGTACGGAAAATATTCGCCTCTGTTTCGTGATCAGAACGAGAGTTGTTCAGGGAATCCAATTGTTGACACACACCAAACAGTGGGTGGTGTCTGTCTGTTTTGTTTTTGTTCATGGCTCGATATCTTCCACGAACGATGAATGTCATGTGGGTTGTATGAATGCAGGCAGATAAATGGGATGAAATTATGGCTCGTGTGTCAATGATCATTAAATTTTCCAAAGTCTGTTGGATACAAATTTACGTCATTCGGCTCACTTCTTTTATGTGCAAAAGACGTTAAATCAAATGATTTTTGGGAGTGTAAGAGACAAGGGCTATATAATGTTTTCAAGAATAGAAAAATCTTACATTGATTGCTGTAAAAACCTAAATTCCTGAAGGAATTCAAGATATGACACCTTAAGAAATTCAAAGCATATTTCACTAAGTATTGGATGAGTAAATCTTGGAAGAGTCATTAGTGGAGTTTTTTGACAAATGCTTGATAAAATTCTTGAAAATTCAAAACGAAATCCTAGAAGCGGTTCATCGAGTTATTTTAGTTGAAATTCGTGAAAAAAGTCATGAAATTATTTCATCAATACTAACATGGTGCTTGGATATGTTCCTATAATAGACTCAAGTTTCTGGAGGAATATGTGGAATAAATCCTGAAGAATTATTGGTGGGTTTGAGTGGTTTCCTTGGACGAATTTTTGATGTTTTTTTTTTGGCAGGAATCCTGATGAAATTTAGAAGCAATTACAAGATGATACTTTTGAGGTATTTCTCCAGAGGCCATTTAAGGTTAATATTGAGCCTCTTTCGCCATTATCTTAGAAATCGTAAATTCTCCTTTCGCTAGAGGTAATCCTGGCTACGTCCATGCCACCTGTACTGCTGCAGCAATGGCAGCTGATCTTCGGTCTGTAGGTATCTGTATTTTCGGTGGCAGACATGCCGAAACCTAATAAATCAAATCAAATTCAGTTCAAACGGTGATATATGGCAGTGAACGGCACATGAAGATTGAATTTTATCCAAAATATGCGCATCGGATCGGTGCCCGAAACAAATATGCAGCAGCACAGAGATGAGTATACCTTGATTACAAAACTGATTTGTAGCAAGTTGACCCGACTGACCCGAGCTTCCCCTAGTAGTAAACACACGGACACGATCAAGCATTCACGGCTCAAATTTTAGCATGTGAAATATGACTTGATGATGTGCACGTTGGAACGGAGATTCCACAAATTGTGCGATATTCCGATACCACTAGTTGTTGCCGTAAATTATGCTACATTCCGGTTGATGACGACGACGGTGATCTGACTGCATTAATTATGTTCAAATTGATAAATGTACGTGAGTGGCGGGTTACCGGTGCCCGACCAGTGGATTATAAAAGAATTGTAGCAGATTTTGTTAGTCAGTCAAAGGCACAGATTGCCGTAGCGGTAAACGCGCAGCTATTCGGTAATCAAATGATGGGTTATTTTTTTATATATGTCTTAGAGTTTCGAAGAAAGAAATTAAAGTAATTTTAAGCAAATTACCATTTGAATATAATAAAGGATGAAATCGGTGATGGTCGATTACACATATTGAGGATACTTGGTATTAGATAACCCATTACCAATTGATCTCAATTCTTAGGAATAAATTGTGTTTTAAATTCAAAGCAATCTCTGTTATTATAATCGATTTTGTTTCAATTATGTTATAACTTTCTCAACAACTCAAAATGCTTCGAAAAATAAAATGAAACAATATTTATTGTATGCAACATTTTTTTATATAATTGTGATACAATTTTATTGTTATTAACTAATCGGGTGTCCTCGTTCAGCCGTTTTGCCGTTTCACTTTCATGTTCCCTAGCCAGGTAGGCGAATGGAGCGAACGTATGCGCTCTCAACTCATATAGGTGAGCGCGAATCGTGCACATCTGTTCACATATTTGGTCCCTCCTGCCCGCCACCAGGATATTACGCCATAAATCAGTCTAATGAAGGGTGAGGGAGAAGGGTGCTGCTTCTGCTGTCGGGACCTTTAAATCTTTTTCATTTAGTCGAAGTCGACTGTTGATTCTGAATCTTGCTACGAAATATGGGATTTATATTTGTGCGGTGGGTCAACAACGGATTATATGTTTTATTGTGATACCCAACAGTGAAACAGAACAGAAGGATGCGAGCTTTACGTTTTTCACACCTTCCTAGACGAACTGGACGTAATATGTTTATTGTTTATATCACTTCTTTCTTCACATTTAGATTTTATAGCACTGGGAAGTGCACAATTCACTGAATTATAACAATGCAAAGAGCAACCAAATCTATACTTTGGCAAAGATACTCTATAGGATCACCTTTATTCATATAAAAAAACTACACAGCTCCTTAATTTTTATATCCACGTCTCAATAAATGGGTATGAATAATTATTGATTATTATAATAATTGGATATCTGTAGATTAATTTGTAATATTTACTTAATAAAATTATTTATAGATTTTATAGTTTAGTGTTTGAGTTTTTATTAACTAAGCAAAACAAATCTGGAATAGTAGACCGAATATAAAAAAATGTACTTAGTCTTCATAGCGTATCTGTACAGGGTGTGGCAAGAATAAATGCGAAAATGTGTTACAATTATTTTAAATTTCATTTTGCATTCTTTGAAGCAAAAACATCTACATTTACGAGTTAGAAACTCAATAGAAAATTACGCTGAAAATTTGGTCGTCTGGTCACGTATAAGAAAGTTTGAACACTCTTAACAGAACCAGCGTGTAAACAGGTCAAAAAGGCAAACAACTTAACGAAGCTTCGCGTCGGCTAAAAATGAAACGGTAGTGTGTCGCGCGCCATTGACCGTTGCATAAAATCTCCGCATATCGTTCCAGTTTATGCTGTCTTGAGCTTCAGTTACCACATTCTCTTCGTGCTGCCTTGTGTTTTACGGAGTATTCGATTTACTTCGCTTTTCACTGCCCTGTACCACTCTCTATTATATCGGGTACCGGCCACAAGCATACGGCTTCGAATATTCTTGTCATCCATGACATCTGAGGAATCTCGCGCATGAACCAGCGCGTGGTCTATTTAGGAGCAGGCATCGCCAGGTGTGTTTGCGAATTTTCTTGCGTGCGAATTAGATACTGCTGATTGCCACCCCTCTAGCAGCAGCGAAGGTTACTAGCTGAAGGCCATTATCGTTGGTTACGGAATGGAGGCTTTCCGTTCCAATGACGGGTTGGAAGAAATCTTCTTTACCGATCTGCGCATTTGCCTCGCCGACATCTTGTATTGGGCACTCTCCGAAGCCTTATCTAGGCTCTTATAGAACTCATCCTTTGGGCTTATCGAACTATAACTTGCCCTTCATTCTCAGCACACAGATTCGGTCGCTCACCGGTTTCCACGTTTCATATTCGTGTTTTACTATAAAACCAACTCCACGTTCTGCTCTGTCGCTTTAGTAGATGTGACACTTGAATGAAGTGTTAGTGATGGTTTCTCCGGTTGTCGGCCAGCGTGTTTCCTGGATAGCTGCCACGTTCACGCCGACATTCCACAGTTTACGAGCCCCAGAGTTTTTGATAGGCTACCTAACCAGGGTTGCGCTACCTACATCGTGCTAGAAGGGTTCTCGCTGACACGATACAGCATTGTCCGTTTGTTCTTTACACGATGACCACGATCATAGCCATCACAACCATCCACCTTTATATCCGGTATCTGAATATATCAAGTGGCCAAGTGATTATTGTGGTTTAAAAATGTTCCAGATGAGCCCGCAAGATTTGATACTTTCTGTATTTATACACTTTCACATGCATACTATCGCAATATATTCAAATTTTATTAAGAAACACTGGTGGAATAAGAGCTGTACACAACTTTTCCGTTCGTGTATGCGGATTGACCACCGGTATCCAATTTTTTGTGGATGCATTTGGAGGTGTAAAAGTGGAAAAACGTTGTCCACGCCTTCTAAGGGTTAATGTAAAAAAAAACTACATGTCAGCTTTAAATATGCAAACATGTTTAAAATTATGGGTTTAATTTACAGAAATTTGGATTGTAATGAAACATTTCTTATTGTTCCTGAACTTGTTAATTGGGCTTCCACAACTGAATATATGTCGATAAAAAAACAACATGTTATCGGGATAAAGTTTGATTCATATGCAAACTGGATGGAAATATTGTTTTTTTGGTAATGCGAATTTTGGGTTTAATCTAAATATTTGTTACTTCTTCCAAACATGTCCAATGAAGTCTAAAACTATCAACAAAAACCATATTTCATGGCTTTGAATGGTGTTGCATTGTTGAGTTTGCGCCAAAAAGCGTACCAGGTAAAATAAGGAAGTGCTATTAGAGCAATGACTTGATAACTTAGTAAGATAGGCTGTTCTGTGAGCGTTCGCAAATGATCCTTTGTTTGCTCTCGTGTTCGTGTTCAGTTCTTTGAACAAACACATGGCCACTAAATTGAACGCGAAGAGTGTCTATTTCCCGGCCGTTTTACTTGTCTCGGGATTCGGGACAAAAAATGATGCTTGTCTCGGGAAATCCCGAGATCTCGGGATATCCAAGATTTTCAATAAACCCTATGTTTTTGTCAAAATGGAAGTAAAATTGCAGCGGTACAATATTTGGCCGAAAGAGTCATTTTCCCAAATGCCATTTGGCAGGATGCGGTTTGGCCGAAATTGGAAACAATTGTGAAGCACAGTTAGTGTGAATTTTGAATAAATTTTTGAAGCTGAATTTCAAAGAATAGCTTTTTCTTGAAGAAGGATTATTTATCACTGATATACTTATAATAAGCTCTTTAGTGTTAGTTCAAGAAACAGTCAGTGCTGAAAAATGAACAGCCTTAATGTAAGCAATTATTCACTTTTGCTAACGGTAATAGCTGCCAACAGAGGATTATATTGCACTTGTAGCTAGTTTCTGACTTAATCGGTTGACGACTTATCTGTCGTTCTGCAGGATCGGTTTACTTCGATCCTTCGAATCATACTAAATAAATTATTTCATAGTTCTGGCTATCACACGTTTTCACTTCCAATAAATATGAAAAATAATTATCTCTCGAAAGAACCGCCTATGATCAAAAGAAAGAAAAATCCATCATTATAACTATTAGCTAAATTATTGCCGAAATTAATGAAATCAGTGTAGCTCGAAAGAATCGCCTTTGTTTAAAAAAATTAAAAATTTCTGCTACAATGATTAAAAAACACTCCAAACCGTAGCATACCGTTGATATTCCGGAGACGAACAGATAATCAAATTGAAGTCTTGACAAAATGTGTGGAGTTCACATCTTCGGTCTGAATTGATTTGATCGATTTGATCATTCTCTTTTATCACTTATACAGTGACAAACATGACGTCATGTAATATCATAAAAAACAACAAATTAATTAGCTGATCAGTTATTAGGCCACATTTATGAATCTTATACATCCGCGCAGCAATTTGATTATTATTTGGCCAGATGACATTCGGCCAAATGGCGTTCGCCCAAACGGCATTCGGCCAAATGGCCGGACACCGTTTTAACAATGAAATATGGAGAGAAATAAATTTAATTTCTAGATATGGTGTGATATGAATATATTTTATTTCTAGATATGATAAGTGGTATTTTATATATTACTTTTTATTCTCATGAAGTAACTTTACAAAAATAAATCTTAGCTCGACTAATTAAGGATTTCATGGGGATTTGTTTCTCAAATTCTCTATTATATAAATAAAACTATACACACTTAAAGGAATTCGCCGAGAACCCAACAGCTGATATCTCGGTAATGGTTTGACAATTCTCGGTAAAACTTTTACCGAGATCTCGGTAAACGTTTACCGAGATCTCGGTAAACGTTTACCGAATCTCGGTAACGTTTGCCGAAATCTCGGCAAAATGTTTAGATTGCCGAAATCTCGGTAAAATAAGTACCGAGATTCAGCATTGAAAATTACCAAACTCTCAGCTGTTGGGTTCTCGGCGAAAAGTTTTACTGAGGTCGGTGAAATAATTTAAGTGTGTAGCAAACATATAAGTCATAACATTAAAACAATCTGCACCAGAGATTCGAAAAGTCATCAGAAATTTAAAGAACAAAAGAAAAGTTAGCTGCTAGAAATTTTCAGAAGTTCGGGTGTACTTTCAGATTGGCTTTTTCAGCCTAGGGCCTAGGCTTTCAAAAACGGCTAATGTTGAAGATGAACGCTATAAATAACTTTTTCCACTGAACAAATAGAAATATTTTTACTTATTTGTTTGTTCTATTTGTTCTTTCATGAAAATATTGACTTAGGTACGTATTATCTTATGATGCTTCTTCACTTTATGGAACACAGTTTGAGTCTTTGAAAAATTTCTTTGGTTTGCATTTGAATTAAGTGGTATTTGTCAACTTTCAAGTTGATTTCGGGAATCCCGAGATTCCCGGGATGTCATAACTCAAATCTCTGGAAATGAGAAATCCTGAAATTTCTTAAATCCCGGGATTCTTTGTCCGAGATATTGAGCCTCCAAAGTAGACCATTTTGCATGGAAAAACGAAAAAGTTGCAAATGTTTTGTACAATACTATACATGTTACACGATTCTCATGCAGTTTCTGTTAACAAAAATAAATGTGTTGGTTTAATTGCTCTGAGGGAAATTTGAACACATCTAGGAACATATTTTTCAATTTTTTAAAAAACGTGAGGATATGGACATAATAAGCATGAAATTATTTTGAAAATCGGTTGAGCCAGGTCCGTTCCACTCGAGTTCAGATTGGGTACCACTTCTAGTACTGCACACGGTAAAAAGAAGCAACAGAGTACGAACGAAACCTGTAAAATTATAGCGAGTCGAATGTAACAAAAGGACTCCATCATTTATGATAGAAATTTATGTGCGATCTTAAAATTACATTGATGCTGGTTTGAAAATGAGCTATAATTAGCTATCAAACTAGATGAACATAAAAATAGTTGATAATAAATCTTCGAGCTGTTTAGTAGAATACCTATAAGTAGATGAAAAACCGAATTTAGTACTATACCATTTAATTCCACTAGAGTTTGTATCCTTTGACAGATACGCGTATTTCGACCTCAACTGTAAGGCCGTGTTCAGTGTCGTGTCCTTTGGAGCGATAACTACACACTCGAGCTCTCTCGGCTGTCTCACCGCCTTAGTATGAGGCTGACGAAAGTTGAACACATTCTGCGTAAAATGAGTTGTTGGCGCTTACCTACGTTGTGTCGTGTTTTTTTTGGCGAAATCAACTCCTGCTGACTCACTATCGGCGCAGTACCCTATCCGCAACAGCACCAAAATTTACTGCAAGTGGGTGGGTGGCACCCAATCAGCTGGGGGAGAGTGTGTAGCAGCAACAGAACAAATGAACAGCACAGCGCACGGGCACGGACGAATGGCTTTGGCGAAGCCTGATGTTCCACTTTCGAGTAAGTACACTTCACATACGACTATATTTATTGAAAATCAATCTACACTTCACATGCACTAATAACTTTATTCTTTCTTTTCAGCTACAACTTTCAATCGATGGATTTGAACTTTCTCACTTGCTAGTTTGCTTACGAATGAGACCTGGCGAGACGACGAGTATGCTGGTTAGCTCTGGGTACGATCAGCTGGGTCGACCGAGCTGCCAGAAACACGGAAAAACTCGTCTAATACGGTGCCCGGTAGCACCATAAATGCAGTGAGAAAAAGATTTCTCACGCAGTGCGGCCAGTGCACCAACATACCCGCCGCCTTGAACGATTATGTTCATCACAGAAAGTGTAAACAAAAACAAATCGTCTCCTAATCAAGTGTACATACAGGTGAGTATTTAACAATTAATTTGTGTTCTCTAATATCATTTCAGATAGTTATCTAAATCTAGTTACTCCTTCTCGATGGCACAGGGACTTCTGGTTGGATTATTTTGTTGTTCTTCGTCGGGATTCGTTTTTGGAAACGGCAGCAAACAGATCCGGGTAATTGGTCTTGTGATGACCCCTTTCTCAGTGCGAAGACTAACCACTCGTGTTAACTTGTCTTTCCCAGGATGCAGTTCGGTTATACGGGCAAGTGGCCAACGGGTTGTTGGCAAATTTTCGTCCACGATGATGACCATTCGTCCAGGCTGGATTTCGTCGTTCCGAGCAGCGATCTTCGTGTCCTTCATCAGCTCCTGCAGATACTCCGTCTTCCAGTGGCTCCAAAATCTCTGGACGTGTTGCTGAAGCTTTTGGAGATGATCGAGGGCGCTCATATGTGTGTGCAGAAAGTCTGGGTCGGGCAGGGCATGCAGCGAGGTTCCGATGAGGAAGTGCGCCGGCGTCAACGCAGCGAGATCATTCGGATCATCCGACATTGGCAGCAGAGGACGAGAGTTCATCGCAGCTTCTATTTGGTGAAGAATAGTGTAATAATCTTCAAAGGATAATCTTGTACTTCCCAATTGGCGAAATAAATGTCGTTTGGCAGTCTTGACCGCCGCTTCCCATAGGCCACCGAAATGTGGTGCCTTGGGGGGAGTCAAGTGCCATGTAATTCCTTGCTCGGAGCAGGCAGAAGCGATTACGCTCTGTTCAATGTTGCTCCTGAATCTGGCAAACAGCTCGGCCAGTTCACGCTTTGCACCTTCGAAATTTTTCCCATTATCCGAGTACAAGTGGGCTGGAATTCCCCTTCTTGATATGAACCGGCGTAGGGCCGCTAGAAATCCTTGGGTAGATAGATCTCCAACTAGTTCTAGGTGAACGGCTTTTGTTACAAAGCATACGAATATGCACAGGTAAGCTTTAGCGGGGGCGGCACGTTTATGAATGGGTTTAATGTATAGCGGACCAGCATAATCGACACCTGTATTGGAGAACGGACGACTTGGTGAAACTCGAGAGGCTGGTAGCTGGCCAATCTGTTGCTGCGCCGGAATCGGATGCTGACGTGAGCAACGGAAACATTTGCGGACAATGCTGTGAACTAATCGGCGACCATTGAGAGGCCAGTATTCTTCACGGATCATGGACAGAAGAAGACGCCCGCCGCCATGAACAAGTTTTCGATGGTAATGCTCGCCAATCAACCAGGTGAATGGATGATTTTTGGGGAGGAGGGCAGGGTGTTTCGATTGGTAGGGAAGCTGAGATAGGTTGAGCCGACCTCCAACTCGCAATACTCCATCTGGGTCGATGAAAGGCGATAGACGACGCACAGGTGAGTTTTTTGACACCGCATTTCCTCGCTTCAGATCCTTGATCTCTTGTTGGAATACATCTTCTTGGGCGAAACGGACAAAAACGGCGTTGGCATTGGCGAGTTCTTTGACGGTAAGCGACGTTTGGTGGAATTCGATCTCTGTAGGGGTTGCAAGTGGCTGAGTTCTGGCTTTAGAACGAGTTTTGGCAGCGAAGCGTAAGCAGTATGCGATAACGTGGAGTAACCGGTTGTATGATGACCATTGAAGGAACCATGGGTTGACGCTCGGTGTTGTTTGGATGGATGCAACTACATTTTTCGTCTCCAGGATGTCCTCAACGACATCAGGTGGACTAGAGATCGGCCAGGATTGCTGCGGGTGAGCCAACCATGACGGACCATGTTTCCACATGGCACTTTCGATGAATTCTTCCACCGACATTCCTCGTGATACCAAATCTGCTGGATTATCAGTACCGGATATATGGCGCCAAATGCCACCATGGGTGTAGTGCTGTACCTCCGACACCCTGTTGGCAACGAAGGTCTTCCAGGAACTGGGAGGAGCGCGAAGCCAGTACAAACAGACAGCTGAGTCTGTCCAGAAGTAAGAGGTGGACACGTGGACGTTGATTGAGTCCTTTATCCTATGGTGCAAATGTGCAGCCAGGACACAAGCGCACAGTTCGAGACGGGCTATAGTCAGTCTTTTAAGCGGAGCGACTTTGCTCTTCGATGCTAGTAATCGTATCTTGACGGTTCCCAGGGCGTTTTCACAGCGGGCGTTTTCACAGCGGGCGTATGTGCATGCTCCATAAGCGGACGTTGAGGCATCGGCAAAGGTGTGCAGTTCTATTCTGGCCTCCGGCAAGAAGGCGTATCGGTCGATTCGGTAGGTTACAATCTTCGGTAGCTCGTTTCGAAAGTTTTCCCACTTCAGCCGAATGGTATGCGGTACAGGCTCGTCCCAGTCGCAGGAGAGTGACCACAGTTCTTGCATTAGGATCTTTGCTGTAACTACAACAGGAACAATCAGACCGAGTGGATCAAAGAGTCTAGCTATATCCGATAGTATAGAACGCTTCGTCGGGGAACCATCTTGTGGCTGAACCTGGGAATCAAAACGAAGTTGATCGGTTTCTGGTTCCCAACGGATTCCCAGCGCTTTAATGGATTCGTCCGGACAGAATTGCAAACTTGACTGAGTCGCAATCTGGTCATTTTCAAGTCCCTGCAACACTTCCAGGCGATTTGAGGCCCATTTCCTCAGAACGAAACCGCCTTTTTCCAGCATTTCGGATAGCTCCCCCCGAAGCTGGATAGCTTCCTCAATAGAGTTTGCTCCACCAACGTAGTCGTCAACATAGAAATTTTTGGGGACCGAAGAGCCAGCTAGCGGATATGCTTTGCCTTCATCTTTCGCAATCTGCTGAAGCGTACGCGTCGCTAGAGGGTGATAGACCGTAGGTCACAGTTCGCAGCTCGTATGTTTGGACGGGCATGTCCTTAGAAAATCGAAAAAGGATTCGTTGCAGAGGACAATCTTCTGGGTGTAGCAAGACTTGCCGGTACATTTTTGCTATATCGCCGACTAGAGCTACGGGGTAGGTCAGAAAGCGGAGGATAATGGCGAGAAGGTCATCTTGGACCACCGGACCCACGCAGAGGGCTTCATTGAGCGAGAAGCCGGTTGAAGTACGGGCCGAGCCGTCGAACACGACTCGCACCTTCGTAGTCGTACTCTCCTCCTTTATCACGGGGTGGTGGGGTAGATAGTATGTGTGGGAGTGATTTCCGTCATCCGTCTCGACCAGTCGCATATGGCCGAGGGAGAGGTACTCCTTCATGAAATCGTGGTATTCCTCCTTCAATTTCTGGTCCCGATCGAGTCGCCGCTCAAGTTGATCGAAACGTCGCAGAGCACAGGTCTTCGATTCTCCCAACATCGCATCAAAATCGGGCTTTCGTGGCAGTCGGACGATATACCGGCCGGTTTCATCCCGGCACGTGGTAGATTGATACAAATCTTCGCAGTGGCGTTCTTCGATGGAGAAGCCGTCATTGATTTTGAGCTCTTCGGTCTTCCAAAATCGTTCCATACTTTCTTCTAGTGTCAGCATGGAGACTGCGACGACGCTAGAGAAGTGGCTGGTTGTTGTTGAACGGGATAGTTCATGCTTGCTGACCCCGTAACGACCCATCCGAACACACTATCCACCAGAATCGGAAGATTTTCGGCCAACTGGAGACGAGCGGTGCTAGGAAAGAATGCATGGAAATGCTTAGCTCCCAAAACCATGTCGATTTGTTGGCATTTGTTGAACGTGGGATCAGCCAACGCTAGATTCTCAGGAATTCGCCATTCTTTGACGGAAATGTCCTGTGCTGGTAGATCAGCAGTCACAGTATCCATTAGTAGGAACTCAACGCCGCATTCGAAACCATCATTTCTTGACTTAATACGAGCGAAAATAGATTCACGCACCTTCTTGGACAGATTTCCAGCCCCCTGGATAGTCACGTTTACAGAACTCCTTTTCAAATGTAACCGGCGAGCCAAGCGTTCGGTGATAAGGTTCGGCTGAGAAGCGCTATCGAGCAATGCACGAGCAAAATGATCTTGACCATAGGCGTCGACAACCTTCACCAATACTGTTAACAGGAAAACATCTTCACGAGGCTGTGGAGCGGAAGCACTTACAACGACCCTGGGAACACCTTCGGATGCTGCAACGCTGGACTGAGCAGTTGGTTCTGCCACGGAAGCAACGCTGGACTGAAAAGCTTGTGTTGGCATGAACGTACGAGAGGAAGATGGTTCGCTGTTTTGCCGAAAATTCTCGTCAGAGTGGAGCATGGAATGGTGACGCTTGCTGCAGTGCTTGCACCTGTAGTTTGACGGGCAATTTCGAGCAAAGTGGTCTCCCTTGAGACAATTGTGGCATAGACGCTTGCTCGAAACGAGTTGCTGCCTTTCTGGGTTCGAAAGGTGGTAGAATTTCGCACATCTTATCAGCGGATGCTCCTGATTGCATGCCGGACATTTGCTGTTAGAAGCGGAAGTGGAAGCGCACGAAGAAACACGGAGGTGGGACTGTCGTTTGGAGACATGTGCAGACCCATTTGATGCAGACGCTGACTGATGATGATTCACCAACATAGATTCCAACACTCGCATACGACGCTGAAGAAATTCGATAAGGCAATCGTAGTTTGGATCGTCGGCGGTTGACGCATGGTCTTCCCAGGCCTTCAGTGTATCGTCAGGAAGCTTCGTGCACAAGAGATGCTCCAGGATGCTGCTCCAAGAGCCCGTCGGTTCTCCTAGCTGACCCAAAACCTTCGTATGACGCTGGAATTCGTCCACTAGCGAATGTAACGATGCAGCTGTTTCTCTTTTCGCCGATTGGATATCGAAAAGTGCCTGGAGATGTCGCTTCTTCAATAGGTAGTCATTAGCGTACCTATCCACCAACGTTTGCCACGCCAGATTATAATTGGCAGAACTAATAGCGATATACTCAATGAGCTGCGACGCTTCGCCTTTTAAAGCTGCTTTCAAATAATGGAATTTCTGGATTGCTGGTACGTCTACGTTCGAATGAATTAAAGCCAAGAATGTATCGTGAAACCCTAGCCACTGCATATAATCCCCATCGAATTCAGGAAGAGAGATTGTCGGAAGTTTCAACCCAGAAAGAGCGGAAGTATGCGAGGGAGTTTCAGGGATGCGAGCTTGTTGAGTGATAACAGGAAGATTAGCAATCAAGTCGGCTTTTATTGAAAACAGCCGAGGCTCAAAATCGGCACGAACATTTGCGTGAGCTTGCCTACCTTCTTCGGTGTCCTCGATGTCCTCTAGCTGCCCCTGCACCTCCTCCAGCGTGGTCCACATACTGTTGAGGTACTCCAGCCGAAGCGCAACCTGCCCTTGGTCACGTTGTGGGTCGAAGGAATTCACGAAGGCCTCTGCCCGACCCAGCGCGGCGATCATCGTGGCTCTCCGGGAAAGTTGAGTCGCTTTCTGCAGCTGAAGCGCCATTTCGAAAGCAGAAGCGAGAGAACTGGCGATTGATGGTAGCGACGGACGAATCTGCCAAACAAAAAGACCACGGTAGGCCCGGAGAAAAGAGAAAAAGCCGCTTGGAATGGTATTCACCAGTTCCAAGGCAAGTATATGCCTTGTATCTCCAAACAATCTGCGCACTGAACCGTATCCTTGCACCGCTTGTGCTAGTTGAGTCCAGTGATGATGAAAACCGTTGAAAAATCCACAAAACTTCAGGTAAAACGCAATGACGACGTCGGAACGGCGTTACCAATGTGTTTGAGAGTGCGTGGATGCTCCAGCAAAGCCACCGAACTACCAGGAAGTAATGGCGGGATGGCGTGGTCTGGGAAGTAGCTATTACTCCACTACAATGGCGCTGAATGTCCGAAACGTGATGGCGGTATTCGGACGACGTGAAAATCCGGACGGAATGTCTTCACGATGGCGGAAGCCGGACGAAAAGCGTGCCCCAAAACTGTGTGGCAGCAATTAGAAAACTCCGGTCCGTCGATCGATAGTGCATGAAAGAAAGGAAACGAGAATCTAAAGGGCACCTGTGAGCCTCCAAAAGCGTTTGGGACAGGTAATTACCTGATGCCCGATTGATTAGGGCCTTGTATCAATTGAATTCCTCCAGCGGTATGGCGCGCGCAAAATGGCAGCGCCCAGTGGATCGTCACATGTGATTCCTATTCCGTGATGGCGTCGAGGATCCTGGTCACGGCACCAAATTATGTTGGCGCTTACCTACGTTGTGTCGTGTTTTTTTGGGCGAAATCAACTCCTGCTGACTCACTATCGGCGCAGTACCCTATCCGCAACAGCACCAAAATTTACTGCAAGTGGGTGGGTGGCACCCAATCAGCTGGGGGAGAGTGTGTAGCAGCAACAGAACAAATGAACAGCACAGCGCACGGGCACGGACGAATGGCTTTGGCGAAGCCTGATGTTCCACTTTCGAGTAAGTACACTTCACATACGACTATATTTATTGAAAATCAATCTACACTTCACATGCACTAATAACTTTATTCTTTCTTTTCAGCTACAACTTTCGATCGATGGATTTGAACTTTCTCACTTGCTAGTTTGCTTACGAATGAGACCTGGCGAGACGACGAGTATGCTAGTTAGCTCTGGGTACGATCAGCTGGGTCGACCGAGCTGCCAGAAACACGGAAAAACTCGTCTAATACGGTGCCCGGTAGCACCATAAATGCAGTGAGAAAAAGATTTCTCACGCAGTGCGGCCAGTGCACCAACATGAGTGTATCACAGAATCGCTTCGACGGTTGGCGGTTTCATCGATAAGTGATTGAAATAGCAGTCAACAATGCGGAGCGTTCTCTCGGTCGCGTGATTGTTGACCGTGGCTAGGTTTGTTTTGTGGCAGACTCATGTAAATTTCTAGTGGATTTAACTGAAATATAGTTGGAAGGGCCCTGATTGACTGACAGATGGTTTTATTTGCTTCAGCTGTAGGCTAACGCTTGTAATTTTCAAATGCCTGCCACAATTTTCCGTCGATGTCCAAATTGCGTGCTGCTTATTATTCACAAATTTTTGCTGTGTATAGTCATAATCCATAAAGATGTTTTTGATCCCGGGGCTCCACGTTACTATTTTGATCGCGTGGCTCATAGTGTTGTTTTAATGTCCGTAGAAATCTTGTACTAGATTCAATGAGAACTTTTCGCAAGACTTTCGGATAGATTCTGTCAAATCCCTTTTACACACCTGGCGATATGGACCAAAAGGTCTGTGCCATAATAAGGGAGTGAAAAAAAAATCCCTTTCAAGAATATGTATAATATATGCCCGGTATTCAGTAAAATTCCAGTATGTTTGTGTTTGACGCAAAACATGTAAAACAAATTGTCCTTGTAATTATTATAAAAGCAAACTAAGAATTGCTATAATTTTATTTGTTCTGAACCTCGAACTTGATTTTACCTTCATATTCCGAGTGAAGAGTTAGAGTAAAGAATATTCAATAAAAGAATTTAATCAAAAGTAGTAACAAGTTGGGCAGCCCTGATATGAAGCTTCGCAATTGAAAGTTGAGCCAGAAAATCTTTCATAACTTCAACAACAAGATTTTGGCTTAACACAGATTGGACAAGAAATTCTCAATTGTGAATAAAAAATCTAGTAGTGGAACTTACATATTCTCGGCAGCCTAAGCCGATGTCGCGCTTCTTTTGTAATTTTCTCGGACATCAGCACCCAAATTACATGTTTGTTTGTTTACATTCAGGTGGTGCTCAATCCTCTATCGAGTCACACCGACAGACTTTGCTAGTATGTCCGAAACATAGTTTTGGGAAATTGTAATCAGAAGACACAGTGTGTTTGTTTGACAAATTGAGATATGAATTTGCGAAAAAATACGCGTTTTAGTGAGACTCTAACTCACGACTCCGTGTACGCTAGACCGGCGCTTTAACCAACTAATCTACAGAACACCTTATGATTCTGCGGAATAGAAAGCCAAACTGAATCCGAGTACTAACTATGAACACATCTCTTTTCGCAAATCCATGTCTCTTTCGGACTTAGATGCCAAACCTCTAACACTAGGGCGGTTCAAATTTTAAAAATGTTTGAAAATCCAATCTCCCATATGCTCCTTACCATCCTTACCATAAAAATAGTGTTCTGTGAAATTTTCAGCTTTCTAGGTGGTGATTTAAAGGTGGCCCAAAGACAATATAGGTTTGTATGGAAATAACTATGGAGAAATTTTGAGATATGTTCCAAACACGGTAGTTCTGTAATATTAATACAAACTTATTATCCCATATTGAAAACTCGTTCTTCAAATCATAATGAAGAAATTTGCTGAAGAGAGAAATTCAATCCGAAGGATAGCAGAAGAGATATCCATGAGTTTATTTGCTAATATTTAGATTAATATGGGATTATAGCCCTGCAAACATGTACCAAAATCCCAAACAAAATTAGCTCAAAAGGGATTTGTTTCTTCAGCAACATCCTTCATTGAGGTTTGAAGAATGAATTTTCAATATGGGATGATAAGTTTCTACTTACATTACAGTACTAGAGTGTACAGAACAATTCTCTAAATTTCTCCATAGTAATTTCCATATAAACCTACACAGCTAAAAATAATGAAGATTACACGTCATGTAAACTTCATTCATGCGATGTAAACATGACGTCATGTAAATTTAAGTCTGAAATCATGTAAATATGTGTTATACGTCATGTAATCACTCAGAATCCTGCTGGGTTACATGACATATAATTGAAGTTTACATGACATATCATGTAAATATCCATGATATTCCACGCTCCAATTATGTGCATTATATGTCTCAGAAATTTACACGTTTCGTTCGAACTGTGTATATTGTCTTTGGGCCACCTTTAAATCATCACCTAGAAAGCTGAAAATTTCACAGAACACTATTTTTATGGTAAGGATGGTAAGGAGCATATGGGAGATTGGATTTTCAGGTATTTTTAAAATTTGAACCGCCCTACTCTAACACACTCACGTTTGGATCTCCCGATCGCAAGTGAGAGCGAATTGTTTATGGATGCACGGGTAGAAATCAGAATCCATAAACAAGATTATGACTCATGATATCATGATTCCTGCGTGTTTTCGTCTTATGAAAATACACCATGATTTGGACTCATGATATCATGAGCCAGATTGTCGAAACGCAACACACGCGTTAGGTTTTTGTAGCTGATTGCTAGGAATTATGATTCAAATGCCAAAAATGCTGAGTCGCGCATCCGTTTATGATCGACAAAATACAAAAAAAGTTTAAAATACCATTCATTGAGATTCCAGTCAAGAACCTTCCGATTGTGAGCCACGTACTCTACCACTCAACCTCTTCGTCATCTTGAATTGAGAGTGATCGATACGAATGAAGTGAAGCAGGATGCGCCGCTTAGTGTTTTCACACTGGATGTTACGCTTATGAGGAATCATGATTATGGCTCCAGGAACCATGATTTGTGATCCTGATATTATGACCTAACCAATTTATGAATTTCATGATTTATAAATCATGGTGTGGGGATCAGATTTTTATCCGTGTGCTGAGTTTTAGTTGATTAAAGCGCCGGTCTAGCGTACACGGAGTCGTGAGTTCGAGTCTCACTAGAACGCGTATTTTTTTTCGCAAATTCAGGTCTCAATTTGTCAAACAAACACACTGTGTTCTGCTGTCGCAGTTGGTCGTAGAGCACGCGACCGCACTGAGAGCTCAACGCATACTGAATTTCGTGCCAGCAAGTGTTCGGCTTATAGGTATGCGGCTGTAGAGCGTAAGAACTCAGCATCCATAAACAATTAGCTCTCACTTGCGATCGGGACATTTGTGCTACTAAAACAAAAATTTATGTCATATCAAAATTCGAACTAGAATAAGAAAATAACGTTTTCAAACTATATAATATTAAGTGTAAAATTGTAACAAAATGGTCTACTTCTGATTGACGACATGAAATAAATAAACTTTATTCTCGGGAACATCGACTGCAATATTCGATACGCATAGGTCAAGACACGTTTCTTCAGGAGTGCTAACAGTTTGGTCCTCAGCGATGAATTTTGTAGATGATAAAGGAGAAGCGTGCGAAGTAAGGTCGAGATTAATGGTCGTGGTGAGGTTTCAGTCGGTAAAGTGAAGTTACTTGTCATTTCAGATACGATCTGGCTATTTCAGTTTTCAATGCAGTAACATCCGATTTCGTCGCAAAATCATTAGTCTTTCCCTCATTCTTCGTATTGCGAAAGCGATCATTTTCAATGTAAACTCTGCAAGTATCGCACATCCAAAATATATTTTGGTGCAAGCATACGCAACCTTCATCGTAGGTTAATCCGACACATTTTGCATGAAATTGAGGTAGGTTTTCACCTGGGAGGGAGAAACCAATACAAAATATCTGTACGTCATAGTGAGCCGAGATTCCGCTGTCACGAACTGTCACTGTGAGCCCAGATCTCAAACATTGGACTAACACGAAAAAAGCGCGTAACTGATTAAAACACATTTTCGTATTTCTTCAAAAGTGATCAAAATCGAATGAAAATCAATTCATGCACATAACGCAAGTAATGTCACGTGAGCACCATTTAATCTGATTGAACATAAAGCATTGAAAAACGCATCGTTCTACTTTTTCCAATGAAAATGAATATTTAGTGCATAGAAAACTGTGGCCCTTTTTTCATGTTTGTCAGGAAAGATCGAAGGTGCACAACAAAAGAAAACTACCGATTTTCTCGAAGCCTGCCTTGATTGTTGTTGGCAAGCTGGAGTTATCTTGCAGTTCAAAATAACGTTGTCTTATATTTCGTGTGTAGTATCTGTGCCTCCCTCCCAGGTTTTCACAAAATCCTTCACAACATACTACGATGTCTTCAGCACAAAACTCAACTTTACATGCGGTACATTGATTTGCCATTTTGCGGTTCGGTAAACTCTATCTTTAGCAATACTTTACAACTTTCATATAGAGATATCAGCACAGTCGCTTAGTTGATATTGATGACGTTTTGATTAGGACGGTGTAGACAAATTCGGCAGTTAGAGATGGCGGGGTCCGTATTGATGAATATTCAGGGCAGTGATCATCGATGGAAATAAAAAAGCCGGGTAATAACCGCTCGATCGTTTCTACAGCCATCTGTTTTCAATTCAGCTCGGCGCACGTTTCGAAGCGAAAATCACAGCTTCACAATCCAGCTCCGGAAAGGCAAAATGCAGTCGAATTACTTGATATAAACAAGAATTGAATTAGACACGACAAGCGTAGCACACAATAACACGACACACATTCAAGCGCCGGTTTAGCGTACACGGAGTCGTGAGTTCGAGTCTCACTAGAACGCGTATTTTTCGCAAACTTATGTCTCAAATGTCGAACAAACACACTGTGTCTTCTAATTACAAGATCCCAGAAATATATCTTGTGGAACTTACAATATTAATAAAATAACAGTTGCTCAGTGGAAATCCCAATACTTAAGCGGATAATAATACAAAGCTCCGGAAATACGTTTATTTTGATTTTTACGGAGAGCACATTCAATACTATTTTTCTTAAAATAATTTCCAATGAAAATCTTACTGATAAGCGAGGGCGCTATACGAAAACAACTTTTTTTTTTGTAAGACGAACCAGCCAGGATCTGAGCTGAAAGTCTCTTTAATAAAGATAATAAATAATATAACATTTTTTAGTATAACAGTGAATCTTATAGGAACTACTTGACACTGTTTTACTTCTTTTACGCCTTATTATTATCAGATTTGCATCTGGCTGACTCATCTCGGAACACTTTGCGCCTTTAATTATTATGCATTAGCAGAGAAAAATGGATTTTTTACCGCTATAGTTCTGTGTGGCGGACTTTCGAAAACCAATCAAATTGATCTGTATTTTCATGATCTGCAGTGGGTTTCTAGAAGCTGTTATTTAATTTTGAAATTCCGGTTTAGTGAATGATTATATAAACATATTTCCAGCATAATTATTTGATCTGCAGTGGGTTTCTAGAAGCTGTTATTTAATTTTGAAATTCCGGTTTAGTGGATGATTATATAAACATATTTCCAGCATAATTATTAAAAGTTTGCTTACCATAATATACTAAAGCCTATTATAGTGGAAGAGTAAATCTTGATTCATCGTAATCAAAGTTTATTTTTGAATGAAACTTTGTAGAAACAGAAAGAAAAAGGATTGTGAGAGTATCCCAAGTGTCCCGATTACAACCCCTATCGATTCGATTATTTTACCTCTGAAAATTATATTCACTTTCCATGAGTGCAGCGTGTAGCAATGTGTGAATTGTTTGTACACACGATGATTGTGTCCTTTCACGGTTTTACACGCCGCTGTGCAGCGTTATTGTACTTCAACGAGAGCAATTTGGTGATGGTAATAAATGCAGACAGAAGCAAGATGGTGAAATGTTTATTCAGAGCGGATCCCTCGCGGGAAATCATAATCGACCAAGATTGAGATATCGATGTCAGGATGGAACGCCGGCGGAAAGGATTAGAAATGAATATAGAATATCTAAAGCCTAATTCCAGCAAATAAAAACGCTGAGAAGTTATGAATGGGATTGAGGTACTCCTGACACATAAGCAGTCGTAACAGTTGCTTTTTTACGGGTCGTGGAAAGGAAATGTCTACCTTCAAACCGTCCTCTAGGATTCCATCGTTCTCGATAAGTCCTCTATCCCTCTGTCATTGGAGATTTTATTTCTGGTTTAAAGGATTTGCCAGGATCGCAGGCCAAAATTTTATACATTTTTTTTTCAACCGTCTACCGATCCACATCGGAAATTGGAGTAATCTGATACTATTGTGCGTGATTGATGGAGGTTCTGCTGAAATGAGATGAAGGAAAAAAATACGTGAGAATGTAATAAAAAGCAAACCACCGCAAAACTGTTGTATGCGGTAGCAGTGCATAATTGGAGAATGCACCAATACTTTCCTTCACGATCAGTAATTTTCTATTCAACCCGTGAATACCCAGGACGATCTTATTTGGCTAAAAATGCTATAACTTGCTGAGTATCTATTCTTTTAAGGTACCATTTTCTTTAAAATCAATGGAATTAGTTGTGCAAACAAGTGATAAATAACGGTGTCAATTATGATGAAAATCATTCTCCCAAAATTTGAAGTAATTTGGAAGAAATTTGGCTGTGCACAAGTCATTTGAAGTTTATATGGAAGTTACTATAGAAAAGGAAAACCTAACTGCTATTTATAATAATCTATGGAAAGTGATCAAACTCTTTTCATGTGAAATCTTCCCAGCTAACTAAGCTGAGAAGCAGGCTTTGACCCAGTGAGCACGTAACGCCAAAACTAAGAAGAAGAAATTCGTTCTGGGTATTTACGGGTTAACTAAACCGTAAATACGTTTTCTTCATTTCTAAGCTCAAATCACATCCTCGGAGGAGTGCAAAATAGGGTCCATCGAATGCGATTATCGTGTTCTTCCGTCCAAGCAGATACTCGCAGATCCGTTTCGGTTGTTCCACGCGCGACGACAACCAAGCAAAAGCTAACGGAACTGAGCTGCCAGTAGAGAACGGCGACACAAGCGCAAAGCAGACGAGATTTGATTGACTGCTACACGACGGTCAGGAATCAGCCGACCGGAAAGCCCCTTTTTATGGACCGCGCGTAAAGTCGTGTCACTCATTAGGTATTGTGCAGCAGCACAGTCACTCAATGAGAGCGATCGGTGTCCGCCAACTGCACGTCACAGTCATTACCATCCAGTACTTCCGGATTGGGAGGGAAGTGGCCCGTTGATAGGGGGAGGATGTCAACAGTCTCATAGTGAGACTAGCTGTGTGATTTGTTTTGGGGTCCAAATGTAATATTGAGGACATGGTTTTCAATGCACAAGAACTTCAAAACAATTGTTTGATTGGATTTCAAGGCCTTTTTAGAATTGCATGTATGGCTTAGAGACATTTTCGAAATTTATAAATTTAAGGTACAGTGGGGGAAGTGTATTAAAAAACTTGTTTGCTGCTGAAATTAATTCATTTGAAAATTGTTTTCCATCAATCAAAAATACACTGTATCTCTGTCTAAAGTCGAACACTATTAGTTTTTTCGACTCGTGGTGACCTTTTCCGTTCTAATTGAATGAATCATAATGAAAAATATGTGATTTTTATAAATAAATACAGATATATTGTACATGGTACACTTACCCCTACTTTTTAATGGGGCGGGGTAAGTGGATCAAGTATTATTATTATTTATTGGCAGACTGCTTACGATAATTTTAATAAGTTTAAGTATCCGCAAATGTTGTTTTCCCTTAACTTTATTCATTCCCAGCTTAAATTTGTAAAATTGACCAAAGAAAATTTGAATTAATCCACCTGAAAGTTTATTTTAACCTGCCTGGTATAAAAAAGTAACAATTTTAAAATTTACATGAAACTTTTCGAGGTTTATCTAAGCTAAGTTGTAGAAAAGCAAAATATAACCATTTTCCACTTGAAAACATATAATCGTACCTTATTTGAGCATATAAATTGTTCTAAACAGATGATACAAATATATTCATAAAACGAATTAAAGGATTTCAGTTTGTTATTCAATAGTAAATGTAGTTAATATTTTTCAACTTCTTTAAAACATCGTTAGGAATAATCCTACAATACTTCTATATGACTTATGTGTATAAAAGGATGAATTTTCTTCAAATTATTCTAGCTCCAATATTTTTTTTGTTCGAATTAGTAACTAATGTATAAAATATGTATATGCATATATTTTGGTTAAATAAAAATACTTTATAATTTAAAAGTATTAATATGTAACATTACTAGCACTAATAATAAGAACGAGAGTAATAGCATTCGTACTATACATAATTAAACCACATTTGTTTTGAGAACAGATGTTTGTTATTGGTGATCCACTTACCCCACCATGGTGGAGCAAGTGGATCATTTGTCGCAAATTTTCAAGTCTATCATACTCAATACATAACAATCAGAAAAATCGAAATAAATGACGATTTGAAGAATATTAGTCCCTCATTTGTTATCCACAGAAAAAAGTTTGAATTACATTATTCACGTAAGCTGTACATAACAATGAAGTTGACTATTGATTTTTCTGTATCCACTTACCCCACGGTACCTTATTTAATTTAATTTATTTCCGTATCATAATGTAGTGTAAGGAAAATCCTTTTAAATTACTACAAAAGATGAATTAATTTGTAAAAATAATTCTTATTTTCACTGCTGATGTTGACCGCTGAAAAAGGCAATACAATCCTGCCTCAAATATCTGTAGAGATTAAATATATATCGCACGCAAGAATTCAATGCTACACGCGAACGACAACTCCATATAAAAAATGTGGGAAAATTGATTACTTTAACAAACTTAGTTTGATAGAAATTGGAAGATTCCTTGAGGTGAGCCTAAACACACGGAGGGAACTATAAACTTTAGAAAACTGCATTTTAATATTACCTTCCCATTCAAGGTTGCTCTGAATAACGAAACCCAGAACTGTTATTTTGTCCCCATAATTGATCATTGCATCACCCATCACAATATACGGATTATGGGTCGTGTCACGATTCCTAGTTATAAGCATAACTTTGGTATTAGCAGCATTTACAAGATAAGATTCCTAGTTGACCATGAAAATAGCCTAGATAAATCTTCGTTTAGTAATAGCGCCATCTTCGAAACGTAAAATTCAGTAGCATACCAATGTATTTTTTTTTATCTTTATTAACCCGTATAGGCTTGAGTGAAAGCAAAAATACTCAAACCCTCACCCCTCAGCGAATTCTTAACGGATTCAAATGATTTTTTGTCAGTTCACTGGCCCACATTTCTAGTTTCTAGAAGTGGCCAGAGGAACACGGAAATATTCATGTGGCCGGAGTTATTTCGGTGGGTCACTGGGTCAAGTCGGGTAAAAAAGGAATATTTTTTGGGACATACCAAGTTACCTTTATTTTTGTACAATGACAATCATTTTAATTTGCATAAATCATTAAGATCTGATATTCAACATTATTAATGAAGAGTTTTGTACCGTTTAAAATATATTGTGGCCATTCCGACGTAATGACCAGAAGAACCGGTTATAGATTTGTTCGATACTAAATTGTTTCAATTCTCGAAAAGGAGAAATCAAACATAATTGTGCACTAAAATGCGTTCCCATAAGCTTGGCACAGAAGTTCAGCTACAAATTTGCCACTTTATCGTAAGATTGAGGCATCCCAGGACCCGAAAATGGTCATTTGTGAGATTAATCAAATGTTAAATTCATAGATATCCAATTCAATCGTTTCTCAAAAGGTTTACACTAATGCAATTTTCTTAAAATTCCGTCATGTAGTGGCCACAGTATAGCCGATTCTGGAAATTATCTGTGCCTTAAAATTTGCCTACCTCCAGGGGCACAAACGTACAGTACCCTTCTCACCCGACCTGACCCAGTGATACACCGGAATAACTCCGGCCACATGAATATTTCCGCGTTCCTCTGTCCACTTCTAGAAACTAGATATGTGTGCCAGTATACTTACAAAAAACCATTTGAATCCATTAAGAATTCACTGAGCGGTAAGGGTTTTAGAACTTTTGCTTTCATTCAGGCCTATACAGGTTAAGGAGACTTTCAGCCAGTGGCTGGTGACACCCTATCAAAGGCCTTTGAAAAGTCAATCAAAAGTAGAAAAGCCAATCCTTTCTTATCGATTACGTAGTGTATGTCTTCATGCAATTTCAAGAAAGCTGTAGTTGTACTGTGTCCAGCCCTGAAACCCGATGGATATGCAGATAGAAGGTAACAATCTGATATGTGTTGGCGGATCTGTAACTTCAGGATTCTTTCAAAAACTTTTGACAACGCGCTCAAAATACTGGTAGATTGAAGATTATCAAGCGTAGCTGATACCTTTTTTCTTACTGGAATAACTTTCGAAGTTTTCCAAGCACTAGGATATATTGATGAAGTAATTATTAAATTAAAAATTGACGTGATTCGGGACACTTTGTATGGAAGGATTAACCGAACGAACTTCAAAGAAATATTATCAAGTCCAACTGCATTCCATTTAATAGATTTAATTGCTAGTCAACATCATGATCATTGACTGGAGAGTACTGGAATCCAGTGGCATCAGTGGGAAGTAGTGTGACTAATTACTGAGGCGTCCGATTTGAAAACGGTCTTCGGCAAAGTTGTACCGCCGTGCGGGGTGACATTCGGCCTAGGGGGTGACTTTGACCGCCCTTTTCGGTGCATCCCATGGCCATACAGTGGCTATTTACAACGTACTCTTTAAGCTTGCCACATTGTTTTCATTATTCTAGTTTTAGTTTGCTGTAAAAATCTTGGCCCAAAGTCACCCTTATGGACCAATGTCACCCCGCACGACGGTACCTAGCTGTTGAATGTATCTTACACTATCCACGTAGCTTTAATCGCCAACAGCACATGGCCAAACACTTTGAGCGATTGAATGATTTGCTTGCTTTTCCCACAGTAATTCCCATAAAAACTTTGAAGGGCTTGTGAAATCTCAATTTTCATCAGAATGAGCTCAAATTTTGGGAGGACACTCAGAATTTGAGTTTGAATGGATGGAAAACAAGGTTAGATTTGGCCAATCTTATGAAATCTGTGACCTTGTTCCTTAGCCGCTTGTACAGATTGTAATTCGTTGATGTTTTTTTGAACACCCAAGAACGATACGCGAGATCTCGTTCTATCATGGCCATCTGGATTTCATTATTGAACCACGGATTTCTTTTCTACTTTACGTTTAACGCTTCGTCATTGTCGAATAATTGTTAGTATTGAGCAGAAAAAACTGCTTTTGAAGTTTCAATGATGAAGATGATTACGATGACGGAACGATGAACGTTAAGATGAAGATGAATCGAAGCCAAACCTCAAATTTTCAAGAGCACGGAACTGGAGAACCAAACATCCGTTTAAGCTGAAAACTTAATCGATTTGTCACTAACTGGAGGTGACCAATCGATTAAGTTTTCAGCTCAAACGGGTGTACGGTTCTCCAGATTTGTGCTCTTGATATTTTGAGGTATAGCTTCGATTCATCTTCACCTTAAGATAACGAATGGGTACAAACGTATCATGGAAATCATTCAATATCGCCTTAAACATGTTTACAGTAACATCAGAATCAGTAATACTGTAAAATACCGACCAGTTAACGATAAGGATGCTATGGATATTTGACAAATGGTTATCAACAAAATTTTAAAATTTGTTTTCGAAGCATATAAACAGAAAAAAAGAAGTGAGAAGTGAAGATTTGGCAATAGAACGTTAAGGACACAACAACATTTTTGCAATTTTTTGTGGATACAGCAAATCCCAATGAGAAATTTACAACTTCGTTGGTCTCCATTTTTGTTAACGTGGTTGGAACAAGCAGATTTGAAGCCTATGTTGGGTATTACCATTTATTTATAGGTTTGGTGTTTTTGCACATGGAAAAGTTGATGTCTTAAGTCTGTTGTTTCGCCCAAGAAAAGTAAAGAAATTATTTGTCTGAATGCCGTAGTGAATCATAATCCGGACGGTAACAATATCCGGACTCTGATAATGTTCATCAATTTATGCATAATTGGAAAACTTTTATGATCGGGAATTTTTCATAATCTATACTTTAAACATTGAAGATTATTATACTTTCATTTTCAATCTAGTTAACATTGCCAAATAATTTATAAAAAATAACAACACGTAAATCGTTTCTGTCGGACGTCATTCCTTCGTGGTCCATGGTAATTGAAGTTTAACAATCTTCGAACGCACAACCCAAACCAAAGGTTGAAGAAAAAGTGTGTCTAATATATTTAATGGACTATTTTGAACACAATTAAATACAGAGTCATACTTTCAATGTTTCGTAACGTAGATGTTGTGAATTGTGAAACAAATGTGTATTTAAAGGAGTGTAAAGAGACTGTCCGGGATTATGGGTCAGTGATTTTAAAACCGGACATCGTATGGAAGGCACACTTTTTACTAGTGTTAATTTTATTATTGATATATAAAACAAGGGAAGATTTGAAATATATACATATAAAGTGTTGTGAGTTGAAAGAAAATTGTGTAATGTATAATTAATTGTGTTTATCTGTGATTACAGCCACACGCTAACGAGTTCAAGATACACGCGCTTCAATGCAGGTAATTAAATCGCTAATATTAGTCACATGTTGTTCTTTGTGACAGTATAGGGAAAAACGTACGTCAAATTGATTAAAAAATATTATTTCGACGAATTTATATGATTTTCTTGAATAGATATGCAACATATCATATGAAAACACAGGTGTCCGGATTTTGATCCAAAATGTCCGGAACCAAAAACATCAGTTGATCAAGTGTCCGGATTTAGAGATAAGACACGCTCCAATATTTCATTAATATACTTGTAAAAATCATGAATAATATCGAAAATTTTGTTACTTTCATGAAGAATTGAAGTTTAAAAATATATAGAATATAACACTACATGAATATTTTAACCAAACATACTTAAATCTAAGTTTTAGTATTAGTGTCGGCTTAAGCGTCCGGGTATTGATGCAGCACGGTGGGTCAAGAAATTTCTTACAGAGAACCCCCGTTAAAATGACATTTCTTCTCAACTGCGTACTGTGATCAGAAAAATGTGATTTTCTGAACCATTTCTGGGAAGAAATTTTCCACGCATTGAGATTTTTTTTTGTTTCTGTTTGGGATGAACCACTGCGACCAGTTTTTCTGTGATCTTTTGTGATATACCCGTGCCCTTTGTGTAGTGCATGTTGTTCTACTCCAATATTATTGAGAAATAATAAAGTAGTCGTTTTTTATACAATTATCATTCTTCACCATTTTGCATAGAGCCTCTTTAGAAAAAGATACCGCTATTTATACCTTTTTTAGAAAACAGTTTGTCACCATTAAACTCTCAAAAGCGCGCCCCTTAATCAGGTTCGGCCACTAAGCTGGTTGAATGATACTGATTTTGACCATGTATTAGACATTTAGATTTCTTGAAACAAGAAGCTTGTTTAGAATGCAGGAGGTCTGCTACTCCACTGATTCGAAATCGTTTACCTCCTAGGTATTCAAAAACAAGTACTTGATCTCGGAAAGAACTTGTCTTATGAAATGAAACCAGCCTCAGATTCTGATTGAGTCATTTTTCCACTACGGAGATGAACCAGCGTAGGGCTGAAAATCTCCTTAATAAAGCTATAATAATAATAATAATTATTTTTCCACTTGGATCTACTCATCATCTAGGACAGGGTTTCTCAACCGGTGGTCCGCGGACCCCTAGGGGGGCGTGAAGACTTCTCAGGGGGTCCGTTAAGCAGTATTGTGAAAAACACAATTTCTTATAACTCATGCTTGAAATTTTATATGTGTGAGTTGTCAATCATGCAATTCAGCAGTCAAATAATCATGGATTAGTTGGCTCACCTGTTTGACTCATTGTCTCGTTTTTCCTCAGTTTACTCGCACACGGCAATAGTTTCTTGTTAGTCAGGTAGAATTATAGTAATCCTTTCTATCGCAAATAACAACATTCGGGCTTCACGGGTTTTTGACGGGTTTTGTGACTGAATCATTTTTTACGGTTTGGTTGAGTGATTTTGCATCAAAATCTCAAGCATGAGATTTGCGAAGCAGATCTCTAATGAGTTTGCTCTCACGGGAGAGCGTATTGATTGAGTTTAGAGTGTGAGTCTATCAACACTGCCACGAAGCCGATTTTTTTGCAAGAATTCATAATTAGTGGGGTTTTATTTTTAATGTTAGAAGAACGATTTTTTTTATTCACACATTCATTGATAAAATAATTATACTTTAATTCTGTTCATATGAGGTTACAAGTACAATTTCTGGGGAGTTCCTTAGCTAACTATTTACGGGATTGGAAAAATTTGAAAGTATTCACTGTTTTTGGCAAAATCTTTTTAAATCCATCTGTAGGATTTTTAACGAGATGCACTAAAGATATTCATAGCAACTACGAAGATTCTCAACGAGATTTTCGAAGAGTTATTGTTAATATTTTAAAAGATATTGTCTGATTTCTTAAAAAGTCAGAAGAAAAGCTATTTGAAATTTTCAAAGAAGCTAAAAGAAATTATTTTCGAAAAACATATTAACGAGAACTTCACTTGCAACTCTTTTTTAACCGAAAAATTTTCGAAATCTAGCACAAAAAATTATTTTAAGTACCCTTGGACTTTTTTTTAATTGTGGAAGTAGTTTTTGCTGAAATCCTCTAAACTAACTGATTTATTGTAGGATTTTGTGAAATCCTTCATATTTTTTATCGGATTCTTGGAAGAATGCTCGATAGACTCCTAAAAAGATTTTTGGTAGACTCCGAATGATGTTGTAAGAACTTTTGCATCATCTATGGTGGATTACAGAGAAAATTATCGGTTGTATCTGTAAAGGTTATCTGTTTATTTATGAATATCCTTTGAAAAGTATTAAACCTTTGTTTAGAGATCATCAACTTAAGGGGTCCGCGGAAAGTTTGTAAAACTTTGAAGGGGGTCGTAACTTCAAAAAGGTTGAGAACCACTGATCTAGGACAAATAGGTGGGTTTTAGTGACTTGTTACTCTCTTATACTCTTCCGACCATAACTTATCAGAACAGATACAACAAGAGTACAATATGGTAGATCTTACCTCGTAACGCACCTCGAAAAGGTGATCTACCCGCGTTACGGGAGACGCATCGAGAAGGGTTATTCCTTTGAGATAGGCTATTCCAATACATAAAGTGATAT
This sequence comes from Aedes aegypti, assembly GCF_002204515.2. NCBI lineage: Eukaryota > Metazoa > Arthropoda > Insecta > Diptera > Culicidae > Aedes > Aedes aegypti. The sequence goes on along the minus strand of NC_035108.1, from coordinate 284,040,655 downwards.
ACCCGGGTCTTTGATGAGTCCACAAAATTTCACCCATTTCGATCACTTGCTAGGATGGCACAAATCTCCCAACTGGTGGGGAACGTGCCTTTGGAGCCGGCCTTCTGATACATATCACTGTTCTACGCTTCCTGTGTCGTTATATTGCACATATTGACTGCAAACTGCGGCATTATATCAAAATTTACCAGAAATTGTTAAATCTGTATTAAATAAAGTGGAAAAACCTCCTTTTTGCTCTAGCGTCAAGGGATTTTAAATTGTGTACACAAATAGTGACGTAGGAAAGATCAGCGATGTATTGGTGTTAGGTGTCATTTTCAACTTTATGTAGTTGTCACACACACTATTATACGGAACTGCGCCACCTGTTCTGTAGCTCATTGGGGTCCAACTGTAAAATAATGGATTGTTTACATTTTTGTAATAATCAAAATGAACTACTATAGAATCATATTAGTAACAAAAGATGTAAGAAAAATGAAACTGAAAACAGTTGATTTGACTCGAACCTGGATCCGTTTTCGTTCGTTTTTTGCGAGTCGGGTCAGCTCTGGCCCCAGGTTTAATGATGATATGATGATGATATAGGCTGCCATCTATTGTAGCAAGGTATCCACCGGTAGCAATGGCCTATTCTAACAAAACAATTTGTTCAAGATTGTATGACTATTCGTATTCAATCATACTCCTGTCTGAAGGGCCAAAAACGAATGGCGGACCCGTAAGCAGAGACACTTACGCGAAACCCGCAAGGAAAAAGAATCTCCTTCCAAAAGTAAGTTCACACGAACAGTCGTACAATCAAGCCCTTGCTTGTCAGAAAGACCCAATAGATGGGAAGAAGAGCCCGCCCTTTTTCCACGAAATGTTAGCGATAGGAAGTTGACAGTTTCACTCTTCCTATCCATCTCGCTTCAATCGGGTGCCCTGATGGTCCCACCCAACCCAAAATGCATATAACATTGGAAATATAATCAAATAACACAAGTCATCATGAAAAGATCTCACCGGTTTTTTTATCCTTGTAGTATTTAGAAGCTGGTCGTCGCAACGATGTCGTCAAACTATTTCACCGTTAATATATTTATGCGAAACTGTTCAAAAACCGAGAAAAAAAAAACAAACTTCCACTCCTCCGATAAAGCGACACGAAAATCAAATCCACTTGTTGGGCTTCTCAAACTGCACTGCCCGAAAACCGAAAAAAAAACTTCCATTGCGACGAACCGAAAGCCAAAAAAAAAACACTTCTGCTATGCGAAAACTGTACCCGCTTGCTGGGCTTCTCCAAATGAAGATCGAACGATAGAGTTGTCAAAATCGAACGGGCACTGCATTAAATTTGCAACACTCCAATTGAACACCACTGTACATGCCCAGTTTTCTAATCGTACCGTCATCTTGCTCATACCCGCTTCTCTTTCCGCTTCCGAAAGATCACTTTAATCAGTTGGTGTGGGTAAGACTCGCAAGCAAAAATTCTCCACACGTTCACCTCTCTCACCACACCACGTCCACCCGTCCTACCTTTCACTACCACTACTACTGAGACCGCGTTCACTCATACACTAATAGCTTCCCCCGCGCATGCTGTCGCCAATCATTTTTTTCACATCAATTCCACTTTTTTAAATTCTAAATTATTAACTTTTAATCCATTTTTCAACTGAAATTTAATTTGCACTCGCGACTTTGCTCTTTTCTACGTTCGGATATGTATTTTTCGTCGATTTTACTTTGATATTTCCACATTTTTTCACTATTTGTGTACCACGTTAAAAATGCACAACCTTCCCTCAGCCAGTGCTGCCAGGGTCCCCCCCAGCTCTGGCCCCAGGTTTAAAACCGAAAACGTCATAAGTCGACAGATGATTTCTGAAATATGCATGCAGACGAGTCACATAAAAAGGCTCGATTTTTAAAAAAGACCTATTAGGGTAAGTGTTCCCTTAGTTGTAGGTGTTCCTATAGTTGCGGTATTGCCGTTTTCACTGAATTTATCACATTAGCCACAGAACCGATACTGCCAATTGTCGTATTGGCTTGTTGATACACGGAATAGTTGCGAAGAGCGTTCAAATTGCTTTAAAACTGATGAAATAGGGTAAGTGTTCCCTTAGTTGTGGGTGTTCCTATAGTTGCGGTAGTGCCGTTTCCACTCATTTTATTACATTAGCCACAGAACCGACACTGCCAATCGACGTCTTTGCTTGTTGATACACGGAATAGTTGAAAAGAGCGCTCAAATTGCTTTAAAAGAGATGAAATATCACTAAAATAGCTAAAACTATTCTTGCTTGTACCAATAGTTGCGGTAAAGTGTTCCTATAGTGGAGTATCCCATAAGAAAACCACGGATACCGCAACTATAGGAACACAAATTAAAGATATACCGCAACTAAAGGAACAGTGTACTAATAGTAGAGGTATTATTTTTCACTGACATGCCGTGGATTACTGCGATGAAAACATTTTTCTAATTAAGTCAATGGTCGTTACTTCCAGTTACAACATTAACATGTACATTAATTGCGCTTCTTGAATTTAGGCAGTTGAATGAACTTCAATAGTGCTTAGTACCTCCACTATTGGTACATCTACCCTATCACTAAAATTGCTAAGACTTTTCTTACTTGTACCAATAGTTGCGGTTAAGTGTTCCTATTATTGGAGAATCCCATAGGAAAACAACGGATGCCGCAACTATAGGAACACAAATTAAAAATATACCGCAACTAAAGGAACAGTGTACTAATTGTGGAGGTATTAGTTTTCACTGACATGCCGTGGATTACTGCGATGAAATTATTTTTCTCATTAGGTTAATGGTCGTTACTTCCCGTTTTAACGTCAACATATACATTAATTGCACTTCTTTAATTTAGGCGGCTAAATGAAGTTCAATCATGCTAACTACCTCCACTATTGGTACATCTATCCTATATGGCAATATATATGAAGAAATTTTGAAAAATCTTTCAAACACTGTAATGTTAGAACAAACTAATCACATCGTGGTGAAAGCTCATTCCAGAGCATATTAAAAATGTTGCTGAAGAGAGCAATGGAGATATTTGCTTAATTTGGAGAAGAGATGTTCGTGGAGATTTATGCTATTATTTGGCTAATTATAAGATAATAGTCCGACATACTTCTGCAAAAATCTAAAACAAAGTTAGTTCAAAATGGATTTGTTTCTTCAGCAACTTTCTTTATAATTTGTTCACTGCGTTCCACTCTTCAACCGAAACACATGGAACATTTTGTCATCGATTCAATTTCAGTTTTCAACTGAAAAACTTATTTTAAAGTTGCGATGATGACAATTATTGAACGTTGAGGAAAATGTTTAGCTCTTCAAATGAATCACGCAAGAATCTTAATTCAAGTAGGTAACGAGCAGGCATTTGATAATCAGATGATTATTTGTGAGTATCTTTGGTAAGAATAATTTAGAATTTAATTAAACTTTCACTTTCCAACATGGTGCCCCTACCATTGACGCTTGATACTGGAACGCAAAACTATCATCTCTAATAGGTAAGAGTTGAGTATCAAATCCAAATTCCAACACTAAAGAATTTGCTAGATACTTCAGAAAATTACACAATCAGAAAACTACAGAGAAATACCATGAATGTTTAGAACAATTTCATCAAAACACCAACATTACTGTTGAAACAAGTAATTAAAATCTCCCACCGGGGGGAACTGCAAGCTAAGATCGCAAACCTTATTACGATGCGGTAGCAAATTCTAATGAATTGTGTCACGATTTAATGCTTCCGGACTCAGCACCGGAAATGAGGGGTCACCGGTTTGCACGTTCACCATCCCATCCGCTTCAGAGTGGTGGCGCGTCGACTCAGGCCGTCAGATTCAGCGAAGGGGAAACGATGCATGGCAAAGCGATTTCCCCAGGTCCCATCCAGTTCCAGTATTTTCGAATCAAAATCACGTTTCACCTACCGTCTATTTCAAACCAATACCTGCCTGTCTGCCAGCCGGTGCGGTGCGCCTCTCGTCATGTGTGAAAAGTAGAGGTGTGCGCCGGATGCCGATTATTCAAAAAACGTCATGCCCTCTATCTCTAAATTTTCACGCTAGTTTTTTTAGTGTGCATTTACGGCGGCTTTTTGAAAAGTGTATCACTCATTGAACCATTTACATTTGAAGTTGCCTCTAGTGTAGCGAAATTGGAATTTATTACTGTCATGTATTACTGGTTTAAACCAAAGAATTTGTAATTTGTTCTAGAGTAGTTAAAAGATATACACTGATAGGCAAAATAAAATGCCCACCTTACCAGTTTTCGAATTTCTTTCATTGATTTGGTTCAAATTAGAGTTAACACACTTAAACCTTTTTTGATATTTTATTTTTGATATTCTTTTAAAGTTGCGCTCACGAAAATTTTATAAAAAAAGAGTTTTATTCCATGAAAAAGAAAATCAATTCGTATTGAAAAAAAAATAGTGCCAAAATAGAGTGCCCACTTCCTTCTTGACCCCAGAAAAGATGATTTAAGAAAAATAAAAAGCAATTTAATAGTTAATGTGTCCTCCTTTGGCCTTAACGACTTGCTGGAGGTGCTTCGGCATGCTTTTCACCAGGTTTTGTAGGTGTTGTGGTTCTAGTTCTTCCCAGGCGCGCTCCAAGGCCTCAACATAATTATTTTTGTTGGTGGCTGTTTGGGCACGTCAGGAGTTAATCATCAATGTTAACTTCCTTTTCCCGATCAGCCTAGATAGCCGCGTAGTGTCGGTAGCGGTTGTTTCAACTGGCTAAGAATTAACACTACGGACTGCCTGTTCCGGTGGTAAAAGTCCACCTCACAGGTGACCCCTAATGCATACGGCTTTAAGCTTACCGTGCCAAAGAATGAATGGTTAGGGGGGTCTAAATAAAACCTAGCCGCAAACGGAGCCTGTGGAGTTCCAGGGCGCCCTCTACAGTATTATGCCCTTCCTGTGCTACCCGGAGCAATGGTGCAGGTGACCTTGTGTTTCTCCGAGATAATCGGCTGCCCTTCTTCAGTCTCAAGCCTGAGGCTAAATAAGGGTGGGATTATTAAAACATTGTAATTTAGTTTAAATTTTCACCTCTATGGTTTCGCATTATGCGTTTTATGCAGTGTAATCTGTGCTTTTCGCCTTTGGCGACTTTTAAGAGCTACCGATCTGGTTTTTGTTCGCTGCTGATCTTTTTCGTTCTGAGATGGCGAAAAGCTTAATCCTGCCTAGTTTGGGTAGTGGCTACGGCTAGGATAGCTTAGTTAGATCAATCTCCAGCATAAAATGTCAGCAACGATCAATCTTTGTAGACTCATGCAAATGGTACAGCTCAAGTGGCGGTAGTTCAAAAACCTTACTTTTGTGAACTTTTATCTAGGTAACCTAGTGGACCCAGTTTTTGCTACTTTCAGAAACATGAAATGGCATACTCGCGTGCCATGCCTCGTGCATACGTGCTCGTGAATAGCGCTGACGTCGCTACACTCATTTCTGAGTTAACAACCAGAGATGTATGTGCTGTCACAATTGATATTTCTATATGTGACCTCAATAGGAAATACGTCTTTCGTTTTGTGGTGTATTTACCACATGATGAACCATCCCCAATGGATGATTTCAAACGAGTTATCGTTCACTGTCTATGAAAAGGCCTTCTGCTGATTGTGGGCAGTGATGCTGATACTCATCACATCATCTGGAGCAGCTCAGATATCAATTTGAGAAGCTCCAGTCTGATGGAATGCTTAAGTAGTTCTAATCTTGGATTACTTATTGTAGGAAATCGCCTACATCTCTATATGAACATAAGAATGTAAATTCGCAGACTATGCATTTGTTATACTCCACAAACTGTGAATTGGTTGTGACCAAATTCCATGGATTTTCTCCGTCCATTGGAAATCCTAGTGATTTGGATGTTCCCACTTCCGGTGAATTGGGACACAATTGTCCTTGCTTTGAGTGATCTCAAAATTGCTTGTCACTTTGCTTATAGAAAATGTTCCCCACAACTCCCTTCGCGGGACGAGTGGATGTCTGTACATTACTGAGCCACTCCAAAGGTGGCTAAGTATTTAACAAATCTGTCAAAGCAGAATTGCAGTCGCTTGGTTACAACCTTAACTGGCCACTGCTGACTCAACTATCACATGGCAAATATTCAGTGTGTTGATACATTTGTGTGTGATAGTTGTGATTCCGATTATGGAACTTCTTATCACCTGATATGTAACTGTCAAGTTCTCGCGTAATGGCGATTCCAATTACTTGGTAAACACTTATTAGGTGAAACTGATTTCAGTAACCTGAATCTTCAGGACCTTCTGTTATTCTTAACCCGCTGTGGTAATGAGCTATAGGCTCTCTTTACGCTCATGCGTTTTGCAGTGCCCTTTTTAGGGCGCTGTTCGAACCCATTGTGGTATGGAGCTACATGCTCTTAATTCGCTTATGCGATTTTCCCTCTTCAAGGGACCCCACTCCTATTTCCTCCCATCTTCCCCTTCCCTTTCCTCTCCCATCGGGTAGATGATGAAATAGGCTCAAACATGGCGATGGCACAAATCTCCCAAATGGCGGGGAACGTGCCTCTGGAGCCGGCCTTCTGATACCTGATACCTGATGGTAACACCAGTTTTGTCAACCCTGGCATCGAGAATCGCCCACGAATTCTCGATGGGGTTGAGGTCTGGGCTTTGTGGAGGCCATTCCAGCAGTTTAATCTGACAAGACCGGAAGAAAGACTTGGTCTTCTTGGCAGTATGCTTCGGGTCGTTGTTCTAGGGAAATATGAATTTCTCTTCAAATGCCCGTCTGGATCAGCGAAACCTCCAGATTTTCCCGCAAGATGATGATGTAAGAATCTGGCGTCATTATTCCGTCGGTTTCCACTAGGCTTCCTACTCCACTCCATGAAAAACACCCCTAGACCATCACATTTCATCACATCACACCTCCATGCGTCACCGTTCCTTGGATGTAGCGCTCCTGAAGCTCGAGCTGTTTAACCGAAAGCGGGCTCGTGTGTGGTGCAGAGCGCCACATCCAAGGAACGGTGACGCATGGAGGAGGAAATTTGATGGTCTGGGAGTGTTTTTCATGGATTGGAGTAGGAAGCCTCGTGAAAATCGACAGAATAATCACGGCAGATTCCTACATCATCATCTTGCGGGAAAATCTGGAGGTTTCGCTGATCCAGACGGGCATTTGAAGAGAAATTCATATTTCCCTAGAACAACGACCCGAAGCATACTGCCAAGAAGACCAAGTCTTTCTTCCGGTCTTGTCGGATTAAACCGCTGGAATGGCCTCCACAAAGCCCAGACCTCAACCCCATCGAGAATTTGTGGGCGATTCTCGATGCCAGGGTTGACAAAACTGGTGTTACCAACAAAAATAATTATGTTGAGGCCTTGGAGCGCGCCTGGGAAGAACTAGAACCACAACACCTACAAAACCTGGTGAAAAGCATGCCGAAGCACCTCCAGCAAGTCGTTAAGGCCAAAGGAGGACACATTAACTATTAAATTGCTTTTTATTTTTCTTAAATCATCTTTTCTGGGGTCAAAAAGGAAGTGGGCACTTTATTTTGTCACTATTTTTTTTTTTCAATACAAATTGATTTTCTTTTTCTTTGAGTAAAACTCGTTTTTTATCAACTTTTCGTAAGTGCAACTTTAAAAGAATATCAAAAATAAAATATCAAAAAAGGTTTAAGTGTGTTAACTTTAATTTGAACCAAATCAATGAGAGAAATTCAAAAACTGATGAGGTGGGCACTTTATTTTGCCCATCAGTGTAATAATTGTAGGCTTCGTGACCGTACGGCTGGTTTCACTAAGCATTTAGCCGCCGACGAGCAAAAACATAGCAAACGCCACCGCAAGTAATTATCAATTCGGCGCATACCTCTAGTGAAAAGCGAACCAGCTACCAACTTCCTACTATTACGCGTTAGTTTTTCTCCCGTACGTATTCAGTTTCCATCAGTTTCATGCTGTTGGCAGAAAATGAGTGCATATTAACTCATCTGGGGGCCGCCTCTCTTCCATCAACGCAGGACCGGGGCCCAAGCAGCAGCACAATGAGGTTTGATGTAAATGAAATTTGATTTTTAATTAGAATTTTTATTGCCCTGTCTCTGCGGCGAGTTGAGGGCTTTTGTTCTCGCATATGGGAAATTGAAATGAAGTAGGAATAGGAACCGCCACTTACCATGCCAACCTCGCGGATGAAGGTACAGCTAGAGCAACCATAACGGCATGAAAAGTGCTTCCGTACTCTGGGCACAGCATTTTGGCTGATTGATGGGGAACACTACTAATTGAGGTGCTTCGTGGAATGAAATTTTGTTTGCAAATTATTAATTTCTAAAATCTATATTGCATAAAATTATCAAACCAAGCCCATTGACGCAGTGAGCCACAGTTAATAAGAAGAAGTTTCTTTTGGGTAAGTTCTCTCATAATCTGGGATAACGCCCTAAAAGCCATTGGTAACCATGTGTGTTGCTCGTTGTTTCTAAGCAAATGAATGAATAAGCATCGAAACCAACACCACTGGTATATAATAATCTTTTCTTCACCAAAGTGTTGTTAAATAACGTATAACTCCATTCAAGTTCTCATGAACAACAAGCTACACACATGATAACCAATGGCTTTTAGAGCGAGATCATAAGTTATGCGAGAGTTGTAAAAAAAAACTGGTAATAAGCATCATGTTCGGAATTTTGTAGGGTTCCTTCCAAAATTATATGAATTTTTCTCAGGATTCTTTGACATTTGGACTGAAAATTACGTCAGAATGAAGTCCAGTTAGCTTTTAAAAATCCTGACCTGAGTTCTGTGTTGTGAGAAGGATGTTCAGAATCAAAAAATAATTTGTTTAGGATTTTACCAAAAATCCAAATGAGAATCTTACAGAATTTCACCCAATATTATTTAAAATCTTGCACAGGGTTTTGTAAGAACAATGTCCTGGATTCTAGTGAAACTTTTCCTACATTTTGCTATAATCCTGCGTAATATACTGTAAAAAGTGTATCTAAGATTCCATATATAATCACGTGTTTGAAAATCGTGTTCTACTTAATATTGATAAAAAAACTACAATGTTAATAATGCTGTCAAAAACTCAACTAATGTCATGTTCAACCCCTTCCCAGGATTTTGTAAGAATTACCGTATTATGGACACTTAAGGCCTCAGTGAAGTAAAACTCAACAGAAAGCATAACACAATAATCATTCTGTATAACTCATCCGCGTTTGTTGGATCCACCCACCCGCAACATCGTAGGAGGTTTAGGCCTCCGATAGAGCAATCCGTAAGTAAATAGAGATTTTCAATGCCATCTCCTTTCCTGGGATTCAAATCTATAGGGCTCTCCTTGAGCCATTGCTTCCTTCAAAACTATCGTTCTTTATTCCAGCACATTTAAACACTTTCTTTGCATTAAACACCATTTATTCACAATATCAAACATTTACTGTACATCTTGATCAATTCCACACATTTAAATTTATTTTACTTAGTTAAGTATCTACATATGTACAAATGTCCTTGGTGTAAATCTAGGTGACTGTTCACCTTGTTGCTTGAAGTAGCACTAAATTACATATAATATTCTAGTCTCTTACCAATCGACCCGTCGTGGTCGTGTAATGATGACGTAATCACCTTTCTCTCTGCTCATAAACCTTAACTTTCTCATTATCCCTAATAATCAGGTATCAGGTATCAGAAGGCCGGCTCCAAAGGCACGTTCCCCACCAGTTGGGAGATTTGTGCCATCGCCATATTTGAGCCTATTTCATCATCTACCCGATGGGAGAGGAAAGGGAAGGGAAAGATGGGAGGAAATAGGAGTGGGGTCCCTTGAAGAGGGAAGATCGCATAAGCGAAATGAGAGCATGTAGCTCCATACCACAATGGGTTCGAACAGCGCCCTAAAAAGGGCACTGCAAAACGCATGAGCGTAAAGAGAGCCTATAGCTCATTACCACAGCGGGTTAAGAATAACAGGATGTCCTGAAGATTCAGGCTTCTGTATTCAGTTTCACTTAATAAGTGTTTACCAAGTAATTGGAATCGCTTTTGCGCAAAAACTGGACAGTTACATATCAGGTGATACGAAGTTCCATAATCGGAGTCACAAATATCACACACAAATGAGTCAGCACGCTGAATATTTGCCATGTGATAGTTGAGTCGGCAGTGGCCTGTCAACGCTCTGACCAAGAGACTGCAATTCTGCTTTGACACATTTGTTAAATACTTCGCCACCTTTGGAGATGGCTCAGTAATATACAATTTTGTTTGACGACACGACTCCAAACTATTCCAATATTGCTTGTGCTGAGTTGCCGCCCAAGAGTTTATCTGAAGCTTCACCCAGCACTTCGAAATTGGAATAGCCGGCTCAGGGCCAATGAAGTCATGCGATGCTCCATCGCGAGCTAGCTCATCAGCCAATTCATTTCCAGCGATGGAAGAATGGCCAGGTACCCATACAAGGTTTACAGAGTTGACTGAATTCAGTTCCTCAATTTGAGTTCGACATGCGATAACAAGCTTCGACCTTGAGTTGGCCGAAGCGAGAGCTTTTATAGCAGCCTGACTATCTGAACAGAAGTATATGACTTTACCCATTACGCGCTGTTGAAGTGCTGATTGCACTCCACACATAAGAGCAAATATTTCCGCCTGAAAAACGGTGCAGTTTCTACCAAGTGAGTAAAACTGATTCAGCCTTAGCTCACGAGAATATACTCCTGCACCAGCTCTACCTTCAAGAAGGGAGCCATCAGTGTAACATACTATATTGTTTGATATACTTCTTTCCAAATAGCCAGACGTCCACTCTTCCCGTGAAGGGAATTGTGTGATAAATGTCCTGTAAGGAAAGTTACAAGCAATTGTGAGATCACTTGGAGCAAGGACAATTTTGTCCCAATTCACCAAAAGTGGAAACAACGAAGTGTGTGTAGATCTACGATTCACTGGATTTTTCTCCAGTAGATCCAGTACCCATAAACGGTAAGAGCAAGAAAGTGCTTCTTGTTTAAGATATATGTGTAGTGGCGCAACGTCGAAAAGGGCCTCGAGCGCTGCTGTGGGAGTTGTAGAGAACGCACCAGACATCGCCATCAAGCACATCCTTTGGAGATGGCCCAATTTTGATTGGATTGTTCTCACTTCGCTCTTTTGCCACCACACAAGACATCCATATGCCAATATTGGTCGAACAACTGTTGTGTAAATCCATTTGATATATTTGGGTTTGAGGCCCCAAGTTTTACCAAAGGTTCGCCGGCATTGAACGAAGGCCATGCAAGCTTTTTTGACTCTGAAATCAATGTGAGGTGTCCATGAAAGTTTGGAATCTAGAATGACTCCGACATACTTTACTTGATCAGTCACATTAATCTCAGTGCCAAAAAGACGTAAAGGTCGAATTCCATCGCGGTTTCGTCTTTCCGTAAAAAGAAGAATAGATGTTTTATTCGGGTTAACCGAAAGGCCATATTGGCGACACCAACTCTCGACTACCTGAAGAGCACTTTGCATCAGGTCGAATAGGGTGCTTATGTACATACCAACTATCAGAGCTAGATAGTCGTCGGCAAATCCATAAGTTGGAAAACCGCAATTATTGAGTTGCCTCAATAGCGTATCTGCTACGAGATTCCACAAAAGTGGTGACAAGACTCCCTCTTGGGGGCATCCGCAAACACTCAATTTTCGAATCGCTGCTTGACGCAATGTCGAGAAGAGATGTCGGGTTTTAAGCATTTGATGAATCCAATTGGTAATCATTGTAGGTAGCCCATGGTTTCGTGCGGCTTCCAATATGGCATCGAAAGACACGTTATCAAAGGCACCCACAATATCCAAGAAAACACCCAAGCACGATTGCTTCTGAGCGAATGCTTTCTCGATATCGTATACAACTTTGTGTAAAAGAGTCACAGTGGACTTTCCAGATTGGTAAGCATGTTGATTCACATGAAGAGGCATGTTTGCCAAATAAACATCACTGATGTGATGATCGATAATGCGTTCCAGACATTTCAGAAGAAAAGAGGTCAGACTGATTGGTCTAAAACTCTTCGCTTCCTCATACGACGCACGTCCTCCTTTTGGGATAAACTTTACAGTAATATCACGCCAGGATTTGGGAATGTACCCGGTAGCAAAACTGCTTACAAGTAGCTTTTTCAAAACATGTTTTATAGACTCAAATCCCTTTTGGAGCAGAACATGATAAATCCCATCCGCTCCTGGAGATTTGAAAGGAGCAAAACTATTAAGTGCCCATTGAATCGATTCAGTAGTTACGATACTGCGAGCCGAGGCCAGAGACTCGTAACTACATGAAAAGACATTTGGTTCATCCGTAGATGCTATGTCCACACATCCGGGGAAGTGTGTATTGAATAAACATTCTAAAACTTCTTCATCGGAAGAAGTAAAGTCACCATTAGGTAAGCGAATTTCGTTCACTTGGAAATCCTTAGATTTTGCAAGAATTTTGTTCAACCGACTGACTTCACTCAAACTGGAAACATTTGTACAAAGGTTTTTCCAGCCGGATCGTTCAGCAGAACGAAGAGCCTTCTTGTAAGCCTTGCGAGCTGACTTGAACGACTCTGATCCAGCTGAACGGCGTCTGTTCCAACTCCTTCTACATTGTTTCCTGAGTCTAGTCAGATCGGAATTCCACCATGGGGTCCCTCTTGTAGTCTTTACAGACCGCAGAGGACATGCTTCTTCAAAAGCTTCCATAATGTAGGATGTTGTAGTATCAACGGCATCATTCAGATCACTTGGATTTTTAATGGACGGAGAATATCCATGAAATTTGGTCGCAACCAATTCAATGTAGAGTTCCCAGTTTGTTGACCGGGGATTCCTAAAACGCAAAGTCTGCGCAGTTACATTTGAATGTTCAAAGAAGATGTAGCGATGATCAGATAATGATTCCTCATCTGATACATGCCAATTCGTCAACTCGTGACTGATTCTATTCGAGCAGAGCGTTATGTCTAACACTTCTTCTCTATTAGAAACCATGAAGGTTGGGCGATTGCCTATGTTAAGTAATCCAAGGTCTGTACTACTTAAGTATTCCATCAGACTGGAGCCTCTCAAATTGATATCCGAGCTGCCCCAGATGATGTGATGAGCATTGGCATCACTGCCCACAATCAGCGGAAGGCCTTTTGTTACGCAGTGTACGACAACTCGTTTGAAGTCATCCGTTGGGGATGGTTCATCATGTGGTAAATATACCGAACAATAGACGTATTTCCTGTTGAGGTCACCAACAGAAACATCGATTGTGACAGCACATACATCTCTGGTAGTTAACTCAGAAATGAGTGTAGCAACGATTGCTTTATTAACGAGCACGCATGCGCGGGGCATGGAGCGCGAGTTTGCCATTTCAAGCTTGCTAAAATTAGCAAAAACTGGGTCCACAAGGTTACCTAGATAGAAGTTCCCTCTACGAAAGTAGGGTTCTTGAACTAGCGCCACTTGGGCTGCACCATTTTGCATGAGTCTGCAAAGATTGATCGTTGCTGTTCTTTTATGCTGAAGATTGATCTGAGCTAACCTAACCGTAGCCACTACCCAAACTAGGCAGGATTAAGCTTTTTGCAATCTCAGCACGAAAAAGACCAGCAACGAAAAAACCAGATCGGTATCTATTTAAAGTCGCCAAAGGCGAAAGAGCACAGAATACACTGTGTAAAACGCATAATGCGAATCCATATAGGTGATAATTTAAATTAAATGTCAACATATTCATAATCCCACCCTTATTAAGCCTCAAGATAGAGACTGAAGAAGGGCAGCCGATTATCTCGGAGAAACACAAGGTCACCTGCACCATTGCTCCGGGTAGCACAGGAAGGACTCAATACTGTGGAGGGCGCCCTGGTACCCCACAGGCTCCGTTTGCGGTTAGGTTTTATTTAGACCCCCCTAACCATTCATTCTTAGGCACGGTACGCATCACACCATAAATTAGGGGTCACCTGTGAGGTGGACTTTTACCACCGGAACAGGCAGTCCGTAGTGTTAATTATTAGCCAGTTGAAACAACCGCTACCGACACTACGCGGCTATCTAGGCTGCTCGGGAAAAGGAGGTTAATATTGATGATTAACTCCTGACGTGCCCAAGCAGCCAGCCATCCGCGTTTGTTGGATCCACCCACCCGCAACATCGTAGGAGGTTTAGGCCTCCGATAGAGCAATCCGTAAGTAAATAGAGATTTTCAATGCCATCTCCTTTCCTGGGATTCAAATCTATAGGGCTCTCCTTGAGCCATTGCTTCCTTCAAAACTATCGTTCTTTATTCCAGCACATTTAAACACTTTCTTTGCATTAAACACCATTTATTCACAATATCAAACATTTACTGTACATCTTGATCAATTCCACACATTTAAATTTATTTTACTTAGTTAAGTATCTACATATGTACAAATGTCCTTGGTGTAAATCTAGGTGACTGTTCACCTTGTTGCTTGAAGTAGCACTAAATTACATATAATATTCTAGTCTCTTACCAATCGACCCGTCGTGGTCGTGTAATGATGACGTAATCACCTTTCTCTCTGCTCATAAACCTTAACTTTCTCATTATCCCTAATAATCATGACAGAGGTGTATTCCAGAGTGGGTCAAAGCCTCATTGCACTCCTAAACAGCGATATCAAGCCTTCAAAACATGGGGACGGACCTGGTGTAGTGGTTAGAACACTCGTCTCTCACGCCGAGGACCTGGGATCGAATCCCATCCCCCGACATAGTCATTTATGACGTAAAAAGTTATAGTGACGACTTCCTTCGGAAGGGAAGTAAAGCCGTTGGTCCCGAGATGAACTAGCCCAGGGCTAAAAATCTCGTTAATAAAGTCAAATCAATCAATCAATCAAGCCTTCAAAACATTTAACTTTTTGTTTGGAACCGTCCGGATGGCAGACAGATTGTAGTATCTTCCAAAATCTTCGGACCCTTTGAGCAATGGAGCAACATCAACAGGGCTGCCAGATGTACAGATTTCTCTGTATTACACAGATATTTTTATTCTGACACAGATTCAATTTGTATGGAACACAGATTTTCTTTCAACAATTTTTGTATGGACACAGATTTTTTTGTATGGGACACAGATTTTTTAACCACGTGGATACAGATTTTCTATCAAATCATCTGGCAGCTCAGAACATCAAGACCGACATTCTGTATTGAGAAAAATCTCTTCTCGGAATTAGCGTGAGGAGCTCCAAATGTACTAAGATCGACGGTGGACATTTTTTGCTTAAAAAGAGCCCAATCCAAGAGCTGTCAAAGCACCAATCCACGGTTGAGGTGCTGAAGCTGGTGCAAGAGTTGAATCAATGAGCGGTATACCATTGGTTCCAGCTAGAGTTTTCATTCCCGGGAACATTTCCCGGGAATTGAGATTTCCCGGGATTCCCGTTTCCCGGGAAATGATTTTCTGTTTCCCGGGATTCCCGTATTTCCCGGGTAGCTTTATAAAAAATAAATTACTATCTATCTTCAAACAAAAACCATTGCACCATTTGCTTATCCTATAATTCTTACCAATGAACTCACTAGATGTTATGTTTCGATGCTGATTTTTTGTTTTTTTTTGCAATGAAAAAGTTGTTCATGAAACAGATATCGTTTTTGACGAATTTTGCTATATAAAATAAAGGAATTTTCAAGGGATCTTTTCTATGAATTCAGTAGGCTTATAAAGTTTTCATGGACGTAACAGTCACAATTTTGAATATAAAGCCTCTAGATGGATCAAGAATGAACTCCACGAGGACTTTTGCTTAATGCTATAAACTTTGTTGTTCTGAAGCCTAGCGTTTGAAATGAAGCTAACATTTCTTTGGAGAAACAAGAATAAATTACTCACAAAGAAGAGAAATAACCAACAAATTTTCTGGTATAAAATACATATAGGGTCGATAAAGCCGCATGACTAAGAACAAATATTCGAATAAAATCGAAAAATAAAGCCAGTGGAATTGTTTTTACGTCTGAAAGCTTTTTACCACGGTTTTGTGAAAAAAAACCTAAAAAATACGAAAACATTTTTTTTTTGTATTTATTGTCGCTTGTGCTTCTACAGCCTATTATACAAAGCAAAATACAAATCAAAACCGTGTTTTTACATAACTTTTACATTTTTGCTTCAAAAAATGGAACAAAAGCTTTTGATTGATATAAAAAAGTTCTTATTTAATTAATTATTTTGTTTTATGAAAAATAGTTTTTCTCAGTAGTGCTACTATAGGAACAATAAGTTTCCTATAGAAGCAAGGGAGCTTAAATTATAAGCGAAACTATATTTTGATTATATTTTTTTTAACAAAATCTAGTTATGTATCAATGGTACTTGGGTAAATGGTTCCTGAGCTTCATGTTAGAAATATTCTGCAACGATTTGTAGAAAACCGGCCGTAAAAAGCTACTAGTGCGACAATAGGGGACTATCTACTAATGGAACACCCACCCTACACGAAATACGAATAATTTAAAAAATAGAGTTCCACTAAATTCGCTTTATTTTCACATTTTTCAGAATTTCCCGGAAATTCCGGGAAATGGTAATTTTATTTTCCCGTTTCCCGGGAAATCAAATCCCGGGAAATTTGAAAACTCTAGTTCCAGCAGCTGTTGACGCTATTGGCAATGGAGTGCCTTGAACCGTGTGTACTTGGCAAACCAATGGCCAATTGCTGGGAGGGAGAAACCGATACAAAATTTCTGTACGTCATAGTGAGCCGAGATTCTGCTGTCAAGAAATGTCACTGTGAGCCGAAATTTTAAACAATGGACAAACATGGAAAAAGAGCGCAATTGATCAAAACATAAAAAACAAAATTGAATGAGAATTAATTCATGCACATTCAAAAGTAATGTCATGAGAGCACTTTTTATTCTGATTGTATATTATGTATTGCAATACGCATTTTTTTACTTTTTTCATTGAAATTGAAAATTAAATAGATAACCATCTATGGCTCTTTTCTCATGTTTGTCCAGAAAGATCGAAGCTACAAAATAAAAGAAAACTATGGATTTTCATCAATTATGCCATGATTGTCGTTGACAAGCTGGAGTTATCTTGCAGTTTGAAAAAACTTTGTTTCATATTTCGTGTGTAGTATCTGTGCCACCCTCCCAGGCAAATTGGATGATGAAACAAGCGGAGAGTCAACAAAACACATGGCTGGGTTGTTGCGGGGCGGACATGAGAGATACTTTATGTATCGGAAGGAAGGCAGCCACATTTTGAAGAGGATGTAGGGGATTGCATGGTTCTGTCACAGGATAATGAGTGTGTTAAGTAAATGATGTACAATTTAGTAGATTATACATCACAAGGCATTGCAGAATTCGCTCTCATTTGAGTATGAAGCACGATCAAAGCAAGCAAAGAAAAACATACATCTGTTGCAGTCCACGATCGTCATTGTATCGCAAGGTGTAACAAGTCTGATAAATGGAAGCAGCGAGCGAGAGCCCCAAAGAGAGAGCGATGATAAAATCGATTTTTCTCGATTGTTTACCGTTGGGTGTTTTACTCTACCCAGACAACTAGAAGTCGCATACCAGTATACGACGAAAGTCATTTATTTGTACAAACTGCATCACTCCCGCACTAAATGGTGGGTGAAATCGTTTGATCGATGAGTTTCCTCGCATAAAACGCTATTTTATAAGTTCATATGTACATTTCGTTTCGTTCCGCATAGTTTTACAAAGTAAGTCGGATCAATCCGTAGCAGCTGTCAAATAAACATTGTTATCATAAATAAAGTCGCATAAGAGTATAGACCAATTCGCAAGAAAATCTACACACTCGCATTGCATGTTATGTTTAATCATATAATATATGTACGTAAATCGCCTCCACTTTTGTACGCATAAGGCCTTTTCGCGACATCTTATACGTGAAACTTTGCACATATAAGCATCGCATAAAGCAAAAGGTGATTTGATTATACGTACATTTTGGTTGTCTGGGTACTGGCACGATGAACAATCCCCGTACTTCCGATAGCAATAGTGCCCCCCAGGTTTGGCGCTTGTTTAGAGGGGTTTTATTATGCACTGCTATCCCCCCAATCTGATCAAAGTTGTAGCAGTATACGATAAACAGTCTCTCGTAATGTGCAGCATATTATGATAGTTACGGTGGCGATACGTGAGAGATTCTCTCAATTTTCTCAGGATTCAATCCCTGAACATCACATTGCTATGTAGGTAATTGCGTTATTTGTGTAGAAATATGATTCGTGCTTCGTGCACGATTGACTCACCGAAACAATAGCTGCTGACATCTGCTGCCAGGGGTGTGATGCTTCGAGGCCGGACAACTGAACCGGCTGGTCACTGAACTAGGTCCGGAGCTTCGGCCACATTCTGGAGCTGACGTCGTAGCAGGAATCTCGGCGTTTTGTTCATTATTGCTTGGCATTGGTTCACTCGTTGCTAACGAACGACCTGGGAGATGATTTGGTAGTTGCACATCAGTAAAACTCCGCTGAATTTCCTGTAGATCCATCGCAAGCTGTCCTTTTGCTTTTTTCCGGCTGCTTGCTTCACCATCCTCGAGCAACGTCAGGTCATATTTCTTGGCTAAATATTACCTTTCAATCCGGAGCCTTTCCTCTGATGCTCTCTCTTGTAATCCATATTCTTCTTCGAGTCGTTATAGATTCAGTTGAAATCTGTCTCAAACAGAAGAGCTCGTCAGTCTTCTCGACTGCGATCGAAGCGGTGGTGGAGACCGACAAAGAGCACACAGAACACGTTCACCACCGATACAACGACCGATCGCAGCACACGCGGAATGAATGGAGCGAACACATTCCCTACAACGGCATCAAATTTGGCGATTGTGGATTTAATTAATTTATTGACAATTAAAATTTCTTAGCATTAGCATTAAGCAATTCGCACAGATTCGTAGGTGGTACAGTCCTAGACCGTTGTATGAGGGTTGACCCCTTCCCGTCCGTTACCAAAGTCAAAGATTTGGAACTAATCCTTGTGTAAGTTCTTAAGCCACCCTCAAAAAACAAGGATCTCTGAAATAACTACTGGACTCTTGAGGAAGTTTAAGAAGATTACCTAGATAATTTGCTTAGATAGTCGAAAATAAAAAACAATTGAATCTCGGGATAGTATTCCGCAGGATTTGTTAGAGAAATTTTTCGAAAAACGTAGAGGAATTCTTGCAGGGTTTTTTGAAACAAAAAAAATAAAAAGGTATTTTTTCCAAACACTATGGA
Source organism: Aedes aegypti (assembly GCF_002204515.2). NCBI lineage: Eukaryota > Metazoa > Arthropoda > Insecta > Diptera > Culicidae > Aedes > Aedes aegypti. Next base: position 284,021,302 of record NC_035108.1, on the reverse strand, counting down.
ATGCACTATCTGAGGATATTTTTCAGCCTTAGCAGTCTTGAATAACGGCGAAAACAAGTTTGCCTTTACATCCGACGGTTTCGGTTGTTTTATTCAATCTTCATCAAGGATTCCTACCATTCCTTTGGAATGAACTTTTATTGATTTCCTTGGAAAAAAAATCTTCAGGATTTTGGAAACAACTCCTAGAGTAACAACTGCCGAATTCGGTTAAATATCTTGTAGAAATTCTAGGATAGTTAAAAAAAATACCTGAGGTAATTACTGCAGGTAGTAGCTTTGTATTTCAAGGATTTCCTGGAGCAAATTCTGAGGGAATTTTTCTAAGCATTTTTTAAAGAAGATTTTTTGGGATAATTGTTAGATATAGCTCTAGGAGAATTTTTGGATTGATCCCTATAAGATACTCTGAAAGTATTCTAAATAAAGTAACTATGATAATTCCTGTAGCTTTTCTTCGGGGAATCTGAGACGAAATTCTTGAAGAGCCTGTTGAACCCGTTATAGTTTATGCAGTGAGTCTGAGGATGTTCTAATTTCCTAATCTTTTCCAAGTTAACGACCGGATGAATCGTGGATAAGAGAATCCTTTGACTGTCCCCCAGGTGTTTTTGTGCGTAGTACACGTCATACCTGTCCTACCAACTTCCCGCGCCACTGGAACAAACTAACCGAAATCTGCATTTGAAACATCTCTGTAAAACACCGTCCAAATTAAACATGTCTACATAAGGGGTTGTGTAAACAATCCTGATGGCATCCCAACTAGCAGATCATATCAAAATTATATCACAAACATATCAAATTGAGATATAAATATCTCCCTTCGATGAAATTTAGATGTGATGAATTATTTTCCCAATGATTCATAACAAGATAATATCATAGGCTGTTATGATAACAGGATATAATATAATTGTGTTTTATTATATGAAGAACTTTTAACCAAGAACGAGTAAGTTTGTCGTTCATATGCGTCATTAACTGTGACGTCATGTTTTTCAGCTCATGCGCAGGAGCAATTTGAAAAACACCAAGTTCATTAAGGGGGCAGGATCCGTCATTAATTTCGGAATTTCGAAAGCAGTTTTTTCGTTCAAAATCAATAAAATTTACAGGAAAATCTGTTCACTGTATTCTATTCTCCAACTGAAACACAGTGAACACATTTTCATCGAATAATTTTTAAATTTGTACAGAAAAACTGCTTTTGAAGTTTGATGACGATGATTACGATGACGGAGCGTTGATCGTTAATATGAGATGAGAAGACATTGAACCAATTGAGCTTCCATCACCCTTTACTTCAAGTGTACCTATAGCCTCAACGGTAAGGGCGTCAGGTCCTTTCCGGTGGTTTGGTACATGTCTCGGTTCGATTTCCATTAAGGCCTTTTGATGCGTCATCACAAAATGGCTTCTTCCAAAATCATTGACATATTGTTATAATAGTATTGGTATTTGCAACATCAATGAAATATAACTGCTTATCACCTGATTTAATGGATAATTTATGCGAAGAAAATTGCTTCAGGTGGTATTTCAATATTTAATCAACACTCTCAGATACAGTATTATCAATTTAGCGACAATATACATGAGATTTATATTCTCAAAAAATATCTCCGATTTCATGCCGCATTACATTGCCTCACACAACTACACTTGTAAATAGAAGGTGCTTACCTTTTCCATTGTAATTTTGCAGCAAGCATTTGTGTTTTGGATTTCAAATTGCGTTCACTACACTTCCATTAAACAAATCTTTCATTCACTTTCCTTAAAGGAACCCATTTCAAACGGGAATCAAATATTTATAAAGTTTCATCAACCGCATCACTCAAAACTATTATGGCGATGGTTTTCACTTTCTGCGAATCGACGCCGCCACCGCACACTGAGACATGCCTGTGTTTATAGTCTTAAATATCCAACTTTTTTTCTGTTGTATTAATTTTCAGTGCGGAAAGGTTGGACAAAGCATAGAAACTTGAAACTCATACGTTATTTGTTTTTCGATTCTCTAATATTACAGAAACCATCTCTACGAAGCATAAAATCGAACCAAGCGTTTATCAATTTGGACCACCCAAAATAATTGAAAAGCTCCACAGTGCGATGCGTCGGGATGCGTCGGGACGCGTCTATCGTGTGTGCACAATCATCGCGATCTTTGAGCGCAGTGATGTCAGAATTGATATCTGTTAAATCATAGCATATAATGTGAATTGATCACAAAAATCATTAAAATTTTATTAAATCAGTGATCTTGTGATGAAAAACTATTTGCAAAATGATAAGTTTTTATAATAGGCAGCAAATGTTCCGAAAACAAGCATGTAACAATTGCTAGAAAAATCTGTCAGCAATCCACCTGGCAACACCGTCATCCCTTGCAAACATAAACCGTACCGATGCATAACAAAAATATGCGATAAATCCAATAAAAAACAGAGAAATTCCGTTGTCCTTCATTAAATTGTAATGTTTTCTTTTGATACTTACGATTGAACAGTTGATTTTGATTTGCAATACTCGTTAATCTACTAAATTTCCCATGTATTTACATAAAAATATGATTAAAACACAAATGTTATAGTATTTGTTTGTTTGTTTTGAAAATATACATGGAAAGGTGACACTACTACTATTACATCAATGATGATTCTAATGATTTTTTGAGTTACACGCCGCTTCACCTTAATGGCTTGGTTTTTAAAAACAATGTACATCTTTTTTATTTCATTTCTGTCATTTTCTAAGAATAAACTTACACACTTAAAACATGTACCCAAAAAATGAGTTATAATATAAAGTTTTTACCCTAATTGGTTTCTACTCAAAGCGGTGTTTGTAACAGCGACGCACAAACCGACCACGCTTACTTGGGCTTTCGGAAGCACACTCAACTGACCTAATATGGGATGGTACACACATTATGTCACGTTAAATTTCAACTTTTTCGACCCCCTCCCCCCCCTTTGTCACACTTTTTGTATGAGTCCTCTGAAAATTTTGTAAGGCTTGTCACGCTTGGCTCGACCCCCTCCCCCCCTTGGAGTGTGACGTAATTTGTGCATGACCCCTATAATTGAGATTTCTTTCCTACTAATTCGTGTGCGTCTTGTGTGATATCTACTTCAGTACTGACTGTTTATGAGTGATCTCATTTCTCCTTTCTGTTGGTAGTACGCACCCCAAAGAAATAACTAGGACGATACGGTACCGTCCTTAGGGCAACTTCACCGGTGGTCCATTTTTTGGTCCAAATTTATTCCAAAAATGGACCTGTCAAAATTTATTAGACCAGTAAAAATAGACCAAACTGCACGTGCATGCACCGGTTGTTTTATTTTCCCGATCCATTTCGAACGTGATAAAAAAAAAAAAACAAAAAAAAACCAAACAAATCAAAATTGTAGAAATTCACGTAAAAACCAACCGGGAACTCAGAAATTCTTGGAGGATCTCCTAGAGTAATTAAAGGAGGGGGAATTTCTGAATAACTCCTGGAAGGATCGTGTAAAATTCCTCAGAGCATTCCTGGAGGAACGCCTGGCGGGATTCCTGGAGGAACACCGGTAGAATTCCTGGTGCAACTGCCAGCGGGATTCTTGGAACAACTCATGGGGGAAATTCCTGAAGGAAGTACGGTGGATTTTTTGGAGGATGTCCGAAAAAAAAAAAATGTCCGAAGGAGTTTTTAGGGGATATCTTCGGAGGAATCCTTGGAACTCCCATAGGAAATCCCGGAGAAGAGGAAATCCCCGGAGGAAATACCGAAGGAATTTCTTAACGAAATTTCCTGAGGAATTCTCAAAAGAATAGCTGTTGGTAATCCCCTGAGGAATTCCTGGCGAAAATATCCGGAGGAATTGCTACTGGAATTCCCCTGAGGAAGCGAACCGAAGATTTCAACCATAGGAACTCTTGGAGGAAATCTCCGGAGAAATTCCTAGTGTAAATCCCCAGCGAAATTTCCAAAGGAAAACTCAGGATGAATTCTCTGAAAACATCCCAAAGGAATGTCTAGCGAAAATTCTCTTAGGAAATCCCCGAAAGATTTTCTGAACGAGATCCCCAGAGAAATTCTTGGAGAGAATCCTTGAATGTTTTTTAGGGTAAAATCTCTGGATGTATTCTTGAAAAAAAAAATCATTTGGGGAATCCTTTGGAAATTCCCCAAAGAAATTCCTGGAGAAGCTTTTGTTGCAAAATCCTGAAAAATTTCAAGGTAAAAATCCTCCGAAGGCGTACCCCCGAATGAACCCCAAAAAAAATCCCGGAGGAATTCCGAAGGATTTCGCGGCGGAACTCCGAAGGAATTCTAGATGGAGCTCCGGAGACTTTTCTAGAAGAACTACTAGGAAATTCCCGGTGTAGCTCCAGAGGAATTGAAGGAACTCTGAACAAATTTTCGGAGGAATTGTGGACAAAATCCTACAGAAACTCTAAAGCTGTTCCTAGAGGAACTCCGGATGCGTTCCTGAAGAAACTCCGGGTGCGTTTCTGTAGGAACTCCAAAGGCGATTCTAGAGGAACACCGAATAAATTCCTGCAAAAACTAAAAACAAAATACGAAGGAATTCCCGGTGGAGCTGCAGAGGAACTTTCCAGGTATTACCGGATGAAATGCAGAGGAATCGCTGGAAAAATTCCAGAGAAGTTTCTGCAAGAACTCCAGAGGAATTCGTGGAAGAATTTTCGGTCGAAATACGGAGGAAGTTCCAAGGAATTGCTCAATGAAATCCTGAGGAATTTCTGGAAGAACTTTTAAAAAATCCAGGAGGAACTCCGAAGGAATCACAGGAGGACGTCTTGAGGAATTTCCGGAGAAATTCATGAGAAATTGCCTAAGGAACTGAAGAATTCCTAGAGAAATTCCGAAAAAAAATCCTGGAGGAGCTACAGAGGAAATAGGAAATATACCGGTGGCGGTAAAAAAGAATTGTTGGAGGAAATTTGAAGGATGAACTACGGAGAAATTCCATGAGGATCTCTGGAGAAATTTTGAAGAATCTACAAAGGAATTCCTACAGAGACTCCGGAGCATTTGCTAATTCCACCAGCAATATTTTTATAGAAACTCCGAAGAAATTCCTGTAGCAAATTTTGGAAGAAATCTCCTGAGGAATTCCTGGAGAAAATCACCGAAGCAGTTCATGGGTGATACCCCCGGAGGAATCCTTGAAATTCCCGGAGAAAATCCTGGAGGAAATCTCCTGATTAATACTCTGGAAAAACTTCTAATGAAATCCCCAGAAGAGATCCTGGATCTTCTTCTTCTTCTTCTTCTTGGTATTACGTCCTCACTGGGACAGAATCCGCTTCTCAGCTTAGTGTTATTATGAGCACTTTCACAGTTATAAACTAAAAACTTTCTTTGCCAAAGTTGCCATTTTTGCATTCGTATATTGTTTGACAAATACGATGATACTCTATAGATTAACATATTTTATAACGCCGAAAATGGCCATTTTTGACACCCACCCACCCTTTCGTAACGCTTTTTGTATGAATATTCTACAATTTTTTATGAGTCGTAACATTGCAAGGGCACCCACCTACCCCATTCAGCGTTATGAAATTTGTGAATGAACCCAATGCCCAGAGAAGTCAAGGAAATTTTCATAACGAAAAGATCCTGGACCGACCGACCTTCAGCATGACTTTGCTTTCCAGTCGCGGATTCTAAGCAATCGGCTAAGGGAATCTCCGAATAAATTTTACAAAAAAATCGACGATGGAATTTTTGCAGCAATTCTCTGGAAAAATCACCGAAGGAATATCTGGAAAAAATTCCCGGAGGAATTTCAAAAGGAAATCTCAGGAATATTTCCTGTAGGAAGGAGGAATTCCTGTAGGAAACCCCCGGAAGAATTTCTGGACACAATCCCCAGAGGAATTTTTGGACGAAATATCCTGAGGAATTATTAGAGAAAATCCCCGGTAAAGTTCTTGAAATTTCCTAAGGAAATCCACAGAGTAAATTTTCGGAGAAATTCCTGGTTCAACTCTCCAGAGAAATTCTGGAAGAAATCTCCGGATAAAATCTATGAAAAAAATACGAAGGAATTTCTAGAGAAAATCCTCGGAGGAATTTCTTAATGAAATCTCCAGAGGAATTCCTGTAAAAATCCCCGGAATAATTTCTGGATGAAATTCCCAGAGGAATTCTTGGACAAAATCCTCTGAGGGATTACCAGAGAAAATTCCCGGTAAAGTTCTTGAAATTTCCGAAGAAAATCCCTAGAGGAATTTCTGGAGAAAACCCATTGAGGAAATCCTGAAGAAATTCCTGGAGTAAATTTCCGGAGAAATTTCTGGTTCAACTCTCCATAGAAATTCTGGAGGAAATCTCCGTATAAAATCTATTGAAAAAAAAATACGAAAGAATTTCGAGAGAAACCCTTGAAAGAAATCCTGAAGAAATTTCTGGCATAAATTTCGGGAGGAATTCCTGGTTCAACTCTTCAGGGAAATTCTGGAGGAAATCTCCAGATAAAATCTTTGAAAAAATAAAATGAAAAAATTTCTAAAGAAATCCTTGGAGAAATTTCTTCATATCCCTGGAGGAATTGCTTTTGGAAATCCCCTGAGGATTTTTTGACGAAATTACACGGAGGAAACCTTAAAAAAAAATTCTCCGGAATAATTACTGGAGCAAATTGCCAGAATATTGAAGGCCTCTAGAGGAGTTCTTTTCCTGCAAGAAATCCCTGGCAGAAATCTTTGAAAGAATTCCTGGAGGAAGTATCGGAGAAGCTCCTAGAGAAAAACTCCAGATAAATTCTCTGGAAAAATCACCGAAGGAATATCTTAATAAAACCCCCGGAGGAATTCTTGGACGAAATCCCTTGAGGGATTACAAGAGAATATCCCCGGTAAAGTTCTTGAAATTTCCGGAGGAAATCCTCGGAGGAATTTCTGGAGAAAACTCCCGGAGGAAATCCTGAAGAAATTCCTGGAGTAAATTTCCGGAGACATTCCTGGTTCAACTCTCCAGGGAAATAGGAATTTCTAGAGAAAATCCTCGTAGGAATTTCTTTATATCCCTGGAGGAATTGCTATTGGAAATCCCCTGAGAAATTCCTGAAGAAATTCCCCGGAGGGAATCTTGGAAAAAATCTCCGGAATAATTCCTGGAGCAAATCGCCAGAATACAAATGGCCTCTAGAGAAATTCCTGAAAGAAATCCCTGGAAGAAATCTCCGGAGGAATTCCTAGAAGTTTCGGAGAAACTCCTGGAGAAAGACTCCAGATAAATTCTCTGGAAATAACACCGAAGAAATTTCTTAGCTTAGCTTAGCTTAGCTTAGACTGACTACACATATCAATGGTTGCTATTCCGTGATTGACCGAAGTCAGTGAAAATGCACAAAGAATCAACTAGAAGTTTGGCTGGGATTGGCCATAATCTTCTTCAATGTGCATAATTCAGTGCCTCTATTTATACAGGGTCAATAACGGCGCCGGCCACGTCCTTGCAGTCAGGTGGGATTGGGGGAAGTAATGTTAGTGTGTAACCTTTGCTATTTGGAGACCGTGTTTGCCTCTGCATCTCCACAAAGGTTACTGGGAGGGATGTTTGTTAATGGGAAGGATCGTTGGGTCACAGGATTCACTTTGATAAGCGATTAGACCATGATAAATAATGATTTGTGAGATATATACATGCTTATTTGTAAATATAATATTTTCATTTGATATGAACAATTTCTATGTAGTGGAAAATTATGCCGACACTTGAGGTGACGAACCATTCAAAGTTTGTTGAACAAATACCTAAATGTAACATTCCTACAGCTGTCAGGACGAAAGCATGTGTTATTACATTTTACTTATTTGAAAAGAAACAAAAAACTTGATTGGTTGGAACATCATAGAACACTCTTATTCTTATGCCGACACTTACAGTGGCAGACCATCCAAAGTTTGTTGAATAAAGTGAACTTTTCGCAAGTCTACACTTGTAGTGTCGAACCATTCAAAGTTTTTTTTTAATTACAAAAATAAAGGTTAAAAGGGGTGTTCTGAAAATAAAAAAATTGAAACATAAATAATTCATGAATCAGAGTTTGTGTCGACACTCACAGTGACGAACAATTCATTGTTTGTTGAAAATTCATATTTACGTCCCACAATTGTAACGATTAAATGTGCAGTCATACATATTTTATAGATTAGAAATAGTAGCATGAAACGAGCTCACCAATTGATCGTTAATCCTTCACTGTGCAGCCACAATCCACTCTCAGCCTCACTCGTTTGCTCGGCTATATAAAAGCACTCAGAAAAAAAGGCGCGCGACCCGAAAAGGAAAAAAAAAACTTGGCTTTCTTGACGCACTGCCCAGCAGCAAGCGTCAAGGTCAAAGGATCAAAAAGAACTCGAAATAACACCGAAGAAATTTCTGGAGAAAATCCCCGGAGGAATTTCTGGAGAAAACTCCAGGAGGAAATCTTGAAGAAATTCCTGGAATAAATTTCCGGAGGAATTACTGGTTCAACTCATCAGGGAAATTCTGGAGGAAATCTCCGTATTGAATCTATTAAAAAAAAATACGAAGGAATTTCTAGAAAAAATCCTCGAATGAATTTCTTAATGAAATCTCCGGAGGAATTCCTGTAGAAAATCCCCAGAAGAATTTCTGGAAGAAATTCCCAAAGAAATTCTTGGACAAAATCCCCTGAGGGATAACCAGAAAAATCCCCGGTAAAGTTCTTGAAATTTCCGGAGGGAATCCTCGGAGGAATTTCTGGAGAAAACCCCCGGAGGAAATCCTGAAGAAACTCCTAGAGTTAATTTCCGGAGACATTCCTGGTTAAACTCTCCAGGGAAATAGGAATTTCTAGAGGAAATCCTCCTAGGAATTTCTTTATAGCCCTGAAGGAATTGCCTGTGGGGCAACTGGACACCCCTCACAGTAATTTGTCCCTTACCGCGTTAATGCAGGGCTCTGGCGTGGTGGACCTCTTTTCCCGTGCAACTCGTGGGATCCATTATGAGTACAAATTCTAATCAAAATAGCAGTAGTAGCGCAGGTAGCAGTAGTAGGGAAGCGAACCCCTTCGCAAGAAGTGGGTTAGTTAGGTCTCCGTTGAGGAGAGCGGAAGCAGGAGGAGGCAGCAGCGCACGTAGTGCCAGTGCTGGACACCATATTTCATCTCCGGCTAACGTATCGGGTGAGGTTATGGATGGAGCGTGGTTGCTGAGGGTCATCAATAAAAATAGAGAGGGGCTCTCTGCGATGGAAGTGGCTGCACAGCAGCTTGACTCCATCATGGACTTTGCGTTCTCGAAGTCCAACATCAGCAAGAACCTCAAGCAGGCCCTGTTGAGACTTCGTAAGACGATGTTGGTGGCCAAGCAGAACCATGCTGAACCCATGGCGACTGTGGCTGCGGCAGAACCCGTGGAATTGAAGGTGCCGAAGCCTACCCAGACGTAGCCCTTCGTTTTTGCGGGTAGCCCTAAAAGTGCGGAAGCGAATGCTTATAACAAGCAATCGCAGAAGCGTACGAGGCAGCCATCAGGGGAGGAGCTACCCGGCGGCGCTCGCAAGGCCAGGCGGGCATTAACCCCGAAAGTCGGCAGCAGGGCCGGAAAGTCGGATCCCAGCCAGGCGTCCCGGAGAGGTCCTTGGCGAGGGTGTCTAGGTGAGGGCTCTAACGCAGGCAGTGACTCTGAAGGTGATGAACCTTGACGAGATCACTGACGCAGAAGAGCTCGTCACGGCACTGCGGCAACAGTGCGAGGTACAGGTGCCCACCACTGCCGTTCGGCTACAGAAAGGACCGGCAGGAACTCAGGTGGCCTTAGTACAGCTACCTGTGGTGGACGCTAACAAGTCCGCTGAGGTAGGAAAGATCAAGGTGGGTTGGTCAGTATGCTCATTGATCATACACGAGCAACCGGTGATCTGCTTCAGGTGTAGGGAACTAGGACACAAGTCCTGGGGCTGTAAAGGCCCTGATAGGACCAAGTTGTGTAGACGATGTGGTGAGGAAGGTCATAAGGTACTAGGCTGCAAGAACCCTCCCAAGTGTTTGATTTGTTCCGGGAAGTCCGTGAACAACAAGCATCCAACGGGAGACTCAAGGTGCCCGACCTTCAATTATGGCTCTAATTGAAAAGTCACAGTGCAGCTGCAGGTAACGCAGCTGAACCTGAACCACTGTGACGCAGCTCAGCAATTGCTGTATCAGGCAGTTGCTGAGTGGGGGACGGATATCGCCATCATATCGGACCCATATCGAGTACCCGCTGGTAATGGCAACTGGGTCGTGGATGGATCCGGAAAAATGGCGGCGATATGGACGACGGGTAAATACCCTGTCCAGCAGTTGGTGCTTACTACCTACGAGGGCTTCGTGATCGCCAAGGTAAACGGGGTCCTCTTCTGTAGCTGCTATGCGCCTCCGAGTTGGTCGACCGAGCGGTTCACGCAGATGCTGGACTGTATGACGACCGTGCTGACAGGGCGAAGGCCAGTAGTAATAGCGGGTGACTTCAATGCCAGGGCTGTGGAATGGGGAAGCTGTATCACGAACCAGCGGGGTCAAATCCTGCTAGAGGCACTGGCCGTCCTAGATGTCGATCTGGCTAATGTTGGTACCAAAAGTACATTTAGCCGAAACGGAGCGGAGTCGATTATCGACGTTACTTTTTGTAGTCCTGACCTAACGAGTAGTTCGAACTGGAGGGTAGACAATGCCTACACTCACAGCGACCACCTGGCGGTTCGCTACAGCATCGACTACAACAACAGCAGGCAGCGAGTAGAGGAAGCGTGCCTGCCTACGGGCCAGGAGGCGGATGCAGCGAGCACGTACCGAGGAGGAGTGTGAAGAACGACGGGTGGTGATCACCGCTGCCAAAGTCGCGCTGAAGTTCGAGATAAGGACAAGCAAAAAGGCCTGCTTTGAGGGTTTCTGTCAGAGTGCCAACGCGAATCCGTGGGGCGATGCCTACAGGATCGTTATGGCGAAGACAAGAGGTGCAATGTCTCCTATAGGGCAATCTCCAGAGATGCTGGAGGTGATCATCGAGGAGCTCTTTCTGCGCCACAACCCTGGCCCTTGGCCTCCTTTCGTAGAACAGCCGTGGATTGGGGCTGGCGATGAGGAGAGGGTAACCGATGAGGAACTTGTAGGGATTGCAAAATCCCTCAGAATAGGTAAGGCACCAGGTCCGGACGGAGTTCCAAACCTGGCCCTCAAAGTTGCAATCTTGGAGACTCCCGGGATGTTCAGATCTGCTATGCAGATATGCCTGGACGAGGGAGTATTTCCAGATGTGTGGAAAAGGCAGAGCCTGGTGCTATTGCCAAAGGCGGGAAAACCACCCGGTGACCCGTCGGCGTATAGACCAATATGCTTGATCGACACGGCGGGGAAGGTGCTCGAGAAGATCATCCTCAACAGACTGTTGAGGTACATCGAGGGTGTAAATACTGTAAATGGTCTTTCAAGCAACCAGTTCGGCTTCCGGAAAGGGAGGTCCACCGTAGACCAGTGATGGAAAGTGGCGAACACTTCTTCTGAACTGGAACAAAAACAAAACCAAACGCTCCCGAGCGTCAGAGCGCTGGTTTACTCGCATCTGTCGGCTCCCGAGTAACTGAAGCTAATAGTGATTCGCGAACGTGTTCGGAGCTGTTCAGAGTCATATTGTGCTTTTGGGAAAAATGCTACTTCCCCTCCGAGATTTATGGTTTTCAAGGGCTTTTGACTACAAACTAGTAGTTTACTGTCGATATGATGGTTATATAATTAATTTGTCTGTCAAAACCATAATAAATCACACCTTGCTCGGTTACTCGCGTGTAAACGCTCCCGAGCTTGTTGCTACTTCTTTTGACATGTTCTCCCGAGCAAACGGGTGCGGACTTACTCACACCTAGCCAGTTCCCGAGTCTGTGATGTTTGTTATGCGTTGGTATTCACTCGTGAGCTGCATCGTGATGCGAACTTTTCCAGCACTGCCGTAGACGCTATTCTGACGGTTAAAAAACCACTGAGATAGCACTCCAGCGTAAGAGGAGGGGGATTTTCTACTGTGCAGTAGGGACTCTGGATGTAAGGAACGCATTCAATAGTGCTAGTTGGGCGGCTATTACTGATGCGCTCCTGCGTCTGGGGATACCCGAGTACCTGTACAAGATTCTCGGGAGTTACCGTAATTTCGGGTGAAATTGATCATTTTTCACCGTTCTTTTGATCTGTGCTCTGTAATGTTGTCAATGTCAATCAACTATATGCAGGAAAACAAGTACGACGGTGAGCCTCATTGGTTCATGTAACGATTTTTTCTAACAAATGTGATTTTGATGCTAAAAATTATCTTTAAAATAAAAAATCGGGGAATCCCATTTCGGGGTGAAATTGATCACTTATCAATGTGATTATTGTTAGTTTCAAAAACAACTCTACTTACTTAATTTGGGCTCCTTGAATCCGAATATGTTGGCCAAATTCTTAACAATGCAATATTTACGGAAATAATTCGTAATTAAAATTCTAGAGTACCGCGTAGAACGCCTGAATGTAGGCAATTTCCAAAGGAATTTCAAACTAACTAACAGAAATTCTAATATTTTAACCAAGGGAACGAATTGCTACGAATTTTGATGATAAAATCTGTTATGGGAAAATATTTTAAGCATCTTCAAAAACTTTTACGCTGACACCATGTTCACATCCTTGTTTAGAACTAGAAATTTATGGAAGTCTGTGAATACCACAGCTTACATGATTATGCATTTTTACACAACTTTCATCGAAACAAGCATTCTTTAACTCCAAAAACTTCACAACACACTATTTGACCATTGTTGAGACAAACAACGTTCATTTACTACAGTTGACATTGATATTTCTGCTCTATTAGTAGGAATAAAATCGTGTGATAGGGTGATCAATTTCACCCCACCGATCAATTTCACCCGAATTTACGGTACTTCCAGGGTATTAATCTATGACACAGAGGTGGGTCGGAAGTGCTTTCACATAACCTCAGGAGACCCTCAAGGTTCCATCCTGGGTCCGGTATTATGGAATGTCATGTAAGACGAGGTGTTGAGATTAACATTCCCGGCGGGTGTGGTCATCATTGGCTTTGCCGACGATATTACGCTGGAGGTCTACGGTGAATCGATCGAAGAAGTGGAATTGACTGCAGCCCACTCGATCGCAATTGTGGAGAAGTGGATGAGCTCCAGGAAACTGGAATTGGCTCACCACAAAACGGTGCGGCAAGCGGTGATCAGTATAGGCGACTGCACGATCACTTCAAAGCGCTCCGTCAAACACTTGGAGGTGGTGATCGACGATAAGCTTACCTTCGGTAGCCACGTTGATTATGCCTGCAAGAGAGCCTCCACAGCTATTGTGGCACTGTCCCGGATGATGTCCAATAGCTCTGTGGTGTACGCCAGTAAGCGTAAGCTTCTGGTCAGTGTTTTTTTTTTTTTTTAGTTTTAGAAGGTGGTAAATTACATTTACGAACTAACCCAGCGTTTCACGTTTGATATGGAGGCTAGTCATATCGAATTCGTCCATCGTGCGCCAGAGTGTCGGACTCTTTTATACCGACTAAAATCCACCTTCGCCCACGAGCCATTCCCCCCGGAACTGCCTCTTGGCATTACTTCATGGGGGAGGCTATTGTGCTAACCGCTGCACTGCTCCTTGCTTCTTACGCTCCTGTTCTTCCCTTGCTCTCTTCGTACTGCTGGCATCGCGCCAGGGCCATGTTTCTTCTGCCGCTTCTGTCATTGTTACTCTTCGTTGCTCTGCTGCGACGTGTTTGGGGCTGGCATCTCGCCAGAGCCCTGCGCAATTTTTGCGCCTGCTGTTAATCCACCGATTCTCGAGTTCTCCAGGTTGGACCAGTTGGATGCCGAGGTCGGTCCAGCGATTCCGGTTGGAGGGTAGCTTCCGGTTCACTGGCGCCCCGACGACCCAAAACTGGTGGTTGTCACGATCGCTACTCGGCATAGTCCCCGACGGTGGAGCTAGCCTACTCTAGCGGAGAGTTCCCGACGTAGGAGTGTCTCCCGAAACCGATAACGTTACGCGTTTGTTCCCGCATCACTGCTGCTGACCGGTGAAGTGCCGAGGTCGATCCAGCGATTCCGGTTGGAGGATGGCTTCCGGTTCACTGGTGCCCCGACGACTTAAGCCGGCGACTCGCTACGGACTACTCAAAATAGTCCCCGACGGTGGATCTATCCTACTCCGACGAAGATTTCCCCGACGGCGGAAGATCTCCCGAACCGATGCTTTCCGGGCTGATGCCGAGGTCGGTTCTGCGATTCCGGTGGAGGGAAACTTCCGGTTCACAGGCGCCCCGACGATCATTTGCCGGTGCAACTACGTGTTCTACTCAGTTAGTCCCCGACGGTGAACTTAACCTACTCCTAAGCTGACCGGGCTGATGCCGAGGTCGGTCCTGCGATTCCGGTTTAGGGAAACTTCCGGTTCACAGGCGCCCCGACTACCATTTGCCGGAGCTGTTTTGCGATCTACTCGGCTAGTCCCCGGCGGAAGGACATAGCCTACTCCGACGCGATATTGGTCGGTAAGTGCCGAGGTCGGTCCTACAATTCCGGTTGGAGGATGACTTCCGGTTTGCAGGCGCCTTGACGACTTATTACCGATATTACGCTACGCCCGCTCTACTCGGTCTAGTCCCCGGCAGAGGATCTAGCCTACTCCGGTCGCGCCCGTTGGTCTCCTTCATATGCTCGCTTCAACAGGCTGACTTGTCAAGCGCCAAGGTCGGTCCGACGATTCCGGCTGCCCCAACGATTCAGAGCCATGTGCTGTCCGCTGTGTTGAGTGCCGCTGCTCCTCTCGCCATCTTCGTTGTAAAAGAGACATCATCTGAACGATAGTTCTGTTTACCGCGTCCCATTTCTCTTCGTCGGCACACATTCGTTGGACGATATTGTGCACATTAACGTCATTGCCGACGACGGATGTCATCTCGGCTCGCTCATGCTCGAAGCGCGGACATTCGAAGACCACGTGCTCAGGGGTTTCGTCAACATCGCCGCACCCGGTGCATAACGGCGATCTTGCGTGTCCAAACCTATTGAGGTATTTCTTGAAACAGCCATGGCCAGACAAAAACTGCGTCAAGTGGAAATTCACTTCTCCGTGTTTTCTGTTTACACACGTCGACAGGCACGGAATTAGAAGGTGGGTCTATCTACCGTTCTCAGCGCTATCCCATTGCTGTTGCCATTTCCTCATGGTTTCATCCCCGGCTCTTTTCCGAATTCCCCGCGTGCGTCGGTCCCTGTAGCACTCGCTGTCCTCTTCGAGTTGAAGGCTTATAGGGATCAATCCTGCAATCACACAGGCTGCCTCCGACGATATCGTACGATACGCGCTCGCCACACGCATGGCCATCAGTCTGAACGTACTGTTCAGCCGGGAGCGGTTCCTCTTCGTCTGCAGTGCTGTCACCCATACGGGGCCAGCGTATCTGAGTACCGACGTCGACACGCTCGCCAGTAGTCGCTTCTTGCTGCTGCTGATCGCTGAGTTGTTGGGCATGATCCGGGATAGAGCTGATATCACCTTCACGGCCCTCTCACATGCATAATCGACATGGCTGTTGAAGCTCAGCCGATCATCGATCATCACTCCCAGGTGTGTAACTTCCCGCTTCGATTCGATGGTACACTGTCCAACCGAGATTCTCGCCTTCTGCACTGCCTTTCGGTTGCTTATCATCACAATTTCGGTTTTGTGATGGGCTAACACAAGCTTCTTCCCTCGCATCCATTCTTCCACGGCGTCTACTGCTTCAGTAGCAAGTATCTCTACTTCCTCTAGAGCTTCTGGCCAGTGTCGCCTCGTACATACTGAGGTATGGTGGCCCAGCTTGGGGCACGGCTTTAAGTACCGACAGCTACCGTAGCAAGCTAGAGAGTACTTATAGGCAAATGTGCCTAAGGGTAGCGAGCGCGTACCGTACCGTGTCACATGATGCACTCTGCGTCATCACCGGTATGGTGCCTATTGGTATCCTTATCATGGAAGACATAGAGTGCTTCGAAAGGCGCGGCAAAAGAGGCATACGCAGGACTGCCAGACTGGCCTCTATGGTCAAATGGCAGCGTGCGTGGGACAGTTCCACCAAGGGAGTGTGGACTCACAGGTTGATTCCGAGGTTAGATATCTGGGTCAATAGGCGCCATGGGGAACTAACATTCCACCTGGCACAGGTCCTGTCGGGCCATGGTTGTTTTAGACAGTATCTACTCCGTTTCGGTCATGCGGGTTCTTTTTTTTTTTCCTTCTAAGCAATGGGGGGATAATCTGCTCAACAGACTCCGGACCGAGGTCCGGGAGTGTGGGGTTGGGGACCATTTACTACGTACAAGCAGTAAACAGGACTACACCCCCGACCCACTAAACCATTTCCATTGCCGCCAAACCCTTCGTCTCTCCGGGACCACCAAGAAGGCATTGCTTTGGAGAGGGGCTATTGCACATCGCATCCTCCAGGTTAGCTGCGTAGCCATGCAGCAACGAACATCGATGACACGCTTATGGGGGTCCACCAAGGTAGCATGCTGGCGCATTGCCAGCTTCCTGGGTGGTCCTCACCTCCCGTTGTCCGCTGAAGGCGGGCAGGGTCGACCGAAACGCCCGCGCCCAGCTGCACCGCAGGTATCAAGAACTGATACTGCGGGCTTCGCAATTTGACCTACTGAAGGCTCAGGCCCTATCAGCTAGCACCAGCTGGGATTGCTGACGAAGGGGCCTCCACCTGCCCCGAACAACCAGAGGCTCGTATCCACCCAGTAGGCCGGCGCCACGACAGCAGCGCTACCAGGATGTTCTCCCCGCGGCCACTTAATCGCTGTAAGGGTCGATTTCGACCGTAGGGCACCGGTATGACCTACGTAGCCGATTGCGAACCCTTGGACCACCTGTTGATTAGCGTCTACACTAGTCACTCCTCGAGTCTGCACGCCACCTCCTTTGGAGTTCCGAGACGATGTGAGTGATAGCCGATGAAACGGCATTCCAGCCAAAGTCGTCTGCACACATCCTCTGGACCATGGATGCGGGTTCTCCCGAATGTCCAGTTTGTGCAGGTTTAGAGGAAACGGCAGAACACGTTTTGTTCGTGTGCCTGTGTTTCCGCACAATGCGTGACCGCATGTTTGCCACATGCGGTGGGGACACAACTCCGGACAATCTGGTTCAGAGGATGTGTGAAGACGAGTTTGGCTGGAATGCCGTTTCATCGGCTATCACCCACATCGTCTTGGAACTACAAAGGAGGTGGCGAGTGGACTCGAGGAGTGGCTAGTGCAGACGCTAAACAACAGGTGGTCCAAGGGTTCACAGTCGGCTACGTAGGTCATACTGGTGCCCTAAGGTCGAAATCGACTCTTACAGCAATAAAGCGGCCGCGGGGAGAACATCCTGGTTGCGTTGCTGTCGTGGTGCCGGCCTACTGGGTTGGTTACGAGCTTCTGGTTGTTCGGGCAGGTGGAGGCCCCTTCGTCAGCAATCCCAGCTGGTGGTAGCTGATAGGGCCTGAGCCTTCAGTAGGTCAAATTGGGGAGCCCACAGTATCAGTTCTTGATACCTGCGGTGCAGCTGGGCGCGGGCGTTTCGGTCGACCCTGCCCGCCTTCAGCGGACAATGGGAGGTAAGGACCACCTGGGAAGCTGGCAATGCGCCAGAATGCTATCTTGGTGGACCTCCCTATGGAAGCTGGCAATGCGCCAGCATGCTACCTTGGTGGACCCCCTAAGCGTGTCATCGATGTTCGTTGCTGCATGGCTACGCAGCTATCCTGGAGGTTGCAATGTGCAATAGCCCCTCTCCGAAGCAATGCCTTCTTGGTGGTCCCGGAGAGACGAAGGGTTTGGCGGCAATGGGAATGGTTAAGTGGGTCGGGGTGTAGTCCTGTTTACTGCTTGCATGTAGTATAGGGTCCCCAACCCCACACTCCCGGACCTTGGTCCGGCGTCTGTTGAGCAGATTATCCCCCCATTGCTAAGAAAAAAAAAAAACAAAAAAAATTACCCTTCCCATCATCCAACTCTTTAACATCTATGAGGGCGTCGGTGAGTCGCTGGCCTCTCTTCGAATAGGTGTCATATCATCACTTTCCTTTCCTTTCCTCGTTACGGAGAAGATGGGCGAGGCCGGCAATGGAAATTTTCATGTCTTTGCATGTCTGACTTCCAGTTGGATAACTATTTCATCCAAAATAGTTTTCCATGGGCAATTAGAAGAAGTGTGTAAAGTTTCTGACATGACAGTTTTCAGTATGCAATCTACGAAATACTCCGTTACCACGCAACGTAACGTACGTAAATTCTCAACTTTCTGATATAGTAGATGAATGTTTGACTTTGATTTTAAACTAAAAACTAAGCATGGAAATTACGTTTTTGCCATCTATTTGAAAATCTGGACTAATGTGCGTCTCAACCGTTTTTGTTTATGCACAATTATTTATTGTGCATATGACCCATCTCATACAATAATGAGTGAATGAACACTTTGGTTATTTTGGCAACTTGATTTTTGGTGAGCTGTGAGCGATCAACAAAATTATTTTTGTGAGCTGTTTTAGTTTTCGGATGGAAAAAAAGATAAAGTCATATTATGTGACGTTTTATATTTAATCTGACATCTGACGTAAGCGCCATTTCAATGGTCGGCTTATTTTGCCTGATATCTAAAGAAGTAATGAAATTGTGATATTTCTGTAACAATGTGTTACAAGAACTCATGCTTATTGATTGTTCCGGAGGAATTATTCCTATAACTTTCAATAATTTGATTTCCACTTAAATAACGGTTTCCACAAAAAATAATTGTGGTGAAATTTTAAATCACTGGATTTGTCCAATGAAAATTTACATTGATTTTAATTTACAACTGGGACAATGAAACCCTAAGGTATCAAATTGGACAAAAATAAATGCAAAAATAAATTAGAAACAACTTGAAAATTTAAACATTTACTCAATTTTTAATTTTCTAATAATTCATTTCTCACGACATGTTCACATCCAAATTTAGTTGTTAAGTTCAACGACTGAATCTTTGCTCTGCTCTAAAACATCGGATGTTCCGAGCATGAAAACAGAGTGTTTCGATCCGCTCGTTTCCATAGAGGAAAATCGATTTAAGTGTGTTATTTTTTGGGCACCCAATTCGGGGCGCTTCAAAGCTAATCATGCCGACTAGATATTGCTTAGCGTGATGTTGAAATGGCTTTTTCGCTGTTAAAAATGTGATAGAAACCAGTCTGTTTCAAGTTGTAAATACAAAATCGATACCTTAGCTAAATTGTTAAAAAATAACATGTTTGTCACTGAATTATCCAAATTCGTACGTTCTGAATTTGCCTCTAAACGATTATGCATCGCCGAAACCGGTTAACGGTGTAGGATAAAAGCAAACAGTGTCCAGGCTTGGGCGGCTTCTACAGAAATGCTTTCGTGTCTCGCAGAAGATCGTCGAAACGCAAGCAAAGTGTCGGTAATGGTCTTTTGAACATTTTGCCTGAGTCACTGTGATTGCATTGATGACTTTAGCACAGTTCTTCACTCGAACAACACCAGTGACTGACACTATATATGCCCTATCTGAAGCGTTCCTCAATTTGTGACCAACCGTATAGTCCAGTACTTCCCAAACTATGCGTCGCAGCATTTCTCCAGGTGTGCCTCAAACTAATTTACAACAAACTTGCACAGAAAAAAATATTTAATTTTCAATGTGATGTAAACTGAAGTCTACTGTAAAAATGAATTAAATTCGTGTGTTATTACAGCATCATTTTAAATCAATATACATTGAATTTTCAACTAAAAATGGTTGAATATTACATGATCGTGTAAATTTTAAATGAATTCAATTGTAAAATAATGGATTGGTCGTTGAAATTTACGTTTATATTGATGTACCAAATATGTGCATGAAAATAAACTTAAATTTACAACATATTTTTCGCTGTGTGGACGTATATCTGTATTTTTGTCGGCACTAACGGCCACGTTTTGTATTTTTGCTTGGAATTGTCCTTCTTTTGAATCAGGCACTTCCATGCATTCATATATTTTAAAAATCCATTTTTGTTAAGTTAGTAATGGTGAAAATTTTATACTTTTATTTTGAAGTTCAACCCGTCAATCGTGACTTATTCCAAAGAATAAATATACAAAGATTCCGAATATTCATAATAAATATACCAGTATCCGAATATTCATAATAGTCAGATCATGTGAAATTATAATGTAAAAATACACAGGGATACGTTCAGATCTGATAGGAGTTTTCAATATGTTACTTCCAATAAAAATAAATTTAAAAAAGTCTATACATAAAGCTTTACAATTGGGTGGATGGATGTCAAAAATGGATATTTTCGTCGTTATGAAATATGTGAATGAACCCTATGTTCCCATCATCAGTGGTTTTATGATGGTGCAGCTCCTCATTTCCAAAACATTGGTAGAGGCACAAAGATTTCAAAAAGTTTGGGAACCTTTTCTATAGTCCATCCATCCTTGGTCAAGGCGGAAAAATGGGGCTGATGATGATCCACTGCTCAGAAGAAGTGTCTGAAAGAGGTGGAGATTGAAATCAAGCCGCGTTGATACCGCCTTTAACGCGGCAAGGAAAAAAAACGAGAAAGAAAATGCTCAGATCCAAGCTCTGGCGACCAACGAAAATGAGGTGTAAATTAAATACAAACCATGTAGCGACCAAGCGAGAGAGAGAAAGAGCCGCAAGCCCATCAAATCCCTTGCGCAGGTTGGGATGAGAACCATGTCATAAGTTCGATTAAAGCCAAGTCATTTCCAATAATTATTTCACGCGTAATCATTATTTAATCAATATTAAACACCACCGTAAAATGAGCTAGTGCTAGGTTGAGCGACGAAGGTTTTCACCGTGATTGCCCTAAATGTGAGGCAAGCTGGAAGACGAGTGATGGCAGGCTTGGCAGGCTCTCTGAGTGCAGCGATAAAATTGTCAGATTATTGCTCTGCACTCAAACGAATACGATTTGTTTCATTTTAATGAAGGGCATTCTGTAATACATTCTTTGGTAAAAAATCTTATCAAATTACTGCACTAATTTTATCACGGCATTTTTTTTTATTGTCAGCACATCCCAGACTGGGACAGAAGTCTGCCCTTGCGCTTGGTGTTTAATGAGTAGTTCCACAGGTATTAACTAACAGTATCTTTCGCCCAAGTTTCCATTTTTTCATGTGTATACCATATGACAGAATTAATTATGCTTCTTACCCAGAGAAGTTGAAGGATTTTTCGCTATGTCGAAAATATTTTATTTTAAATGCCTAAATTTTAAATGCTTGAGTTGGCTCGTGGTTCATCCTTTGCCGCCACACACCGTTTTCCTGCACACCACCAAAGATCGTCCTAAGCATCCAACGCTCGAAGACTCCCAGAGCTTGCAAGTCCTCCTCGAGCATCGTCCACTTGTCATGCCCGTAGATGACTACCGGCCTTATGAGCGTTTCGTACATGGTACATTTGGTGCGGGCGTGAATCTTTTTTAACCACAGCTTCTTTAGGAGGCCATAGTAGGCCCGTCTATGGTAACACTGCTACCTAGGCGAGCCCTGTCGTGGTCGGTGCCACCAGCTAGAATGTACATACTTTGTCTTGGTCGCATTCACCACAAACACAGTCCAACTTTTGCTGCCTTGCGTTTCAGGCGGGTGTACATGTCTGCCACCTTTTCAAATGTTCGGCCGACAATGTCTAAATCATCCGCGAAGCAAACAAATTGTCTGGATCTCGTAAAAATCGTACCCCGGCTGTTAAGCCCAGCTCTCTGCATAGCACCTTCTAGCGCAATATTGAACAACAGGCACGAAAGTCCATCACCTTGTCGTAGTCCCCGGCGGGATCCAAACGAATTGGAACGTTCGCCTGAAACCTTCACACAATTTTGCACACCTTTCATCGTCGCTCTTATTAGTCTCGTGAGCTTCCCGGAAAAGCTGTTCTCGTCCATGATTTTCCATAGCGGTACGTGGTCGATACTACCGTATGCCGCCTTGAAATCGATGAAAAGGTGATGCGTTGGGACATGCTATTCACGACATTTTCGGAGGAATTGCCGTACAGCAAAGATTTGGTCCGTTGTAGATAGGCCGTCAACGAAGCCGGCTTGATAACTTCCCACGAACTCGTTTAGTACAAGTGGCAGACGACGGAAGATGATCTTGAATAATATATTGTAAGCTGCGTTTAGAATGGTGATCGCTAGGAAGTTCTCACAATCTAACTTGTCGCCTTTCTTGTAGATGGGGCATTTGTCTGCATCGGCTGATAGGCACAATTTGGGAAACAGGACAGCTACCGGAGGAGTGGAAGGAAGGGGTAATTCCTATTTGAGCCGCTCTAGATCAAACCGGGGCGGCCGTCGGTACCTTACGTTGTTAACGACGGAGAGTTTTGGGCATAGTTTAACCATCACCAGATAGTGGTAAGAGTCGATGTTAGCGCCACGATAGGTCCTGGCGCCGATAATGTCGGAGAAGTGCCGTCCATCAATCAGAACGTGGTCGATTTGTGATTCTGTCTGCTGTAATGATCTCCAGGTGTATCGGTATGGAAGGCTGTGCTGGAAGTAGGTGTTACGAATGGCCATATTCTTGAAGGCGGCGAAATCAATTAGTTGTAAGCCGTTTTTGTACGTCAGCCGATAGGCGCTGAACTATACAATCGTCGGCCTGAATTCCTCCTCCTGGCCCACCTGTTACTTTTCTCTGGCTCGACTATTTGACAATAGGAGGTACTGGGGGAAGCTGGTCAGGTCACAAAATCTGCATCACCCATCACTATAGAAGCTGTTCCCAGCTCGTGTATGTTGCCGCAGCTCTGGTAAATGGTATGGTTACCTCTAAACGTTCGCACTATTGATCCCTTTCAATACACTTCCTGCAACGCTACGATGCCGAATCCACTATTCTTCAGCACGTCGGCGAGTATACGTGTGCTCCCGATGAAGTTGAGAGATTTACAGTTCCACATACCGAGCTTCCAATCGCTAATCGCCGGTTCGTATTCTCTCGTTGATTATTCGTTGCTTGATTTTTTTACGGCTGGCTTGCAGTGGCTGACACCAACCTCCTAGATTTCGGAAGGACCATTCCCCCTAAATGTTCGGAGGGCCATAGTGCACAGTTTAGCTTAGAGTCCTTCTCTGGCACTCGGACGATGATCAGCTGCCCCTGACATGGGGAACAGACGCTGTTGTGAGCCGCTCCTAACATGGAGTACAGACGCTCAAGGTTTGCAGAAGCAAAAGCAAACCCCCCTTTCCTGTCAGCATACGACCAGAGTTCCCACCGGAGTTGGTTACCCGATCTTTCCTAAGGCTACTCGTACTCCGGCCAGTACCGCGAGGAGGTAGGGATAGGAGTTGCTGGGCAGGAGGCTAAGGACCGCATAGAGGGGTCTATTTTATTCCTTCAGGTACGTGTGGTACCAATGGTACGCCATGCCCAGCCATTTACCAACCAAGTAAGTCATATACAACTTTTTTAAACCATATAAGTAAAGAATACTAGGCGAGATCCAGACAGAATTTTTGCAGGATTCTTAGGTATTAGTTAATAATAACCTCCGGCCAGATTTCTTAACGAAAGTTTTGATTCAACCTTGAGCATAATTATTACAGAATCCCGGATTTTCAGATAATTATATACCATTGAAATTAAAACATGAATGGTAAACAATAGAAAAGGATATTTCGTAACATTTTATTTGAAACGTGATATTCGGCCGTGACATTTATTTAAAGCGTGACTGTTGCAAATACAACGAACAAGTGACAGATTTTCTATTTTCTAGTATATTTAGAACAACGTTAAAAAATTGATATGTAATAAACAAACCATATTGAAATGCTGCATGTTGTTCTGTGTTTCATGTTGTACACAATAGTTTTGATTTTTGTTTTTTCCTAGTTCTAGTTGTCCAAATTGCAGTACGTTTAGTGTTTCTTTAGCGTATTTGAATTGGTGTTTAGCTCTAAGATCGGACGGGGAACTGCTACAAGTTAGAAGTGTCGGTTAGGTTTAGTATCACAATATTTCAATATTGATTTTGCCTGATTTTAATGTGTCTTTTGCTTGTCTCACGTTAATTTATGTGATTCCTACTGCTCACGGACTCAAACTGTATAATTAAGGCTTAATTTTAGTTAATTATCTATTTTATCATTGCATGAACTAACCTGTGATTTCTACGCCGTACTAACTTTGTTGTTTTATAATTCATTGTTTTATCTTATGTAGATAAATTCACTAAATGTAGATAGTATTAACTAGTAATTAATTCAATAATAAATTTGATTGACACCTTTTTAAGTTAAGTGAAACTAACATCTTTTTAATTTAATTCAATTTTTAAAAACGGACTCAACTTTGCACGCCTTTCGTTACTGGCATGTTTTACAGTCTGACAGTCCTAACGCTTCTCCAATAGGCCAGGAGAAGTGAATGAACTTGTCATTCATTTTTCTGTCAATTCTCATACAAAATCTACTTTTTCTCTGACATAAATTCACTCTAGGGGAACCACTTCCCCTGGCCTATATCATTCGCTCACTGAAGTTTGTCAATGTAGAAAAACTAGGTCCGTACTGTTGTGCTGTTTGGATGGGGTGTGAAACAATGAAATGTTACGACAGTGACTCTGGGCCACTATTTTTACTACAAACTAATACCAGATTATTGGAAACAATATAGTGAACTTATACAATACGTTTCGAATAGCACTAGATGGGCATGGATTAGTATTTTGACATTCAGACTAGCCATGAGATGCATCAAAAAGGTCGGTCAATGTCACCCCACGAACTTCTATACAATATCTTGGTTAGATATCCTTACAAATCTTCCGTTGATCTCATTGAGTATTTCTTGCAAATATTACCTCAACTTTTTTACACGCATTCATTTCTTATTCTTCATACTCTTTATACATATTCATTGCGCTACCTCGAAGAAATTTCATTTAAATAGTTCATGTATGATTTAAGGCAAAAATATTGGGCAAGTTCATGAAGGAATTGAGCAATTTTTTTTTTCAATATGTTCTGCAAAATTTCCCTTCGTTTTTAAAGTCAACAAGATTCTATTGAACAATTCTTTTGGAATATTGACTAAATGTATTTAAATCTGGAGAAATAAATTTATCACGTAAATTATATCAAACCATCTGAAAAACTTGAAACATTACCTCGTTGAATTCCGAAAAAAAAATCAATACCCATACCGGCACTATTCCTGTCAAATTGGAACGCACTCTGGTCACGCCACCGGCAGTAATTATTTCCGGTAAGACAAATGCGTTCCTTTTAGTGAGACACGTGATCGATTGCCATCATCATCGGAACGAAATTAGCTGGTAATGGATTCCGCACATAAAGCGACCATGAAATGACGCGATACCGCACCGCGTCTATTACCTACTGAGAGGTAACCGAACTTATGGAAGCCTCAATGTGATTAATGCGGCGCTTTGATATCACGACAACGAAGGCGACAATTTCTATTTTCACGAACTGCAGTCTAATTTCTAACTAGTTTTTTGGAAGACTATGATAGGAACAATACGTGAAGCAATATCAAAATACTGTTTTGATTCTTATTCCGAACATTTGACGTCTACTGTGTTTTTGGATGCAAATAATGAGCATTAATCAGCCGAAATTTGTAAAAAATGTGTTTCTGAACAAGATTAAACTATAAACAATTGAGTGTAGTGATGAACACAATTTTTTTATCATGTTTTACTATTATTTTACACCTATATTTTTTACATCAATACGTAAACTAATTTCGAAAAAAATGAGAATTAGAAGAGAATTTGATTTTTAATTATATCTCAAGTAGTGCTACTTATATTTTGCGCCCATTTTCCCATATTTTTTTTTGTTTCGCTTCACTTAAACCTGTCAGTAGAATTTTAAAACTCTATTTTGTTATTTTTTTCTCAAGAATTTATTTTATTCATAATTTCTGAAGAACTTATCAAACTTGAATATTTTAAACAATAATAAAAAGGAACGACCACAAACAACGTCACAATCAATTTGCAATCATCATAAAAAAACATACATTTATTGGGCAACGCAATATTCAGAACCGTAATGCCTATGCGTATCGGA
Source organism: Aedes aegypti (assembly GCF_002204515.2). Taxonomy (NCBI): domain Eukaryota; kingdom Metazoa; phylum Arthropoda; class Insecta; order Diptera; family Culicidae; genus Aedes; species Aedes aegypti. The sequence continues at coordinate 283,995,088 of NC_035108.1, read as the reverse complement.
ACCTCTATTAAATTTAACATAAACATAAGAGACAGCAACCCGTCAAACACTCGTCTGCTGCGGGGACTTGGTTTACACCTGACTTACTGCTGTCTCATCATCGATTCACACCCTGTTTATAGCAATACCTACAATGTTTCAAGTCAAATGTTAACATAGTAGTTGGAACGTTTTCGGAACCGTCGATACCATGGCACCATATACCAAATCTTTCAAAGGCTGAAGCGTGGTTCACAAATGAACCTACATCCAGTATAACATGTAAAAAGAGCCTATCTCCAAAGTGTTAAAAATTGAGTCCAGAGAGCAATTCTCTTGAAGGAAAAAAAATATCGCTCTTTCCTTAAATTTCGGAAAAATATTGAAATCATTTTAATTTTCTACTGAACACCGTTATGCATGACAAACTTCTCAATGTTTACGCGAGCCCTTTTCACATGTTACGCTACATTTCCCACTATTTCTGTTTACCCCTGCCCACGAACGTCGCACGAGTTCGGCCCTCGCAGAGGATGGATGTATGTAGACAACGATGATGAGTCGTTGCACCTCAATCACCTCATGCAGAGCGGCGTGGCGTGGCGGTCGCGCAAATCATTGCCGTTCGTCAACTCCGCTCCGGCTATCGAACAAACACGACGAAACAGCGAACGCTAACGGCCGGCATTGGCTGCGATCGCGACGAATGGATTACAGTATTCAACCATGGCTGATCGATCCTTTCCCGTGCGCTCTTTCTCACCTCGTCGGTCGTCCAGTTCGGAAAGGGGATGGAAGGGAGAGGCAGTCACTCCTTCTCGCACAACACTCTTCAATCGTTCTGAACACCTCACCCTGATTTCACTCGATATCGAACTGTCAGTGTTATATTAGTGAGTCTTAGCGTGACAAAATTAATGGTATTTCTCATTTCGAGTTTTTGATGTTGGTGAAGTATAAATTGCTTGTAGGATATTTTTTTTTATTTTGAAGACTTCAAACCAATATTGCTATGGTGTGATTATTTTAGCGCCCTTTCAATCAGGAAATGTTTTTAGCGTGAAAAAATACAGTAAAAAAATGTGCATACTTTAATTATAACTGCGCTTTTGTTTATGTTCATCAAACGTCACTAGCCCTTTCTTCCTTTACTCCTTCTCCTTCTCCTTCTCCTTCTCCTTCAGGTTATGGGTTCAACACAATTTTCATTACGATCAGATCCTCGACTGACGGAATTTCAACGCACTACCTAAAGCATGTTCTTGCTGAATAGCTACGCATAGCCGTAGTGATGGCTATTTGGGCCCAAATTTTAATATTGATTGTTTTCCAGCACAAAATTTTAGAATTGATGGTTCGTTTCGTGTTTCTTTACCTTTGCAATTAGATCAAGCATAATTTAACTACCAATTAAAATCACACTTTCCACGTGTCTCAGCTTTGTTAACGAACACTATCATGATCAACTTAATGCCGCTGTCTCCTCTTTTTTCAAAGCTTCGACTGATACTATCTTATCTCAATTAATATCGGTACGGGTGTTAAATGCAATCAAACGAAAAGGTTTATTTGTTAAAAATCACAGATTTCCTAGCGCCAGTTGACACTTTGAGATCATTACCGCTGAGGGGTCTACTGTTGATATCTTGGTAGCATCTGAATGATCACGGAACTACGGTGCTCTATAGGGGGTCGTTTCATTATACGTTTGAGAAAGTGAGTTTCGATACTTTCTCATACTTAAACTAGATTTAGAGGCACTTCCTAATTAAAAATAAGGAAACCCAATCAATGTGTCTACCGTAGAGTAGTTAAGAATCATCATATATGGATCGTCCACAGCGCATTCTTTTCCGTCAACATCAGCTTGGCATGATGAGGTGAAATTCCCACTTGGAACAACACCTTGCCGCATCACCTACTTTTGAACCTCTTCCATTAATCCATAAGAATCACGACACGATCTTCGACCACTATTTGCACAAGCCATCAAACCGTTCCGAGATGACAGGGCTGACCGTGCTTTCCGAATGAATTGGAATTTTTGGGTTTGAGACTGTCTTCCTTCATATTGGGGTATAGGTACATATTTTCGTTACTGTGCATGCACAGCCCGATATCCACTTTACGGATCTCGAAAGAGAAAAAATTTAGAATTAAAACTGATCGGTCACTCAAGTGCGGTGTCGAACGAAATGACTCATATCCATGGGCAAAGCCAGGATTTCTTAGATATATAAAATATGCTTCATTTACGAGAGTTTCAGTCCGGGGCTGGTTCGTCTCCGAGCCTCTAAGATATTATTTACATAATTCTCACAAACTTTAAACTTTTGTAAGAAATGTTTTTCTTCCAAAACCTTGATAGATTTTTAGATCCAAAGTTCTTTAAGTATTTATTACAAGCTGTGGGTATCAAAACTACAAGAAATTTCTCTATCACTAATTCTACCAAGAGTTTTAGCAAAGATTCCTCCTTAAAACTCCTCAAGTTTTCTTCAAGAATTTTATAGGGGTCATACAAACCATTCTTCTAATAATTTCATCACTGATTCCTCTTGAATTCCCAACATTATTTTTTGGTTATTTTCTCATGAAATCCTTTAAAATTCACACTGGTTATTTCAGGGAGAGGGTTCCGGATCCTTTTGCTGACTCTTTTGATACCACTATGGCAGAAGATTTTTTAATCTACTGAGCTCATATTTGGCAACATATTTGGGTTTGGCAACCCTCCACAAAGGGTTCTTGCACAAGTTCGTCATGAGATTTTTATTAATCCATTTAATCAACCCTTTCAAAAATTCTAAGAGCATTGAATTATAAAAAAAACTCCAGATTCCTTAAAAAAAATCTTCAAAAGATCCGTCCAGGATGATTGATTTTGATTTTCTTTATTATTGAAGCTTTCAGCCTTAGGCGGGTTCATCTCTTGTCATTCCAGGAGTTTGAACAACTCATCCTTATGTTTCTTAAGAGATTGCATAATCTGGCAAGCTTTTATGTCAAAAAAACATAAGATACCCTGACGTATTTGTAAAGATTTTCTACAAAATCCTATAATTTTGTTGAACATGCCTTCCTTAACTACCCCGAATATTTTTTTTTAGAAATTTACAGTAGTCAAGCAAATTAAATTCTAGTTATCAAAACCAGTGAAAATTACGCCTATCGCTGTTGAAGGAAAAATTCATTGAAGCTAGCAAATCACCGATTGCTCTAGATAAAAAACAGAACTACTATCGTTTTGTATCATATTCCGAAGGAATATGAAACATGACGTCGCAAAGATCTACTTTTTTCTCTTTATTTTAATGTATAAGGGTACTACACTTTTTTATATTAAACTTTGGGAGGGATTATTAGAGTATGTTTAAAACTACAAATGAACTTTAACACTTCACTTTTCGCAAAAAAAAAAAAAAATACTAAAATCACTAAGGTGAGCAAATACCTTTAAACTCTAATATGTGTTGCTTATCTTGACAGATAGGCCTATTTCGTCTGCGACTTACAGACTTCTTCAGTGTCGAGTGCTCGACTCGAAATAGGCCTATCTTTCAAGATAAGCAACACATATTAGAGTTTAAAGGCATTTGCTCACCATAGTGATTTTAGTATTTTATTTTTTTTTGCAAAAAGTGAAGTGTTAAAGTTCATTTGTGGTATTAAGGGTAGTTCAACAATCATGATTGATGGCAAAGATCTACATGTTATAAGGCCACAAATAAGTATGATAAGATCAAACACTCCAGGGCGCTGATACAACTGGAAAATTGACGTCCTTCTTCTTCTTCTTCTTGGCTTCTTGGCATCCCCACTGGGACAGAGCCTGCTTCTAAGCTTAGTGTTCTTATGAGCACTTCCACACTTATTAACTGAGAGCTTTCTTTGCCAAAGTTGCCATTTTCGCATTCGTATATCGTGTGGCAGGTACGATTATACTCTATGCCCAGGGAAGTCAAGGAAATTTCCATTACGAAAAGATCCTGGACCGACCGGGAATCGAACCTAGACACCTTCAGCATGACTTTGCTTAGTAGCCGCGGACTCTAACCACTCGGTTAAGGAAGGCCCCAAAATGGATGTCCTACAGAGCGTTAAAATGCTCATGACCTCGAAAAAAATAATATTTATATAATAGGTATTTACAAGTGCGTTGATACAGCTATAAATTTCTATTAGTGTCCTAAAGGGTGTCCACTAGGGCGGTTCAAAATTTGAAAATGTTTGAGAATCCAATCTCCCATATGTTTCTTATCATTCTTACCATAAAAATAGTGTTCTATGAATTTTTCAGCTCTCTAGGTGGTGATTTGAAGGTGGCCCAAAGACAATATAGGTTTGTATGTAAATTACTATGGCGAAATTTTGAGATATGTTCCAAACCCGCTAGTAATGTCATGTAAGTACAAACTTATTATCCCATAGTAAAAACTCATTCTTCAAGCCTTAATAAAAAAATTTGCTGAAGAGATTAATTCAATCCGACAAATAGCAGAAAAGATATTCATGAGTTTGTTTGTTATCGGTTTGCTAAATATGGGATTATAGCCCTGCAAACATGTACAAAAACCCAAACAAAATTTGCTCAAAATGGATTTGTTTCTTCAGCAACATCCTTCATTAAGACTTGAAGAATGAGTTTTCAATATGGGATGATACGTTCCTACTTACAATACAGTACTAGCGTGTTTGAAACATTTCTCAAAATTTCTCCATAGTAATTTCCATACAAACCTACTTTGTCTTTGGGCCACCTTTAAATCGCCACCGAAAAAGCTGAAAATTTCACAGAACACTATTTTTATGGTAAGAATGGTAAGAAACATATGGGAGATAGGGTTTTCAAACATTTTTAAATTTTGAATCGCCCTAGTGTCCACATGCTCACCTCGTAAAGATCTACGCAATTGATGTCCTACAAGGCATCAAAATGCTCATTACCTTGCAAATATTTATATGTCCTACAAGACTCGAAGTATCTACGTAAGATGAGGTAAAACCATTTCAGGGTGAGTGTAGAACTAGCCCTCGTGCGTTAAAATACACTCTAATAAAGATTTAAAAAAAAAAAAAAAAAAAAAAAATTTCAGGGTGCTGAAACAGCAAGGAAATTTTGATTAATGTCCTACATGACATGGTCATCATCTCGAAAAGATCTACGTGAGGTTAGGGCGTAGATACATCTAGAAAATATCGATGGAAGTCATGCAGCGCAATAACGTACTCATGATTTTGCAAAGAACTATGTGAGTTTAGGTCACATCATTCCAGGACGATAAGGATAATAGCTTCAGGGTGCTGATACAGCTAAGAAATTTTTATTAATGTCCAACAGGTCGTTGGCATGTTTATGACATGGTAAAGATCTACGTAAGACAAGAGCAAATTACCCCATGAAGATGATACAGTTAGGAAATTTCGATTGATGTCCTACTGAACGTTAAGATCCTCATGACTTCACGAAAATCTTACGTAGGATACGATCTAAATTCACCAGGGCATCGCACTGGAAAATTTTGATTGGTGTTCTACAGGGCGTTAAGCAGCACTTAATCTTGCAAAGATGTGTTACAAAACGTAATATTTTTTTATAAATTTGAGCGAAACTTGTAAAAAAAATAAGTCTGAGAAAAACTTCTTAGTCGTCGATCCAGCACGACTAAGCAGGACGACAGGGTTGAATTTGAACTAATTTTTGATAATGTTGAATGTTATTTTAATGACATAAGCTGATAGAGATTGATCCCAGTAAACACACGATTGTATATGATAAGATGTAAGAGTACAAAAGTGGAGGCGATATACGTACATTTTGAGCGAGGTGATTGAAAAGTGGAAGCAGCACTACGATGAACACCTGAATGGCGCAGAAAACACAGGTACAGAAGATCAGGACAGCGAAAGCGATGGCTACGTAAGCACAGCGGACAGTGGAAACCAACCAGCTCCCACAATGGGGGAAGTTAAGGATGCCATTCAACAGCTCAAAAACAACAAGGCCGCTGGCAAGGATGGTATCGGAGTTGAACTCATCAAGATGGGCGCGGACAGGTTGGCCGCTTGTCTGCATCGGCTGATAGTCAGAATCGGCTGATCCGGAAACGGAACAGCTTCCGGAAGAGTGGGAGCAAGGCGTTGTATGCCCAATTAAAGGCGGCATACGACAGTATTGACCGTGTATAGCTATGGAAGATCATGGACGATAACAGCTTTCCCGGGAAGCTCACAATATTGATTAGAGCAACGATGGATGGTGTGCAAAACTGCGTGAAGATCTCTGGCGAACACTCCAGTTCGTTCGTGTCTCGGCGGGGACTACGTCAAGGTGATGGACTTTCGCGCCTGTTGTTCAATATTGCGCTAGAAGGTGTCATGCGGCGAGCCGGACTTAACAGTCGAGGCACGATTTTCACGAGATCCGAAAAATGTGTTTGCTTGGCGGACGATATGGATATTATTGGGAGAAAATTTGAAACGGTGGCAGATTTGTTCAACCGCCTGAAACGCGAAGCAATAATAGTCCGTGGTGAATGCGTCGAAAACATAGTACATGCAGGTGGGTGGAACTGAGTGCGACAGGGGATAGACGGGGATTCTTTCAAAGTGGTAGACAAGTTCGTCTACCTCGGATCCGAGTTGACGATTGACAACAATGTTAGTCGGGAAATACTAAGGCGCATCATGGGCTCCAGAAGAAACTGCAGTCAAGAAAGATTCACCCCCGCACCAAAGGCACGATGTACAAAACGCTCATAAGACCGGTAGTCCTCTACGGGCATGAGACGTGGAATATGCTCGAGGAGGACTTGCAAGCTCTTGGGGTTTTAAACGCCGAGTGCTAAGGACGATCTTTGGTGGCGTGCAGGAGAACGACGTGTGGTAGCGAAGAATGAACCACGAGCTCGCCCAGCTCTACGGTGAACCCAGTATCCTGAAGGTGGCTAAAGCTGGAAGGATACGCTGGACAGAGCATATTGCAAGAATGCCGGACAACAGCCCTGTATAGATGGTGTTCGCCACGAATCAGATCGGAACAAGAAGGCGGGGGGTGCTGCGAGCTAGGTGGATTGACTAGGTGCACCAGAACCTGGAGAACGTGGGACGAAGTCGAGGATGGAGAGAAGCGGCCATGAACCGAGTGAATTGGCGAAATATTGTTGGCGAGGTTTTATCAAGCTAATTGATGTGAAACCAAATAAATAAATAAATAAATAAATAACGTATATCGCCTCACTCTTACCCCAGTTTGGGATTCCATATTTTGCTGGACAGTGCTTTGCGAAGGCCCATTCATTTTCATTCGCGTCATCGGACGGTGACTTCAGTCTAGGAATAATTACCAACTGGTGAGCTCGTTTCATGCTTGTGATAACACTAGTTAGTATCGTGGCATTGTTACTGTTTTAATATGATGAATGCTTTCGACTGTGATGACTATTTTTTGAAGTTGAATGTGGCTAAAAACTTCATTCATCGCGTCAACTGATTATCAACAGGCCTAACAGAAGAAGAAAAAAAAAACAACATCATTGACAATCAACTGCAAATCAATTACTATCTAACAACTCTTCGCCACCGACTTGAGAACAGGATGAATGAACGACGTCATCACAGGCAACCGGAAAACGCAGAGGAACAACACCTGGAACATACCTACCGATTGCTGGCATACATACCGGGCCTATCGAGCAACATCGACAGGCTGCTGAAAAAGGACTACACAAACATTAGACTAGCAAACTACAACATAAGAACAGTCAAACAAATTTTCACCAACATCAAGAACCCATTTCCACCTAGACAAGAAACAAACATCATTTACAACATACCATGTAAAGATTATTCAGCCTGTTACGTAGAAATGACGACCAACAAGTTGAACACACGAATGAGCGGTCACAGAACACATTACAACACACTGGACCGATTAAAAGCAGCAAACGTCAACACCACCGACCCACAGATCATCCTCCTCAGCCAGAAAATAGCATTATTTGAACACAGCATCCAGAACAACCACCGTTTAGACCTAGAAAAAGTAAAATTTTTAGATAAACATAACAAATAGTACAAACTACCTCTTCTAGAAATGTGCCATTTAGTAAACAGTGAGCACAGTATCAACAGAAGAACAGATACAGATGGATTAAGTGCAATATATGCAGGCATTCTACATGCAATCAAGAATTGAACAAACACTAACAGACAAAATATACAACCAACACAATCACAAAATGTGCAAGCACAATAAACACATACAACATCAAGCAAGAACATACACATTTTAGTTTCATTTCCATCAGTTAGGAAAGGCAAAAGCAACTGTGCGCGGGCGATTATCGCGTAGAGCTTTTATCGAAAAGCGTAGGTGAAGGCGGAAGCTAGATTAAAAAGCCTAGTGAAACATTTCGTAATACAATGAGAGCCACAAAGAATGATACGCACAGAGCAAGTTGAAACGGTGATATGTTAACGATCAATTTTGAAGTTAATTTTGAAACATCAGTCATAATGGGACGCCATTAGAAATTATAGACGGTCACAAGTCGGACATGACACCAATACACACAACAAAACGCAGCCTCTGTAAGTCACACAACAAAACCACCGTTTTTCGAAAATCTATATCAATTTTTGAATCTTGTACTTTATAAATCACCACACTTATTTATGATTGTAGAAACCCTTGAAGAAGGCGAAATATACGCCGAAACGTCGGAGAAGTAGAAACAAAAGTCATTTTGGCTGCCTTAAGACTGATAGAGCTGATAAAACTTTAGAAAGAAGTTACTGTTATATAAAAAAAGTGAAATACGTACCTATTATTTCATTTATTTGTCGCAATCACTAAAAAAATAATAGTTCCACGTCGAAAATGTCGACTCACTGATAGATAACTTTTTTAAATGAGGCTATATGAATCGCATTACTTACCAAGGTGAATCCTAATCATATAGCTTTTGAACCCTCCAAAGCTCCTATGGTGATGCAGAGATGCAGAGATGATCTCGGTCTCTAGTAGCAATGGACATCACAATAACATTCCTTTCCTTACTCAACACTCGTAAGAAAATTAGATTCTTCCACCGCCTTGGTTGTTAACCAATTTGAGGCTTTGAAAAAACAAAACTCAAATTTCAGATAATAATTGGAGCAAACCATTTTTATACCATCAAACAGTTCATATAACTACTAGACTGGCCCTAGAACAAAAAAGTTGTAAATGTAAGAAAAAAGTGCTCTCAGAATTTCAACTTAATCGGTTACTTCACCAGCTGACGCGATGTTTCTTTTCGTAGGGTAGATGTACCAATAGTGGAGGTACTAAGCACGTTTGAACTTCATTTAACTGCCTAAATTCAAGAAGCGCAATTAATGTACATGTTATTGTTGTAACGGGAAGTAACGACCATTGACTTAATGAGAAAAATGATTTCATCGCAGTAATCCACGACATGTCAGTGAAAAATAATACCTCCACTATTCGTACACTGTTCCTTTAGTTGCGGTATATTTCTAATATGTGTTCCTATAGTTGCGGTATCCGTTGTTTTTTTATGGGATCCTCCACTATAGGAATACTTTACCGCAACTATTGGTACAAGTAAGAAAAGTTTTAGTAAATTTGGTGATATTTCATCAGTTTTAAAGCAATTTGAACGCTCTTTTCAGTTATTCCATATATCAACAAGCCAATACGTCGATTGGCAGTGTCGGTGCTGTAGCTAAAGTGATAAAATCAGTGAAAACGGCACTACCGCAACTATAGGAACACCCACAACTAAGGGAACACTCACCCTACACTAGTTTATCACGTTCAGTTAAGCCCTGAATGACAAATTCACTAGTTGATACCCCAATGAACATAGTTGCAGAAAGCTGTACCAGGATTTCAGCTAATTTTCTCAATTTTAATCATGATACAACCTTCTACAGTATTGTTGGCTATGGTATCAAGTAGTGTTTTAAAAGATAACAATAATAATAACGGGAGAGTTTCAAATGATAAGGGGTACGACTGCAAATGTCAAACTTGCTTTTTTTATTTGGTTTTATAAATATACCACAATTTTCTAAAGCAAAATCATTTGCATTCTAAAAAATCCATGAATTACCAAGATTGTCAAAATCAAGTTTTATCTCAAATGCTGTTCAGCTCAAGAAAAGTAACAATTTCTTCGCAAGAAATGGCCAAGAAATGTTCTACAGTGAGCTCCATTTGAAATGACATATCTTTTCAACTGCGTACTGCAATAGAATAAAAGCGCTTTCCTTGACTATTTCTGGAAAGCAATTTCCCACGCATTGAGATAGGCTTTACTTTTCTATTGCAGTGCATACTTCCCATAAGAATAAAAATCTCTCTACAATTTATGAATATGTTATCCAACAATTACCTTCATTGATATTGTAATGATCCCAGCATTGATATTATTATGATTTGATCAATATGATTACAATATCAATGCTGTGAATTTTAATTCGCTTATGCATTTGCGCAAAATAATTTAGGTTTTCCAATGCTACGATGAATAGCGATTTGGCCCACAATAAGCTGCAACTGGAACACCACTGAACTACAACTAGTCTATCCTCAAGACTACGTCCATTTCTTCGAAAAGTGCTGTTGATATTTTTTGGGGACTATGCACCTAAAAAAAAGTAATCACTTATCTCGTTGCATGGAAAATTTCTTACCAGAAATGCTCAATAAAACCTTTTTTCTTCTACGCTGTTGAAAAGAAATGTCATTTCAAATGGAGCTCGTTCTAGAAAACTTATTGACCATATTTCTTTCGAAGAAATTTTTGCTATTCTTGAGCGGAACAGCACACTTTTACAAATAAAAAGAATTTCTTTTCAGGTTCAACAATTTGAATGAAATGTTTGATAATTGCTTTTTTAAATATTTGAATTGTTGATTATCATTTAAAATATTGTTAATTTTTGTTGCTGACCAATTAGCTAACATTTATTCCTTATAAAGACGCACGAATCTTCAAGATATTAAAAAAAATCCTGTTGCCTTCCAAGGCAAGGATGTTTACTGGGAATGACAACTTTCAATAATATTGATTGATGGTCAAAAATTCTTGCTCATATGGAGGAAATCGTTTTTCTCCGTCGGATCGGCGTTGGTCGGTACAAAACATCTACTCAAAGTGACGGATATGAGCGTAGAAGAATTCAAATTCATCGCCGTGCCTCACGAGGGAATACGAAACGATCTATTCCAGCCCACAGGAATGACCCTGGATGGCCCCGAAACGGCTGGCTGTGCGTTGGAATCTCGGAATGGACAGACAATCAGGCTACCAAGTGCGGCAAAAGGATCCCAAACGAATTCCGACATGGCAGAAGGCAAAATAATCTAAATCGTACACCTTGAAAGCTAATAAGTTCCATCATTTATTACAACATTCGATGGCAAACGTCATTAATCATTGTGGATGCTGCTGACTCTGGGTCTGGTGGTCGTTGATGTTGTCTTCCGTGGTCGATCATCGAGTTGGATGGATTCCCTCCTTCCTCCGGTGCTGTACGCCGGCTTGCAGCGGAGATGCGTCGAACAAAATAGCAACTACGCAACGGCAGTTCCAGGGACCCAAAATAAGGCATAAACAAGAAGCAGCAGAGAAGCCCGAAAAGCAATAAATTCTTAATTTTATGACAAAAATTTCATTTTTCTTCCAAATCCTTAATCATTTTTCGTTGGTTGTATCGTATGCAATCTGACTTCTGAGGTGATGAGTTTAAACTGCTTAGGGGATGTCTAAACTATCAGCTCTAGTTTTTAAGTATCTCGGTATCGGTGTGGGACAGAAATCTGAACACCTATGAAATGAATCGAAAATTGGTAATTTGAAATATAATGCCAACAATTTACCTAACATGTATTTATTGATTATGGGTGATAAAACAATCTACATGGATTTTGATTCTTCACAGTACCAGACAAATACCGTTTTGATTTCAATTCCGAACATTTAAGTCATGCAATGACTTCAAATGTAATTGATCTCATTTTAAACCAGCTCAGTCTCGATGACAAATATATGACTGGGAATTGACAGCATTTCAAACATTTATTTGACTCTGTCAAATTTCTCAAGTGTCAAGCAAATAATTGGACTGCTGACAGATTTCTGTCAAATATTTGACACCGTGTAATACTTACTTAATAACAGTGAATCAATTGTCGCCAAACACGCAGCAACAAAGACATTGTCTCCTCCTATTCTTGTTGCAACAATTTCATTCCGCAACATGAGTTTATCATCACTTGAACCGAATATGACAAAAATCGATCACCACGTGCGCAGCGATTTTCTGGGCTTCGCATTGCAATTTTCGAGAACTTTCTCCGTGTTGGTAAACATTGACACATTATCAAACAGTATCCATAAAACAAATTTGGTTTTGTGTTTAAAATAACTGATTAATCGCAAGTTGAGAAGGTTGCAACAATGTTGCGCTCTGTGATTGTCATGACAATTTTGCTTTTGATTGCGTCCTTATCAGCAACAGTTACGATAAACGGTTGTGAGCGAGCTTGCTTTGTTGTTTGTTTTTCGTCTATTTTGATGATAATTTGATTCACTGCTTAATAATATAATATTTTCAAACAGGTCAACACTTACAATCTGAGCTATTGTTTTTTATTATGAATTGAATAAATTGTAAATGACATTTTACATAAACGGGGTTGTTATGTATAAAAGGAAGTGAAAGGGAAGGGGAAGGAAAATAGGAGGTCAGTGTTGCTCAAAATTCCTATAAAAATAATTGATTCTGTAAAGTCTTATACTGAGATATATATTTCGCTGAAAGTTTCACTAAAAATTCTTTTTTGAATTCTTCCAAATATTTTCCCTAAAAATATATTACAATTTTTTTTTGCGATGCTCATCTAAAGTCATTCAAAAGTATTTCCAAAATATATAGAAAATTGCGTCATCCAAAATCAAGGCCGAATTCCTAGAGGCTTTCTGATGAAATTCGGCTAGATTTCAAGGATAGTTTCTAAAGAAGATTATGATATAACTTCTTGGGAGTTTTCTTAACTCATTAGAGAGGTTTTAATCATCCTGTAATCATTCGCCTCTAGAGAATCACTTATCTTTCGCAGTTCCGTTGTTCTAAAATCTTTTCATACAAAAAGCAACTTTTTAAATAATGTAAAGAAAAAAAAAAGTAAATTCTAGGAGTTATGAATAATTGTAATTCCTAGATTAAAGTTCAGTAAAAGCTTACATTACGAATTTTACCATGGGACATCTTTGACAATGTTTAGAAATAACACCAATATTTTCGCCAATATTTTTTTAAACTTGTACAATTTTTCCACAATAATAGCAAATAGTCCCTCCAAAATGTTTGCTTGGAATTTCTGCAAGTAGGGAAAAACTGGTTTCTTCATCAATCTGTTAAAATCATCTATCAAGAAATCTCGAAGTTAATGCCTAATAATGTTATAAGATGTTACCAACCTTCTAGGTTTTGATCGATTTTAAACCCTAACTGAGTCATTCAAATATTCGTATGTGACCTTTCGAACGGTCGAATAAAATTATCCCTAATCATCACAATTAATAACACTTCAAATATAATTTCTACCTTCTGGAGTCCACATCAAATATGTAGCACACCTTACAGACTCCAATCGAGCATCCAGTGCACCGTAAGTCTCTCGATTTGAGTATTCAATCAATTTCGTTCGCATTACACACCAATCGAACCAGACATTCCTCAGAAGTGGCAGTGATCACCATTCGGCCAGATAGATTATTATAGACCGTACAAGTGGTCGATCATCAAGCTGAACCGACATCGTTTAGTTGTCTTCATTGGGAACGGTTGCCATGAAACGGACCGGGCGATACTTCCCTGACTTGGCGTTATTCTCCGGTCTATCATCAAATGGGCGGCTGGATGTGACCAACGAACGGATTGCGGCTCGTAAAATTAACCCCATGAACGGAGCTAGAAGGTGTTATTTTGCTTCTTCGATCTTTTCGATCGATCTCTCTCGTTGGCTGCCGTCATGGACGTAGCCTAACAAGGGGCAAGGGAAGGCCATTGGCCAAGGGATAAAATTTTTACGGGAATTAGTATTTGTTTTTTACAAAGATAATCTCCAGCATTCATGTTAATATAAAAATTGCGCCACGAATCAATGACTAGTGATAGATTTCTTGGAGAATTCACCAAGCATCAGCTTTGTGAAAACAGATCTTCACTGAAATTATTGGAAGGATGTATGCAATTCACAATGGATCTTTGGGATGGTACATAAATTATGTCACGCTAAATTTCAACTTTTTCGAGCCCTTTGTCACACTTTTTGTATGAGTCCTCCGAAAATTTTGTAAGGCTTGTCACGCTTGGCTCGACCCCCTCCCCCCCTTGGAGCGTGACGTAATTTGTGCATGACCCCTTTCAAGGAATCTGTCAAAAATCTGTTCGGCAACTCTAAGAGTTTCTGCCAGCAGAAACAGAACGTGTTGATAACACATTCCAGTGTAACGCGATACCACGAGGAACCGACTTCCATTATCAAATGAGGTCTGTTTTCGAAAATATGCGATTATTATTATAATTATAAACAGCTGTTTTGCATATTAAATGTATTTGATGTTGTGACATTCATATTGAAACTTTACTCTGTATATCTGATAAACAAAAGCAGTTGCATTTTGTAACGCGACACAATCGCTGAAAAGTACTTTTCAAACATCACTCTATAATCACCTATATCTGCTCTGCAATAATTTAAAAAATCCGGGTATGCTCTAGGCAATCCTATGTATTGATTAAAACCAGAGTGTGACATCAAACTGGAAGGAAATATTGAATAATTGCAGAATCTCATTGATTTTATTTTATGAACGTAACGTTACGTGTATCTTCCAACAGGGTTCTGCAATGGTGTAGCGTTACGTGAAAAGTTTATTTTATTTTTATCGACAAAATCGGTAATGTTGCTTTAAGGTTTCGAAAAAAAGTAAAGAGGAACTGTGGGTAAAAAGAACAGGGGGGGGTGTAAAATGAACAGGTTAGTGTTTTACGGCAATTATGCTACAAATCTATGCAAAATATAGCACCATCCTTTATCCTTAGACTAAGAAACTATTTCGACAACTCTAGCGCGATCTTGAACTGTAAAAGCTGGAAAAGTAAAAAAAAAACAAAGTATGTCTCTCCGTTTTCTCAAATGATGTAAATTTTCACTCGTGGTTCTCTTCTTCTTGGCATTAACGTCCTCACTGGGACAGAAATCCTGCTTCTAAGTTTAGTGTTCTTATGAGCACTTCCACAGTTACTAACTGAGAGCTTTCTTTGCCAAACTTCGCTGTCAAGGAAATTTCCATTACAAAAAGATCCTGGACCGACCGGGAATCGAACTCAGACACCTTCAGCATGGCTTTGCTTTGTAGCCGCGGACTCTAACCATTCGGTTAAGGAAGACCCTTCACTCGTGGTATTTAAGTTTTTTATGGTTAAAACCAACAACATTTTACTGAACTGCGTAGCATATCATATCTTCAAAGTATTTATGACAACAAGATGGGAATTGAAAGTTCTTGTATCTTCTAAAAATTCAGAACAAATGATTTGAACAGTAAAATGAACCACTCGAGATGGAGGTAATGTGAACACCATGGCAGGGCGAATACTACCGGATTTTATTTCAGATGCCGAGAGTTTTCCGGAGGAATACAAAGACAGACATGGACAGCCATCCAAATGGTCGCGGCTAAACGTTTCATCGATTCCGGAATGTCTGTGAGATGTACCAGATGTGAGATGTGAGATGTACCAGATGCCGAGAATCATACCGCATCCCGTTCAATATGAATGTTGTTCATTTTACCCCACTACATGTTCATTTAACCCCCAGCATCATTTTACCTGCCGGTTTATGTTTATATTACCCCCCTTACATGTTCAATCCACCCACATGTTTGGAACATTGACTCTGTGGAAATAAATTTTCAAAATTATAATAAAATTAAAAAAAAAATCCATCGCAATGTTTCAACTTGTTACGTTGCATAAAGGTCATTCTTCAATTCTGAGCAATTGAAAAAGAATCTGACAGCTTCATATGCAAGAACACATGAAAATGGCTTAGGGTGTTCATTTAACCCCCAGTTCCCCTAAATAGTATTGTTTTTTTGTTTAATACATTTGACATTCTGCCTCATAGTGGGGTAATTTGATCCGATACATAAAATAAAATTTGAGATTTCTTACACGCCATACATAAAATTTTACCATGCGGGGAGGGGGGAAATTTATCTTACATAATTAATAGACAGCCCCTTGGTTTCAATGGCAAACATCGTATTTCACTGGAAATCCGCAACCCGGAGAAATTGTCAATTTATTAAAAGCATCCTATATAGCTGCAGTTTCTTGCAAACTCATCAGAATTCCTTATTATAAAACGTAACAGATGAAATTGTCCATGGACATAAGTGTCCACTACAACTCCCTCCGGAAGATCCGCAAAATTTCACCAAAGCTTATTGCGAACTTATTAAAATTCATTATTATAAAACATAGTAGATGTTTTTGATATTCATAGACAAATGTCAAGGTATCACAACCTAGATCTTTTTTTTATGGAAACACATATCTTGACGAGTAGGAAGAGAATCCAAAATATAAGAGTTTTATACTGCCGTTATACGCATATTTGTCCCGCGGTCCATAAGTCCATGGGACAAGTAGGCGTCGAAGGGCAGTACAATAAGTACTTATTTAACAATATCAAAAATTAGGCAGTTTTCGTAACGCGACACCATAATAATGCGACTATTTGAAAATATACATTTTCTAAGAACCAATTATTCATTTTAACAATTAAATCCACACATAACAATGTCATCAAACACCTTTCTACACGGGAAAAAATGCGGCACGCGAAACAAGCAAAAAGAGTCATGATTTCGGGAGGAACGTGCATTTTTATGTTATGAAAATACACCATGAACTAAAGTCATGAAATCATGAATCGTGTCACCGTAACGCTGCCTTAACGTTACGTTTTCAATTCGCAGTGATGAAAAGTGGCGAATTGCGTCATGATTTCATGAAGCATTTGAACTGGAATCATGAAAACAGTTCATGAAATCATAAGCACTATTCATGGATCTAGATACCTGTCATTTATGATTCCAATTTTGGATATGAAAAGTGGCGAATTGCGTCATGATTTCATGAAGCATTTGAACTGGAATCATGAAAACAGTTCATGAAATCATAAGCACTGTTCATGGATCTAGATACCTGTCATTTATGATTCCAATTTTGGATATGAAAAGTGGCGAATTGCGTCATGATTTCATGAAGCATTTGAACTGGAATCATGAAAACAGTTCATGAAATCATAAGCACTGTTCATGGATCTAGATACCTGTCATTTATGATTCCAATTTTGGATATGAAAAGTGGCGAATTGCGTCATGATATCATGAAGCATTTGAACTGGAATCATGAACACAGTTCATGAAAGAATAAACACTTTTTATAAATTTAGGTACCTATTTTAGTTTCGGATTAGTTAAATAAAAAGACGTCTGTTCGTTGAAACCGTGAATCAAAACAAAAGACCATATATTCTATGACTTCAATGATCTTCAAATATTACCTTCAACACACTTGGTATCAGTCTTTTCCGATCGTACAACTCCTCCTTTTCTTTATTAAGTTTCATTAAACTATTCTAAACTGCTGCTGTGGCCCATGATCGTACATCTATAACTTATAATTCTAATTATAGAAATAAACACCCCTTTTCTTATTTACGTTCGAATGCTCTTTCGATAGAAAACCTGTCATTTATGATTTCAGATTGGAGATGAAAAGTAGCAAGCTGGGTGTAAATTCGCGGTTCATGAAAAAAGGCTTTATTCACCCCCCTTACCTTTTGCACGTTACGTATTATTTAAACGATCCCTAACCAAATATAAAAAATAGTGGTTACTTTCATATTCATAGAAACAGTTGAAAGCTGTCCATAAACTAGGTAGGCATTTTCTTTGGATTTTCAGACCCTTAAACCATGGTTCTTACGAAAATTCCAAAATTTGTATGGATCATGGTCTTTCGCCAGACCCCTTCCTCCCTTCATATATGACTACGAGGTTTATGGACTGCCCTTTATTGGTTTTATTTCATTTATTTTATTTTTGTTTTATAAAGTTATACATTTTAAATAACACTGTATTTATGCTTCAATTGATTGAAGTAAATCCCTCGTGCTCTTGGGGAGCTCAAGGATGGAGGCTTTTATTTTAAAGAGATAAGTTTGAATGAACAGCCATAGTGGCTTACAATCCGGCGTGTACTCCAGGCTCAAGACGTAAGTAACATGCATGCAAATACAAATTGCATGCAGCACGTTATCCGCCTTATACTCCGCACCACCGAAAAGTACCATTACCGCTGATTCTTTACGTGATGGACCAATTGCAACAATCTGCGGTTGCAGTCGAATGTTCCCGAACTTGGCCCGGAGGAAATCCAATCGCTGAGATATTTTTCTTTCGACATCACCTGCGGTCTACATACAAAATAAAACAATAACATTCAAATTCTTCTTATCCAGCTTTTTACGAGCGCTAATGGCTGCCGCAAATAAGCTCTCTTTCTGGTAGGGGTCAGTCGATATGACGTTCGGCTTGGGTCCGTTCAATATAAAACGACCCAAGCCAAACGTCAAATTGACTTATCCCTACCAGAAAGCGAGGCCGTTTGCGGCAGCTATTGACTCTTTTAAAAAGCTGGATTATGTCGCTTATTATCTATACTTGAAGCTACATTGTGACATAAAAATAGTATTGATCGACATAATAGTTATTTTCCAATAAACATTTGAATACATAACATTCCTTAAATGAGCGGAATATGGTGCACTGATGGTATGTACGTTTGCTATTTTAAGGTTTAGAGCTATCGAAATCGTAAGTCAAGTCAGCCTTCTTTGGATACCAACATGTTTCCCGTTAACAGGATAACTTTTCGAACGAAAACTTCATTATGGTATTGAAATTCAATGTTGACAGAAAAATGTTATTGGAACAAAAGGAACCGTCCACAAATTATGTAACGCTGAATAGTTGTTGAAAATTTTCAATTTCAGCGTTACGTAATAAATGGACGCTGCCAAATGTTATTCTCGAAAACAAGCAAATTGTAACAAACTAGAAAAACATATTTATATATTGTTATATTTTAGTTATTTTATTTAGCATTAACAAACGACGTATTATTACTTTTGAAAACAATCAATGTCGGAGTCTAATCGCTTTTCGGCCATCTGGTAGGTGATGCACTTGGGACGGAGAATGGGTAATATCTTCTATTTTGCATTTCTCGATGTTATAGTTCTGCGGATCAATTACATATGCATCGATGTGTTCGTCAAACTCAAAGGCGATATAGGTATGGCATATGAATGTTATTTCGTCATTACTTTTGATAATATAGCGCACTTCTTTGAGAAAATTATTATGTGTCCAGACGATCAACACTGTTCCAGATGTGATTTTTAATTTTCCTAGCAATACGTAATTCAGTACTCGAACTATTAAACTGCTATCACCAGAAATCAATTCCTGTGGAATGGGAATACAGTCCAGTTTAATGAAAAATCCAGTTCCTTCTTTCAACTGCAGCGGTCCAAAATTATGGGTACTCGTGAATACATTATAGGCCATCTTAAATTGATCCTTAATTGCCAATGTGAGAGCGATATTCTTCCTTGATGATGTGGTTGTGGCTATTTTCTTAAAATATTTATGTTTCATTTCTGGTATAAACGTTGAAGTAAATCGTGTAGGTCCCGTCCACTCGATTGCAAGAGGGTAATGAGTTAAAAAGTGCGCTTTTGGCTTAAGGTGTTTGCCAAATAAGGTTTTGTATTGATTTAACGCACATTCAATAAGATATTTTAAGTCTCTTATTTCCTTGGAAGTGAAAGATGGCTTCATTAAAGATGAACCAAGTTTAGTCACATTTACGAGGAATGACCACTCTTCTCCAACCGGCACCAAGTCTCCAATCATTAGCGTCAAATTATCCACGAAGCACTTCATCTGCCCTGCCGACATCTTAAATTTCATACTTTCCATGTTTTCTTGCTTTATTTCCGGGGGAACATTTTTTCGATCGTTAATGTCATAATCATATCGTTGGACGCGTTGATTTAATATGAATAATGAAAAATATCCCTTTGAAATAAAATGGAGAATGCAACAAGCGAGAGCATCATGAGCGAAACCTTCATAGAAGTCGTGCATGCAGTCAACAATTTTCAAATCAGTAACGTGGAAATCTGGAATAGTATTGAAAATCGAATTCTTTCGGATTCCTGTTTCAGAAAAGCGATCGATTTCTAGAGCCAGATTGTAGGATTCTTCAGTTCGATACAGATCAGGATCGTCCACTGTGCATTCCCTCATTCCTTCAAGATTCATCGAGCATATCCTACAAGTACAAATAAAAATTCAAGTTTTACGCAATTAGTCACCTAAATCTAAACTACTCGAATGAATCCTTTAAGAGATAAGTTATATAGTATGATTGTAGTTAAGAAACACCGTCATGCGGGGACACAGTTACACCCTAGGAGGTTGATTACATCGATTATCATTTTAGATACAAAACCTATCTTCTTTGAACAAGTGCCTATTTTATGTATAGATAGGTATGCTTTGGAGATCGTTCAAATATTACGTAAAGCAAATTTTGACCATTTCACTTGTTAAACGAAATTGAAAAAAAAAAGTTTTTGATGGTCGATTCAAAGTGTTTTCTTGAAAAATACTATTGAAAGATTATTTCCATGTTGAGGAAATTCTAGCTGGAAATATTTACATAGTTTCGATAAATTATTCACGTTACGTTATCTGGCTTAGAAGCACCCTCACACCCTTTACTTTACATAATTTTCAATATTATAGTGTATATGCTGTTAAAATAGAGAGCCAACATTACCCCGCATGACGCTATTCTTTACCTTAGCACCAACATAACTTAACCCTAAATTACCAACAAACCGATGTGCTTCTCTATCAACACCTATAACCGGCAATATTGAACAGTTCATTGAAAATTCAAATAATCGTTTACGTCGAGAAGCTGAAGCTTTCGTATCAAAATCAACAAGTAAAGTTAGAATTCCAACCTCGTTTTGTAAATTTTAATAATAATTATTCAAAGTTTTTGATTTGTTTGCTCTAACATCTAATCAACATCGATTTGTCGGTAACTAAAGATCAGCATGAAAGTCTTGCCCCGGTAGTATTGGTAGCTGAATGACAGCTTATTTTGCGAAAATGCTGTTCATACAGCTCATTTCAGCTGAATAAACTGTTATTTAGCTACCAATGTTACTTGGGTAACGCTTCCTACCTGCATGGATGATTTGCGACGAATGATCTGCTGTAGTCCAAAAGACTGTTCAATCCTAAATTGTCTCCACGCAGTCCTCCAAAAATAAAATAAACACTCATGTCTTCTCCTTTCACATGAATTTTCAAAGGTGTTTTTTCCAAATGAATAATTTCTTGGATCAACGTTTTCAGGATTTCTTCGTTGGAGAATGATTTTTCAACGGCTGAATATACGAACTGTATCAGGAACATATTCTCAATTGTGCCATTAATATGCCTTGGCAAACTTGGAAAATTTAAGTAGAATCCTGTCAGAGCTTGCTTACCCGCTTTCGAACCTAATGGATTGTTGATTTCGAAAGAATCAGCAAAAATAAAGTACGGTATGCAAATTTGACCAGGTCTATTTGCAGTTTTTTGCTTCCAAAACTTTCCTTTTACGAAATTATCGTTTAGATCTTCAGGAGATGCAGTGATTATCTGCTGATGATTATCTAATAGTGCCTCGATATTTGCTTCAATAGAGAAAAAAGTGGAGAAAAACCTCTCCAATCCAATATACACATTTGATTTTGATTTTTCGATCAATTCAACGCAGCCATCAGTTTCCACAGGGATCAGCTCATTATTGACTTGATCAAGCACAGGCACTTGAAAGTGACATTCTTCCTTCAGCAGCTTAACAAATTTGTGTTCAGTGTTTACTGCATCAAAAGCTTGCGTAATCTTCATTAGGTTGTTCAAAGTAGATGCTCTCTCTTGTTCTGGAATAACTGGTGTGATTACTTCACAAGCGATGGTCATCAAGGGTTCCAGTACTTTGGTTTTGAAAATATCAATAACTTCAAACACCATGGCTCGATTGTAATTAGGCAAGCTGTGCATAAATATGGTGAATGCTGTTCCAGTTCTTTGTATCGACGCTAGTAGAGCGTCATCAAGCTGCCTGCCTATATTTTGCCAAAAGTCTTCGTGCTCAATATCATCTACAATCATTGCATCACAATTTTGTGTTGTTGATGACTGCTCCACATCAGCTTCTTCATGATGGTAAGAAGTTTCAGCAATACTAAAAATAGAATGAATATTAGAACGCTATTTTTTTTCTAAAGGACCTATTCTTCAAAACGAGTTTTTAAAATCGACTCGACTGAAACAACCCTGTTAATAAAATTTTTAGGTAGTTATCATTGGATGTTACAGGATACGACACTCATTACTATAAAAATCGACAGATTACTTCTTGAACATAAAAGCCTACTGCGGATGAGTCACGAGTTATTTGCTCGATTTGTAAAATAGGCCCCGAAATAGACGTGATTTACCTTATATTTGCTGGTGGAACATGCAATCTTTCTGATCTCCAATCCTTTGGTTCTATTTGAGGGTGTTCCTTCCTGAGGTGACGTACAAAACATCTACTGTTTGTATATGCTCTGCTACAGTTCTCTTGGGCACACTTGAAATGACTGTGCTGATTTAGATTGTGAGAACTGACACTCGATAAATGTTTCATCAGCACATTTACCCCCGAGAATTTTCGATTGCAGACGAAACATACTAGTCCTGAGCTGTTCATTGCTGTTGATGGAAACTATAATAAATAAATATAAATTAGAGTAGTAAAAAATGTTATTTGATTTATTGCGAAATTTAAACTTGCCAGATGTTTTATTCATACACCAATGTTATTTCACCAATGCAGCCACTTGAAAAATACTAGTACACTTTATATACGAAAACTAATAAAATTTTCTAAAATAATGATCAATCACACACAATATGTTATTCAAGTGCACGACGTTAGGCATAAATACGTTAGGCATAAGGACGTTAGGCATAAGTACGATAGAACGTTTGGCATAATGGATGTTTGGCATAATGGACGTTAGGCATAATAGACGATAGGCATAATTTATAAAGGCAGGAACGTCATATTTCGTTTAAACTATTTAATAATTATCAAATGGCGGTGTAATGCGGAGTAACACTTTTGAAATTTTCGTTTAGTTTCCCAAAAATTTCTTGTTCTAGTGTTCTGGCTTAGAGGTTGTTCGGTCATACAGAACTCTCCCTTATTAGGCAACGGACTCGCATGTAATGCCCTGAGACGAGACTCGCGGAGACGGTCTTCTTTTTCTGCGATTGCTGAGTTTTTTTCTTATTCAAGTCAGTGTTTACATCAATCTTGCGCAAGCCGTTCAAGCTCTCACATGAACATCTCAGCAGAAAAATATTGCGTTTGCATCACACCGAAACATACAAGGCATTTTAAGTGAAGCGCATTATTTGACAGCTCAAAACTTAGCCCGATTAATGAAAGTCTTTCACTAGGTGCACTAGGGTTCACTAGGGTCACGGATTTAGTGCAACGAATGAAAGTTGACTGTAGCAGCATTAACATATTCTGCAAAGCACCCCAGGCATATTGATACATGCCTGTTTTTGCCATATTCGCAGAATATAAATATATATATAAAATCCCATAGGGCAATTATGCAAATAAAGGCAGTAGTTCAAAAAATTATTAAACAACTAACTAATTACTCTATTTTTACTACTTTTATGTCACAATGTAGCTAGCTTTGATAGTATATAAATAAATCGTCACTGTCAATTTCAAATGTATTAAAAAGACATATTTAAAAACATATTAGCAAAACCCTTTTGCATACATTTGTGTATGTCGTGTCGATTCTTCAAATTTGCCGATTAACAATTTTAGTAACTCACCTCTACTTCCAAAATGAAGCTGTCTTGTGTTTCTTTTACCGATGGTTTCCAGTTTCCCTTCACTCGGTAATTTGTTTGAATAATCACCGGAAGCAACAAGCAGAGCAGATAATCTTTTTTATCTCCATCTGACGTGGTATTGTATGCGTCGTAGAGGGGTTGATAGGCTTTGTCTTTTGAAACCGCAGAAGAAATCAACTTGTCCAGCTTATTGTGCAGCAACGGGAATCGGCTGTAAAAGGAACTCGTAGCACCAGGATGCATCTTTTCAAAGTCAAGCTCAAGCTGTATAAATATAAGAATATTGTTGTTATACTGATCACACAATACAAGCAGTATAACTTACAAGATATGTCGATTTAGGATCTTTGAAGATCGGGTAGAGTTGGAATAATTCCGATAGGTCTTTCGCATTGGTGATATCATCTCGACGCAAATCATAACATGCTTCCCAATTCGTTCGTACCATTTCGATTGGAGAGCGTCCATATACAAGCCAGCTTCTAGCGGCTAGTTGTCCTTCGTCTATAAAGCAAAATGTAGAACTTTATCTATAACCACAAAAATATTATTTTTTTATTTTATTTACCACTGATAGACGGTGACGGTTGCACAGTATCGATCTTTTTTTCTTTGGGCTTTTTCAAACCAAGTGTTTGAAGCACTGAACCCTTCCTTTTAACCAATTTTCCGGTTGGCCCTAATCTACCGCCTTCAGTTTTGGCATGACCAGGTTTGTAGTAAACTTCCTAAAAATAGATAATACCCTATTACGCTGTTAAATTTTAAAATAAAACATATAATCACAGATGATCTGACACTAATTTTAAAAATGCTGTCTATTTCATTAGGACACACTTTTTGGTATCGTTTGTATCTATTTAACCTTGATTAAATGTATACTAACCGGATTTTCAGTTGCGAAAGTTGCAGCAATTTTTTTGCTCATGAGCTCATAAAAATTCCTATTAAGCGGAAGACCCTCCACCGCTGCGTCTAGAAGAATCATTTTTGCAAGGTCGTTTCGCAATGAGTTGGTCAATGTTCCATTATCGCGATAAAACTTAACGATAGCTTTTCCATCAGAACGGCTGTTCAAATACCCCAGAAAATCCTTGAACTGAAGATAATAAAAAGTAATGTCGCTTATTTAAAAACAGATATGATAGTAAACAAATATACCTTTCTGGGATAGTCAGTCAACAGTTCTCCTTGGTGGACTGATTTGTCTTCCTCGGTCTCGAATGATTCATTGAACAGAGTTTTCTTAAAATGTAAGGGAAAGCAGTAAATATATGTAGAGTAAAGAGCTACTTCAGCACCTCAAAGATTCACTCTGGTATAGTTTTTTTCGGCCAAATTGTTCAATACTTTACACTGAGATGCACAGACTATAATGTAAAATATGGGCTAAGTAGCTTTCAAAAAAATCCTTCCGATGTGAATTTAAACTGAAAAGATGATGATCAATTTCTCTACTACTATCATACAAAGTTCAACGTTACAACAATTGTAAACAGATCTGTGGTAGAAGATCCACGGTGCTCCCCTGACCGTTATTATCAGAAAAAAATCTCCATCAAATCTGTGCTCACCAGTTGATTTATATAGCTAAGTTGCACGCCTGGGCAAAATTTAAAAAAAAATCGTAGGGCCCGTTTTGAAGTTACGCCCTTTTGAATGTGTAAGTCCACTAATTCTAAGGAAAACTTAGATATTCAAACGAGTTTTCATTGGCCGTGATTATCAGAATAGATATAATATTAAAATTTGAATCAAAGTTGGTTTATATAGTTATTTGTAACTTCTGGGAGGAGTTTTGAATGAGAAGATAGACGAAATTTGGAGTTACGTCCTTTTGGAAGCGTAACCATTGAAAACACTAATTTCCAAAAGATTAATTAGGCATTCTTTTAAGCAGGCATTCCGTTAAGCATGTTCAAATGTTTCCAAAGACACATTGCACTTATATGTCGCCAAGTTCTTTCACAATTGATAATTTTTTCAAAGGCTCAAGCGCTGTAAGGCATTACTGAGCAATTTCCATGTAATTATTATTATTCATAACATATTGTTAAGGCCCAACTAGCTACCTTCAGCCTTCCTTAGCCGAGTGGTTAGAGTCCGTGGCTTCAAAGCAAAGCCATACTGGAGGTGATTGGGTTCAATTCTCGGTAGATCCAGGATATTTTCGCAATGAAAACTTCCTTGACTTCCCTGGGAATAGAGTATGTTCGTACCTGCCACACGATATACGATGCAAAAATGGCAACTTTGGCAAAGAAAGCTCTCAGTTAATAATTGTGGAAGTGCTCATAAAGCACTAAGTAGAAAAGCAGACTCTGTCCCAGTTGGGACGTAATACCAATAAGAAGAAGCAGAAGCTACCGGCTATTGCGGCTAATTTTGTACTGCCTCAGAACATAAACTTCAAATGCTGATTTGATGCACAATTGGCCAAACTATAGAACTCTAGACCACTGTCAATACTTTTGTGATAATTTGTAGCATACATTACTACATTTATATTTTTCAAAAATCTACAATTTTACCATTGGGTTTCTCGGTCTTTTCGATTACATTAACATGTAAGAGCTCTGTATAAATACAATAGTGAAAAAATTGTTTAAATCAATCAATTCTCATGGTAACTCGTGAAGAGGAAGCCTCAGTACTTGAAATATGCTTAAGAAAAGTAGGAAACATTCGTTATTATTTGGTTTCATTGAATTTAAAATCATAACACTTTCAGAGCTTTATGTGACATGTTTCCCTTGAAAATCAAACTCTCTTGAGAAGATTCTATACCTTAATACCGAATTTCATTAACCCGAGTGTCATCATCATGAACGCACTATTACACTGAATGCTATTGTCCCGAACATTTAATTACCTTGTATGACATTATCCCGTGATAATGGAATTCGAAGTAGTGCCATTCTAGAAACTGGAACTTGCGGAGATGGTCTTCGGGTATTCAGGGTAATAGAATTCAAAGTCAAGGGCTATAATTTTGAAAAGATATATAAAATATGCTTAAAACATGTTCATGGATTTTACGTAAATTCCAGTTTTGATTACCGGAAAATCATAAATTGTTCTGTGGCCCTGTTGATAACCTGCTGGTCTACATACCAGAATATGGTTTCAATCCTACACAATCTGAAGATTTCCATGTAAACTTTTATTTGTTTTCGATCGCAGACTGTGCTTGTGAAGTAAGAACTCACCAGCTGCTATGACTCATCACAAACGAAAAAAATCATACTTTGGGAGCCTCACAAAGTTTTCCAAATTGACAAAGACAAACTTTTAAAATTAAGCTCTGTAAATGCTACAATTTTGAACTCCATTAAACAAAATAACAACGGATGTTCTTAACTTTGCATTGTTTTCTTCCATTTTGTATCGCTGCTTTCCACGTTGTTAATTTTATTTTGTTCCATACACTGCTATCCATAACCGAAAACATAACTCGTAAAGTATTCCTTGACGTATACTTCGCTTCGATGTACAACAGGTAACAATCAATTGCATGTAAAATAAACTGAATCGTGAGTACATGGGTTCACTAAGCTAGACAGAATATTGTGCTACAAGAACTAGTTTGAACATGATGAAATTAGCTCCGTAATGCCTTAAAACACTTGAGCCTATGGAAAATCAGTTGATTTTGAAATACTTTGGCGGCATATAAGTACAATGTGCCATTGAAAACATTTGAATATGCTCAAAGGTATAAGAATGCCTAATTATTTTTTTGGAAATTAGTGTTTTCAATGGTTACGCTTCCAAAAGGACGTAACTCCAAATTTCGTCTATCTTCTCATTCAAAACTCCTCCCAGAAGTTACAAATAACTATATAAACCAACTTTGATTCAAATTTTAATATTATATCTATTCTGATAATCACGGCCAATGAAAACTCGTTTGAATATCTAAGATTTCCTTAGAATTAGTGGACTTACACATTCAAAAGGGCGTAACTTCAAAACGGGCCCTACGATTTTTTTTTAAATTTTGCCCAGGCATGCAACTTAGCTATATAAATCGACTGGTGAGCACAGATTTGATGGAGATTTTTTTCTGATAATAACGGTCAGGAGAGCACCGTGAGATCGAAATTTAGAAGTGAATTCTCCAATAATTCCTCCTGGATACTTCAAGAAAACCCGACAGGACATTATCCAGGGTTTCGTTTGTTTTCTTACTATAAGGGGCTGTCCATTTATTACGTTATTATTATAGTTGAGATTTTTCAAATTCTAAAGACTTTAAATTGAAACAAATGAGGTCATGTATATTTTGTAGCTTGACTCCCACCAAATATAAGCTGTATGCTGAAATTGATTTTTATGTATTGATTTTTTCTTCTACGAAAAAAGGTTTTGAAAAAGGTATCTTTACCATTCACTTGCCCCACAAGTGGTACAAGTGAAAAGTTGGTCGTTTTGAACAATAGATTGAAAAAAAACTAACAGTTGTATTTACCTTTTATATTTGTCAAGGAGTTCCAATGAACAATAACATAAGTACATGTAAAAATCTTGTGAATGTTATCGTCAAATCTTGTTATGTTTGTTGAAATGGTTCGAAAACTACATCAATTTCAATGTTAGTACTTACATCATGGGACAGCAATTGTATTTCTGCTCTGTAGAATTTCCACCACTCGTTCTTTGTTTCTAAGAAAGTCGGATAACTCTTCGGGAGAAATAATTTCTTGGAACGGAATCCATCACCAAAGTATTTAGAATCTTTTTTGTGTGGATAGACCTATATTCCATTTTCTTTTATATTGGAACTTTTCTATCAACGTCTTCCTTTCAATCGGTTGTCCGAAATAGACTCATTAATATCGTAATATTTAGCAACCTCTTTTGGTGTTGTTCAATGATTTCTAATAGCTTTTAATGCTTTGAGTATAATTACGAACCTTGTTTTCTTATAGATACCTAAAGAGCAAACACAAATTCAATATCTAATCAGAAACCTTTCACTTGCCCCACACGCAAAAAAATATCAGCTATTCAAAATAGTAATATTGTTTGTTGTTTTCAAAAAGAAATACAATTCAATACAATTGAGTCTAAATAATTTTAATTATTTTTGAATCAACAATAATCTACATCACTTTAAATATAACATGCATTCATGTGATTGATAATTCTTGTTGTTTCTAATGATCAGTTATGCTCAACTTAAAATATTGGAAATGTGAAACACCATTGTTTTTTTTTTCTTTTGTAAACTGCAGAGTGGGGGGCGCTCAAACGATTGTTCGCCAAGGGCGCCATGAAGTCACGCTACGGCTCTGCTCTATGCTGCATGAAATTTAAATGGGAATGACTCATAATAGTGTAACCACTGTATTACCGTGAATGGCAAGTCAGTCCCATCTGAATTTTCGTCAAAATTGAGTTAAGTTCAGTTTTCAACATATCTTTCAATGCACTTTCAGCTACACTTATGAGATAATATGATTTGTTAGGAAAAATTAGGAAAAAAATTGTCCCATAATGAAAAGTAACCGCATATCAGTCCCACTACAGATTTTTGCACCGTGTAATTCAACAAAGAACCGTGTTTTGAACATCTTTATATTTTTCTCGGGAAGATATCATAGTGAAAAGCAAATTGTGAAAGTTTCACCGAGATTTAAACATGTTGCAGTTCTCTGGAATTTTATGAATACTTGTACTACCCATAACTGCATATTTGTCACATTGGACATTTTTGACAATTTCAAGTTAAGGGGGATTCGTCATTGATTTCAGAATTTTCAAAAGCAGTTTTTTCGTTCAAAATCAAGAAAATTTACAGGAAAATGTGTTCACTGTATTCAATTCTCCAACCGAAACACAGTGAACACATTTTCATCGAATAATTTTTAGTATTGAACAGAAAAACTGCTTTTGAAGTTTCGATGATGACGATGATTACGATGACGGAGCGTTGAATGTTAATACCGGGGAGAGTCATCAAATGATACATACTTTCGATCAACTTACTAAAATCTGTGAGATAGTTCTAGAAAATGGGAAAAATACACCAAGTTGTTGCGTCACATTGGTAATTGTAACCGCATAACAGTCTCATTGAGATTATACGTGAGCCTCGTAATGTAGTAACAATGCAATTTCTATCAGAATGTTTTTTTTTTTTTTTGACTATTCATCAACTATGGAGTATGAGTTGTTCAAAATTTCAGCCTCAAATAGGCACTTTTGAGATCTTGGCAATTTTTAGAAATTTTTGTTTCTTCCCATACTGCTATAAAATGCACACTTGGTATTCCATTTACTCAATGCCTACTTTTGTCGAATGTTACAAATATGCAGTTATGGGCAGCGATGAAAAATGAGTTTCTAAACTTCACAGCCCATTTTCCCAATGCCCACTTTGTACAGATGGGACTGACTTGCGATGGACGGCAGTGTAGTCATAACAGCACAGATAATGTCCCTGAATTTCACTTTATAAAGAAAACATTACTCACCAAGGTCAAGGAGAGTTCTTGAGCACCGTTCCCTGCCGACCGCACTCTGGCTAGGATTTTGGTGGGTAGCAGTTGAAAGAGTAGGTCTTGGACTGCAATGGTGTTGCTTCCTTGCGAGGAACTTGTCTTGAACGATGCTGAATTTGGTAACTAATGAGTGGCCGACAGTCGGAAGTTTGCATATTCATTTTGTCGGCATCCGTGCAACTTTCGATTCAGAGTTACCTAAATGCGTGTTATGATGAGAGCAAATAACATTCGCATCACATCTGTACGGTAATATTCTTCACTCCGGGTCGATTCAGGAATCTAATAGACCTGCATCGCGCCCTTGTTGGCCTTCTGCTTGGAAGGCATTTCAGGTGGCCGCGTCCTGGAGCAGGAAGACGGAATCCGCGAAATCCAGAAAATCGAACTGCATTGAAACTGTCGACAACAACAAAAACAAACCGACCCCAAACAAAAGAAGTGAAAAAAAGCGAAAAAAAAATGTCAACTGTAAAAACGTCAAACCAAGCCTGCACGGAAACGCGGTTGGGTTGTTTCAACACAATTCCGTAGTTGTTGAGTAAAATTGAATTTTGGCTAAATTTCCAAACTCCCCATTTGGTAGTTACACTGTAAAAACAAAGTACCCTTTAATGGGTAAAAAAGTACCCTCTTTGAGAGAAACTAATTTAACTCATAAAAAGAGTAAAGGCCCTGTACTCATTAAAGAGTAAACGGCTTGTACGTCAGATCAACGAGTAAATTTTACCCACCATCCGAAAAAAATATTTTGAGAAACAGAGTAAAATTTACTCTTTTTTTATTTATGAGAATTTAATATGATTCGTATGCTATTTTGAAAATAGTATTTTCGTAGAAAATCTATATTAGAATCCTAATAATATAAAAACATCAATTTATTCAATAAAATAATTACAATAAACAACAATTATTTTTCGGTCTAATGCAGGAGTATCATTTATTATCAGCATTTAGGGTTGCTGGCCGGAAAAATGGGGCTGCTTCTCCTGCGGGACATTCATGTACCGGGTATACTCGGTATTAAAATCACCCTGCAAAAATTGATTTTTCAGTTAGCGCACACAGCAGGAAAAAGAATTTATTTAGTGCACCTACCTTGACCTTCTGGACACTTATTTCTACCAGAGTTTATGAATGGAGAGTTGCGCGAAGAGTGAAACCAAATCTACCTATCGAACTGTCAAACCGTCTACCTATCGAGCAGACCAGCAAAATAGATAGGGGCTATTTTCGAAGACGAAGAAGAACAACCATTCAAAGAAGTCTCTTCGCGCAACTATCCATTCATAGACTCTGATTTCTACTATATCTATTAAAAACTGCTGCATCGTCTTATTTTGCGGTGGGATGTTGACGTTTGATGACGAATCGCATCTGCACTGATTTTGTGTTCCTTAACTCGATACCTCCCTTCCCGGATAAAAAATACAATACAAAAACAATATAACGTATTGAAACAGTACCATTCAATATATTGGAAATACAATACAGTATATTGTAAAATGACAATACAATTACAGTACAATATATTGTTTTGAACAGTTCACTGTATGGTATATGAGACTTTTGCAGTATAATGTATGGGTGGTTAAGTATCGTAACAATACAAATATAGATATTTTCTCATACAAACATTTTGAAAATACAATACGATATATTGTTCATGTATTGTCTTGATAAGCAATTCGTGTATTGTTGTACAATACAAAAACAATTCAACGAACTGTATCATGGTTGCATTCGTCGTTACAGCTAATGTCAAGTGACTTCTAAAAAACTACTTATTTTTACTTTTTGAATATTTTTCACCCAACATTTCTTGCTTTCTGAACTTGTTTTGTTTATTTCTTTCAGCAAAGCTACATAGAAAAATGCAACAGTTGTTTTACGCGAAAATAGGAATTTGACCAAAATTGTAAGGTATAAAACCAATTAAAAACAATACAATGTTCTGTTACAATATATTATATTGTTTTTGAATTGTACATCCAAACAAGAATAATATTGCTTCGACATTCAATTACAATACGCTGTATTGTATCCAATACGTTATATTGTACATTAATGGTTTATTCCATTCACTGAATAATACGTTTTTATCCGGGTTACTGTATGGTCCCTCTAATATTAAGTTATGGAAAGTTGACTGTAATAGATAAACTCGAAAAAAAAAAAAACAAATTTTACTTTTTCCACAAACATTCATCGCTCAGTCGACGCATCTCTCTCTGTTTTTGACAATATTGCTGTTGCTTTTGCTAAAGACGCAAATTAACTCAACTGTAAAAACTAAATGCGATGCGATGATTTTTTAAAATTTGGGTTATTAGATCTTGGTTTTATAATTTTCTCCGTGTGTGTCAAAAATTTAGTTCGTTCAACATTTTCATTAAACAGCAACACTGCTGCTTGTTTTTATGACGGTAACCAACTAAACAAACGCCGCGTTCATTATTTCAAGCGTGAGCTAGAATAAGGGCGTAAGTCGCATGATCGATTTCTCTGAATAAATGTGACAAGATGCGGGTTTGTTGGTTTTTCACTTCAGGACGCTAGGCAGCGATGCAATCTTGCGTCCTGAGGCGAACAAATGCTGACAAGCTTGCGTCTTGTCGCTTTTTTCAACAGAAGAGAGGATCAATTAAGAGAAATCGATCATGCGACTTACGCCCTTATTCTAGCCCACGCTTAATTTTTTTTATCGGTTTGTTTCCCTGTGCTTGATTGAATTTGCGCAGAGTTGTGTTGCTTAAGTTTCAGGAAATGTGAAAATGCATCGGAAAACCGTCAACCTTAGTGAGTTCCCAATGTGTAGCACGGACAGGAACATCTAACACCCAGAAACGCTAACATTGGCAAATTGATTCCTGGGCCATCAATGGAGAATCAATGCAAAGCCTGCGAATGTGGGGCTTGGAGCATAAGGATGCCACTGGCCTTTGGTTGTGCGAGGAAACAGGACAATTACAATCTTGCTACCCAAACTAGTTACAGGGTAAGTGCCAAAACCTTACGAGAAAAAGCATCCATAATTGATTTATGGCTTGGTTTTGTGTAGAAATGCTATCAATTCTAATTCTATTAGGAAAATTCAAAAATGATGTCCATCATTTTTCGGGATTGGCCAAAGCGGGGGATGAAGAAATCGGCCCTAAGACACTCCCCTGTTACTCTTTTCCCTTCCCCCAAATAATGGACGTATTTTTTTCAATGTCCTCAATGGCGTGACGTAGTTGATGGTCATTTCTTACCAGATTTAATAGAAGCTTGCGGAACAAAACTCTGTCGCGAGCAACACGGCAGAACAGCTCAATGTCGGACGCGTGTAGCTCGCTAAATTCCTTTGGCGTGGTAAGGCCGTGGACATTAATAACTGTGGACGCATAGTTGTCCAGACCGGCTCTGGACAGCATAGCCTCCAACTCCAGGTCCAGAGCCTCAGGGTCCAAAAGAGGGTTGTACGCTCGCTGTTCCTCGGATATCTGGACTGCAAGCACTGGCAGCACCCCATCCACAGTTATATATTGTATGGTTTCCTCCATTATTCTGCAATTATATGAAGTCTAACCTTACTTTTTCACAATATTTTTCAATTCCGGATTAAAGTCGGAAAATAAATAAAAAGTTTTAAAATTTGTCGCGCGAAAAAATCTCTGGCAAATTTTAATTTCTTGAAATTGAACTTGAACAATCACTTACCTCCTTGCTTTAGATAGCCAATCAATTTTTTTTTTTAAATAATGCACTTTTTTTCACCGAATACTTTTTTCGCACTGAAACACCGCCGATCGCTAAAGACGCTCTGATTTGAATGAGAAAAATGGCTGACAGATTTGCGTAACGTGAAGTGCGCCCAAATCTGGTTGTTTTGATTCATGATTATGAATATTTAGGTCATGAATTCATGAAAAGAAGTCATGGTTTCATGACTCAGCGTCATGATTCTATGACGCAGCGTCAATTTTGACCGCGGAAATATCTTTGGCATAACGCTTTGGACGATTATGACTTATGTTCATGAAACCAGTGTTTATTATTCATGATAATCGTCGTTCGCCTCATGATATCATGACTCTTGGTCATGATATCATGAATCATAAAATTTTATGATTTCATGACTTTTTGTTCATGAATCGGGGAACGGATTTTTTCCCGTGTAGTTAACGTATAAGACAATTGATTCAGCACTTTATTAAAAAAAGTTTTTAAATATCACACCAATAAATCATATTAATTTTATATAACTTTTCAGGTATGTTTTTTATGAATTTTCAATCAAATTTATGTTTTTATACAATTAAACAAAATATTGCAGAGTTTGAAATTTTGATATCTGGGCGTAGATGTGCGGGGAACCTTCAATTGTGATTTTACTTAAAATTGATGTTCTACAGAGTTGTTACTATTTTGCTTAGAAATTCAAGGCAATAGTATTGAAACATATCCTATATCATTGTTGGCCACTGAAAGCATATTATATGTGATATTTCATTAGGGTGGTTCATTTACTTTCCATTAGGGTGGTCCTTTTTGTTAAAAAATAATAAAAAAAAATAAAAAATAGAATTTTAATTGAATATTGAAGACAATAGTATTGGAACATCTCGCACATTATCGTAAGCCATTTTCTACATTTAATATGTGGAATTTTATTAGGGTGGTTCACTTATTTTCCATTAGGGTGGGCCTTTCTATCGAAAAATCATAATTTGAATGGGATATTAAAAACAATAGTATTTTATCACCTCTTTCATCATCGTAGGGCATTTCCTTCATTACATTCGTGATATTTTATTAGGGTGGCTCACTTATATTCCATTACGGTGGTCCTTTAAAAAAAAATTGAGAATTTGAATGGAATAGAAAATATAAGAGTAATTAAACAACTCCTATGTCATCGTAGGCCACTGTAAACATATAATATGTGATATTTCATTGGGGCTATTGTCCTCAGTTTTGCATAAGGGTGATCATTTAATTTGTAAATAAAAAAAAAAATTCTCAACAGATCTAAAAAATCAACTTTGTTTGTATAGTTTTGAATCATGATTCTTCATTGGCATGCAACTCTTCGTTAAGATATTTTCATTAAGGTTTTCTTTTGAATAGTTAAAATAAAACGTTCCAATAACAATAATCAGTGAATTCAGTGAAGCACAACTCTAACTGCTATATTTAAAATACAGATAAAAAAGGAATGAAACAATTTTTGACGTATTCAAATTATGATAATAGCTTGATGGGCGACGATGAAGGGCAACAAAAGTGTTTAGTTTATATTTTCAAAAGAGATTCTCAGCCTTGGGCTCCTTCATTCCCGAACCAAAAGTACGTTGCCTTCTGTTTGCTATAGTACACGCGATTCGGTTGTGACAACGTAGGCAATTCCAGTTTTAACAAACAGTTCTCGTTTATTCTTCAAAGATGTAACAAAGTTCCTTATAGAAATTTCGTCGGAATTTCATATGGATTTTTTCGTTGGAGTTTTCAACGGAATTTTCTTTGGATTTTCTTTTGGAATTTTAATCGGAATTTCCTTCGAAATTCCTTTTAAAGTTTTTTATTGGACTTTTCTACGAAATTTTCTTTGAAATTTTCTACGGAATTTTCATCAAAATTGGAAATTTATCCTGAATTTGCTTCGGAATATCCTGTGGAATTTTCGTCGGTATCATTAGAAGTGCCCTGTTCAATTTTCTGTGGTATTTCCTTCGAAATTTCCTATGTAGTGTCCTTTGGAATTTCATTCTGAACTTTTCATTGGAATTTTCTTCGGAGTTTCTTTTTGAGTTTCCTTTGAAATTTGCTTTGGAATTTTCTTTGGAGTTTCCTTCCGAATTTCTACTAGAGTTTGTTTCGGAATTTCCTGTGTAATTATCTTTGGAGCTTCCTTCAGAATTGTATTCGAAATATTATTTGGAATTTCTTTTGAAGCATTGGAATTTACTTTGAAATTTTCTTTGGAGCTTTCTTCGGAATTTCATTTGGGATTTCTTTTGGACCTTCGAAATTTAGTGCGGAATATTCTTAGAAATTTCCTTTACAATTTTCTTTGGAATTTCTACAGAGTTTTCTTGAGAATTTCCTTACAAATTTGCTTTGGATATTCCATAGAAAATTGCTTAGTTATTTTCATCGAAATTTACTTTGCCATTTGCTTCGGAATTTCTTCTGGAGTTTCCTTCGGAATTCCTTTTGGAGCTTCATGCTAAATTTGATTCGGAATTTCATTTGGAATTTCTTTTGAAGCTTTGAAATTATTTCGGAATTTTCTTCGGAAGTACCTCTACAATTTTCGTTTCCTCGGTTTCCTTCGGAATTTTCTCTGGAATATTCTCTGGAATTTCCTTCGGAATTTTCTCTGGAATTTCCTTCGGAATATCCTCTGGAATTTCCTTCTGAATTTCCTCTGGAATTTCCTTCGGAACTTCCTCTGGAATTTCATTCGGAATTTCCTTTGGAATTTCCTTCCGTATTACCCCTAGAATTTTCTTCGAAATTATCTCTGAAATTTCCTTTGGAATTTCCTCTGGAATTTCTTTCGGGATTTTCTCTGGAATTTCCTTCCAAATTTTCTCTGGAATTTCCTTCAGAATTTTCTCTACAATTTCCACTGGAATTTCCTTCGGAATTTCCTTTAGAATTTCCTGCGAAATTTCCTCTGTGTTGCATTCCGAATGAAAATCACGCAAAACTATTCAAAAGGACCTTTCTAACAATGAGAGGCTTTCTAGAAAACTCTTTTGTTGTTAACTAAGTTACCTTTACATTTTTCGTCGAACATTACGCAAATATTATGTAGTAGTCCACACCATAATCTTTCGGTCTGTAGATATTAAGGTTGAAATTTTTACAATGACACCATAATTAAGGAAAGTGAACGAGACTTTTGCGAGAAATCATAGTTTCAAACTATTCGAAAAATGAGGCACCCTTATGGAAAATGAGAGAAACTCCCTAATGAAATATGTTAACAGTGTCCAAATGGAACTAGAGGCGCATGAATTCAGAGGAATTTAAAGCCTCTCAAAACAAAAATGAAGACAATGGCCTACGATTATAAAAGAGGTGTTAAAATACTATTGTGCTAAAAAAAGGATCAAATTCAAAATATCTTGATTTTTTTTTTAATTTTTGGCAAACACCAATGGAAAAAAGTGAGCCACCCTAATAAAATATCACGAAAGCAATGAAGGAAATGCCCTACGATGATGAAAGAGGTGATAAAATACTATTGTTTTTAATATCCCATTCAAATTATGATTTTTCGACAGAAAGCCTAAGGGAAAATAAGTGAACCACCCTAATAAAATACCACAATTTAAATGTAGAAAATGGCTTACGATAATGTGAGAGATGTTCCAATACTATTGTCTTCAATATTCAATTAAAATTCTTAAAAAATTTGAAAATTTTTTTCAAATAACACCAGATCTCGACGTTTCATGCATTTCTAAGACATCTGGCATCAAAAAAAAAATTTCGATTTCGGAAATTTCATGTACTTTGGAGATTTTTCATGGGTCAAAAAAGCCAAACTTTGACCGCTTTGGGGGTCCACTTAATGAAGTCCGATTGAGCTCAAATTTTGCATGGGGACTTTTTTCGAGGAGACAAAACTTTTGAGCACTACCTTTTTTTGAAATTCGAAAAATCGATTTTCATTGGCACTCTAGTGTCTATGCTCACGCATTCATTTCAAATTACATACTTATCATATACCAAAACGAATCCTTTCCCATATCCAAACTCCCAGTGTTTTTTTTTTTTTTTTTTTTTTTTTGTGGCAGTGCAGAGGACTCCTCGGCTTCTATAGAGCAAGAAACATGTCAACATTTCCCTCCCATCTCTAAATTGACCTGCATTCGGACGCAGCCGGCGCCGTTGTTGTATATTATAATGGTGTCCGGCCATTTGGCCGAATGCTGTTTGGCCGAATTACGAACAAAAAAAAAACAATCAAATTACTTCAACGCTGATGAGTAGGATTCATAAATGGGGCACAATAACTGATCAGCTAATTAATTTATTGATTATTATGATGTGGCCAAACGTCATGTTTGTAGTTATATTAGTGCTCCAAAAGAATAATTCAAGCGATCCGTTAATTTAGGACGAAGTTGTGAACTCGCGTCACGACTCTAAGCTGATGGTTGTTTCGTTTCTGGGCTACCAACGGTGTGCGAGAGTTTAGAGTGATTTTCATCAGAAATTTTTGCTTCTTTTAAACATAGGCTATTCTCTAAATTTGTACTGGTTCCATAACTATTAGCAAAAATTAAGCAAATATTTTAATTGGAAATTCAACCTTCTTTAAATAATCGGTAGTTCTTTGTAGTTATACTTATATAATAATTATTTGGATTATAATTGCTTAAATTGTTACAATACCTTTGGTAGTGTTGCTTGCTCCTGCGGAGGTGGGCAGAATAAGCAGGATCAATCTTATTACCTTATTATCTTATCTTTGTTTGAGCAAGCTTGAAGAGAAGAGCATCGTTGATTTTAGTGTTTTATCTCTATTGTTATTAGTACAAGTTCCCTTTCAGAATTGATCAGGTAAATAAAAAACCAGGTAAATCCAAAATCTATACATATTACTATTTCCATTACCAAAAATGCTCTAAATTGTCGAATTGAGCTAAACCTTATATACAACCTACCCGCGGTTTCGACATCGTAGCGCTGCAGGAGGTGTGCTGGACAGGAGCATTGGTGCGAACGTTTAGAGGTAATCATACCATCTACCAGAGCTGCGGCAACACACGCGAGCTGGGAACAGCTTTCATAGTGATGGGTGATATGCAAAGGCGCGTGATCGGGTGGTGGCCGATCAATGAACGAATGTGCAAGTTAAGAATCAAAGGCCGATTCTTTAACTTCAGCATAATCAACGTGCATAGCCCACACTCCGGAAGCACTGATGATGACAAGGACGCATTTTACGCGCAGCTCGAACGCGAGTACGACCGCTGCCCAAGCCACGACGTCAAGATCATCATAGGAGATTTGAACGCTCAGGTTGGCCAGGAGGAGGAGTTCAGACCGACGATTGGAAAGTTCAGCGCCCACCGGCTGACGAACGAGAACGGCCTACGACTGATAGATTTTGCCGCCTCCAAGAACATGGCCATTCGTAGCACCTATTTCCAGCACAGCCTCCCGTATCGGTACACCTGGAGATCACCTCAGCAGACAGAATCGCAAATCGACCACGTTTTGATCGATGGGCGGCACTTCTCCGACATAACCGACGTCAGAACCTATCGTGGCGCCAACATTGACTCCGACCACTACCTGGTGATGGTGAAACTGCGCCCAAAACTATCCGTCATCAACAATGTACGGTACCGACGCCCGCCCCGGTACAATCTCGAGCGGCTGAAACAACCGGATGTCGCCAATGCGTACGCGCAGCATCTTG
Organism: Aedes aegypti; assembly: GCF_002204515.2. NCBI lineage: Eukaryota > Metazoa > Arthropoda > Insecta > Diptera > Culicidae > Aedes > Aedes aegypti. Next base: position 283,955,012 of record NC_035108.1, on the reverse strand, counting down.
AGGCAGCGTTGCCGGATGAGGGCGAGCTCGATAGGGCCCCTCTTGAGGACTGCTGGAGGACAGTCAAAGCAGCCATTAACGACGCTGCCGAAAGCGTTGTCGGATATGTGGAACGGAGCTCAAGAAACGATTGGTTCGACGAGGAGTGCCAGGAGGTTTTAGAGGAGAAGAATGCAGCGCGGGCTGCAATGCTGCAGCATGGTACGCGGCAAAACGTGGAACGATACAGACAGAAGCGGAAACAGCAAACCCGCCTATTCCGGGACAAAAAGCGCCGCCTGGAAGAGGTGGAATGCCAAGAGATGGAGTTGCTGTACCGTTCCCAAGAAACGCGGAAGTTCTATCAGAAGCTCAACACATCCCGCAAAGGCTTCGTGCCGCGAGCTGAGATGTGCCGGGATAAGGATGGGAGCATCTTGACGGACGGACGCGAGGTGATCGAAAGGTGGAAGCAGCACTACGATGAACACCTGAATGGCGCAGAGAACACAGGCACAGAAGGTCAGGACAGCGAAGGCGATGGCTACGTCAGCACAGCGGACAGCGGAAATCAACCAGCTCCCACGATGGGGGAAGTTAAGGATGCCATTCAACAGCTCAAGAACAACAAAGCCGCTGGCAAGGATGGTATCGGAGCCGAACTCATCAAGATGGGCCCGGACAGGTTGGCCGCTTGTCTGCATCGGCTGATAGTCAGAATCTGGGAAACGGAACAGCTACCGGAGGAGTGGAAGCAAGGCGTTATATGCCCTATCTACAAAAAGGGCGACAAACTGGAGTGTGAAAATTATCGTGCAATCACCATCCTAAACGCCGCCTATAAAGTGCTATCCCAGATTCTCTACCGTCGTCTATCACCTATAGCAAACGAGTTCGTGGGAAGTTATCAAGCAGGTTTCATCGACGGCCGCTCGACAACGGACCAGATCTTTTCCTTGCGGCAAATCCTCCAGAAATGCCGTGAGTACCAGGTCCCTACGCACCATTTGTTCATCGATTTCAAGGCGGCATACGATAGTATCGACCGCATAGAGCTATGGAAAATCATGGACGAGAACAGCTTTCCCGGGAAGCTCACAAGATTGATCAGAGCAACGATGGACGGTGTGCAAAACTGCGTGAAGATCTCGGGCGAACACTCCAGTTCTTTCGAGTCTCGGCGGGGACTACGACAGGGCGACGGACTTTCGTGCCTGTTGTTCAATATTGCGCTTGAAGGTGTCATGCGGAGAGCCGGACTTAACAGTCGAGGCACGATTTTTACGAGATCCGGACAATTTGTTTGCTTCGCGGACGACATGGATATTATTGGGAGAAAATTTGAAACGGTGGCAGATTTGTTCACCCGCCTGAAACGCGAAGCAACAAGAGTCGGGCTAATGGTGAATGCGTCGAAAACAAAGTACATGCTGGTTGGCGGAACTGAGCGCGACAGGGCCCGCCTAGGAAGCAGTGTTACGATAGACGGGGATACCTTCGAGGTGGTGGACGAGTTCGTCTACCTTGGATCCTTGCTGACGGCTGACAACAATGTTAGTCGGGAAATACGAAGGCGCATCATCAGCGGAAGTCGTGCCTACTATGGGCTCCAGAAGAAACTGCGGTCAAGAAAGATTCACCCCCGCACCAAATGCACGATGTACAAAACGCTCATAAGACCGGTAGTCCTCTATGGGCATGAGGCGTGGACTATGCTCGAGGAGGACTTGCAAGCTCTTGGGGTTTTCGAACGCCGAGTGCTAAGGACGATCTTCGGCGGCGTGCAGGAGAACGGCGTGTGGCGGCGAAGGATGAACCACGAGCTCGCTCAACTCTACGGCGAACCCAGTATCGTGAAGGTAGCTAAAGCTGGAAGGATACGCTGGGCAGGGCATGTTGCAAGAATGCCGGACAACAACCCTGTAAAGATGGTGTTCGCCACGAATCCGGTCGGAACAAGAAGGCGTGGGGCGCAGCGAGCTAGGTGGATTGACCAGGTACACCAGGACCTGGAGAGCGTGGGTCACAGTCGAGGATGGAGAGAAGCGGCCATGAACCGAGGGAATTGGCGAAATATTGTTGGCGAGGCTTTATCAAGATAATTGATGTAAAGCCAAATAAGTAAGTAAGTAAGTAAGTACAACCTACCCTACTAACACAATCTCCCTATCCCGTGACGTCTATGGGTTCCCTGTATCTTCTTAAGTAGACGTTGAACTAACATTTCTTCCCTTCTCCTAGCAATTGTGACGATGTAGCCACGTGTACAATGTGATGCTTGTTTTGTGTATTTCTATTATGTAGAATAAGACGTCCATCCCAAACGTTTTTTTTTTTGCGACACATTCATTTATTTAGTTAACATAAGTCTAGACAGATAATACTGAATCAACAATTTCACGCCATAATACTCGGTTCGTGACCGCATCTCTCCATCCTAGGTTCTGCCCCACGCTTGCCAAGCGGTACGCACTTGATCCGCCCACCTAGCTCGCTGCGCTCCACGCCTTCTTGCACCAACCGGATCCGACGCGAACACCATCTTTGCAGGGTTGCTGTCCGGCATTCTTGCGACATGCCCTGCCCATCGTATCCTTCCAGCTTTGGCCACCTTCTGGATACTGGGTTCACCGTAGATGTGGGCGAACTCATAGTTCATCCTTTGCCGCCATATACCGTTTTCCTGCACACTACCGAAGATCATCCTAAGCACCCGACGTTCGAAGACTCCAAGTGCTTGCAGGTCCTCCTCGAGCATCGTCCACGTCTCATGCCCGTAGAAGACTACCGGCCTTATGAGCGTTTTGTACATGGTACATTTGGTTTCAAAACTCTTTGAGTTAGTAGTAATGGAACCGCTAATAGCTCACTGTAAGCAGTTCATAAGTAATGAGCAACATGGTTTTATTCCTGGGAGATCTACTACCACCAATCTCTTGAGTCTTACATCCCACGTTTCTGATAGCTTCACTGAACGTGTTCAAACAGATGTTATTTATACGGATCTGACTGCTGCATTTGACAAGATCAACCATTTAATAACGATCGCAAAACTGGAAAGGCTCGGAATTTCCGGACTAATGCTACGTTGGTTTAAGTCCTACCTTACAGAGAGACAGCTGACGGTCGGACTGGAAGGACATTTTTCAGAAACATTCACGGCTACTTCTGGAATACCTCAAGGAAGTCATTTGGGTCCTGTGATCTTTTTATTGTACTTTAACGATGTGAACTACGTAATTAAAGGGCCACGATTAAGCTATGCCGACGATTTAAAAATGTATCTCCGTGTCCGTTCCATCTGTGATGCTATAACTCTACAGAACGATTTGGATGCTTTTGCAGGATGGTGTAGTTTGAATCGCATGGTGGTGAATCCTGAAAAGTGTAATGTTATATCGTTCTCACGGAGAAAAGAGCCTGTCTATTTCAACTACCAGTTATTCGGAAAAATACTTCAACGAGTTGATCATGTGAAGGATTTAGGTGTCATTCTGGATGCCCAACAAACGTTCAAGCACCATATGTCCTACGTCATCGCGAAAGCTTCCAGGACTTTAGGATTTACCTTCCGTATTGCTAAGGAATTCACCGACGTATACTGCCTCAAGTCACTCTACTGTTCGCTTGTACGTGCGACTTTGGAATATTGTTCGACGGTTTGGCACCCACACTATCAGAACGGCGTTCAAAGGATTGAATCGGTTCAACGTCGTTTTATTCGTTTCGCACTCCGCCGACTTCCTTGGCGCGATCCACACCGATTACCAAGCTATCATAGTAGATGCCAATTGATCCATCTTGAGACGTTACAGTCACGCCGGGACATAAACAGAGCGATGATAGTTGCTGACCTGTTGCAAGGGAGAATCGACTACCCCGCTATTCTTGGACAGGTAGATATAAGTGCTCGCCACCGGAATTTGCGAGCTAATTCTATGTTACGACCACCTCTACGACGAACTAATTTTGGACAAAATGTAGCTATAAATGGGCTGCAACGCGTATTCAACAGAGTAGCACCAGCGTTCGACTTTCATCTTCCAAGACATACAGTCCGCCGTAATTTTGCTGAAATACTTACTCGAAGAATTGTTTGATTTTTATTGTGTACTTGTTTTTATATATCTTGACCTATTTTGTCGTAAATTTAAGTAACCACACATCATTGGGACTAATTGTCTGTTGGTGTAAACAAATAAACAAATAAACAAATAAACAAATTTGGTGCGGGTGTGAATCTTCCACTGATGATGCGCCTCAGTATTTCACGGCTAACGTTATTGTCAGCCGTAACAGATAAAAATATTAAAATTTCAATGAAGCGTAAACAAAAGAAGATAGTAAAAGTAAACCAAATTCATCTATTGTTACAGCATCACGTTTAATTTTCAACTAAAGAAGCTTGAATGTTACATGATCGTGTAAATTTAAGGTGTATTCTATTGAAAAACAAGCTATTTGTCGAAAAATTTTAATGGCTGAAGCGGGAATCGAACCCACACCCCATGACACGATGCGCTCAAATGCCTGACGACACTAATCGCACGGCCACGAGGCCGCCTTGAAATCGATGAAAAGGTGATGCGTTGGGACCTGGTATTCACGACATTTTTGGAGGATTTGCCGTACAGTAAAGATCTGGTCCGTTGTCGATCGGCCTTCAACGAAGCCGGCTTGATAACTTTCCATGAACTCGTTTATTACAGGTGACAGACGACGGAAGATGATCTGGGATAATACTTTGTAATAATACTTTTTTGCGACACCACATTTAGATTTCTCAAAACCAAAAGAGTTGAGCATTGTACAGCCACCCACGGTTTGTACAATCGTTAATGCTATGCTACGCTTTAATTGCTTGGTTTGTTACAATACATTTTCCTTCGTTTGATCATAGGCTGTTCTTTCATATTTGAAAATTTTTCATCGTTTATTTGAATTATGCCATATAATATGCTTATAAAGAGTATTATTAAAAACATATTTTGTAGCACAAGGGTTACCTTAGGTGAGATCTCATTCTCCTTCAAGATCAACTCTGCACCGTTGCTTTCGTATATCAGTAAATCAAACGGCTCGAAGAACACTTACGTCAAATTCTCACTGTTTCTCCGTTGTGAAAAGAAGAAGCCAAAACTCGTGTTTGCTAGGGCTATGAATTAATTTACTTAGTGCGTTTCGAAGCATTAAAGCCTATACCGATACTACAGAAAGACAAATAAGTCGTAAACCGTTTTAATTGCTGTCAAAAGCTGACTACAAACGCTATGCGAAAACCTCTGCGAAAACTGTTCTTTGAAATTAAGTTGATAGCAACTGCAGGCGGTCAATCATGCTCATGTTCATGCAAAATGATGCTACTGAGTAGATAGAGTGCTTAAAGAAGCGGAGGTTTTGAATGGGGTTTGATTCTAGGTTTTAACTTCCACAATCGTCGTAAGAAATAGACAATTCAATCAATATTCGTAAAAATACTTCAAATTGAGTATCCGTCCTGATATAGCAGAACATATCCCAAGTTTTGATTGTATTTGAAGTTTCCTACTTGATTTTTGACCTCTGTGAATATGTCTTGCTTTCTTTAAAAAATTAACTTTGTACTTTACTTCAATGAATAACATTCTATCTTGACTTTTGGTTCTTAAGAATTGAACATGTAACTGAAAATAAACTTATTTAAATTTGATGATTCCCTCTGCAATGGGATCCGTTCCTCTAGATATGATGAGTTGAGCAACACATATTCCCCCAGGAATTCTATCTTGGATTACTTTTTATATGCCTCTAGATGTTTCTCATGAAATTCTTCAGAGCTTCTCCAATAACCGCGGATTATGTCAGAAATTGTTCAAAGGAGTGCCCCATTTTTTCACCGAGTCATTAACAATTCCTTAATAAGTATTTTAGGAACGCCTCTTAGAATTTTATCAGAAGTTCTGGGATCAAGATTGAACTTTTCCTAAGAAAAAAAACATAAGGTATTGGAATTCATGAATTATTTCAGAAATCTTTGCAAACGACATATGCTTATAAGTATTCCTCTGCGTGTTCATCTAGAATAACACTTTTAGACACTTTTTGCTACATATTAATTTCCTTTTAAATTCGTTCATAAATTCACGAAAACAACTTCATGTAGTTCATTGTTCAGAAGTTACACCCGGAATTTCAATTTAGTTAAAATATTTATTTTACAAATTTTCAAATATATTAAGGTTGTTTTCAGTGATTCTCGGAGATACACCCCCGTGCAAAAGTTTGGGAGCACCCCCAAAAAACATACACATATAAACATGTTTTGTCCCTATCTCTCGGATTACATATCTAAACATATCTCAACATATCTAAACTCTATACAGCTCATTCAAAAGGCAATTAATTAGTCTTACTTTGCAGGTGTCCTTACTTAATTTAATTTAGAGTTCTATATTTTATGCTGAAGTTGCGACATTTTCCACAAGAACAATGTCAGAAAATATGGCTGATTTTCTCAGCATTGGTTTGATCAATTTTTTTTATCAATACGGCATTAGAACTATAATCTCATAATTTTTGAAAAGCACTTGCTTAAATTTGGCGGAAAAATTTGATAACTACATCAAAATCAATAAATCATTCATTTGAGTCACCGTGCAAGAGTTTGAGATCACCAGAATTGACGTTGAACCCGGAGATGCTGTTAAAACTTAAACCATTTATGTGCGTTTTATTTTTTACGTTAAATTAGGTCATCGATTATTGAAATTGGTTGAAAATGTCTGAAACAAAATTCATAACATGTTGTTATCAAAATATCTACAAGGTAAGTTTAACTCATTGGATTTGAAAGAGCGATAGAGATATTCGATTGGATGTTTAATTAAAGAGTTATGAATAAACGAATTTCATATGTTTTTAGGGGGTGATTCCAAGCTTTTGCACGGAAGTGTATTGCTCTTGATGTGTTGCCGACACTGGCAGCACTGGGAATTTGAATTGCGAATCGATCCACAAGACCCCCGGTCGGACTTAATACGCATCGACTGACAATGACCGTGCGCAGGTCTCGATGCGTGCAAAATGTCAAGATAAGGGGAGAGTGATAATTTGCCAGTCATGTAGACTGACATGTTGAATATCCTATCGAGTCGATTGATTGTTAATTACTAGTTTGTTCTGTAAGTTGAACTAATGTTCAGAGACAATTTGCATATTGAATTATAATAGGTTTGTTTCTTAAATAGATTAGCTTAGTACCCTCAGGAGTTCTCATCCCTTTGTCTGCGGTCGCAAAAGAACGATATTACAATCGTTAGTTCTAACCTATTCAAATAGATATATGCGTAAGATTAAAACATGATCCTCCCCAATTTAGAGGAATTTCTCTATAAGGAAACACGCATTAAGATTGTTGGAGTAGAAATAACTAAGGAGACCAGTTGTGAGTAGCAATGAATTCGATACAGTTACACCATTTAATAAACGTTATTTCCAGCTTAAAGAACTCGGTACAGAACAACACCAATGCAGCTTCTGTTAAGAGGTCCGAAATCTCCCAACATGATGGTACTTTTGGAATTTTGTCAATAATAACTGCAAAGACTCTCTAAAACGTGCAACCTAAAATCCATTTTCTTAAAATTCTTTAAAAAAAATTGTGTTAATATTTAACCTGGGACTCAAAATAAAACCTGGGCTTCGATACTTCTGTCAACTCTTTCAAGAAATTTTTAGAGATTCTGTCAGAATCTCCTTTATTTCTCTTTCTGAAACTATACCGAACATTATCGAAGAATTTCTACAAGAACCATCGTATGGGTTTTTCCATGCATTGCCCTTCCCAGGAAACATTCAAGATTTTTCAAATAATTCCTTTAAGAGTTCCACCAAAAATAACCCCAACGATTTTCCCTGTAGTTCACCATAATAGGTTTTTTTTAATACAATACTAAGAATTGCTCACCATATGTTTTGTGGACATGCTGCAAGAAGTTTACAGAACACTTTTTGACATCTCTTGAATATCTTGTCAAGCATTACTTCTCAGATAACATTGGGAATTTATCCAGGCATTGCTTAAAATCGTCCCACAGTTATTACTTAAAGAATTTTTCCAGGCAATTCTATGAGATTTTACGCAAGATTGTTTTTTGAATTTTATCTAGGAATGCTCCCTTGAGTTATCTTAATGACTTCTTCAAAAGTTCCACAAACAGAGATTTCTGCAAATTTAAGGGAGCCTTCAATAAAATATCCAGAAATTTAACCAGAAGTACTTCTTCAGGTATTCCCGTATGTGTTATTCCTTGATTTTCGCCATAATTATCTTCTAAAGCATGTCGCATAGATATCTTTCGGAATCAGTCCTGTACACGCTTGAAATTGAGTACAATTCGAAAACAATCGAGTTCTTCTGGACCAACTCATCACGTGTGTATTATCAACAATTTCTGTAAAATTGCCCCGTTATTGATTTCTTTTGCTTTTCCGCAAAGCAAATGACAAATGAAGATGCTTCGCAAAATGGTGCATCTCAATGTTATTTAAGAAATAATTCCATAAAAGGCATAAGGATTCATTTTTTAAGAATATTTGAGAAAATTTGTCAATAAAAGAAGTCGAGAAAGTCGTCGCAGCCGTCTTGGAGGAGTTTTTAAGTAATCCTTAAAAACGTTATACCATGGATCCCTGTAGGAATCTCGGTGATCTGAGTAAAATTCTTGGAGTATTTCTTGGTTTCAGTTCTGAATGAACCTCTGAAGAAACTTTAGGAAGAATTTCCAGAAGATTTCCGGAAACAAATTGTTGGTTATCTCAGACACAGAAGAAGAAGAAGAAGAAGAAGAAGAAGAAGAAGAAAAAGAATATCGAAGAAAACTTGTGGAGAAATCTTTGGATGCATTTCATTTAGAATGTCCAGACTTAGACTCTGGAAAAGATCAATGGAGGATTTATTTATGGAATTTAAGAAATATTAACGGCGGTATCATAGAAAAATTTGCTGGAATAATATATTGACAAGATCACCAAAAAAGTAGATGGTTGAAAAAAAAGCAATTGCTGCATAAAAAGTGCGTTGTATCTCTAAAATAATCCCTTAACGAATACTGAATGTTATCCTCGGAAGAATTCAAGATAAAATATTTGAAGGCATCTGTTGACACCCTCCTGGATGTGTCATTATGGGAATTATTAGCAAAATAGTTAGCGGAATCCTTGAGATTTTTTTAGAGCTTTTTAGAGTAGTTAATAAAGAAGTCCGTGTAACAAAACTTATGATTCCATGGATCAATGCATTCGATATACACTTGAGGAATATCAGAAAAAAAACTTTAAGAATTCAAAGAAACCGGAGGAATAACTGGCAATCATCCGGAGAAGTCCCTACATCAATCACTGTACAATTTCCTGGAGTGATTTATGTCGGATTTCGTGAAGGAATATTTCCAAAAACTCTATATCTGGGAAAATTCGAGAGTTATTCCTTATTTTATAGTTTATCGTGTTATGCAAAAAGTGTGCAGAGATAAAATGATCATTAAATGTAAAACTCGTAAATGAGCCTCTGAAGTCACTCGCTCTTCTGATCGAAGTCCTAGCTACACCTATGACTGCTTACGATTGTGATACCGAATGGTTCTATTTTTAAATCTTTCTGAAGTGTTGCCAATGAGATGGACAAATTTTAGGCATCAATTCTCCAACGTTTTAGGTCAAACTATGCTGCGTTCGTGTTTCCCCATCTTCTATAGCAAAGATTCCATCACTGCACATCGCTCAACTAAAAACAAATTATTCATCTCAGTTTGTCAGATTCATCACCGAGGTACGGTTGAAATCAACTTCGAACGATGGCGATGATGATTCAAATCTGGATGACGAATGAAGATGAGAAATGAAAATGAAAAATGATAAAAAAAAACCCTCCTAAGAAACCAAAACTCGAGCAAAGAACTCTGCGTTCGTTGTTTACAATCAATCGAGGTCCAGGGAAAATGAAAGGAGGAGCAGCTCGTCAGAAAAAGAGCCGGCCGGGGCTCCTCACAAGAAGGAAGGAGAAAGATCAAAACTGTAAAAGCAAGATTGTTAGATCTAAACCATCACACGTAGAGAGTAGAGAGAGCTTACGGGTTGGAAACGGGGTACGAGACACGGAATGGGGTAAATGCCGACGAAATGTCTAGTGAGGTTTTTATCTGCCATTATTTTGTCGATTTTTGCCTTGGCCGACCCAGACAGCCTGTCCCCTGAATGTGCCTTCGGGCCTCCCAAAATATGAAAACATATAAATAATAACTCCCCACCACCCTCGGGGCTTCTCCCGGGCCGGGCACGAAATTGGGAAGAAAAAGAGCCATTGGCCATTGCTGGAGTTGTTTGCGTTGATGCTTGATGGAACTGTAAGATGGATCGATGGACCTGCGGATAGGTCGTGGAATGTGTGAATTTATGCTGTATAGCCATGAGGCATAACTGGAACTGCCCAATAATATGATTTCAATTTATTTCTGTACATTGCATGGAAATGTTTTTTTGGAGCACAAGAAACGGTATCTTTCGGTTCATGCTTTCGCACAGAAGAGCATTTTTTCTGAAACCACGCAAGTCTATCTGTTAATTCCAAAGTCCATTTGTCTTATTTTTATCTTTCTGAGGTATCGAGGAATAATCAAGAACAATATATTAAGTCGATTTGCACTAAGTCTCCAATTCCTGACAATTTTGTTTGCACGAGATACAATATATTGTTCATCCCGTTTTTTTTTCAATGAGGCTTATACAATTTTTAGTCTCACTTTTTTGGGGTCCCCAAAACAGTTTTCGAGCCTAAATTTGCTAAAGTTTCATATATCGGCTAATCGCCTAGAAGAATAATTTCATAGTTTATACATATTTTATATTATTCCTGCAAATCAAACAAAATGCACGAAAACAGCACACAATTTGACACAAATAACATCTTCTGACAGGTTTATAACAAAAGTTCAATCATTTGACTTCTCAACTTAGTTTATTGTTTCGCCAATTTGAGAATTATTTCAAATAATAACGATAGTATTTTTTTCTTTCTTTATTATTGAGATATTTAGCGCTAGGTTGGTTCATCTCATAATAAATTAAACATTTACATAATTTTCACAACACCCTTAATTTGATGAATTTAAGGAAAAAATTCGGGCGTTTTTGTAGTTTTCTCGAATAAATAGAACATAAGTTATCATCTAGGGGGTGCGGACTCGAACATTTCGGTCGTTCAAATTGAACAGAAACTTTTCCACGAGTACTAACCGTTGTTTTTTTGGTTGTCTCGAAGGAAACCACAGTAAAAGTACACCCTTAAAATACTTAACACAAATCTTCATCATTTCGATGCATGCAATTAATCCAATAAATATACAAAATCAGAAAGTTGCTAGCCGTATGTTAGTGAGAAACATATTTCAGAAAAGTTGTAAAATTCACATACATAATTTAGACCAAGTACAACTTTTCTTAACAGTTGATGGTATTTGTGTTATATAAATAATTTAACATTTTTAGCGTGACGAAATCATGACCATACATTTCTAGGTATACTCAGATCATTTGTACAAAAATTTAAGATTGACAGCAGCCTAGCTGCTTGTTGATTTTCATTTCGCATCCCCCAGGTAATCATATTTCATATCATAAATTTAACTGAACTCCGTTTTTAAATAAATAAAACAAAATAATATTTACAATCGTGAAAGAACAGTTTATTGAAAGATTAAGTACCGCCCATATAAAGCAGTCAAAATCAAGCTACCTCTATGAAATAGGAACGTTCCGATATCGTGAAGTATCGATATTTGATTCGATAATATTAAATTAAACATTTCGGAATCGGCTATAATGTGGATATTAGGGTAGGTGTACCAGTTATGGCCATAGTGGTTCCCTATTTCGCCATACGTGATATCTTGAATGCCTTCACATTTTGAAAAATCTTTTGTGTTTTAGCAGTAAAACAAAGGATAAATCTTGATGTTAAAACATTCAAAAAGATTAAAAATGTAAAAGTTATCCAAATTTTGCATATGGCCAAATAGGGAACCACTATGGCGATAACTGGTACACTTTCCCTATATCAAATAATTTTAAGAAAATCGCAACGGTGGAAACCGTTTGAGAAACGATTGAATTAGATAACCTGTTTCCCGCATTGGATTTATCCTCTAAATGACCCAGTGTTTGGAATTTGATCAGAATAAGCCTATCGACCCTAATTCCCTGTCCTTTGGTTCAGAAAGGGGTACGGGTGCGTTCTGCCAACTCGGTCGAGGCAGATTTCTTGTGTGAACAAGTTACAACATGGACGTTCTAAAGTGCCAGAATGAAGTGTTGTGCTTGTGGGGAGCACTTGAAGATGGGATGGAAGGTCATTACTTCGCGTTCGTGCTATACTTCTGCTTATCTATAAAGTTATATACAATAACCGACCCTTAGCTTAACTATTTAAATTAACAGTTGCAAATACAATAATCGTTTTGAGCTTACTAACATGTCGTCACGTTAATTAAATCATAATGATCTTTAATCTACATCCGTCGAACCATTCTGAATGGCCGTTGTGAGAATATCACTAAAAACTTCTCACATGCAATAAAGCTGGATTGTCCTACATTGAAACATTAAGGTTTTCGCTCTTTTGGATTCATTTTTTGTTGTTCGTCATCAGTAGCGTTGAGATGTCCTGAATGCCGCACATGGCGTACAGTGATCATTGCCATGGAGTTTCTCGGAAGCTGTATGGGGATTGTTATCATGGGAATCCAAAGAGCGAATTTTGTATGATTTCATTGTAGGTCAATACAGCAATAAAGCATGTAACAATCACTAACATTTCTTTTCTCTTTATCCTTGTTTTCATATCTAACCCGCCATTACAACGAGTAAAAAATCATCCGAGAGGAAAGACATGGCAGCGTATTGGCCGAGACAAGATAAGTATTATGTTTCTGTAAATATTCTTATTATTGCAAGGTGAATCAGATCAACTAATTTTTTAACTAATAACATACTTGTTCCACAGAGCTATTTTCAAAACACCACACAAAATCCCTCCTTATCCATGTCCTTAGGCAAAACACTTCACTACCGCTATATGTATGACTGATTCATGTTCTTTTGGCCTTGCATCATTCATACGTGTATTGGAAGTCAAGAGTAGAAGCAAAACTTAAAGAACCTTCTGGTCAAAGTTGTTGCATTGCCTACTTCCCAAACTCCAAAACCCCCTCGATGTATTATGGACGGTGTGAGTTTTCAAACTTATGCTGGAGACTTGGCCCCTGACCCCCTTGTACATCAATAAAATAAAAAAAATAAAAAAAATAAGCCTATCGACCCTAATTCGGAGAGTGTAATAGTTCGTGAACCATAACAGTTCGTGGCACATCACAATCCAAGAGCCTTATGAATGTTGTTATTCACTCTCTCGTTTGGTACGTGGCGCGAGAGTTCAAGAGTAGTAACTCTCACATACTACAACAGTATCGAGCTAATCGGGTGATTTATGTTTTGTATAAAATTGGTAATATCTTCAATATTCTCTGGTAATGCAGCCTTTAACAACCTAATTATAATCTATTGGATCAACAAACATCCCCTAAGTTGTAAACGAAGCACAGAAAATGGAAAATATTCGCCTCTGTTTCTTGATCCGAATGAGAGTGTGTCAGCGAATGTTACAAGTGATGACACACAGTTATCGGCACAAAACCGTGGGTGATGTGTGTCTGTCTTGTTTTCGTTCATGACTCGTTATCTTCCACGAACGATCAATGTCATGCTTGTTGTATGAATTCAGGCGAATAAATAGGATGAAACTATCAATGATCGTTAAATTTTCCAAAGCCTGAAATGACCATTTTTTGATTCCCTGGGACATCTCAGATTTACGATAAAGTTACCAATTTTGATAAAATACGTCTTAATCAGGCGAGTTTCGAGCAATTAATGAACATTCTTTATTTGAAAATAATTGATGGCTTACAACTTATTCGATCTTTAGTTCAATGATAACTTATTTTCAAACTTTCCATTAATCTTGAATATTTCAAGGATCTTCTTCACTCCTTCAAGCTTCGCTACTGGAATAGCCTTGGTAAGAGCATCCGCGATTTGCTCACCTGTTCCAACGTGCTCAAGTCCGATGATCTTCTGCACCAATTTTTCTGGTACGAAATGGGGTCGGATATCAATATGCTTGCTGCGGGGTGAATATCCGTCTTCCTTCTTTGCCAAATGCACAGCGCTGAGATTATCGCAACGGATTTGACAGCTACGGATATCCCTTTGTGCTCATCACGTAGTCCACGCCACCACAGGGCATCTTGAGTCGCCGTCGAAACCACCATATACTCCGCCTCCATAGTGGACAAAGCAACTGTGGCTTGCTTCCGACAACTTTACGAAATAGCACCACCTGCTTGCTTGAAAACGTACCCGGTGATCTAACGACGAGTATCGGGATCGATTTCCCAGTCTGCAGTGAACTTAATAATATTCTTGAGAAAGCCCTTTTCCGAACAATGCCAGATTGGGTTCTCTTTTTCATGATTACTTGGACTCGGGAAAATCCAAGTAAATCATTCATTCCATTTTTGATATCTTCAGGTGACTGATAGTCACTTCTCATTCACTCAGGTCTATACGGTTGAATGTTATGCACTTTCTGATCTAATGGTTCAACAATTTAATCGTAATTTATATTTAATATTACACTTTTGCAATTTTAATGATTTTCAATATCTCACCGATATATCGATACGAAATATCGATATATTGCAACATCAAATGATATATCTGATATATCGACTCTATGGCACTACCCCGAATGCCATTACCCCAAACGCCATTATCCCGAAAGCCGTTACCCCGAATGGGTCATTACCCCGAACGCCACTACCCCGAATGGGTCACTACCCCGAACGCCATTAATCTGAATGCATAACAGTTTGAGATTTATTCTAATTAGACAATATTTTGTTCTATAGTTGTATATATGTTTTCTAATTTTGGAGAGATTCACACGGTAACATTGCAATGCTCTGAAGAACAGCCTATTTCAAAAGGAAGGGTGAATTTGCTATGAAAAGGATAGCTATAATATGTACAAATTTAGGATGTAGTAAAGTCTCTTATTGGACGCTGGTACTCACTTCATTCACTCATTTTTCTTAGATGTCACTAGCATTTTAGAATATTTTGCTTCGTAAACGTTGACTATGGAAGATCACCCTAGTATTGTTTTATGGAACCTGCTTAAAGTCCTACCTGATAGACATTCATTCCGCTGTAGCCTAGAAAAGTTAATACACTTGTACATGTTAGAAAAACGGCGGCCTCTGATCGCCGCTACAGTAAAAACTTTCGTTGGTTTGTGGGATCATTCAGCTGAGTTTTGATAATTTAGCCACAAAAAATATTTGATTCAAGACACTGAAGAAATGACGAGAAAAGTGGGTAGCAGTTCCATAAGAGACCTGATTTTTTCAATACAAGAAGATAAAAGAAGGAAACTTTTCTGATTCTAATTATAGCAGGATCAACTTCAATTAATACCTTACGGCAGGGGTTTTCAGCCCTCTAGGCTCACGGAGCACTTTTTCAAATACAGTTGTTGCGTGGAGCACCTGTTCTTCATCACCACTCCATTTGAAATCCTGATTTTTTTTTTACAAGCTTAAATTGACCTGATATATTTTATGAAAACATTGGAGTAGGATTTAAGTTGATCAGTCTTTCAATAATTTTTAATTTATTTAAGCAAAGGTTAGGAAATTTTTCAACATTTGTTTTTATTCCGAGCAACAGAGCAATTTTCTGCATTTTTTTTTTTAAGGCCACAAGTTCAACACATACGGAAATATTCATAATCATGATAAAACGTGTGATTTTTTTTTCTAATTTCAAAATTCCGCCTCAACGCCTTAAGATAGCAATTTTCTTGGAATATTGGCTTTATTTATAATTATTCGGTAATTTTGATGATTTGAAAATGCTCATGAAAATTTTGACAACTGAATCGTCTTCAGCGATGCTGGTTTGAATAAAACATAAGTTTTCTCGCTAGATACATTTGGAGAACTCATATGAAGTTTTTGACAGTGTCATCTATAATCAGAGGAAATTTCTTAAATTATAGTTAGCATAGCGTTAGCGTAGTGTTAGCGTAGTTACGGTATACTTCGTAGATTAGATACTAGCAACATTCATGTGTCATTTGATAATTTCATTCAGACTGCTTTCAGGAACAAGGCTGGGGAGTTAACATTGATCTAATCTCGAACAAGAATACAAATAGCATGAACATCGCTATTCCCGCCCACGCCCATCTTTACCGTATCTTTGATATAGGGGCATTTTTTTAAATTATCGGACAGGTTTGGGCCGGAGGTTCTCCGATTAGCATGAAATTTTCACCAGAGGTAGATCTCGTGGATACATAACCAAAAGTGAAATTCAAAAAAAAATATAGTGGCCTATTTTCCCGGAAAACTCTAGATGAATTTTCACGATTTCCCTATATACCTGAAACTTTAAAAATTCATATCTCCTGAACTATGCTACGTAGAAAAAGAGTCTTTTTGTGAAATCGAAAGGAAATTTTCTCAGCAATCTATTAATAATATAAAAAGAAAAACATTTCCCAGAAAATTTTTCACCATGGAGAAAATTGTCGGAAAAATAGCGGAAAAACTATCGTCTGCATCATGAAAAAATTTCAAAAAAATATTTTTTGTTTCATCAATCTATACTCTAACTTTCGTCCATAGACGCCAAAGTGGTATCTTTTACCGTTTAGACAACAGAACTGAAAAACTAATGACCACCCGCACGCTTCCCATAGAAAAATGTGTTCTATTGTGGGCCTCATAACCGTGCGCTAACGGCGGCAGTAATTTACACGCATTGTAAGTGTAACGCAGTAAACCATCCTTCCCTTCCCAGTCAGAAGAAGCTTTTTGTCAATCAAAGCACTCTCCATTGGTCTGTTGGGTGTTTTGTGTGCCCTTCATCAGCAACGTTATTAAGTATTAAAGCTAACAGCCTCTATGTGAGCCGCACGGGAAGTTCTTGTTACAATCAATCGTTATGCTAACGTTTGAAGGATTAAATCTCAAGATCCACTCTCTTTGAAAACTTATCAATATATTGTATATATATATTGTATATTGTATAATATATTGCAAATATATTGTTGGGAAAACGAGAGAAAATATATTCTTACAATCATTTTTTTAAGTAGGGTATCCTTAAGGCAGAGGTTTTCAGATTATGCTTCGCGGAGCACTTGGCGCTCCGCGAAGCCTTGGCAGGTGCTCAGTGATCGTTTTAAGAATTGTTCCAGTCCCTCAAAATATCTCAACTTTCTGAAAATCTATATGGGACAGTTGTATTTTTATGGGCAGAACAACCAGTCCAAATTGGTACAGCATACAATATGGCTGGCCTGAAAATTTGTTTGAATATCAAAAGCTGGTTCTTAAGACAATGTTTTGATTTTCTTTTAATATGGAGATAGAGACATTTTACATATATATTACATTTGACTTGAATGCCCTCAATATGATTTTGGAAAGTTAAATTTTTATCTAGCATGAGCCCCAGATACTTAACTTCATCTGACCAGTTTATTGGAACATGACTACTTGAAGGTTTCAAATGAAGAGCTTTCGGTTCATGTGGGAATATAATTAGTTGTGTTTTGGAAGCATTAGGAGCAATCTTCTATTATTGTAAGTATGATAGTAAAAAAGTAAAAAATCCAACCTTTTTTGCAATTTACTGCAAATGACTCGTCTTTTGGCTGAGAGGCTTGTGTCATCCGCAAACAAAGATTTTTGACATCCTGAGGTGACTCAAGTAAGTCAGATGTGAAAATCTGTATAAATAAAAATGGAGTGATGTTTGTATGTCACGAAATGGCTTCTGAACGGGTCAACCGATTTGAATGATTATTTTTCCGTTTTGTTCGTCAAGTGTTTCGACGTTTTTGTGTGTATGAAAATCCCAGGATATTCACCGAGAAAGTCAAAAAACGAGCGTGAACGGAACTGTCATTTTGTATAGGACGATCCATAGCGTTTTTCAACAGCCTACTTGGTGGCAAAACGAAGATTGCCGGGCCCACTAGTATTGTATAATGCCCCAAAGTGCTGTCTTGAGGAACGCCAGCTCTTACAGGAAGTCTTTCAGACATGGAGTTCTGATAATTAACCTGAAGTGTACGATTTGACAGATAACATTGAATTACTCTAACAATGTTGGAAAACTAAAGTTTTTTTGATTTTATAATCAAGCCTTCATGCCAAACACCGTCGAATGCTTTTTCTATGTGTAGAAGAGCGTTCAGATTTGTTGGAACGGATTAAGAGTTTGGCCTTCATATTCAGCTTTAGAAACCATGATTGAAGTAACGACATTTTCAATATTATCGAACGATGTTCACATTAGCGTTGGGCGATTTTGAATCGATGTTCCGAAAATCGATGTTTTCATTCCGATTAATCGATTTTTTGAATCGATGTTTGGAACACCTAAAATCGGGTGAATCGATTCTCTTCGTTCGATTTTTTGATTCGATTCATTTTGTTGAAATCGATAAATATTTCTTAATAAGTTGGTGGAAGAGAAATCAATTTTTGAATTAGTTTTGAAGTAGTAAATCTGATCGATTGATTTTAAAAACTGATTGAGTGAAAAACGTTGAAATCGAATGCAAATGCATTTGGTCTCATTTCAAACTTTATAAATTTCAATTTGCATTCGATTCGAATCGATTCAAAAACATCGATGCTAACGATTCGATTAAATCGGTGAATCGATTCGGCAGTTCAAATGTGAATCGATTCAGTAACATCGATGTTCTGGACAAATTTGCCCAACACTAGTTAACTTTGGTAATCAATGTTACCTCATATCAGCTTAATAAAAAAATCGCCAAAACATTTTTTTTAACATGCCTGAATCTTTCAAAAACAAAATGCAGATATAGTTACAATCTGTGAGTGGCATTTTCAAGTGAAATATTTATCACTTTACTGCTGCTTTTGGTACAGATGAGAAAAAATTTAACAGTTTTTGTGGTATTTAATCTATTTTGAAAAAAAATCAACGATTTCAACTATTTAGTGTATCAACGAACCAATCCGTCAATTGGCAGTGTACCAAATTCAATGAAATCAAAATAAATAGAACTACCATAACTATAGCAACACACACAACTAATGGATAACTTACCCTATCGGTGGAATTCGTACAGCAAACCAGTGGCTGCAAGATTTTAATACAATTCTTTATAAAAAATCTTAGCCGAGTGGTTAGAGTCCGCGGCTACAAAGCAAAGCCATGCTGAAGGAGTCTGGGTTCAATTCCCGGTCGGTCCAGGAGCTTTTCGTCATGGAAATTGCCTTGATTTCCAAGGGCATAGACTATCATCGTACTTGCCACACGATATATGAATGCAAAAATGGCAAATTAGGCAAAGAAAGCTCTCAGTTAACAACTGTGGAAGTGTTTATTGAACACTAAGCTGAGAAGCAGGCTATGTCCTAGTGAGGACCTAACACCAAGAAGAAGAAGAAATATTTTATAACATCGTTGAAATTACAGAAATTGAAAGGTTCTGGTAGAGCATTTGTATTGGGATCTAACATTTTCTGTAGTTGCAATGATATTACACAATTTTTGTATAAGGTCTTGGTAAGTTTTGTAGGCGAGTCTGTTACTGTCATCCGAACAAGAAATCAATCAGATAAAATATTCAATAAATTTCAACTGTTAAGCCCATTTTCCAAGCAAACCAATGTCATAAATCATTCGTTGCAGCCAGGATTACATCGGGTTCTGCTCATTTTTGTAGCAAGTCGTAAAACCATTTTTAAGCAGATGATGAAAGATTGACGGAACGTAAAAAAAATGTGTGAGTGCGGTTCGCCACCCAAAGCTATTGCCCGCCAACGATAGCAGAACATTGCATAAGACGCGTGAAAAAAATAATAAATTTTAATTAATTTCAAATAAATACATTACGATTCTCGTTCTTTCAGCACTCGGTGTTAACCTCGTGGGTCAGCCGCTTGCGAACCATATCGAACGCAGCACAGTGCGATGGTTGTTGGACAAAAACGAAATTTAATTCCAATGTTTCAGTGTTTTTTTAAGACCATGTTCAAAGAATTTTTGCAAAAAAAAAGGAAATATGTGGACATTTCTAAATTAATTTCTATTTTTATTGTATATTTTACATTATACAATTCTTGGCTCAATACAATAATTTCCTTATTGTTTCCATTTTGAAGCGGTTTCCAAAGAAAAATTCATAGAAATTTGTTTGTGAACCTGTGTAAGGATTAAGGTGATCTGAATTAATTTTTCGATTCTTGGTTTACTGTTATGTGATCATTTTGAATGTATCACAGACGGTATGCCTAAAAGCATTTATTGATAAAATTCTGAAAGAAATACAAATTAGTGATTTTCTCAGAGACATATCTAAAAGATCTTTTGGAGAAACTCTAGGATGCCTTTAATTAAAAATATTGCAGTAGAGAAACCATTGGAGAAATCTGTGTGGAAATCATGAAATATTTATGCCAGGGAATCTGAAGCAGAATCCCATAAAAAATATCAGGAGTAATGTCTGAAAATATATCTTCAGGATAACACGAGCAAACAACATTTTTTTCAAATATAGGTAATATAATATAAATCTTAAATATATTTTTGGAAAAAAAATATTATAATAGATACTTAAGGGAATCCTTGGAAGCAAATTGCAGTACTATTTATACAAGTTTTTAGAGGAATCTTTTCAAAACAAAATCTCGATACAATACTCAAAAACTTATGACTTTTGTTATTGAAGCAAAAGGTTCATTTGATATAACATTCAGCCACAGAAGTAATCACGCAGTTATTGAGCAACACCATGCTGAGAATTGGGGGTTCGCTATGTTGAGGATTGTGCGGGTCGATAAATTTTTATCAGAAAAAACCTCGTCTTCAACGGGCATTGAGCATATTCATGCTTGCCCAACGATATACACATACAAAAACAATCAATTGGCAAAGAAAGCTCTCATTAAATTAAATAACTGTGAAAGTGCTCACAAGAACATCAAGCTGAGAAGCACGCAATGCCCCAGATGGGAAGTAACTCAGAAAGAAGATAACATTCGATAGATTTCATTGAGGAATTTCGGTAAAAATGTTGGATTCCTTGAAGATATACTTCTAAAAACTCATTGAGTGATAGTTGTTAAGAAAGCTATTTTTTGGTGGAATCATTCATTCGTCTATTTCATTTTTTTTTTCAATTTTTTGAGATATTTTTTTTTGTCCAATTGTTTTATAGGTTTCTATCGCCGTACAGTTTTTTACCAGAAACCAAACGTAAGCCCGTTGAGCATCACACGCGCCCAGTGGGTTCGTCGCCGATGCGAGATGAAGTCTTTCGTTTTTTATGGGTCGCTAAAATGGATTGACCGGCTCAGAAACTCCACCAGACTCTGAATGCCTTGACCGAGACCTCGAGGAGACCTCTTCATGGGTACACAGTGCATGCGCTGATGTTCCCCCTCCGGGAATTTGGCGTGATCTATATGCGCTTGGACTGCGCTTGTTTACACATGGTTAGGCGGCTTTATGCTCAGGACGTGCTTTCAACTGTCCGAAGGAACATTTGTCGAGCATCATTAGGTCAGAGCAGATTAAGCACGAAGCGATCCGATCGTTACAAGGCACACACCAAGCCGACATATACAAATCCAGAAGAACCACACACGTATGAGAGAGAGAGGCTAAGAGGACCATGCGGATTGCGGATTAAAGAACGTGAAACTACCGTCAAACGAGGTAACTTGCAACAGCAGGGAAGCTTGCAAATATATCGACGTTGTATCAAGTTTATGTTACGCACGAACCATTTTGTCTCAAACGTGAAACAGACACATATTCCTAACCGCAGTTTTTTGTACGACGATTTGATTGAAATGTATCGCTGAAATATGTCATCAGATTGCCAGGAAATGGAAGTCGTATGCTATTCAATTGAAACGTCTATTGATCTATTCCATACTTTGGGAGTTGTAATGATTTTCTACTTCAAGGTCAGCTAAGCTAGATCAGTTAAATTTATTGTGAAATTATTCATTTGAATACGTTTTACACGTTCTGTTTGGAATTTGAGTCAAGGCGTTCGGAATATAAGATAAAACTCTGGACAAACATTTGAATACGGCACATCGACATTGGTAAACAATGACTTTTCCAGATGCTGTTGAAAGCCCAGTTCAACTCAACCACGCTCACCAACACCGCTATCAGGAAGAGCTAACACTAATCTTCCTGATAGTAGTGCTAGTTTACGTGGGTGGGCTAAGAAGGTTGAGCAAAGTTTCTAAAAAAAATCACATTTCCATATTATTCCCGCAGGATTCTCAAAGAATATCCACCGGATTCCCACATAATTTCCATTAGAATTTCCCCAGGATTCTCATAGAAACTACACGGAATTCCCATAGGATTTTCATAATTCCTGCAGAATTTGCACAAAATTATTTAGGGATTCTTACATGATTCCCAAAGAAGTCTCTCAGGAATTCTAATTTCTTGCCACATAACTTTCACAGGATACCCTCCGAACTCATACAGGATCTTCTCAGAATTTCCATACGATTTTCACAAGACATTCACAAGAACTCCAGGATTCAAACGGCTTGCTCACAATTTCCGCAATATTACCAGTATTAATATATACGCAATATTTGCACAGTATTTTCACTGAAACCCTAGGATTCCCTTTTAACCATTCCCCTTGAAATGCCGAAACCCTCACTGAAGTACCAGCAGCCACACTGCGATACCGGTATCCGCACTAGAATACCAGGATTCACACTGGAACCCCAAAATCTACACTAGAAATCTATGCTGCAATGCAGGCTTCCCAGGATCTACATTGGAATTTAAGGAAACTCAAAATCCTCACTGGCATCCTATTATCCACACTGGAAATCCAGGACTCCTACTGGATCTAGACTGAAATGCTAGGATGCTTACTCGAATCCCAGAATTTACCCTGAAAACCAAGAACCCATATTCCGATTCCAGTATCCACACTGAAATCACAAGATCCACACTGGAAACTCAATATCCTCACTGTAATTCCAAGATGCACACTTGTTTCTCAAGGTCCACACTGGAATGTCAGGATTCTCACTGAAATATGAGGTTTCGTGCTGGAATACCAAGATCCGCACTGATTCACACTGAAATACAACAAACCACACTTGAATCCCTATATCCAAAGAAGCCTAGGATCAATAATGAAGTAACACAATCCAAAATACAATGGGATACAGATTGAAAACCCAGGATCCATGTACAGTCCGAAGATCAACACTGGATTCCCAGCATCCTCACTGGATTCCCAAGATCCATACTGGAATCCCCGGATCCACACTGGAATCATACTGGAATCCCAATATCTACACTGGAAACCCAGCATCCACGATAAAATTCCGAAATCCACAAAGAAATACCAGGATACACATAGGATTACCGGAATCCTATGTGTCAACCCTGGAATCCGAGGATCCACGCTAAAGTCCCAGGATACACAATGGATTCACAGGATCCATACTGGAATCCTAGTATCCACACTGCAATACCTAGACCCACATAAGATTCCCAGGATCCATAAAGAAAATCTAAGAATCCACATTGGCTTCCCAGGATCTATACTTAAATTCTAGGATATAAACTTGAATCCCAGTATCCATACTGAAATCCCTGGATCCGCACTGAAAAACTAAGCTGAGGACACTGAAATATCGGAATCCACACTGGAACCCCAGCATCCATACTAAAATTCCAGGATCCACACTAGGATACCTGGATTCACACTGGACTACGAAGATCCAGAATGGAATCCCAGAATCCAAACTGGAATCTCTGAATCCAAACTGGTATCCCAGAACCCACACTGAAATAGAAGGATCCATATTGAATCCTAAGTCCCACACTGAAATCCGAGGATCTACATAACCCCAGGGTCCTAACTGAAATCCCAATATCATACTGGAATCCCAACAACCACACTGGAATCCAAGAACCTACACTAGATTCCCAGAATCCATACTGCAATCCTATGGTCCATACTCGAATATCAGTATCCACACTGCAATCCAAGTATCTACACTGGAATTCAAGCATCCACACTGGCATCTCAGGTCTACACTAAATACTAGGATCTACACGAGAATCTAAGGACCTACACTGGAAACCAGGATTTCTTCCAAAATCCACTGAAGTTCTGAGTTTCACATAAAAATCCCAGGATTTACATCTAAATCCTACAGTCCACACTGTGATCCCTGGATCCATACTTTAATCCTAAGATTTACACTGTCGTCAAAGTATCCACACTGAAATATTAAAATTCAGGCTGGAATCTTTAAATACAAAATTCCAAGACCCACCCACACTGGAATACCAAGATCCATACTGTCACCCTACCATTCACATCACAGTCCCAGGTTCCACTTCACGATCCTTAGATCAACACTAAATCCCAGGATTCATACTAGAATAAAGGGACCAACACTGAAATAGGAAGTTCTGGAATCCACACTTTTCAGTACTGGGTGCAGTAATCGAAGTTGAAAATTTCTGTTACTTGGCGATCGTTCAATCGATTTGGATGAAATTTTCAGGAAAAACCACAAATGGATTATATTTTTGATTCATGCATTGAAATTATCGAATTCTGTGATGGTTTGGACTCTAAATTTGTTGGGTACCTAGGGTATCTTGAAATGGAGATGATGTGGAAATTTTAGAAACTCTGTCAAAAATTAAAAAAAAAAAAATAGTGTAAAATTAATTTTAAATTAAATTCTCATATTTTCTGCAGTTCCACTAAATTAAAAAGCAAAAACACCGTAACCTCGTTTTACGACCGTTATCGGGGGGATCGTTAAGAGAATCGATCATAAAAAAATCAGGTTTATAATTATGTTTTTGAAAAATGCAACGTCTATATGTGGAAATACTGATCGAAGATATTCGGTAAAGTTGAAGCATGGATTGAAAACTTTCCAAAATAGCAAAATTCGAGTGGTTCATTTTACCTCCAAAAAATCAACATAATCAAATCATTTGGTCTAAGAATTTAAAAGATAAAAATACTTTCAATATCCGTCTACTTATCATAAATACCTCAAAGATATGATGTGCTACGCAGTTCAATAGGTTTTTGATGAATCTGGCATAAAAACCTTACATTACACGAGTGAAATATGAGCAAATGCGGTCCAAATCTCCGCATCATGGCATCCAAGCAAGCAGGATTTTGAACGAGTCCAGAAGAAGTTCTTGCGATTTGCACTCATGAGGCTGGCATGGAATGACCCGTTGCTTCTACCGCCGTATGAGCAAAGATGCCAACTTATCTCCCTAGAGACGCTTGCTTCGAGAAGGACACTTTCTGAGCGTATGTTCGTATTCGACGTGCTGTCTGGCGATTTAGATTGCCCAGAACTTCTGCAAAGAATTAATTTTTCTGTTCCGTCACGTTCACTCTGTGGCTGCCCAGACATCGCACAAATTTCGGTGAGAATAATCCGGTAGAACGCTGTTTGGCCTATCCAAAGATGTTTTTAAATTTCGCATCCGTAATGTTTTATAGTTTTAAGCATCAGTCTGTAGAGTTTTTTTAACTGAAGACGTAGTACAATAAATAAATAAATAAATTTGCTACCAAGTGGTGCCAGTGAGCATGGAACTTCTGTTTTGCGGATATCTCAGGATCCTCGCCACTTCGAAAGATGGCGTCTTCGGAAAAGTTGCTCAGTAGCTCAAGCGCTATCATTAATCTAGTTTGTTATTTTGTAATATATTGAATACCACCTGAATCGATTGGATGACATCTGAGAAATTGTGGTAGGTGTAATGTAAGTAAATAGGAGACCGGACGTAGAACTATATGTTGTTGTGTTTGGATGGCTCAAAATATGTTCATTTTTTGCCAACTCATGGTAACTAAAATTCGGTGAAATTTACTTCAAATCCTATTATATACGTGGTGATTAGGACACCCAACTGCTTTTAATTAATTTAAAAGTTTTTGACTGTCATTCATTGATAACTGAAATCGAAAAGTGTAACAAGTTACCTCATTTGACGGTTCCTACAGAGTGCAGCATCACACAGCATCCATTCTGAGAAGTATTTAATTTTTGCGAATCACACATGAGTCTTGTCCTTTTTGCTCTGTGAGATGTGGGTTTTGGTCAGTGAGAGGAAAAAAAAGAACTCGAAGCGGATCAGAAGTGGTCTTATCGTAGGTTCTCCTTTCGGGCCGTGGACTTCTCTCGTAATGAGCTTCTGCACATATATGGTTCGCTGGGGTTTTTTAAGCCATTAGCTGATGATGATTATTATAATCCCTGAATGGGAATTAGGTGGTAGGCAAAAATAATCTATATTTTTTAATGTTGCATTGTGGATTAAGCTTTTTTAAACCGTGACGGTCGGCGTGTGTAGAAGCGGGTTTTCTGTTTGCTCATGCATCTCAATCCGGTTGAAATATTCCGAAAGTTTGAAAATAGTCATGAAACGTATCAAATAATCTCCTCCACTAGGGTTGATTGTGTTTGAAGCGAATCTGAACTTAACCGTTTTTTCTTGAAAAAATGATCAATTTAAGCAACAAAGAATGTTCTAAAATTCACTATCAACTTTAAACGTTCTTAAAAACTAAACTATTGTTATATTGTCAACAAGGTTTGAGAACTGAGCATTTTAACAAATAAATATCCAAAATTAATAATCATCATTTACATCGAAATCAAAATAATTTTATTCAATTAATTTGGAACAGATTCCATATTGTCCATATTGTCCTGAATCCAAATCCAATTCAGAAAGGTTTTGGGATATTATGTTCGGTACATAGATGAGCTTATGGAAATATATGCCAGCTTGACATAATTTTGAAAGTTTTCCCAATTTTTTTTACGTATGCATGAAAATCAGTGAATCTCCTGCAGTGATGTTCACTCAAGCCAATTATAACCATACCACTCTTTGATTTCTGATTTTCCATCGATAAAAGCCTCACCAAAGTGGCATAAAGTGTTCATCGAGTAAGAAGAATAGTGCAAACCCATGGCAATCGTGCACCTAGCCAATCAAATCAACCCACCTCACACCGAACCATAACAATTCAATAACGCAAACAAGCACTCGCGTTCAGAAACGGTTTAGCTTGGCTTTTCTTATGGTGTTTATTCGCACCTTTCTACGAAATCAGATAAATAATGTATAATTTCGGTAATCATCCAACAAAACGAGATTCTGCTTGGAAACGAAATTAGACACAGCTCAATAAGCTAGAAAGATGGACAGGAAAAAAGGTGAACCCATCGAGATATGCTGCGATGACTGATCTAGCTCTGGGTCTTCACGCTATGCCCCCACAATTTCCGACCATCCCGTTGAGCGCACTGTACGCTGCGGTATGTAACGCTTGGTTCGGGTAATTTACGGTCAATCAAGTAGTAAAAGATTAAATTATCTTGGGCGCGATAATAATCATAACCATAGCACAATAAAACAAAACATTTCCGTTTATTATTCTGGGCTCGTCAGAGCGTGCGGAGGAGCATTCATATATGAAGATCACGCGTAATGGTGGTCGTCAGAAGCGTTATTGTAATCTATAATCGTTTGGCGTGTTAATAAAAAAAAACTTGGATATATTTCATACCTTTACCATACACATTGCCATATCATTATGAATTTGAGCTCTTAAAGGCTTAGTGAAGTATAACTTATCAGAATGTTTTCTTTCTTTTTTAAATATTCTCAAATGTATACGACTGACTCTCGATTCTCTAAACCTACTCTGGTCTCAGTCATGGTCCAGCTTTCACTAACGAGTCACTTTCACTTAATTTCGATGAATTTTTGCTCATTTTTTCTCTCGATTGTTTTTTTGAATTCATTCAAATTTCAAATTATATTTATTTAGTTTTGACATACTTTTGTCTCGATTAATTTTAAATTAAATACTAATTGCATTCTATAAACTATGCACATTTTCGATTTCTTTTCAAAACATTCCTAGCTCAACATTGAAACTTCTTTGGTTTTGGTTCTTCTTTGGTTTTGGTTCTACTTTGAGTAGGCATAAAGAATCATCGAGTCGAGTGTTTACAAACGATTTTCAAAAAAAGCTTCAGCGAAACTATTCATAAAAAAATAACTGCAATACCAAAAATTATAAAACATTTCATGTTCAATTCACTTTCCAGTTGTTCTTGACTTACTTTTGTAGTTTCTTGCTATAAAATACTATATTATAATATTCCGTAGAGTCCTTGGAAGTCCAAAAATATCGATACAACTCAATACAATACATTGTTTACTAATATAAATAGTTAGCGGCTTTCGCAATATTAACCCCTCTACCAGCAGCTTTATTTTTTATCGCTCCATATTTTTGCACCATTCTTTCACAAGTTCTTTTAGAATATGTGTGGATATTGATAATTGGTCATCTGGATCCGCAGATATTCCAAAATTCCTTGCGGGACCGACGCGTAGCCATAACCCATGTAAATATCTCAGGCTTTTATCGTATTCGAATATTCACACCTGGAAATGATATATTATTGCGAGTATGTTGTGAAAAAATGAAGCAATTTGGTGCAGCCGTCTTTGAATATTGAGCATTTATGATTCTGGTACCACGCTGGACAAATAAAAATCTTGAAAACTCTAAAAAAAAACTCATATTAAAGTTTTCAGATTTCTCTGTAACCAACGACAACGGCCTAGGTTTAGTGAACTTTGCTGCCACCAGGGGGATGGCCATCAGTAGCACCTACTTTGCACGTAAGGATATCCGCAAGCACACCTGGCAACACCCAAATGGCGAACTTTGCAACCAAACCGACCATGTTCTGGTAGACGGTCGACATTTTTCCGATGTCATCGATGTTAGAACTTTCAGGGGTCCTAATATCGACTCAGACCACTATCTCGTTGTAAGCAAAATCCGGCTAGAAGCCGGATGCTGGTGTCTGGTACCCATCAGAGCAGAGAGCGGTACAAGGAAGCAAGGGCAGCCGAAAAACAGATCCATCGCAGAAAGAAAAAGGAGCATGAAGAGGCAGTAATTGCTCAGGCGCAAGAAGCTATGGAACAGAACAACATGCGACGGTTCTACGAGTCCGTAAATGGTGTGCGAAGAAAAACAGCGCCGTCTCCCGCCATGTGCAACGACCGCGAAGGAAACTTGCTGACGGATAAAACAATGGTGGCCGCCAGTTGGAAAGAGTACTTCGAGTCATTGTTGAACGGAGATAATGGAAGTGGATCTGATAGCAGAATTCAAATCGATGACAATGGACAGACTGTGGAACCTCCAACGCTAGATGAAGTAAAGAAAGCTATCAATGGGCTGAAGAACACTAAAGCTGCTGGGAAGGACGAGCTCCCGGCCGAACTTCTCAAACACGGAAGTGAGCAGCTGCACGAACTCCTTCACCGTATCATTCCGAGGATATGGGAGAAGAACAAATGCGTACTAGTTGGTGGGAAGGTCTCATTTCCCCTTTGTTCAAGAAAGGGCATCGACTGGAGTGCGCCAATTACCAAGGGATAACACTCCTTAATTCGGCATACAAAATCATGTCTGGAATTCTGTTCAACAGATTGAGACCGTATGAGGAGTCCTTTGTCGGCGAATACCAAGCTGGTTTTCGAGAGGGCCGATCAACGACGGATCAAATGTTTACTCTGCGCTAAATCCTAGATAAATTCCGGGAGTACAACTTGCAGACTCATCATCTGTTTGTAGATTTCAAAGCAGCGTACGATTCAATGAAGAGAAACGAGTTGTGGCAAATTATGTCCGAACATGGCTTTCCGGCGAAGCTGATTAGACTGATTCGTGCAACGCTTCATGGATCGAAATCAAGTGTGCAGGTGGTAGACGAGATTTCGTCATCGTTCGTAACCTTAGATGGATTGAAACAGGGTGACGCTGTTTCTAACTTGCTGTTCAACATTGCGCTCGAAGGTGCTATCAGGAGAGCCGGTGTGCAAAGAAGCGGAACCATTATCACACGTTCTCATATGCTCCTTGGCTTTGCGGACGATATCGACATCTTCGGGATTGGCGGTCGGGCAGTGGAAGAGACGTTCGTGCCTTACAAGAGGGAGATAGCGAGGATCGGGCTCACGATCAACACCACAAAAACGAAGTACATGATAGCTGGTGGTCAACGTGAGTTCGGACGCGTTAGTGGTAGCGAAATTGTGCTAGGTGGTGAAAAGTTTGAAAAGGTGGAAGAATTTGTGTATCTTGCAAACGAAAACAAAACTCGCATTATACAAGACACTGATCCTTCCGGTTGTCCTATATGGCCATGAATCATGGACATTGAAGGAAGTCGACCGGAGAGCTTTCGGGGTGTTTGAACGTAAAGTGCTGCAAACAATACTCGGTGGCCGACGAGGCCGCCGACTTCGTGGTAGGCCGCGCACACGATGGCTTTTTGCGGTTGAGGAGGACTTAAGGGCACTTAACGTTCAGAGCGACTGGAAGCGATTGGCCCAGGACCGAGCCCAGTGGAGAAGACTCATCCATTCGGCGCAGATTCATCGTAGCGAATTGTAGCCCATCATCTGTGACCGAACGATCCTCCCCAATCCTATGACCGAACGATCCTCCACATTAACAAACATCCCTTCCAGTAACCTTTGTGGATAAGCAGAGGTAAACACGGTCTCTAGATACTTAGCAAAGGTTACACACTAACATTCCTTCCCCCAGCCCCTCCTGACTGCAGGGACGTGGCCGGCGCCGTTATTGGCCCTATATAAATATAACTGTAATCTTATATTCTTTGAAAAGCACTTACAAAAATTTAGCGGAAAAATCTGAAAAACATTGAATATCAATGAACCAGAGGGCATTTTTTTAAACTATCGGACAGGTTTGAGCCGGAGGTTTTAGAGGGGGTGAACCAGAACTTTTGCACGGGAGTGTAGGTCGAAAGTAAGTACCTACTTTCTTATAGTAATGGGTTTAGCAAATCAGTTTTCTAGGCATAATTATTTGTTTTCAGAATTTTTTGTAGCAACATTTAGAAATAAGATTTAGGTTTACATATATTAAATTCTTCTTAGGTAATATGTAGCAGATTTATTTTAATTTGATGACCTTTATTATGCTTTTTTCTAAATGTATTAACAATTTTCAATAAAAGTAAACTGCATTAAATAGATTTTTTTGACTAAGCCCCGTTATTATATTTTATTTGTTCCTTGTGTAACCTATAAACTATTAACAGCCTAAACCTCAATGAACACCAATAAACCACATGTATCAAAAATGCCAGGAATACGATACATCTCCCTTCATGCATTTACTCCCACCCTTTAGCAACAAAGCGCACCACTTCTGGAAGGGACGTGGCAACATATATCAAAATACATACATTACGTTACGTGTGGGCATGTAACGTTCGGCAGCTGAATCGGGCACCGGGCACATATGTTTGGGACTTGTTTCGGTGATATTATTTACAAATCACTTGAGGTCATTTTTATGACAAATTATATTCCTGTTTCGGACACGAAAGGGAGAAGCCGGGAAAACGTGCACGGCCAGGTACAGTTCCCATATACGATGCGTACAGTGACGCATGGCTTTGTGTATTTTCGTGTTCTGACGCTGCACTTGAAACATCCCTCTTTTCTATAACCAGAAAATGTGTTTACACAACGCTGTCGAGAGGTTGTTAACAAGGTGTATCAACAAGTTTCCGAAAGTGATGTTTAGTTCGTTGTATGTGACTGATGAAAATGTTATAGCCGTCATAGCACCTATGTTTCCTAATCAGTATAGGCAAGGTTAAAGTTTATTTAAAGACTAGGATTCGAAAGCCTAAATACTTCAACTTAATCAGATTGCACCATCATCAGCAACAGAAACGTTTTTGTGCTCAATCATGTGTTTCCAAGGCTTTGGATCAATCGAAATGCACCGAAACCACATCTTCCTTTCGGGAAACAAGACGATGCTCACAAAAAAAACTAACGACCCTCCCAAACGCTTACCAGAGCACTCACACACGTGATCTTCGATGAGTACAAACGATCGCCGAAACCTCACGATGAATTTAGATATCCAAATTAGTTCAGTTTGCATTCTGGAATAACTTAAGAGGATTTGGATATTTCGTTCCACTTTTGCCTGCCAATGAATGGGATCCGACGAAAATGTGCTGATGCGTCGTCGTACCAATTCTCTTCCTCGCAGTTCTCTCATACACCAGTTGATCCAGGTCCCATATGGAAAGTCAGGGGTAGTTGCAGAGATGAGATAAAGGGATGCTTTAGTAAAAATTATGTAGAATTGAATTCAAACTGCTGAACCCTGGCAGGATACGATTTTCACGAGATCCAATCAATTTGTTTGCCTCGCGGATGATACGCACATTGCCCAATTATAACTCCTCTTTACGTTGCACCCCCTCTTTTGGAACGCTAAAACTGCCACTGGAACCATGCAAGTGCCATGTATCAACCAGTGCGAAGGTGTCAGTGGTGATACGTTTCGAGATGTATTTTTTAGGATGCCGCCAACGAGTCTCGAACGTGAAGAACCGCACCGAAGGAGATGAAAAATTATCCAAACGCCGCATTGTTCTAGGATTGTCGGCCAGCCGGTCGGCGTCTTGGCCTAGCGCGAGGTAAGGTTCTTAACCGAAGCGAAAGAGAGAGAGAGTTCCTAATATGTGTAAGCTCGATGTTCGACGCAGCCTCCGCCGCATTAACCTATGCGATGATGTGTGAGAGATGAACGGGACCAGGAAAAAAAAATCTCCGAAACAGCTTAAAAATTTAATGCGTTCAAGCTGACTCGACGCGCGGCATCTTTAGATTTTTTTTTGCTCTATACTTGCTTACTTATAAACAGCATGACAATTGATTTCCGAACTGTGAAATTGTTATTTTTGCTCGCAGTTTACCTGAGTGCGTGCTGAGGAATTATTGCGAGCTCTGACCATCGACCGCCATCGAAGATAAGTCTAACGGATCGAAGATGCATTTTCTGCTTTCCGGAAAGCATGAATGCGTATTTCTGCTGCTGCAAGACAGTCATATACCGTTTTGTCTCAAATTCCGAACAGACTCATATTCCGAACACTCGGTTTTTGTATGGCGATTTGGTTGAAATGTTTCGCTGAAATATGTCATTAAATTACAAAGAAATGGCAGTCAATTGCAATTCAATTTTAACGTCTTCCAATCTATTTTATACCTCTGGAGTAGTGATGATTCTCTAGTTCGAGACCAGTAGAACTAGCTCAGATACATTCATTTGCAAAATTATTCTTTTGAATACGATTTATTCTTGCTGTTCGGAATTTGAATCAAGGTGTTCGGAATATGAGACAGAATGAACACAGTGTTCGGCATTTGAGTCAAAATGTTGTTCCACACTTTTGCGTTAAAACAATACTAAACAAATTTTAATAAATATTTTTTACGGCACACCTAACAGCTAACAGTTAGGCATTGCGGAGAAAATAAAATTTTCATTAATATCAGCAAATTTATGCCCATCAGAGGCATATGAAGTCACTGTTGGCCTTAAGTGTTCGGAATATGAGTCAAAACGGTATGTGGGACTGATTTTGCCGTGATCAGGAAATGAATGCAAAAGTGTGAAGTGATACAAATTACAAATCGATTGGTTTGGAAAGATTCTTGGAAAACAAAACTAGTGAGAGGCTTTTGTATTTCTTAGCGGAACCGAATCCATTACAAAGCCTATCCTTCATTCATTACGCATAATTTTTTTTTTTAATTCAGAGTTTGCCGCCATCAGATAGCAGCGTAAGAAATTATATGTTGTGCGTATATTAATCTATGTTGAAAAGGGTTGTCGTATTTGCGCGTATGATAATAAAAGGAAAATCTCAAAACATTTTCCAGCTTCCTGGCAGAGTTGCTCAATATCAATCATATCAGCTGATGGCTGATGTACTAATACTATCAATATCACTTGCGAGCTATCAATATCATTTTGATTTGACAACCAACAACAGTGATGCGACATCGCACTCTAGATCATAGTCACTGCAGAATTAGTGATCACGTGATAATCCTCCAAGCTATTAATGTTTTTCAGTGACCAACACATAGTTTCAATCAATATACAGCCATGTCAAAAATATCGTAGGTACCAATAAATTGCCATTTCATTTGCATGATTTAAGGCTAAACTTGACCCATCAGTCTATTGCCATAAATGCACTGGTGATGGAGTAGACAGCATGATTTTGATGTGATATAGATTGAACTGACCTGTATCGCAGTCGGCCTGTACAAATCAGCAATTTTCAAGCGTTGATAGTGATAGCAAGCAACTCTGCTTCCTGGTATAACACTAAGAAAGCTTCCAGTGGAACATTTCGGGATGAACAAATTCAATAGTAAATCGATCCAAGAACGCTTTGGTAATCTGACAAATGTCAATATGTTTTTTCATTAGATCGAGAACGGAACATTCATGTCAAAATTTCGATACTCAGCAGGACGCAAATTGATTTTGAAAAAGTTACAGATTCACAGCTAATGAGAGCCTGTATCTCTATCTGAAATAATGTGTCGTAGTGATGGCCGGATTGAATACCTAGATATTGGGTGAGGACTTTTAAAATCGGTTCATCGGCATTGTAAAAGTGAAATACCGTTTTGTCTCAAATTCCGAACAGACTCATATTCCGAACACTCGGTTTTTGTATGGCGACTTGGTTGAAATGTTTCGCTGAAATATGTCACCAAATAACAAGGAAATGGCAGTCAATTGCAATTCAATTTGAACGTCGCCAATATAATTTATACCGCAGGAGTAGTGATGATTCTCTAGTTTGAGACCAATAGAACAAGCTCAGATTAACATATTTGCCAAATTATTCATTTGAATACGATTTATTCGTGCTGTTCGGAATATGAGACATAATGAACACAGTGTTCGGCATTTGAATCAAAATGGTGTTCCATACTTTTACGTAAAAACAATACTAAAACTAATAAAATCAACATAATTATTGGTACACTCAACAGCTAACAGGAAGACTTTGCGATGAAATTAAAATTTACACAAATATCAGCTAATTTATGCCAATCAGATGCATTTGAAGTCCCTGTTGGCCTTAAGTGTTCGGAATATGAGTCAAAACGGTACATCATGAAAATAATTACACTGCGGAAAACGGTTTTGACTCAAGCACCAAAATACCGCTATAAACTTAATTAAATATTGCTGAATCCATTGTCATTTTCAGAAATATCATAGCACGTCTAGTTTTTGAGATATTAGCTGTTGAAAATGCTAAATTTGAATATTTCAGCCAACTTGCATACAAGTTTACCAACTTGTTTAGCAATTTATTTGCTTAATTTGCCTCAGAGCTCAAACTTCATGTGTATAACAATACTTATAAACAAAGCTCAAAATACTTCCGATGTTCAAAAGTTATTTTTTGATGGTTTACAAAAGATGTGTATTTTGCCATATAAGATGAACGAAGAATTTTGTATGGAGACTGTAAGCATGTTGAAAAAATCGGTTTAATTTTAATTTAATCGTGCAATTTCAACCAAATTATATCTGAAATGAAAGTTTAAGTCCTATTTTGCATGCTTGGTGGAAAAGATCCCAAAAAAATTTGATAAATCATTGTTTAATTTTTATGTAAACATCAATAAAACCAGTGTTTGGCGACCTGTAGCTAAAAATTGTGACGTGCTGGAACATTTCTGAGAACGGCATCAGATTCAGCAGCCCCAAATCTACTAGAGACACATAATTTGATCCTTGAGACATGAAAAAAGGTCATATTTGTTACGCTGTGTTACCTGAGAGACAAGCAAACAAACAACGGTTAACACTGGTGGAAAAATTTTGTTCAAATTGAATGACCAAACTCTTCGAGACCGCACCGCTCAGCTTTCGACCTAGGGGGTGCGGACTCGAAGATTTAGGTTGTTCAAATTGGACACAATCTTTTCCACGAGTGCTAACCGTTGTGTGTTTGCTCATCTCGTAGGAAACCACATTCAAAATGCACACTTAAAATACTTCACACAAAGCTCCATCAGTTCAATGCAGGAAATGAACCCAAAGAGTTGACTTAATCAGAAAGTTCCTGATCGTATGTTAGTTAGAAACATATTTTGAGAAGTTGTACAAGACTTATGCAAAATTTGGACCAAACACAACAATTCTTTAACAGTTGGTGGTCTTCGTGTTACATAAATTTAACAACAATTTTTAGCGTGTTGAAATCATGGC
The DNA here is from genome assembly GCF_002204515.2 of Aedes aegypti. Classification (NCBI taxonomy): domain Eukaryota; kingdom Metazoa; phylum Arthropoda; class Insecta; order Diptera; family Culicidae; genus Aedes; species Aedes aegypti. Next base: position 283,918,639 of record NC_035108.1, on the reverse strand, counting down.
CGTACATTTCTAGGCTTAAGGTCGGTTTGCTACTGACAAGAAAAGGAATCGCCTATCTCGATGCATGGAAAATTTCTTCCAAGAAATGGTCAAGAAAATCACATTTTTCTGATCGCAGTACGCAATTGAGAAGAAATGTCACTTCAAAGGGGGCTCTCTGTAGGAAATTTCTTGACCCATTCAGTCAAGGAATTTCTTTACTTTTCTTGAGCGAAACAGCATACTTAGCTTTACTCTGATCAATTTTATGAAAATTTTAGTTTGACAGCTGCTGGCTGCTTGTTTATTTTCTGTTCGCATCCCCCAGCTTTCAACGTGTCTTATGTTAGTATAAATTTGATTTCGTCACTTTATATTTTAGTTTTAAGAATTCTGTCATTGAGGTGTCGCCGTATTTTAGCTCGCTCGGTAGTTGGTCCACTTCAGCAGCTTTGGTTTTTAAAAGTCCAATTTCCGTTTCTACCTCTTGGAGGTCTGGTGGCGGAAGTCTTTCGTCCTCCGCACGTGATCCCAAAGTTAATTCCGTGACACTTCCGCTACTGATCACATCACCATTAAGGTGCTCGTCGTAGCGCTGCCACCACCTCACGTTTGTTCGTGAGAAGATTTCCGTCACAGTCTGTGCTCATACCGTCTTCAGCTTCTCGTAAAACTTCCGTGTGTCTTTAGCGTGGAACAGTTCATCCATCGCTGCGTGATCTCGTTCTTCATGCTGGCACTTCTTTCACCGGAAGCTCTAGTTTTGTCTATTCGGTGCCTGTTATTCGCTCTTGTGCGGATTTGCAGCATTCTCGCCCATGCTTCATTCTTGTCATTCTTCAAATGATTGCATTCTAAATTGCGGGATGCATTTAGTTTCTTTTATAACTTTCGTGTTTCTTGAGAACGATACAGCTGCTCCATCTCTTCGCACTCCAACTCTTCCAGGCGGCGCTTTTTATCCCGGAATAGATGGGTTTGCTGTCTTCGCTTCTGTTTGTATCGTTCCACGTTTTGACGGGTGCCTTGCTGCAGAATCATCGCCCGCGCTGCATTCTTCTCGTCCAAAACCGTCTGACACTCCTCGTCGAACCAACCGTTCCGTCGATTTGCTTCCACGAACCCAATGGCACCTTCCGCTGCGTTGTTTATGGCTGCTTTGAGACTACTCCAGCAGTCCTCAAGAGGGGCTTCGGTGAGCTATACCTCTTCCGGCAACGCTGCTTCAAGGCTTTGCGCGTAATCAGTTGCGACTTCGGGTAGCTTGAGTCGTTCCAGATTGTACCGTGGCGGGCGTCGGTACCGAATGTTGTTCACAACGGAGAGTCGTTGGCGCACTTTAACCGTCACTAGGTAGTGGTCCGAATCGATGCGCCGCGATAAGTTCTGACGTCGATAATGTCCGAGAAGTGTCTTCCATCAATCAAAATGTGGTCGATTTGCGATTCAGTTTGTTGGGGTGATCTCCAGGTGTACCGATACGGGAGGCTGTGCTGGAAGTAGGTACTACGTATGGCCTTGTTTTTGGAGGCGGCGAAATCAATCAGTCTAAGGCCGTTTTCATTCGTAAGCTGGTGAGCGCTGAACTTCCCTATAATCGGTCTAAATTCCTCCTCCTGGCCAACCTGAGCGTTGAGATCTCCGATAACGATTTTGACATCATGGCTTGGGCAGCCGTCGTATTCACCTTCCAGCTGCGCGTAGAAAGCGCCCTTATCGTCATCGTCACTTGCTAGGTGAGGGCTGTGCACGTTGATTATGCTGATATTGAAGGCCACCACCCAATCACGCGCTTCTGCATTTCGCCCATCACGATAAAAGCTGTGCCCAGCTCAAGTCTGTTGCCGCAGCTCCGGTAGATGGTATAACCATCCCTATACGCATGTACCGTCGACCCTTTCCAGCAAACCTCCTGCAGCGCTACGATGTCGAACTTGCGGACCCTCAATAATTCGGAAAGAATGCGGGTACTTCCCAAGAAATTGAGAGACTTACAGTTCCATGATCCGTGTTTCCAATCGTTAGTCCGTTTTCGATGCCTGGATCTATGCCGATTGTTCCGGTCCGAATTTACATTGTTTGCTTCCTGTACTGATGATTTTTATGGCTGGCTTGTAAGGCCTGCACCAACCCCCTGTCTCGCCGGAGGATCATCGTGCACAGCACTGTTTAGAGTCCCACGCTGGCACTAGGACGATGATCAGCCGCTCCTAACATGGAGAACAGACGCTGTTTTGAGCCGCCCCTAACATGGAGAACAGACGCTCTGATAAGCTACACACTCAGAAGAAAGGAGCCCCCCTTCCCATACGCCCCCCCTAGCATACGACCAAGGTCCCACCAGGGTTGGTTATCCGATCTTCCCTACGGTTACTCGTACCCCAGGCGGCACCACGGGGAGGTAGGGATAGGAGTTACTGGACAAGAGGCTAAGGACCACAAATGGGATCTATTTTATACCTGCAGGTACGCGAAGTACCAATGGTACGCATTGTCCAGTCATTTGCCACCCACATAAACAAACAAACGTCAAGCAAATTGTAGTTCGGTCGAACCTGATTCAGGTTGGGGTTGAAACTGTAATTAAGAACGGGTTTTGCCAGTTCCAACCTAGGTTCAACCAACTCGACATAAGAATCCGTTGCATTGCATTGCGCGGTAACGGAGTATTTCGTAGATTAAATACTTAAAAAAAAATACATGACAGTTATTCACTCTACAATTTAATTCCAACTACTCATAAAACTATTTTGGATGAAATAGTTTTTCAATCAGAAGTTAGAGATGACACAACAATTTTCATTTCCGGTCACGCTTATCTTCTCCGTTACGAGAAAAGGAAACGATAATGTTTATATGACACTTAAAGAGAAGCCAGCGACTCACCAACGCCTTCATAGATGTGAAAGAATTGTTCCAAGATCATTCGGAGTCCACTAAAAGTTTTGCCAGGAGTCTATCAAACACCTTTCCAAGAATCGGATAAAGGAACTTATAAAGGATCTTACAAAATCCTACAAAAAACTTCAACAAAAACAGCTCCCAGAAATTTTTTTAACATTTTTCCAAAGGTAGCTAATAAATAAAATAAAGATTAATCCGAGGAACGTCATATTTTTTTACTAGATTTGAAGGATTGTTTCGGGTATATCAAACGTTGCAACAAAATCCACGAAGTTCTCGTAAATATTTTTTCAAAAAATATGCTAGGATTCGACCTGTGTAAGCTTCTTTGAACATTCTAAAAAATCTTTAGAAAACTTCATTAAAAATCCTGCTGGTGGCTTTAAGAAGATTTCGTCAGTGGTTTGAGTGAAAACAGTATATAATTTCGATTTTTTCTAATCCCTTGAATAATTCGCTAAGGAAGTCCACAGGAACTTTTTGTGGATGAAACGGATGAAATATGTCAAAAACAACACTTATTAAAAAACGGCTTCGCGGACCCCCAGAGAAGTCTTCACGCCCCCCCAGGGATCCGCGGACCACTGGTTGAGAACCCCTGAACTAAATAATGATCCGAATCTATAATCGCACTGCGGTATGTGCGAACATTGGTGATGTCAGAGATGAATTGTCCGTCAATTAGAACGTGGTCGATTTGGTTTTGATTTTCGGGTGATCTCCATGTGGCCTTATGGAGCACTCTCCCATGGAGAATATGGCATCAACAAGTATATCCAACCGATAAATTAAGAGATCTTGTTGAATTTCACTAAAGGACCTATGTAAGAATGAGAGATCTCTTGCTCACTTTCGATTACAACAGTTGGAAAACAATAGGTGGTATCAATAAAAAGCGCTAAACTTTACTACTTGTAGCATCTACTCAAAAACAAGTTAGTTTTACTACACTTTTGGTAGGAGTTTACTACACTTTTGGTAGGAATAAAAATTCTTTCGAACGTTTATAAACTCCCCCAAATCAATGCGATTTTTTCAGCGACAGCGACAAAAAAAATTTGCGATTTCGTTGTTGAGTTGCTGCAAGCACTCTTACCTATATGGAACCATCTAGACTGAGGCGACGAAAATCGCTGCGAAATCGCGTCGCTGTGACTTAGACACGCGTGTCAAACTGTGCATACAGCAAAACATCAGCGAATCGCAACGATTGATTGTCGCTCGCTGTTGCCGTAAAAAATCGCGTTGATTTGGGAAAACCTTATTACGCACTATATAGCGGGACCTCTATGGCCTAGTATTTTTCAAGCATGTGAAATTCAAGAAATCATACATTTCACAGCAGATACAACATAAACAGCTAAAATAATCTTCAAAGTCATCGGTTACTATTTTTATTTCGGAGGAAAATTTTTATAATCAATAACTTTGGATTTTCCAGGAATCAAAATTTGTTTTGCAACGCCTAATATCTCAGGTATGTCAGACGTGAAGATATTGTACATTACAGGTCGCAGAATGGTGCCTTGAGGAACAGCAGCTCTTATCGAAAGTCAGTCAGACGTGGAATTCTGATAAATAAACTGAAGTGTGCAATTTGATAGATAAGTTGAAATTATTTGAACAATGCATGTTTAAAAAAAATATTTTCGTTGAAACCTTCGTGCTAGACGCTATCGTGTGTTTTTTTTATGTTCAGAAGAATCAGATTTAGATATTCAAATTTGATTGGACAAATTAAATTCGTTGCAATCGACAAATAATTCGTCAAAATCCGTAGTGACCATTGACAAAATTTGTATTTTCGTTGATATCGATCCATCGTCACGATTGAAAAAACTTTTTCAAAAAGTATACTGATGGAGGAAAACAAACAATGACTGGGAGCTTCGGCAGGATTTTAATTTTGGGCTTATCAACTATTTTTCAATCCTTCTGGGGATTTTTTTTATTATCGTACAAATTGGGCCGAAGGGTCTCAGATTTTCATGAAACTTTTTCCACAGGCAGGGCTCATGGATATATGAATAAAAAAAATTGAGAAAAATTCAGGGTCGCCTATTTTTCCGGAAAACTCAGGTGGAATTTTTTTGTTTTCCCTTGACACTACTTACTTTGAAAAATCAAAACTCAAGAACAAAGCATCGTAGAAACAAAGTTTTCATATGAAAATTTAAGCAAATTTTCTCAAAAACAAAAAAAAATATGAACTGGAAAAAGTTTTCCACAAAATTATCCACCGTTGGGAAAATTCCTAAAGAAAAGCCGAAAAAACTATGCCCGAACTAGTGGAAAATTTTCAAAAAAATATTTTCGAGAAGGTAATTTTATAAGCTTAAATCACTGAAATTTTTGGAATACACTTTTTTTCGTTTTTGAGTTATGGCCAATTTTGTGAAAAATGTCCAGATGTGCCATATAAGACTTTTCTTTGAAAAATCATAACTCAAGAACGAAACATTGTAGAAACAAAGTGTTTATATGAAAATTTAAGCAAATTTTCTCAGAAATCAAAAAAAAATATGAACTGGAAAAAGTTTTCCATAAAATTTTCCACCGTTAGGGAAATTCATAAAGAAAAGCTGGAAAATCTATGCCCGAACTCGCGGAAAATTTTTATTAAAATATTTTTGAGAAGAAAACTTTATAAACTTCAATTCTAGTAACTTTTAGGATGTACTTTTTTTTTGTTCCTGAGTTATGGTCAATTTTGTCAAAATGACCATATTAGCCTTTTCTTTGAAAACCCATATTTCAATCGAAGCATCAGAAAAACAAGGTTTTTTTTATCAAAGCAATTGCAAATTTTCTAAAAGATCTGAAAGAAAGGATATGGGATTGGTTTTAATGAAGTATAAGTCGAATTGGATTATATTTTTCATGAAACATTACACCGTTAAGCAAAGCTGAAAAAACTGTTTCTTTTCCATTCCAAGGGATTCTTTCTTTTTTATAGAACAAATAAGATTCTTTTTATATTTTACTTTAATTTTATTTATTCAATTATTCAGTACATAACTTACATTTTATCTTAAAACTATCTATTTTTTCAACCGGGAAGATTGCCTTTGGTTGCTACCACCAGAAGATTTTCGTTTCTTTGTAGTATTAAGAACAAAGCATGCTGTATTTTCTTGGTTTTCATGTGCATCTGAGAATTCACTCGCAAAAATGCTTCGTTCGTCTTTTGGAATAAATGAATGATATTTTTTTGTTCCAGGAATTGGAACAAGGTTAGAAAATCTCTCCTGAAGTAATTTTTCAGCCTCTGAATAGTCATTTTCAGTTGCATAGATGAATTCCCAATCTTTTTTAAATTGATATTTCACCTTTTGCGACACAAGCCAGTTAAAAAAATTGTTTGGCGTTATTAATTTCCGCTGACTTTCTAAAACTAGCATCTCTAGCCATTCGCTTAATATTGCCACCGATACCATCACATGGACCTTTTCCATGTGAGGTTGGGAAGAAGTGCCATTCTGCTCTTATTTTAAAATCATTGTCATGGTTGCATACATTTTTGAAATTTGATTTATTTTTGTACTGCTTTCCGCAACCATCAGAAAGACAAATGATTTTTTCAAGCTCAGGAAATTTATTTTTCAATCTTGAAATTAGTTTTGTTTGAAAAGCATAAACTGATGTCGTGTTATGCTTTTTTATGTCAGCAATTACAACAAAATTTAAGACTTTGATCGAAGATTTGTCTTTGTAATAAATTACTAATGGATGTATTGTTACTTGAGTTCGTATCAAGTAATGGCTTTGAATGGAATCTTGTATCACGCACGAATAATTTCTCGCAATATCCATCTGGCACATTATTTCTTTGTTTTCAACTAGTGATTCCTTTTTAGCTCTTATAAATTTATTTTGTTTATCTACTTTGAATTGATGCACAAGAAACTTCTCTGTGAGATTTTTCAAGTTTTCTATAAAATCATTTAAATCATTTACATTTTCCTCTTTGTTGATAATTTCACAACGAGGAGAAATAATCCAAAAACAATACTTAACTTCTTCAACGTTGTTTTCATCTAAGCGATTGACAACAAAATCTAATTTCTTTAATTTACAATCCTCACAGGACCTCAAGTAACAATCATCTGTACTATCTGGACATATCATTTGACTAGTCAAAAAGGTGTTAAGTTTTTTTTCTGTATTATGAACTTCAAAGCAATTAGTTTTTTTTTTTTCAATGCATCAACCATGAATTTCATATTCTCATGTATCATGCAAACACAAACATTCATGGCCGATGAATCCTTTGTATAAACACATTGTTTTGGTTTAAGTTTCCAGAACGATGTGAATGAGACAGATTTCTGTTCACTCTTACAGGTTTCCAAATATTGTTTATAAAAAGTATCCAAAGGGTCAAGCAAAAGGCGTTTTTCAACATTTTGGCGCACTACATTGGGTAACTTAATAGATATGGTATCTTTCAAGCCAGGAAATGGCCGACTGATATCATCCCTAAGGTAAAAATTTGAAACTATGTCTTGGACATCTGATCCATGCGAGGGTCGTCCTACTTTTAAAAGTGGTTGAATCCCTAAATCGTATTTTTTTGATTCAGTTGTAACGTGTTGAGACACGTCAAAATGAGCTTTAACTTTGGCATATGACCAATTCCTAGGAAGTAATTTTAGAAGTTCAATTTGCTTGTCAGGTTCGGCTTTTGTAACAGCTGAGTTCAAATTTAATAAAACGGAATTAAAATCCTCTGTAACATCGACAATATTAGGCGGAAACCAAGTCTTTATTTTACTCAAAAATTTTTTGAACATTTCGTTCATAGAAGCATTGCGATAGTTACTACTAGAAACATCCAAACGTTAAGATTTTACTTGAAAAGAAATTTCCAAGAATTTAGCAAGCTCTTGTATTTTTTATACATTATTTATAGAACCAACTGACTCACCCGAGGAAGGAGTTTCCTTTGGCGACGCCAACGAAGATAGTGGTGAAACTTGTTCCTCAAACGCCATTGCTTCTGGAAGATCCGTTACGAGAGCCTTCTGGTCACCAGTAATTGAGCACTTCACGCAAATTTTCATCTTTTCCGTAATCCACCGAACTCCATTCGAATGAAGCTTACTGATGAGGCCTTGGCTGATCGATCGATGTCCTTACTGATTTGTGGCCGTCCAGTCCGAAGGGGTTACATCATAAAGAATTGTATTCGTAATATTGAACTTTGCCCATTTCAACAGCTTCGGGAAAACTTTTTTCACTTTCCAAAAAATAATAACGAGGAATATACAGCTGATAGACAACACTTATGATTCTCAAGCCATTTCAACGCTTTAAACTTGAATTGGTAAATACCTATTTGTCATATTGTCTACCCATTTATTTAACTGTCAATTTTGTAGTTACCTAACAGGAAAAAATTGCCTACATTCTGATTGAAGAAAACTTTGTTTCTATGTAGTTTCGTTCTTAAGAAATTTTGTTTATGAACTTATAAATTTGTAAATATATGGTTCAAACAGCTCATCCCAGCAATATTTGATCATGTTTTAGGAACGAAAAATGAGCGTATTGAAAAATATTGTAGGATTGGATCTTATTGATCGCTCTTTTCAAATATACTTTGTTTGAAAGCTGGAATAGCTAATCGGGTTTTCATTATTTGTTTTCATAAACAGTGAAAAATGTCCTGGGAAACTGATTCCATTTCAAAAATGTCATATTTTTGAGATAATTTGAATCCGGTTCGACAAATCATGATGAGTCTTGAGTCATGATTTTTAAACGAAAAGGCATGTATGGCAAATCTTTGCATTTTTTACAAAATTGACCATAGATCAGGAACTAAAGAAAAGTACATCCTAAAAGTTACTAGAATTGAAGTTTATAAAGTTTCTTTCTTAAAAATATTTTATTAAAAAATTTCCGCGAGTTCGGGCGTAGATATTCCAGCTTTCCTTTATGAATTTCCCCAACGGTGGAAAATTTTGTGGAAAACATTTTCCAGTTCATATTTTTTTTTTTGGATTTCTGAGAAAATTTGCTTAAATTTTCATACAAAAACTTTGTTTCTACAATGTTTCGTTCTTGAGTTATGATTTTTCAAAGAAATCTTATATGGCACATCTGGACATTTTTCACAAAATTGGCCATAACTCAAAAACGAAAAAAAAAGTGCATTCCAAAAACTTCAGTATTGAAGCTTATAAAATTACCTTCTCGAAAATATTTTTTGGAAAATTTTTCACGAGTTCGGGCATAGTTTTTCCGGCTTTTCTTTACGAATTTTCCCAACTGTGGAAAATTTTGTGGAAAACTTTTTCCAGTTCATATTTTTTTTTGGATTTCTGAGAAAATTTGCTTAAATTTTCATATAAAAACTTTGTTTCTACGATGCTTCGTTCTTGAGTTATGATTTTTCAAAGTAAGTAGTGTCAAGGGAAAACAAAAAATTTCCACCTGAGTTTTCCGGAAAAATAGGCGACCCTGATTTTCTCTCAATTTTTTTTTTATTCATATATCCATGAGCCCTGCCTGTGGAAAAAGTTTCATCATAATCTGAGACCCTTCGGCCCAAACCCGTACGGTAATAAAAAAAATCCCCTTCTAATTGCCGATTTCAATTATTTCGGTGAGTGCCAGTGAATAAATTGTCACCCAACACGCAGCAACAAAGACATTGTCACCTCCTTGTTGCAACAATTTTATTCCGTAACATGAGTTTGTCATCACCTGAACAGAATATGACAAAGATCGATCACCACGTGCGCGGCAATTTTCTGGGCTTCGCATTGCAATTTTCGAGAACTTTCTCTGTGTTGGTAAACATTGACACGTTATCAAACAGCATCCTTAAAACAAATTTGGTTTTGTGTTCAAAATTACTGATTATTCGCGAGTTGAAAAGGTTGCAACAATATTGCGCTCTGTGATTGTCATGACAATTCTGCTTTAAATTGTGTCCTTATCCGCAACAGTTGTGACAAACGGTTGTGAGCGAGCTTGCTTTGTTGTTTGTTTTTCGTCTATTTTGATGATAATTTGATTCACTGGTGAGTGCTGTAAAAATCGAGCTCTGCAACGAGTTTTGTATAACATTTTTTGCAATTCCGTCAAAAACCGCTTGAGGTAATCAGAAATCATGTTAAGATGCTTTCACCATGATTTTAAAATTTCTGAAACAAATTTGTGCTATGATTCATTATGCAATTCAAAACAGTTTTGCGATGAGGAAGCGTTGCGTAATAGTTATTACACAACTGGTTTCATTTTCGCAATGACTGATGCCGCACTGCATAATTCGGAGCAGGAAAGTAGGCCCATTCATGACAAATTATTGGCGCGATGAAAAACAGCCTATACGATGAGTTGAATATTGTGTGATTCGTGAACATTATTCCTATATTATTAATTGCTGTGTGCCTCTATCAGGCTTTCCTTCTACTAAACTTAAGTGTCCACCTTCTTCCAATCACTAAATCATTACAATGTGACAGCTCCGAGCTTCCTGTTGTGCACTTTGCCGCATTACACCCACTAACCATGTACATACATATATTTACGTACTTTTTCGGTATCATGTTACTGACCGCAGCTCGTCCGCCCAGGCAGTTGGGAACGGATGAAGTAATATCTTCCGACTCGAACCGGGGCCGTCAGAACGCTCACTTACGCTTTCGGGTCGGTTCAGCGGGTTTCCAACCGGCCAGAACGATAAAAACAAATCCCGCTCCGATGACAGGGCAGTGCCAGTCGGTGGCTCTGGTCGTAAAGGTCTATCTCAGTGGTGCACATCCTGCAGCCCACGGCCCACATGTGGAATTCACCTTGTAATTTTTTATTCTTGTTTGAATGCTTTGGAATCAATCTTTTCATTTCTATTCAAGTTATCTTCGCGAGATTTTTTTTATTTGCTTATTAACTTCGATTTATGTACAATATATATGAATACGGAAAATGTAAATACACAGTGGAACACGATCCATTTCCGTTTTCAAAAATACCATAGCACGTCTAGTTTTTGAGATATTGGTTTTTGAAATGCAAAATTTGACTATTTTAGCAGACTTGCATGCAAGTTTGCCAGCTTGTATGGCAATTTATTTGCTTAATTTGTCACAGAACTCAAATTTCATGTGTAAAACAACACTTAACAAATAAAGTTCATAATATTTTCGATGCACGAAAGTAGTTTTTTGATGATTTAGAAAAGTATTGTATTTCTTCATACAATAGAAACGTTTAATTTTGTATGGAGACTGCAAGTATGTTGAAAATTTCGATTTAATCTAAATAAACTAGTGCAATTGAAACCAAATTATATTTTAAAAGATAGTTTAAGTTCAATGTTGCATGCTTGGTGCATTAGATTACATAAAAGTTTAATAAAGCATAATTTAAATTTTATATAAACATCTATGAAACCAGTATTTTATAGAACTTTGGCGACCTGTAGCTCAAAATTGTGACGTGCTGTAAACGCTATCAGATTCAGCAACATAATGTTATCCTTGAGACAATTATGCTGGAATTAAAAAACCTGCCTGCCACATTTTAACATATCTTTAAAATTACTTCGACTTATTTTCGTTCTTTTTTCTAATTAAATTTCTTTAATTTAATAACTATTTGTACCTACAGCTTTCAAATATTTATAATGAACGGTAATATTGAATCACATTTGTGACGCAGATCATGTGCATCTAAAAGGACGTGATGTTACACATTATGTTTAGCTGTGCATGTGAACCACAACTTTGCTGAAAAATCGTACCTAAGCCCGCAATCTGCTGCAGCTTGAGCAACACTGGTCTATCTCAGCCAGCGAGCCACCAGAGGACACGTTCGTCGTGTGCTCGACAAGAGGGTCTCGGGCAAAACGCACTTAAAAGCGTCATTTTATTAAATATGTATGAAATTAGTCCCTCCACTTTGGGATTCCCTTTCGTAGCGCACTCGTTTGGTGTAATGTTTACACATCATAAGAAGAAAGCTGACACGTTTCTAGATGTGTGACGAACTGTAGTCCGCCATCCACCGGCGACTCATGTATCCGAAGGGCATCATCTCGTGTGTCCATGAGAGGCACAGCTGGACATTCTTTTTTCGTTTCTCTCGGCGAAGATGTTCGACCAGCGGGGAAACGAACAAACAGGGAAAGTAATTGTATCCTCCAATTAACACGTGGTGTGTCGTAAGGACACGGATAACTTGCAGAGCAGTAGGAATGATTCTTGTCCTCTGGTACCGGGTTTAACGAAAGAACCTATTTCGAAACAATGGATGACCTTCCTTGGGTTCACACTGTTGTTGACCTTCGGTAGGTTATGAAATAAGAATTTGAATTTAAATACAGTTGTGATTATATTTTATCACGCCCAAAAAAATTTCAACGTGGATTTGACGAAACTAAATACTGTTGTGTTTTTTAGTCGAATTGCAAATTCAAATTTAAACTGTTTATGGTAATATTTAATCCTTGTATTACATACATATTTGGTATGAAAACAATTTGTTTACAAATAGCATAGTTTCTCCAGAGAAATCTCTCATTACTTACTCAAGGCACGGGTCCTGACTATACAACTCAGAAACTACCGGATTTGGGCCTCGGTAGTCCTAGTGAATTCTTTTGAAGGGGGCTATGCTAAAAAAAATATAACTTTGCAGTGCTACTAAAACAGTACTTTTTAGTATTATTTTTCTACTATTGATCCCTTTACAATCCTTGTTTGGACCCGTGCCTTCGATTTTTCGTTTGATCCGTTGGCGACAGCTAGCGGTGGTAATCCGTCTTGGGCAAAAACCTCTTAGAATGTCTCTTCTTCTTCCGTTTATTCTCTAAGCATAGTTGCAACAACGAACAAAGGGAAGGGTGAATCTTCGAATTCACAACTTCCTTCCAAAAAAGTGGGATTTAAAACTTTCACTAAACGTAGCAAAAATGGAAGAAAGGACGTTTCTCCGGAATGCGCGCTTTCTTTCAAGGGTGAAATGATTAATGTTGATAATTGTACCGAAATGAGCAATCAGTTCGATTCTCTAGATAAATTTTCTGAACACCAAATCGAAGCAGCCTCTAGCCCAGGCTCTTTGATTCAAGTGAGGAAGCAAAGAGTGCCGCCTATCGTGGTCAGTTGTTCCGAATTTGGGAGATTTAGGTAGGAGATCTTGAACTCCATTAGCGGAATCAAGGTCTCCTTCCAAATCGCGAAGAAAGGAGACTGTCGCGTTTTGTCGGAAACTCTCAAATATCGCGAACTTCTTCTCAAACATCTTGAAGAGAAGAAGCACAAATTTTTTACTTATGACGACAAAACTGAACGTTTGTTCAAAGTTGTCTTGAATGGTCTCTCAAGTGACTATAAGTCACCTGAAGAGATCAAAAATGGAATAAATGATTTACTTGGATTTTCCCCAGTCCAAGTAATCATTATGAAAAAGAGTACCCAATCTGGCATTATTCGGAAAGGGCTTTCTCAAGAATATTATTTAGTTCACTTTAACATAAAAGAACTAAATAATATTAAAGCTTTAGAAAAAGCAAGACTTATGTTCGATGGATGCTGAATGCATGATTTGCGGAGGTTCTTCTCATGCCAAGGACGTCTGTCCAGTGAAAGAAGATACCGATAAGTTCATATGCGCGAATTGTGGGGGCAATAATAAGTCAAATTTTGGGCTTGCCCTTCGCGTAGGCGAGTCGTCAAGGCTCGTGTCAGGCAGATGAAAGATAATGTCCGTTACGATAACGGTCGTTTCCGGAATTTCCGTGGTAGAATATCGAACAATGCTCATTTTTCAGTTAACGATCGCTTGATCAAGAATCATACCCATCAGGTGGACTATAATCACGCTCATTCACAAACTAATTTTAATCTGTCGGGTAGTCGTTCGAATCTTTTAATTTCGAATGTATCTACCCAAGGAAAATCCTTTGCCGATATAGTAGCAGGTAATGTGAACTCCTCCACTATTCGTACCGTTTTAATTGTTTCAAATCAAATGAAAAAAAACTCTGCCGCCACAGGTAACTCCTACTCCGCCACTTCGTCTACCAAAAATTCTAAGTAACAATCATCAGATAATGTACCACTTCAAGTGATATGTCTGCCTCTGATTTTAATTTTCTAACTGAACAATTGAATCAAATGATTGATGCAATATTCAATGCCACCACTATCACCAAGTTGGTAGAAAATTCACTAATCAAATTGTTCTTGGATTACGTTCTTCTAATGGATACAATAAATAATAATTTAAATATTTTAAATTGGAATGCTCGTTCTTTGAATGGTAAAGAGGACGAGCTGTTTAATTTTCTTACTGCTTATAACGTGCATATAGCAGCGATTATAGAAACTTGTTTAAAACCTTGATCCGAACTAAAATAAGATCCTGGCTTTTTTGTTTATCGTAATGATAGACTTAGAAGGGCATGTGGGGGAGTTGCAATCGCCATTCATAGGAGTATAAAACATCAACTGTTCTCGTCATTTGAAACTAAAGTTTTGAAACTTTAGGTGTTTTTGTTGAAACATAGCTTGGTAAATATACTTTCATAGCTGCCTTTTTGCCTTTTCAATGCTCTGGGTAGCAAGTTAATTTACTCCAAACTGACTGGCGAAAATTGACTCGCACAAAGTAAAAATTTTTTAGTCATTGGTGACTTTGATGCCAAACATCGGTCATGGAATAATTCTCGAAGTAATTCCAACGGCAGAATTTTATTTGGTGAGTGATCTTCAGGATATTTCTCAATTCAATACCCTGATAGCCCTACATGTTTTTCCTCTTCTAGAAATCCATCTACGATTGACTTGGTCTTAACCGACTCTAGTCATCTTTGTAGCCAATTAGTTACTCATGCTGATTTTGATTCTGATCATGTCCCTGTTACATTTCAAATATCTCATGAAGCGATTCTCAATCCTATCAGCTCCACTTTTAGTTATTTTTGAGCCGACTGGAATATATATGAAACATATATTGACTCTAATCTTGATGTTAACATTTCTTTACAAACAAAACTTGATATTGACAATGCTCTTGAAACTTCAACAAATTCCATTGTTGAAGCCAGGAGCATTGCAATTCCAACAAATCTGAAGGCCATTCTACTAGTCCTGCTCTTCTATACATAGTAAAAGCATTCGACAGTGTTTGGCATGAATGCTTGATTGTAAAATTAAAAAACTTTAATTTTCCAACATACGTTGTTAGAATAATTCAAAGTTATATGTCAATTCGTACACTTCAGGTTAATTATTAGAACTCCAGGTCTGAAAGAAATCCTGTATGAGCTGATGTTCCTCAAGGCAGCATTTTGGGACCAATATTATACAATATTTTCACATCTGACTTACCTGAGTTACCTTAGGGATGTCAAAAATCCTTGTTTGCGGATGACACAGGCCTCTCCGCCAAAGGACGAAGCCTGAGTGTCATCTGTAGTCAATTGCAAAAAAGGTTGGATATTTTTTCTTCATACTTGCAAAAATGGAAGATTTCTCCTAATGCTTCCAAAACTCAACTAATAATGTTCCCACATAAACTAAAAGCTTTTTATTTGAAACCTTCAAGTAGACATGTTGTCACGATGATAGGAGTTCCAATAAATTGGTCAGATGAAGTTAAGTATCTAGGGCTCATGCTAGATACGAATTTAACTTTCAAAAATCACATTGAGAGCATTCAAGCCAAATGTAATAAATATATAATATGTCTGAATCCACTTATTAACAGGAAATCTAAACTTTGTCTAAATAATAAGCTTTTGATATTCAAGCAAATTTTCAGGCCAGCCATGTTGTATGCTGTACCAATATGGACTAGATGTTGTAATACCAGGAAAAAAAAAACCTGTGCGGAGAATTCAAAATAAAATTTTGAAAATGATTCTGAAACTTCCTCCCTGGTATAGTACCAATGAGTTATCATAATCAATATTGAAACATTGGAATAAATGTCAGATGAAATAATAAATAATTTCAGGCAAAAATCGGTACAATCTTCTATTGCCACGATTAATGCACTATATATTGAGGTTAAGTTAGGTTAAGTAAATTGAAAGCACTTTTTCTTTTTTATAAGCATATGAAATCAACTAACCTGTAATAATTCTGAACTGCTAAGGCAAATGAAATGTAATTTGTTGAGTATAAAAAGTTAATAAGTGCTTAATTTAGTTTAGAATGATAGTACTGCCCAACACAGAACACCTACATAAAAGAAATGAATTTAATGTTTGGAATGATGCAAATAAATACAAAAAAAAGATAATCAATATAAAAAAACGTGACATTGGCTTACAATGCCGAAAGTTCGTAAATTCTGCTAGTTATAACATAGGTAAATTCTAAATCAAATTGAAGCCCAGTCGAACCTATCAAAGAACTTAATTCAAACAAACCACAAAGTTTCAACCACTGCACATAATCCAAACCACATTACGACAATTCTTTCAGCCCACTGAACGCATAGACAATACATATGCGTGCGGTTAGCCTAATTGATTTGGCTAATTAAAGCATTCGGATTTACGGTTCAGAAGGCGGGATAGCCGTGCACCGATATTGTCCGTGGTTAGAGACCCATGATATGACATTGCTGCTCTGCCGCAGAAACCGCAAACATGCATCTTACGCTTCACGATTTTCTCCCTGAGCCTTGGCGATGCCCAGGGTGTTGCATAACGGAGGAAGGAGCCATCATAATTTTTCGACAGAAGGATCAAAATATTATCATTTGGTAGGCAATTTGGATGATTATCCGTAATTTTTCACACAAAAAGCTCGAAATTCTATTTGGTGTACCTGCTACCGTGTCTACTGTTGCGCTGTTGGCTGGCGGACGAGGTCAATCCAACAAATGTTATATCGGGCGAACGAAACGAAGAAAAACTGAAATAATTGACACCATATGGTGATAGGAATACAGATGTATCTAAATTGTATCTGCAGGATACGGTTCATACTTTGAGTCCTGAAGCAGCTTCAAAGAGTTCAAATGTATCATTTAATTTGAATGTTAATATCGAAATCCTATCACTGTCAAACTTCCATGAGTCGACATCTAATTTAAAATAGTCATTTTGAACAGAATGATGGTCCACATCAATGAGAATTCAATTTTGCCAATGATCATCGGGTTCCGCCTTGGACATTCGAACACTCATCAACTTTTACGTGTAACAAATTTGATTCGTTCCAAAAAGTCTGAAGGCTATTCTACTGCTCCTGCTCTTCTAGAAAAAGATAAGCATTTGATCAAATTAAAAAAAAACTTACATTGTTAAAATAATCCAAAGTTATCTGTCGAATCGTACACATCTGGTTAATTGTCAAAACTCAAGGTCTGAAAGACTTCCTGTAAGAGCTAGTGTTTCTCAAAGCAGCATTTTGGGACCAATATTATACAATATTTTCACATCTGACTTACCTGATTTGCCTCTGAGATGTCAATTTTTTTTGCGGATGACACACACCTCTCTACCGAAGGACAAAGCCTGCGTGTCATCTTTAGTAGATTGCAAAAATGTTTGGATGTTTTTTCTTCATACTTGCAAAAATGGAAGATTTCTCCTAATGCTTCCAAAACTAAACTAACAATATTCCCACATAAAACAAAGGCTCTTTATTTGAAACCTTCAAGTAGACATTTCCAAGCATTTAGGCGCATCGAACCAAGGAGTGAGAGCTCGATTCCCGTTTCGGCCCCGAAATTTTTTTGCCAGGAACGTTTTCCGATTGTGCCACTGGGCGTTGCATGCTAGTCTGTTTTCAAGTTTGGTGCTTCTTTCAATGGACAAATCGTTCACTCGGAGCATTAATGTGTATGTGTCCTTAAAAAAAAGTCAGATAAAGTTAGGTATCTAGGGCTCATGGCAGATACAAATTTAACTTTCAAAAGTCTCTTTTGAGGGCATTCAAGCCAAATGTAACAAACACGTAAAATGTCTTTATCCACTTAACAGGAAATCTGAACTAAGCCCTAAGAACAAGCTTTTGATCTTCAAACAAATTTTTAGGCTAGCAGTACCAATATAAACAAGCTGCTGTAATAAAAGGAAGAATTCACTGCAGAGGATTCAAAACTAAATTTTAAAAATGATTCTGAAGCTCCCTCCCTGGTATAGTACTAATTGGTTACATTAAATATCCAATGTTGAAACATTGGAAATAATGTCAAATAAAATTATCGATAATTTTAAACAAAAAACGTTGCAATCTTCTATTGCCATGAATAATGAGTTATATATGTAGGTTCAGTAAATTGAAAGCGTTTGTTTTTCTCTCCTATAAACAGGTGGAATCAATGACGGGGTTGGTGGTCTAATGGCTACCACTTCTGCTTCATAAGCAGAAGGTCATGGGTTCAATCCCAGGCTCATCCCTTTCCTCGTACTTTGTAGTTGTATCTTTCACTTGGTTCTATCTACCACTCTTAATATATCACAGTTAATGTTATCTATCACAGTTCATAACATTTGCTAGAGCCCGACAGAAATAAACCGTTTCCCTACGCTTCCATTCGTTCATCATTAAAGCATGCCTTCCTTTACGCCTGACACATAGGCAGTCTGCTAACCAAACCAGCAAGCCTCTTTGCCATAAAATTTACCCCACCCTTTCACCCTTCCCGCATGAACTGGCGTTGACGCAGTGGTATATACGGTCAACCGTGAGAGCCAGTTGAATGCATCATCAATTCCTTCCCCTTTCCATCATTGGTCTGCATTCTGACGTGGCAGACACCATTGTTGCCTAAAAAAATAGAAGATAAAAAGCACTTATTCACTGGGGTGCCTGTTAATCCCAAGCAGTCATCTGGTTGGTTCCTTGTGTAAGTGCAGCTGATCTGGCGATACTGGAGTAGCAACCACGGGCGGCCAATCAAGCTCAAGCTCAAGCTTATAAACAGGTGGAATCAACTCACCTGTAAAAAATCTAAACTGCTGAAATGTAACATGCTGTTAAAAAAAAAATGTCAAAAAATGCTTAATTTAGTTTTATCAACTTAGGATGATAGTGGCACGGTAAATGGCTGGGCATGGCGTACCATTCGTACCTCGCGTACCTACAGGAATAAAATAGGCCCCATTGTGTGGTCCTTAGCCTCTTGCCCAGCAACTCCTATCCCTCCCTATCCTATAGGCTTCTGCAAACCTGGAGCGTCTGTACTCCATGATAGGAGCGGCTCACAACAGCGTCTGTTCCCCATGTCAGGAGCGGCAGATCATCGTCCTAGTGCCAGAGAACGACTCTAAGCTAAACTCTGCACTGTGGTCCTCCGAACATTTAGGGGGAATGGTCCTCCGGAAATCTAAGGGGTAGGTGTCAAGCCTTGCAAGCAAGCCGTAAAAACACATCAGCACAGGAACGTCAACGAGAGAATACGGACCGGAACAATCGGCAAAGACCACAGCGACAAACATGAACTAGCGATTGGAATCTCGGTACGTGGATACTCTCCGATGTACTAAAGATTCGCGGTTTCGACATCGTAGCGCTGCAGGAAGTGTGCTGGACAGATTCGATGGTGCGAATGTTTAGAGGTAATCATACCATCTACCAGCGCTGCGGCAACACACGTGAGCTGGGAACAGCTTTTATAGTGATGGATGATATGCAAAGGCGCGTGAGGCTCAAAGGCCGGTTCTTTAACTTCAGCATCATAAACGTGCATAGCCCTCACTCCGGAAGCACTAATGATAACAAGGCCGCATTTTACGCGCAGCTCGAGCGCGAGTACGACCGCTTCCTAAGCTACGACGTCAAGATCATCATAAAAGATTTGAACGCTCAGGTTGGCCAGGAGGAGGAGTTCAGACCGACGATTGGAAAGTTCAGCGCCTACAAGCTGACAAACGAGAACGGCCTACGACTGATAGATTTTGCCCCCTCCAATATCAAGGCCATTCGCAGCACCTCCTTCCAGCACAGCCTCTCGTATCGATACACCTGGAGATCACCACAGCAGACGGAATCACAAATCGACGTTTTGATCGATGGACGGCACTTCTCCAATATAACCGATGTCAGAACTTACCGTGGCGCTAATATTGACTCTGATAACTATCTAGTGATGGTGAAACTGCGCCCAAAACTATCCGTCATCAACAATGTACGGTATCGACGCCCGCCTCGGTATAACCCAGCGCGACTGGCCCAACCGAACGTTGCCGCCGCATACGCGCAGAACCTCGAGGTAGCGTTGCCGGAAGAGGGCGAACTTGACGAAGCCCCTCTTGAGGACTGCTGAGCAACATAAAAGCAGCCATCAACAACGCAGCCGAGAGCATCGTCGGGTATGTGGAAAGGGGGACATCTAACGATTGGTTCGACGAAGAATACAGGCAGGTTTTGGAAAAGAAGGGTGCAGCGCGGGCTGCAATGCTGCAGCAAGGAACGCGACAAAACGTGGAGCAATATAAAAGGAAACGAAAGCAGCAAATCCGCCTATTCCGCAAAAAAGCGCCGCCTGGAAGAAGCGGAATGTGAAGAAATGCAACGTTCACAAGAAACGCGTAAGTTCTACGAGAAGCTTCAAGCATCCAAAAAAGGCTTTGTGCCGCGAGCCAAAATGTGTAGGGATAAGGACGGAAGCATCTTGACGGACAAACGTGAGGTGATTGAAAGGTGGAAGCAGCACTACGATGAACACCTGAATGGCACGGAGAACACAGGCGCAGAGGGTCACGACAGCGGAGGAAGTAGCTACGTCAGCACGGCGGATGAAGGAAACCAACCTATCCCCACATTGAGGGAAGTTAAGGATGCCATCAACCAGCTCAAGAATAACAAGGCAGCTGGGAAGGATGGTATCGGAGCGGAACTCATTAACCTTTCGGTCGTCGCGCTAATTTTTGTAACGCGAGTAGTCGCGCGTTGTACTTTGTACAACACCCTTGGTTTTGCGAATATCCCAGGAGTCTGACCACTTAGAAAGGTAGCGTCTTCGGCAAAGTTGTTCAGTAGCTCAAGGGCTACCATTATTTAAGCCAAGATATTCGGGATTTTGCCACTAGGCGGCGCTAGTGAGCATGAAACTTTTGTATCGCCGATCTCAGGATCCTGACCACTTAGAAAGGTGGCGTCTTCGGCAAAGCTAGTGAGCATAAAACATTTGTTTCGCAAATATGTAGGCATGGAAGTTTTACTTTTGTTTTGCAAATATTTCAGGATTCTGATCACTTAGAAAGATGGCGTCTTCGGCAGAGTTGTTCAGTAGTTCAAATTATTTCTTTGTTTAATCCTTAAAGTTCGAGATTTTGTAAAATAATGAAAGTTCCTGCGGTTCTGAACAACTTTGCTAAAGGTGCCTGTTTAAAAATTCGACTTCCTTCGGAAGGGAAATAAAGCCGTTGGTCCCGAGATGAACTAGCCCAGGGCTAAAAATCTCGTTAATAAAGATATAAAAACAATTCAAGATCCTGCAGTATCCGCAAAACAAAAATTTTATGCTCACTAGCGCCGCCTGGTGGCAATATATCCTATCTCTTGACTCAAATAATGATAGTCCTTGAGCTACTGAACTACTTTGTCGAAGACACTATCTCTCTAAGTGGTCAGGCTCCTTAGATATCTGCAAACAAAAGTTTCATGCACACTAGCGCCGCCTTGTGGCAAAATTTGGATCAATTAGCTCGAACAATGATAGTCCTTCACTTACTAAACAACTTTGCCGAAGACGCCATCCTTCTAAATGATCAGGATCCTGAAATATTTGCAAAACAAAAGTACAGCTTCCATGCCCACTAGTGCCACCTAGCGGTCAAATTCCGAATTATATGCGGTTCCATCAGATAGCGCTTCACCTTCAGAACAACTTTACTAAAGACCCCAAGTTTCTATATTATCTGGATTTTGAGATATACCTATTTAAAACTGTTTTTAACTCGAACCGTATATAGTGCGTTCATTATTATACGACTCTCATGTATATTTGTTGATTTTACCGCATTAGCAAAGCTCATACTGTAAATAAAAACCATCGAGTATTGTTCTTAAGAAGATTCTTGAGGAATACATTTTAGTTTGGTGTCGATAGTGTCTTTGTTTCAAAATTATAGCATATAAATCACAACTGTTGTACAAAGTACAACAGCGCGACAGCCCGAAGGTTAAGATGAGCCTGGAGAAGTTGGTCACTTGTCTGCACCGGCTGATTGTCAAAATCTGGGAAACGGAACAGCTGCCGGAGGAGTGGAAGCAAGGGGTCATATGCACCATCTACAAGAAGGGCGACAAACTGGAATGTGAAAACTATCGTGCGATCACTATCCTGAATTCTGCCTACAAAGTGATATCCCATATTATCTTCCGTCGTCTATCACCAATAGCAAATGAGTTTGAGGGAAGTTATCAAGCTGGTTTCATCAACGACCGCACGACGACGGACCAAATCTTCACTGTTCGGCAAATCCTCCAGAAATGCCGTAAATACCAAGTCCCAACGCACCACCTGTTCATCGATTTCAAAGCGGCTTATAACAGCATTGACCGCGTAGAGCTATGGAAAATCATGGAGGAGTACAGCTTTCCCGGGAAGCTCACAAGACTAATAAGAGCAACGATGGACGGTGTGCAGTATAGCGTGAAGATTTCGGGCGAACATTCCAGTTCGTTCGAATCCCGCCGGGGACTTCGACAGGGTGATGGACTTCCGTGCCTGCTGTTCGACATCGCGCTAGATGGTGTCATGCGGAAAGCCGGGTTCAATAACCGAGGCACTATTTTCAAAAGATCTAGCCAATTTGTTTGCTTTGCGGATGATATGGATATTGTCGGCAGAACATTTGGAATGGTGGCAAACCTGTACACCCGCCTGAAACGTGAAGCGACAAACGTCGGTCTGGTGATGAATGCGTCAAAAACAAAGTACATGCTGATAGGCGAAACCGAGCGCGACAGAACCCGCCTGGGAAGCAGTGTTACGATAGACGGGGATACTTTTGAAATGGTTGATGAGTTCGTCTACCTCGGATACTTGATAACGGCTGATAACAACGTTAGTCGCGAAATACAGAGACGCATCATCAGTGGAAGTCGCGCCTACTATGGGCTGCGGTCGAGAAAGATTCACCCCCGCACCAAATGTACCATGTACAAAACGCTTATAAGACCGGTGGTCCTCTATGGACATGAAGCATGGACCATGCTGGAAGAGGACCTGCAAGCACTTGGAGTGTTCGAACGAAGGGTGCTTAGGGCCATATTTGGCGTTGTGCAGGAGAATGGTGTGTGGCGACGGAGAATGAACCAAGAGCTCGCTAGGCTCTACGGCGTACCCAGTGTCCAGAAGGTTGCGAAAGTCGGAAGAGTGCACTGGGCAAGGCATGTTGCAAGACTACCGAATAACAATCCAGCAAAGATGGTGTTCGCGTCGAATCCGGTTGGCAAAAGAAGGCGGGGAGAACAGCGTGCGAAGTGCCTTGATCAGGTGCAACAAGATCTGGAGAGCATGGGCCAAAATCGAAATTAGAGGGACACAGCCATGGACCCAGTAAATTGGTGTAACATCGTTAACGAGGTTTTATCAAACTAATTGATATAACACCAACTAAATAAATAAATAAATAAATAAATAAATAAATAATAATGTTTCCTAACACAGGACACCTGGATATAAATAATGAATACATATAATGTTTGGAATATCCTGGTCCTGGTAGAGTCAAAATTTCGTATTGGTTTTAAGCATCAAACTTGAAAATTTTATTTAACGTTCTAGTAATTAGCACTAAATATTTTAAAATCTGATTCCTCTTCAACAGGCAACTCCCTCAACCACAATGCAAATGATCCACCTAAATGAGCATTACCTTCTCGAATTTCCCTGCACAATACCGAAAGCAGCTCATCATTGTCATTGTTTCCATGGATCTCAAGTATCACGGAGCGTTGCACATATCACTCGGATTTGCCGTCATCCAACTGTACTGCCAGGGTTGCTTCTTCAAGCGATAAATGACAGCGGCTCGAAGGCCCGTCCCCATCAACCGAATCGTGTTCGCAGTATACCTGAGTTGCGAGTGTAAATATCAAGTCTACCCTCCCCGTGGAAAACGCCTCGTTCATGGATGCGTGTGTGCATTGACTTGATACCAAGCTCAAAACCAGGTCGTCATACATAAAAGCCAATTTTCTTCCAGCTCTAAGTTTCCATAATGCGCGCACGTGTACCGTGAATTTAGTCAGGTTAATTAGTTTACTAATGTATGGAAAATGAAATAATTGGTTGTTGGCTTTTGTGTCCACGTTCTGTGATAGGCGGCACACGCGTGTCGGTGGGTGTCTCTTACTGTGAGTCGGTGAGCTGGCTGATGGATTGTTGACGACCTATGACGGCTGCGATGCGGTCTACCGTCAAATTCTGCGTAATTCAAGCATTTCGGTCACCAACGGTAACCGTGGCAGGATTAAATGTCTATTTCAATTTACAAATTTATTGCAGTTGGGCAGAACGGTACGTTCTACACTCTACAGTATGAAATTTGAACTCCAAGTGGATTGAAAATAATGTGCTTATAATAGATCCCAGATTTTCACTACGATTTTTGCCAAAAAAAAAGCTATCTGTATCTCACTAATTTAATGAGAACCTTACAAATTGTTTGGAGTATCGTACTTATTTTCCATTGAATAATAGCTCATTTCATTATCTATTTCATTCTATGAGAAAGCACGTACCTATTCGAAAGAAAGGTTTTTCTTTCAACTGTTGCCACGTTTAGTGATAGTTGCAAAATCTACTTTTTTGAGAGGAAGTTGTTTTTTAATACCTTATTCTAATCAAAATGTTGAGGTAGTTTTTGCATTAGATATGAGGGGGCTAGAAACAACGGGTTGTAAGTAACAAAAAAAAACAAGTTTTAAGAAAATTTACTTCAGAGTTTCATCAGCATTTTTTCATTCCATACAAATGGAATAGGAGCCAAATAAACAAACCAATTCTCTACAAATTATGTTATTTCTTTGGTTAAACGAATGCCGATGGAAAGATTGAAAATTATATATTTTTTAGTATATTTAACTCAAAAATGTAACTTACATCCCTTTGCGTTTGAATCTCTAATATAGTGTCTAATTTAGTATCAAAAGTGCGTTCAAATATGAATAATAAAGAAAAACTTGCTAAGGCCACCGAACACTGCGGCCTCCTATGAATTTGCAATCTTAAAAGGAATCTTGTCTCTGAGAATCATTACTTGCGATCGGCATTCCTGTTTCAAAATAAATATCATGCTCACCGTTATTGACAACTTAATCATAATAATAGCATAAATGGTACAAAAGGAAAGAATTCCGCGTGCAATCGTGCTTATACACACTGACAGTGCAGTCGGACTCGGGGCTCACTTTCAAGGCGGCATCGAAGAAAGGAAATCACGAAGTTTTCTTTTCTTTTCGCTGAACTGATCCCTCACATATTATTACCCGCCTCGTGATACGACATTGCGCCTATTCATCGGTGCTCGGGATTTGTCTGATTGGTGGAACTTGTAGGAATTTACACCTTGGCTATCTTGAAGCTTAGTATGACCTGAGTATTGAAAGTAAGGGATTTCAGGTTCGATGACTGATGCCTATCGCTGCCGTCGTGATTCTATAACAAATACTTGAAAAACCATTTACTCGAATAGCACATTATTATGAACTATTTTTTTTTTTGTAATTCTTGGTGCAATAAATTAGATTCCACTTCTATCGTCAATTTTATAAGGCGATTATTTTTTATTTTATTTGATTACTTCGAAAAAACGCTGTCACAACCTTAGTTCTTGGGTATTTTTGATCCCTTTTTAAAATTCATATTAATTTAACTACTGATAACCTAACCCATCAATTTTAAATTTTCTGACAATTATTTCTTGTGAGAATGTTAATTTTTGCGAACACAAAAGTTTTGAACGACCCCTTTCATGAAAAAAAAAATAAAAATTGTGACTTAGGATCGTTTTCGACCTGAAAATTCAAACAGCTCGCAAAACAACAATGTGGTGACCGATTTAAAATTTGTTGGGCTTAAATGAAAGGCACGCATGACTAGTTTCAGAAATCCTCCCGGTGATCCGGATTTGGTCACTGTGGCCACAAGGAACCTGCTACAACTGAGAAAATCCCTTTAGAGACCCTTATCTTTACAACCTGTAGTTTCATAACTTAACAACTAATCTGAACCGTCCTCATATAGTTGAAAAGGTATTCATGTGGACTGTGAATAGAGATTCTCAAATCGTTTACTTATTCATACCTGGTTGCGTAAACCCGGAACATGCAAAAATTAAGTTTTCATCGCAGTTTTGTAAATGTAATTCACATCGGTACTGTTCGGTTGATGGATATTTTGGCATAAAATTTCTCTGTAATAAGTACTGTGAATTTCACAGTACCTAATCATTCGGGCAAATGTCCATATTCCCGTTTTTTATAATTGTTATAAAATCTTCGTTGTCTTGTCACGAATGATGAATTCGAGGACTATTGCAATGAATAAACGACTCGTGAAATAAACAGTTGGATGGAATTTGTTATAACTGATTTTTTTCCCATATGATGGATAAAGATTCCCACCGAAAAAAAGACATCTCAATTTTAAGCTCAGCACCAATCTAACGAGAATAAGACCCCCACCAAATATCAATCCAATCCGTAGCATAAGTAAACCTCGATCGCCTCCGTTTGGAACGGAAATGAACTCGTTACGATCGCCCATTAAACCCCAATTAACATTCATTGGTCACACGCTGTTGAAAGTGGTTCTCTTTTCGATTGCGTCAGCCTCAAGGCACAAAACCATGTCTCCCGCCGTTTCGTCATCAACAGTAAATACACGGTGCTCCCCTTATCGTTATTATCAAAAAAAACATCATCACCAGTCATTTTCTATGGCTAAGCACAGATCGTTGCAGCTTATTTGTTCAAAATGTGTAAAAATGTGTATGAAAACTTTGAAATCCGCAGTTACTATAAATTGTGTTGGTGTCTTCTGCGCTAAAGTTTCACCACCAGCCACCGCTAGTGAAAAGTTTTCAGCTTAAATGGATGTTTAGTTCTCCAGATTTGTGCTCTTGAAAATTTGAGGTTTGGCTTCGTAAAACTGGGTATTTTTGATAATGCTGTTAACTTTTATAGTACGTTACCCAGCACATACTAAACCAAATATCATAATTTCTGCAAATCGGTTAAGTAAAACGAATGCAAAACTAAAGAATATTAGTATGACACTTCATGTAAGAGCTGTTTTTATTTGAATTGAGAACATTTGAGGCTTTATATAGGAATTTTAAAAATTGAAACTATTTTAGCATTTTCGCTTACAAACAATCTGTTCTACGATCACTATATGATGTAGTTTTTAACAGTTGGTCACTTATCATTGACAGCCTAGTTATCATAGAACTTGAATATGGTCTTAAATCTCTTATAAGCGGTTTCTTCACCACCACTCAGGCCTTAAACCAGGTTTAATCGTATGGGTAAACGTGGTCTTCGGCTTAAGCGAAGGTGAAGAAATCGTCTCTTAGCGAATATCATTTTCACATACTGGGACCATTTTTGTAATCCAAGTCAGAAATTTCCATATAACGTAAAACGCCTAGAGGTACATATGTAATGCCCTATAAATGTTACATAATTCATTCAATTTTATTCGATTTATACTTCATTATCAAAGTTACCCCAAAACAGAAAGCCGACTTTCGATTACATAAAAAAATATATATCCGTTCAAATCGATAGCTAGGATGCCAGTACTTGTTTTAAAAATATAAACTATAATTCTTTGAAACAGCATGCATAAATATTCTTCGAAAAAACTATCAAAGTTTCCCCGTTTTACGGTATCTAAGAATTAACAGCGCAGAAGCAATTAATCAGATTTTAGTAACTACGTATATCTACAATGGATTTAAAGTTATTTAACGCAGGAATTATTATCACAACGCATAATAAAGCAAAAATGAAGTTTATTTAAACACAATAGAATAACCATAAAATGTATTGTTTCGCGCGAAAATTGTTTTAGAAACCATCCAACTAATGCAATATATCGTTTCGTTTTATGGATATTCTGTGGGCAAATATGTTACTGTTACAATAAACTCGTTTGTATTTTAATAATATTTTTTATCAGGGTCAAGCGCTATAAGACATTATTGATCTTATTTTATCTTATCATCATTATTATTATTAGCAAAGATGGTTAGATGGAAGATTCCTTTTAACCATCTTTGTTATTACCCGAGCAGAAGAAAATAACTACTGAATACCAAATTGAGGTATTCCATACCAGATAATTTCCAATACTTACAACCTGAATGAGGTATGAATGAGCCCTGCATAAGAGGTAAAATACCTCAAATAATACCTTCTGCATATTCTACAAATACCAAGCTGATACTTAGATCAGGTATTGTAATACCTAAATAATACTTGATGGATTTTCATATAAAAGTGAAATTTTTCAATACTAGCTCAATACCTCCAGCAGTCCTCAATAGCTGTCGAATACCAAAATGAAGTATTTTTAATTGTTTTAAACATTTTTTCAA
The DNA here is from genome assembly GCF_002204515.2 of Aedes aegypti. Lineage (NCBI taxonomy): Eukaryota > Metazoa > Arthropoda > Insecta > Diptera > Culicidae > Aedes > Aedes aegypti. Next base: position 283,890,222 of record NC_035108.1, on the reverse strand, counting down.
ATACCATTATAATACCAAAATAAGGTATTGATAACTGAATAATACCTAATTCTGGTATGATACCAAAATATGGTATGCATAAGTTATTGGCGAGTTATTCTTTCTTTTTTTTTTCTTATTCCACTTTGTGTTTATACGAATCATGCGCAAGCCGTTCAAACTCAAACATGAACCTCTCAGCAATAAATGAATGGGTTTGCATCACACCGAATCATAAATAGCCTTTTGAGTAAAATTTCATGCCATAAAACAATAGAAATATAAGTAGTAGAACGCTAGTGGCGCTGTTATCACAAAATTGAATTATTTTATTAATACTTACCATTGAAGTTTTTGATTGTTTGTTTAGTGCCATGTAGTAGAGAATGTTTTATTATGGTTGAAAATTTTGATTTGACACTTATAGACCCGGTACTCAGACTGTCAGAGCGTGGCAAACTAGATGTTTGTCACACGAACAGTCGCGACATTGGCCTTCTACGGCTAATGCTTCTACTCATAAAACGTAGCAGTAAAAGCATTAGCCGTAGAATGCTAATGTCGCGACTGTTCGTGTGACCAACATCTAGTTTGCCACGCTCTGACAGCTTGAGTACCAGGTCTATAAGTGTCAAATCATATTTTTCAACCATTATAAAACATTCTCTACAACATGGCACTAAACAAACAATCAAAAACTTCAGTTTAATAAAATAATTCTGTTTTGTGATAACAGCGCCACTGGCGTTCTATTACTTATATTTCTATTAACGTAGCAGACATTATTAATAACTAATCTTGAGTTTAGATTTATCAGAAACTTTGGAAAAACTGCTCCGCCGACTGAGGTTTTCAATAACAGTTTATATTGAATACAATACTTTTCACTTTTTCAGCCATAAAAACGGCGGGCTGCATTTGACGTTTCGTGACAGCGGAATCTGGGCTGCATATGACGTTGAAATTTTTCCTCTTCGCGAGTCTCTCTCAGGTCCGAGATGAGCCAGCCTCGGGCTGCAAATCTCGTTAATAAAGATAATAATAATAATAATAATCTCTCTCAGGTATCAATTAACAGTAATTTGTTTATGAATTGAGAAAGAGGCCATGGTGCGATCACAGCAAAATAGACGTAACACTTTGAACAAATCGTGATGAAAATCATGGTCATGAGAATATGTACGCCGAATACTAAAATCAGCGTATTTGGCCGACGGGTCAACAGATGGCGGTAGTGTGATAACATCCAACAGGAACACCGATGCGAGCGCTGCGGGTGGTGATTGACCAGAAGGGGTTCGATGATCATCGATGACGTTTGTTTGTCTGTGGTGCGATGATGGACACTACATTGAACAACGGTCCGAATCGTCATTTTAGCAGGATGAAAGTGCTTTCTCTGTTTTAGACGCATTATACCTTCAGGGAAGTTGTTCGTAAATGAGTTTAACATGTTCTAAGAAAAAATTGAATAAGGTGACCCTTATTAAGGATTAAACTTTGACTCATACTTCCATGTTTGAGGAAGTTTGTGGTTACGTTCATCTGCGAACTTTTAGAAAACGTTTTTATAAACAACTTTGACACTTTGGACACTTTTGATCATACTCTCTTCATTTGAGCTTAGTGAATTGATTCTGAAAGTTTTCAATTAGGGTGGACCCGAACAATCAGTTTTTTTTTGTCGAACTTTAAAAAGGGGCATGAACACCGTTTTCAGCCATTTAGCTGTACAGACTGTAACTTAACACTAGACAACGGAAAAGCCTGCTCCAGTGGTACAGCCGAGAAACATTCCTGACGAAAAGTTTCAATGGCTGAAGCGGGAGTCGAACCCGCACCCCAACTTTGTAATTCTTGTTATTTTGAAATTATGAGAAATTTTAAGTAAACAACTTTGATATCTTCAGATGCCCATTTCTCATGGAATTGGTTAGATATAGAGTGTCCATCCCGGGATATCCTGGGACAAAAAATCCGGGGATTAGACGAATTTCGGGATTTCCCGTTTCCCGGGATATAAGATTTGACGTCCCGGGAATCCAGGATTTCCCGAAATGAATATAGATGTTGATGAAAACCACTTAAGTTATATGCAAAACAATGAAGTTTTTCTTCCCCCTCAAGCTTTTCTCGATAAAATGGAAAAGCACCATAAAGAGAAGTGAATACATTAAAAGTTAATATCATGACGAGACCAAATAACCAAATAAGGTAAAAAAAATTTGCTAATTGTCTAGTTATAAAGGTTTGATTTCTTCTTCGATTAAGTCATCTCGTCATCTCGATAAGCCTAGGCAAAGAAAATTAATGTGAAAGTACACATTGACATCTGTTAAGAATTTTCAGTTATTAACTTTCAGCATGCTTTATAACAATATATGACCAATAATCTAAAAACTGTTGGTTTGTTCTTCAGAGTTTTGATTACGATTTTTTTGTGTTTTCGAAATTGTTGAATATTATGACTCAAATGTTCACCATATTTTCATTTATATTACAGAGAATTCGATTCGGACCATTGTGCGTTGGCTGATCGTTCAAATAGTTTGTCAATGCTATGTTGTCTAAATAGTCAAGAGAGTTGTGTTTAATCTTTCGATCTTGACGCTTGCTCCTGCAGGAGCGAGCGATGAAGGAAGGATCATACATTTCACGCGTCGGTCGAGTAGTGAAATAAAAAAGCGACGCGGATCGTTAGTAGTTTTCGATCTATTGATCACGTCGCTTGCTCTTGCGTGGGTGAGTGGTTCGGCGTACAATGCAATTATCGAATCATATCACGAATCCGATTAGGCGTGATCAGGCATTGCAGAATTCGCTCTCATTTGATTTTGAAGCACGATCAAAGCAAGCGAAGAAAAACAGCCTATCTGTTGCGGTCCATGACCGTAACAAGTTTGATTAATAGGAGTAGCGAACGAGAACCCCAAAGAGCGATGGTGAAATCCATTTCTCTCACTTGTTTACCGTTGGAAGCAGGTTTTTTACTTTACTGGCACGATAAACAATCCCCGAACTTGCGATAGTTATAGTATCCCCAGGTTTGGAGCTTGTTAAGAGGGGTTTTATCATGCACTGCTATCCCTCTGATCTGATCAAAGTTGTCTCTCATAATGTGCTGCGTATTATGATAGTTGCAGAGAGCGATACGTGAGAGATTCTCTCAATTTTCTCAAGGTTCAATTCTTCTCCTTCTTGGCATTTACGTCCGCACTGGGACAGAGCCTGCTTCTCAGCGTAGTGTTCTTATGAGCACTTCCACAGTTATTGACTGAGAGCTTTCTTTGCCAAATTTGCCATTTTCGCATTCGTATATCGTGTGGCAGGTACGATGAAACTCAATGCCCAGGGAAGTGAAGGAATTTTTTTTACGAAAAGATCCTGGACCGTCCGGGAATCGAACCCAGACACCTTCAGCATGACTTTGCTTTGTAGCCGTGGACTCTAACCACTCGACTAAGGAAGGCGCCTAATCAAGTTTCAAGGTTCAATTCCCGGGCGTGATTATATCATGGATCGCATCATCAATCATTGGTGACTTCCAGATCTTTACCTTATCCCACTAACCCAAAGGAAAGGATCATTGAAACTGTGGAGATGCAGAGGTATACTCGGTCTCTAGTAACAACGGTAACAAACAATGAAAGCCTCACTGGTGGAACCTTTGCTGTCCTTTTAGAACCAAAGGCGTTATTATAACAGCACACGTTACGTTTTCTCAAAACATTAGACATGTATTTGCAGCGGGTCGAGTTATCAAATGGAGTCGGTCTAACTAAATCCTTGCGCGGAATTGTTGCCAACCTGAATCTGAGTGGCTTTACTTCGGGTAAGTTGCCAAACTGCGGATCTTTTCTACTGACTAATGTCCCAAGCGAATAATTTAAGTAATAATTTACTTCATTCTATCCGTGACTATCACAGGTATTAGTGCGTATATTCTTGAAACGTAAAAAAAATCTTGAGAACAATTTAGGCATATATAATAATGTTGTGGATTTTCTTTTTGATCTCAAAAGCTTATTCAAAACGTAAAATCTAGGTAAAACAAGTATGATAAATAGTTAAAAATACAGGTTAGTTACAAAAATGTAAAATGTGATAAAAAATTTATTTTGTTATTGTTCTTACAGCTACAACAATAGAACCATCAAACAAAAGGTTCAATTCCTATAGTTGAAAAGGATTTCAAAAGAAAAGGTAATTCTTCGGGGTCCCAAACCAACGGACTTCTTTTTGTGCATCCACAGAATTTCCCCATGGCCTTTTGGACCGGTCGAAACCAGACAATGCTCCAATAATCGAAATCAAACCATCGTCATCTTAAGGGCTCTGGAATTGCGGACGGAAGATTCATATTGAAGGCCATTCCCCACCACCGCCCATTTGGGAATTCGTAGTCCTTTAAACCAGATTTTTTAAAAGATCGGCCATCGCAGAGGTTCTCAAGCCATTGCCTGCGTCCATGTACGCCACCAACCATCACTATTCTTCGCAGAGGTTCCCAACGCATTATCTGCGTCAGTGAAAGCCATGAACCATCGCCAAATACCCACACCAAGTAATCATTTGTTCCCCAAAAAGGGGAATTCACGCCTTGATCGGACTACTACTGGAGAAATACTGTTTCCTCTTTGAGTTGACTTTTGTCCAGAATATAGTAGGTTCCCTACCCCTCGTACGTAACGGACAGATTGCGGTTAGAATCCAGCTCCTGCTAAAGGTGAGAGACCGGTTTAGTTAAATAGACGGTGCTATTAAGAATAAGCGACCTGGTGCTCAGCATTGCCCAACCCACAAATCCCCCATTGAGCAGCCATTATGTATCCCACAACATATGACATTGGTTGTAGGTAGCCAAAAACTTAAGATCTTAAAATATTATTTGAAGTATACTTGCTCCCTGATATACAATAGACTGGCCCACCTTAGTATGGGAGAAAAATAAAGTTGTATAATTCCACGGGATACCCGCAGGATTATTCTTTAGGGTTAGAGCCACGTTTCTCAACAGGGGGTCCGCGGACCCCCGATCATGTTAAAAGTACGCTGAAACGAACACCTCACAGCGAGCCGTTTTTTCGCCGTTACCAAGGTTGAGAAACAGTGGGTTAGAGGAAGACTTCCTGAAAGTTTCAGCTCATTTGGTCGTTCCATGAGCTGGCGCAAGTGAATTGAAGTTAATATGGGATTTTCAGCTCCAACATATAGGAAACAGCACATCATTTCCTGTTTGAGTCAGGAGAATTGTTGATCGCGTTTAATTGAACCCAGAATGTCAAAAACACTACTTGATACTAAAGCAAACAATATTGTAGAAGGTTGTATGACGATTAAAATTGATAAAGTTGGTGTTTTAACTATCTGAAGTAGATTTGCAATATTGCTTAGTATTCCTTCAACTTAGCTGGGTGGTAGCCACTAAGCGCATCATAGCCACCTATGACGCTGGGTGAGCTGCGGCACAAGGTGCATGCAGATGTGTGATTGTACGGGAGTGCTGATCTAAGCCTAACTTTCAACAACTGAAAGCTTAATGAAAATGAGCTTAAATCCAGATACAACCTTCGGCAACTACGTTCATTAGCGTATTAACTAGTGAATATGTCATTCTGGGCTCAATTGAACGCGATTAACGAGTGTACGAGACGAAACAGTGACATAGGGTCAATTTTCAATGGTTGGGTGACAAAACGTCGAAAGACAAAATGTCGAATGCCAAAACGTCGAATGCCAAAATGTCGAAAGGACAAAACGTCGAAAGGACAAAACGTCGAAGGGACAAAACGTCGAAAAGACAGAACGTCGAAACACAAAATGTCGAAACATAAAATGTCGAATGCCAAAACGTCGAATGCTAATACGTCGAAAACCAAAACGTAGAAAGAACAGACCGTTGAAAAAAATATGAGTAATATCTAACAAAATGTCGACTTATTCGATTAATAAAGAAACCGGTGAAATATAAAAATGTAACGTAAAATCCAAATACTAGAGAATGTTTTGAGTAGTTTAAACAGTATTATTCACATTGAACAGATATAAGTACAAATTGGCCATTTTTCATACATCTCGGCTTCTAATGGTCCCATTGACATGAAATTTTCACCGTAGTTCAAAATAATATGAGTTTCACTGTATTGGAAAATCACAATTATTAAAAAAACAAAATTTTTAAGTTCTTGAAAATCTTCTATTTTGAAAACAATCAGTCATACTCAAAAATCTTATTCTACAAACTTGTGTGGTTCATCAAATATTTTTTTGCAAAAAGGCATATAACTCTAAGTATTTCCATTTTACAAATTATTTTGAATTCACGACTTTTATTGTTTTAGTCAAAATTGCAGATTTGTGATTACTCAAAAGTTTGATTATAAAAAGCTCTGAATTTTGAAGCTGCAGAGAAAATTTCACTAGACTGTACACTAGAAGCCGAGATCCATGTCTCCAAACTTGACCGTTTTGTATGGAACATTGGCCAATGTGTACTTTATTCCGTCCAGTTTTGTATATATTTTTTCAATGTTAACATCGTGAAATTGTAATTCGTATCTGGTTTCGAAAGCATCAATACAAAATAAATTGTAAATTTAGCTCGGAATTCATTAAGTTTATTATGTATAGACTACTATACTCCAATAGAACATATTTAAAAACTTACTGGATATCCTGATGAAGGATTTCTGTTTCCGAAAAGCGAAATTTAAATCGAGTCAACTATTCCTATTCGAGAGAAAAACGAGCAGATTTCTGAAGAATAAAAAATTTACTGATTCCTAAAAATCTAGTTGTTAATTTTATGAAGTTTATGTCACTAATTTGTTAAAAGAATGAGTGTATTTTAAAAGAATAAATAATACACTATTTATCAATAGATAGCTTAACCAGAAATCCAATTCACTTTAGAGGTGCTGCAAGGATTTTATAAAATTCATTTAACTGAAAAATATTCATAATACAATAAAAAAAAAACATTAACCCTCTAATACCCAACCCCGCCTTTAGACGGGGTACACTTTGGAATTTTGTGTATTTTTTCGTAGCTCGGAAATCAAAATGATTTTATTTTTGGCTAAAACCTTGACTCATAACACGCATATAAGAAAAGTTTTTTATGACTTTTGAAACTTTTTTGTATTTTTGAAAATTGTTTAAAAAATTGTATTCCTATATAACCTACAAATACCCGAGGTTCATTCAACGTGTGATATAAAAAATCGTACCTTTTATATTTTTCTACGATCAACCTATCACAAAAGAAGAGCTTGGTGGTATTCAAATAATTTTAAACCTGTTTTTCCGTTAAATACACGGAAAATAAAAAATTTTCCAGAAAAATATCAAAAATATAATATTTTTAAAATTAGCGTAAAAATTTGAATTTTTATTATTGTCAAAAATTAGTAACTAAAAGAGGCTTCAAGAAAAAATGAAAAAGGGTAGGGATGTTCAAAAATGAAAATTATAAAAATCAAAACCCGAAATCCATAGATTTGCGAATAAAAATAAATCATTGCCCAAAACGTGTTTAGAACGATTTTAAATAACTAAAAATGATATTTAGATCGAAAATTAAAATTTGGGTATTAGAGGGTTAAAGCTTATTGATATTAAAACAAATTAAACTCAGGCTAAATGCTTACGCACTTAATATAGAAAACTGTTGGAGTTCTCATATTCTGATGCATCTGGTGGTAAAAAAGATTTCGTTTGCCCACGTAGAACAGAAAAAAGATAAATAATGAACTGCTCTCAAGATTCATTTCCTTTGCCGTTTTGTGAGTCTAGAGGTGAGGCAAAAAATGCTTAACAGCTTGGTCTTCTTCAAACTTTTATGTAACAATGATAAAAGTATGAAAAAGACCTACCTCTTGCTTCATTTTCAGTCTTCCTCTTGAGGTGCTGCAGTGTTTCTTCTCTGGTCTCTGAGAGAGACTTGCGAAGAGGAAAAATATCAACGTCATATGCAGCCAAGATTCCCCTCTCACGAAACGTCAAATGCAGCCCACCGTTTTTATGGCTGAAAAAGTGAAAAGTATTGTGTTCAAAGTAAACTGATATTAAAAACCTCAGTCGGCGGAGCAGTTTTTTCCAAAGTTGCTGATAAATCTAAGCAGCAAATTAATTATTCTAATGTCTGCTACGTTTTCTGGCATGAAATTTCACTCAAACGACTATTTATGATTCGATGTGATGCAAACTCAATCATTTTTTGCTGAGAGGTTCTTTTGCTGTGAGGATTTGAACAGCATGCGCATAATTGGTATAAACACAAAGTGGAATAAGAAAAAAACTCAGCAATCACAGAAAAAGAAGACCGTCTTCGCGAGTCTCGTCTCAGGTTCGAACTGGTTGTAAAATTGACATTTTACTCAAAATTTATCCCATGCTTACTTTGCTGAACATTTCAAATTTTGCAGTACCCAACGCCGTTCGCATCGCAACCATATTTTCCTTGGCGACGTTATAGTCATCTTTGATTCTAAAACCTTTGCATGAAAAATAATTGCTTTCGACGTTTTGTCCATTCGACGTTTTGTTCCTTTCGACGTTTTGGGATTCGACATTTTGGCATTCGACGTTATGGGTTTCGACGTTTTGTCTTTCGACATTTTGTCCCTAAACCATTTTCAATATATTTGAGACGAATATTCCATACAAACTTTGAATTGAATGCGCCAGCTGGGGGAGCATCCAAATGAGTTGGAATTTTGAGAGAGCTATTTTCTTACCCTAAGGCACATATCTAGGGGGTGCCCCGTTGAATTTTACAACTTTTTTGTTTAAGGGCCAGTCTAGTATACAACATATTTAGCCATGAGTTTAATGTTAAATACATTGAAAGCAAGCACTTGGGTACACCGAACTATCCAGAATAATGTGCTTCAAAAACTATTTTGGTTACATGATAAAATTGTCTCCATAATGCTTTATAGCGCTTGAGAATATGAAAATGTAATCATATTGTGGCTAGCCATTAACATTTACGGCGTTCAACAAAACTCAAAATTTAATTAATCTTTTTATTCAAAACATCTTAAACACAGATTTGATTGAATTTTTATTCTGCTAATATCGGTTTGGGGGGCACCGTGCTATATCTTGTTCCGAAATAGCTTTCCGCGGGTGACAGAGCGTACAGAACTAGTCTCACAAGATTTACGATGCCTCCGAGAAGTCACCAAAGAGTTAGTGTGGCGTCAACACCACGAGAGGTCATTAAATTTCGATATGTTAATTTAGCACCCTGGATATGTCTTTTTGTCTGCAGCCAAATAAAAGATCCATCGGAACACGGAGGAAGTCCCTCGCTGGCATACCTACACATGGTTGCCATCGTTGTTGGCTCTCGTTAGAACTGAGTGGGATGCCGCTCGTCGATGCTGTCGATTGGGCGAAAGCGCAAATAAAAGCCATGTAATTAGAGCCTATCGGATTGCCGTGTCGATTGCGCTGCCGGAGCTTTTGAGCGGGCCTTTGCCGGAGTTTGCCTTTGAGCGGGCGGTCGTTTGATTGATGTTCGGAAAAAAGACCGGTATGTTTCCAAATGGCGGCGTCCAACGCACAATGTCATGAATAGATTGGTTTCCATGGTGTGCATAAGTTGATGGATTCGTGGATTATTGTCAGATTACTGGAGTATCCGGGAAAATGAAGAGAAATTCCGGGATTGAGCTTGATATCTATCTACACAAACTTCGACGTCTGAATCATCTCCGATTTTAGCGGCATATTTTTTCCGGCAAAGTTGATTCGACAAATCTCATTACTCAAATCAAATCGTATCTTCTTCGAAACTTAAAAAAAACTTTTGTGTTTGGAACCTCTTCAAACCACTTCTGTGAATGGCAAAATACCTCCAGACAATTAAGCTCTACTAGCATTAGCAAAAAAATCCAGTTATTTGGTACATACTTGGAAAAAAATCTTGTAAATTTATGTCATAAATACCCGACATATTAAAGCGATAAAAAAGGACGTAAATTTGAGGAACAAATCATCAAATTCATCACATCAAACTTAATATTGTTCGGATAACACCATTTATCCGTCACATTGGACACAATTTTTTTTCATTCAAGTTTTTACTTCACCGATGCGTAAAGGGATTTAAGTTTTCAGATCCTTCACGCTAAGCCTGCTCAACGCAGCGCATGTGTTAAAACTACACAGAATGAGGCAAACAATGCAGGACTCTCTGGCTGAGTGAAAATTCTGTGTAAGTCGCACTTATGCTATGTGTAACCGATGTGTTGGCCATTGGCTGTGCGCGGATCGATGGAAATTGAACTGTCAGTCATCTCCCGCGCGGCAGCAAACAGTTGGCCGTTGGTAAGATGGGGAGTTTTCAGGGATTTTTTCCAGCGAAAAGCCGGAAGATGGTCGCAAATGAGAAAGTTTTTCCCCCATTTGCTTCCGCTTCGGCTATTCGAATGAAAAAATCTCTGAAAAACTTTAAAATCGGAATGTTTTATTAATGTTTGCAGAAGCAAAACAAACATGGAAGCGAATTCCGCATTCCAAGCGTTCCTCCTCTGTGCGCATTTCACTCATTCGGTTTGTTTACCACCGTTTGCACAAAATTGTGTACAGCCCCCTTTGCACAGAATCTGTGCTGCATGAAGAGAGGCCGATTTTGAGTACTCGGCACTCATTTCTGAGCGGATGAAGTTTAGCGTGTTACAAGAGACTTACAAAAATTCAAAGTAGCAAATAATTTTCATCGGCTGTTAGGAAAGTTTCCAACAAAAGCTGGAACTAGAAGTTAGGGAAGCTTCCATCAAAAGGTGGCTTTTTTCTGAAAGTGCGAACCTTTATCTCTTCCCAGGCTCCGAAAGCTTCTTGCCAAATGCAGGGAAAGCGACTCATCATAAGCTTAGAAAGATTTCCATCATAAGATTGTATAAGAGCAATTCTCGCTGAAACCTGGCCGCCATCGGCACCCATCGTTAGAATTCCAATTTTATGTCACTGATCGTTAGTTTTCGATAAAACTTAAGGGTGGTCCTTCCGATTTTGTCAAATTGGTGGACCCCTCGTACGCCAGCTAGCAAAACAGTTTGCAAAAAGCCCATTTTTTGATAAATCTTGGGTATTTCTTCACGTGATATGTCTCATATTTCCCTTGGAACACATAGCAAACTTAGTGGCATCCTATAGAGAAAGGATATAGCTTTCATTTTAAGTTAAAAACAATTTTGAATTTTGTTGGAAAAATCGTTTTTTGACCATTAACGCACCGCTCGCTTTGAATTCTGAGATCACCATCAGAAAGCTTAGAAAAAATGCGTAAGATAGGATGCCACTAAGTTTGCTATGTGTTCCAAGGAAAATGTAAGACATATCACGTGAAGAAATACCCAAGGTTGATCAAAAAATTGACTTTTTCGCAAACTGTTTAGCTAGCTGGTGTACGAGGGGTCCACCAATTTGAGAAAACCGAAAGGACCACCCTTAAGGTGAAACAGTTTGGAATCAATTTCTAAGATTTTCTAAGATTGCACTGAAACTTCAAAGGCACAAATCTAGCTAAGGAAGCATCCAACAACAGTGAACTTTTTATTTTGGCTTTGTGTACTAGCAGAAGGCTTAAAATAAGAAGATTAGAAACGTTTGCCAACTATTTCGCCAGTTTAGTGCCTTTGAAAACGCGAGTAGGTGCACTAGTCGGCCATCTTTAGATTCTGAGATGTTTCACCTTAAGTTTTATCGAAAACTAACGATCAGTGACATAAAATTGGAATTCTAACGATGGGTGCCGATGACGGCCTGGTTTCAGCGAGAATTGCTCATAACTTCTCGTTAAAATCAGGGAAAGCTTCTAATCAGATGCAGGGATAGCTTTACGTCACAAGCAGGGAATGTTTCTTCAAGAATATGTTTGACATAGCATTGATCAGTTTTAAAATTCTCTTATGCATTTTATATAAAATCCTTCCAGAGATTATTCCAAGATACCTGCTGAAGTTTCTCCATGAATTTCTTCAAATATTCACGAGAATCCCTCCATGCATTCCACCATGGTTTTCTGCTAGACTATTTTCAGAGATTTTTTCAGCAAATTATAAAACAATTTCTCCATGGGTTGCTTAAGGGATCTTTCCAAATATGTCGCCTAGAATTCTCAGTGAACCCCGGAATAACTCCGGTCACAAGAACATTTCCAAATTCCTCTGGCTAGTTCTAGAAATTTGATATGTGTACGAGTATACTGACAAAACATTATAGAAATCGATTAAGTCTTCGCGTAGAGGTGAGATTTTAGTATTTAACTTCAACTCAGACCGATACGGATTAAAAGGGTTTTCATTTCTTTTAAGAATTTCCCTATTAGTTCTTCAAGGAATTCCTTCCACTATTTCTTCAGAATTCTCCAGAATTTTTGTTGATTTTTTCCCAACCGTCCCTTCACTCAATACTCAAATTATTGCCTCAGCTCTCTCGAAATTCCCATTAGCAAATATTTTAATTAACATGCTTGAAATTTTCAAAAGAAACTTCAAAATTCAAAATTCTATACAATTTTTTTCTCAGGAAATTTTTTTGTAATATCTAAAAGAATTTTCCAGAGACTTCAGCAAATCCTCCACAAGTTCTAGGAAAATTCCTTTTATTATGACGAGTGTTTAGCCTGATTTTTCTAGAATCCTCGAAGTAATTATTTGAAAAAAATGTCATGGGATTACTCAACAAATTTTCAAGGTTTCCTAGGAAATTCCTTTAAGAATTATTTATTTAATTAATTCAAAGATTTCTATTAGAATTCCTCAAATGAATTTTGCTTATTTTTCCGGAGGATTATTTAAGAACACCCCTAGTCTTTAAATTGTTTTAAAAATATCTGCATGAGTTCCTTCCACGAAAATTTCAATCATTCATAAAGGCATTTCAATATCAATTATCCTGAAAAAATCAGCTATTGCTGCAAATATTTCTTCAGAGATTTTTTAATGAATTCAAAAATAATGTTTTAAAAATTTAAATGCGGAATTCCTCATAATATATCAAATAATCAAAAACAATTAATTAAATACTATGGCACCATTAATATGAAGATGGTGAATTGGCTAAGGAAGCTCTTAGTTAATAACACATAACACTATTATATATAGTATGAAGGCGTTTTGCTTCAAAATGCGAGAAGGCTAATACTACGAACACTCGGTTTTGAACAGCGTTTTGATTGAGACATTTCGCTGAAAAAGTCATCAAATTTCCAGGAAATTGCAATCAATTTTAATACAATTTAAATATCTTATCTTGCGTTTTGCGAAAAAATATTCTAGTTTGCGAATAAATAAGAATTTCCACAAATATCAACTGAATCATACCTTTCAGATGAATTTGAAGCCACTTTGAGTCAAAACGGGTTTCAAAAACATCTAGTAAGGAGTTGTTTATAAACCACATAGACATTTTTTATTGCAGAAACGAATCCCATCCTAGCGGCCATGAAAAAATGAAAATTGTTTTGTCAGACATTGCTTTTCCTCCATATGACACAGTTAGGCTACCAATTGATTTAGAACAAATTAATAATATAGGGTGTCCCAGAAAGTATGGGCATGACTTTGATAACGAGAATCACAATATTTTTCCAAAGATATAAATATTTTTAGATTGTTGTATTTTTCCTTAGAGCCTTTTAAATGCTGCTTGTAAAAATTTTGTTTGATAAAATAACATTTAACATTGAATTTTTTATTTTAGAAAATCAATTCTTATCTAGCCAGCACAGGCCCTACTATTGTGTTTTGTTCGAACTGAACTAGTTATTAATGTTTTTTTTATCAAAATCTTTCGATGTGGCTATTTCGGGTACATTATATGATGTTCGAAAAGAATTTTTGTTTGAAATTTTTTTGGCTTTGCTAGAAAACATTTGACAAAATGGTAGAATTCTTAAAAATCGCAAGTTTTTCTCTCCACGTAAGATAATTTCACGAAATCATAGGTTTAAGATATTTTCGATATAAATAAAAATAATTCATTTCAAATTTACTTATGTTAAATATCAATACTTTTGGATAGGTAAAAACAATTTAAGATTTTAACACATTCTAATGGATAAACAAGGACTTGGTTTTGACCGTTTTAAAAATCGACCACAGCTGAAACCGGATATTTAGTTTCTCATTAAATTTCATATACCTAACTTTATAATTTTCAATAAAAATACACAGAAAAAAAAATCCATGTGAATTTCAGCGTAAAACCATGCACACCATACATAAACATCGTGTAAACTTACAATAACATCATGTAAGTTTCCGCTACACATAGTGTAATCTGGTATGAACTCTGACCAATTACGTGACAATTCGCATAAATCTACATGACTTTGATGTAATTTTACACGATGTGTCATGTAAATTTGCGATAAATCTGGCATTCTCTACATGTGCATGATTTTACGCTGAAATTTACATAGATGTTTCTTTCTGTGTAGGTGATGGTCTAATCATTTATCATATCGGCAATGATAAATATATTTTTTCAGATTTTTATTTTACGTAGTTTATGACCCAGCACACATTTCGAACAACAAAGTCGCTCAAATATAACGCGATTTGTGCAAAACTGATAAGAGGAGCTTCCATAAATGTAACACCAGTAACAGGTAGCGAAAAAACTGCCCAAAATGAACAATCTGCTCTTGATAAGTGCAAGAATGAAATGTGTAAAAATCAGATTTTTACCTGCACTAGTCTCCGATCGGCAGTATGGTGAAGTCGTGCCCATACTTTCTGGGACACCCTATAAGGGCCCAAAAACTATCTCATATTTCATATTCGGCAGATGTAATATTCCATAGTTGAACAAGGACATCAGACTCAAATGATCGTTTTCCAAACAAATTAACAGCTTTCAATCATAAACAAAATGTGTAAAGGTATTGCCTAGTTCCCTGAAACAAACAGTCCCTTTGCATTGAGTCGGCACCGAAGGGAGGCTGGGAGGAAAGTGAACCGTTTTACAAAGTATTCATCATCAAACGATTTTAATTCCCATTTAATTACTTGCCCGGAATCGGATTTGCAATCGAAGCGCACAGAATACACATCCGTGCGGCAGATTGAAACTGATGATGGCTCCGGTCGTCGCTTCACTGCCTCACCTACCACAGCTCCCGTCGATGGCCATCTCGTCCCGAGAGATTCAATCAAAGCCAGCAAGCCAACCAACCCATCGAACGTGAATATGTTTTGACAAATTTTATAATTGCGCAAATAAATGGATCTAGGTATGAGCAGTGCCGTAGCGTGCGGTTGGCCAGGTTGGGTCCCATCAAAGGGCGCAAAATTTAAGGGGGCCATCCAATCCATCCATACGAAATACTCCGTCACAACGCAACGCAACGCAATTAGCGCAACGATCGTTTTTAATTCTGAAATCACCATCCAAGCTGAGAAAAACTGAGAAAGATCAGCCATAAAAATTAGGTGAGCAATTATATTTACCCTATGAAACTAACGGTTTTCTAAATCATGTTCTACGATTTTGACGTACAGTCATGTCTCCTATTAGACATATGTTTGAGGGGCGTTATAGGAATCCGCGTTTTAGGAATCCGCGTTACAGCAGAAGCGAAATACTGATCTTCTAAACGTGATATTATTTTGATTGGCACAAAAATTTATTCCTGGAACTTCTGAGCCATATTATAATTTGATGTTTGCAGATCTTATAAATAGCTCGCTGCTATTGGTAAGATCTTACAAAAGCTATACATGATATGTTAATGGTGTTTCAAGAATAAATTTAAGATATCATTTTCAGATCTTTTATCTCCTATGCCTATCAAGTAACAATCACTTTTTGGAATCCATATCAAAATTTGCTATTACTAAGCTTTTTTTTGCATGCTTGGAAAGGGATCGAAATTCGTACACTTCATACAAATAGTTCCATTACCACGAGTGAGTGACCGCGCATCGCGACTGTTCCACGCATTTCTAGAACATTCCGCGACACCTTCCCTCTTCGAGTCAGTCTTGTTTTATTCTCCGCGTGATTGTAACCCGAGTGAAGTGAACAGTAAAAATAGTGAACAGTGTAGTCTAAAGTAGTGTATAAAGTGTTAATAAGGTAAAGTGATTAGTAAGAATCAGTGGTTTTGATTCCCTTCTTCCGAAATATACAGTCCAGCCGACCCGACTGGATTTGGTCACGGGTAACATACCAACATTGACCACTTGGAGAGATGGCGTCTTCGGCAAAGTTATTCAGTAAGGCAATTTTTTTTTTTGAGCCAATTGATTTAAAGTTTATTACCAGAAAGCGCTAGTGATTTTGACTCTTTTGTTTTATGGATACCTCAGAAGCCTAGAAAGATAGTCTTCAGCATAGTTGTTCAGTAAATCAAACCAAACTTTTATTTTGCAAATATCTCAGGAACCTGACCTTTTGTTCCGTAAGTTAAGCGTCATTATTACTTGAGTCAGTTGATTCAATTTTTTCTCAACAGGCTGCACAAGCAAGCATTAAAATTTTGTTTTCCGCATCTACTGACTAAAATAATGATAGCTTATAACTGATCAAATCTGTGGGGGGCATCGTAGTCATGATCCTGAGATATCTGAAAATAAAAAAGTGTTTGCTCACTATCGCCGCCTGGTGGAGAAATTTGAATCTACTGTATCAAATAATAAAAGCCTTCCACTATTATAGGAACTTTCATGAACACGTGATTTTTTTTTTCAAGATCCTGGGATATCTGTGAAAAATAATTTCATGCTCACTAGCACCACCTGACATTATTTTTAATCAACTACTTTAAACACAGACACCCCTTGGCATACTGGACAACTTTGCCGTAGACGCCATCTTTCTATATGGTCAGAATCCTGAGATATCTGCAAAACAAAATATTCAAGCACATTAGGAGTTATTCCGTATCTGAATGACCACACCATGTCAGCCCTTGAGCTACTGAACAACTCTTCCGAAGACATCAACCTTCCAAATAGATATTTCAAATGATACAAAGTTCGCTTTCTGGTCCCTTAAGATTCATATAATTAAAGTTAGAAAAATCACCCCTACCGACCAAGTTCTCAATTAAAAGGATGATCTTCAACTCCCAAAGGTAGACCGTACTGAGTACTGACACTTCGCCGAAAAGGTACTGACGAATTCCATCCAGAATAAGTCGAGAAAAATGAAAATCGTGCTCGATAGTCTTCATTTTGACTCAAGAATAACTTATGAAGATGGCCTATACTTTTTTGCATGCAATTTATTTGAAAACTCTGAAACTGGCGATTTTGGAGAAAAAATGTTTTATGAAGTTATAGTGAACCGTTCGGACTACAAGAAAAAAATATACACTGAAAAAAAAATATTTAAATTGTTCATTAAACATATTTATTTTGACAAAAAAAAATAACAAAATTTTGAAAATCGACCAAAAGTTGTTCTTGGAAAGACTTTTTCATTAAATTTTTTTCCATCATAAAACATTGCCCCAACATCTTTTCCCTATCTATATTCTATGGTGAAAATTTTAAAAATAATTAAAATGTTTTATTTCTGTAATTTAAAATTTAAGATTAATTTTTGAACTTTTCATGAAAAAAAAAAACAAAATAATAATTTTTAAGTGTATTTTTATCCTTGTAGTCCAAATGGTTCACTACAACTTCTTCATAGAATATGTTTCTCAAAAATTAACAGTTTTGGAGTACGATTTTTTCGAACAAATTGCAAAAATTTATGGGCCGTTTTCAAAAATTATTCATAAGTCCAAACGATCGGTTTTTTATGGAAAACACTTATTCTACCATATTTAAAACATGTGCAGAATTTACTGCAATTCGAAAATGGTCGAGTTTTGTGACTGACCGATTTGACATGGAATTCATCTAATGTGCTATCTATCTTAATGCATACGAATTATTCCTCAACATTCCCATAAGCCATAGGTCTCCTACAACGAACGCTTAACCGTGTCTTATAGGAGAGCACGTAGTAGGAATGCGCGTTAGGAATTAATAGAATCCTTTTTTTAACAACAAAGAAACAAATTTTCACTTTTTATTTCTTCCTACAAGTCGTATGAAAAATATGAATATAATTTCGAGTGAAAAAATCTTGCGGCTATCTTGGATTTTGAACTTATCTTTATTATATCTTTTTGGTTTAGCAATTTTTTAACATGTGTTTCGAGCGGCAAGTAATATTATACTTGATTCCTGGGAAAAGCAGAGAAAACTTTGAATTAAAAAGCATACTACTTAAAATTGAACTAGCTTCAAAATACAAGATGGCAGCCAGATAGGCCGGCAACAAAGCAAAGCCATGCTGAAGGTGTCTGAGTTGAATTCCTGGTCGGTTCTGGATCTTTTCGTGTCCTGGATCGAATAACTGTGGAAGTGCTCATAAGAACACTAAGCTGAGAATCAGGCTCTACTTAAAAACGTAATGCCAAGAAGAAGAAGAAGAAGAAGAAGAAGAAGAATGTTGTTATTTCAAAAACGAGTACTACTGATATTATTAGAAAACTTTTCTGACTTCATATCAACCAATTGTCTGAATCTGACTTAATACCAACCAATTGTAATGTACACGAAATGAAAAATCCCTGCAAATTACAGCGTGAAATCATGCACATGAAAGGAATGCCAGCTTTGTCACAAATTTACAGGACACGTCGTGTAAATTACAATAACACAATACACATTTCCGCTATACAGCGTGTAATCCAGCATGGACTTCAACCGATTTCGTGACAATTCGCATAAATTTACATGATGTTGATGTAACTTTACACGTGATACGTATCATGTAAATTTGTGACAAATCTGACATTTCCTTTATGAGCACGATTTCACGCTGAAATTTACATAGATTCTTTAGGTTTAACAAAAACGTGCTGTTTATAGCATTTATTTATTTATTTATTTATTTATTTATTGGTTTAAACAAAAAATTTGAAAGAGGGCAAAACCTTTTTGAGTGGTTTTTATTCAAATACTTCTCAAAAGGGCGCAAAACCTCTTCATATTTTCAAGAACATTATACAATAAGACTAATTAAAAATAAAGGCTCAACCGGAAATAATCCATAACAGAGCCGTGATCTGGAAAGGAAAACATCATTAGGCTGTGGTGGTCAACGGACAAACCAGGAGATTGTTTTCTTGAACTCTGAAAAGATACAGTGCTGTTCTGAATAATAGCAGCGCATGTCGATTTTCATACAAAATGCTCAACTTTGACATGCTGTAGTTTTGTTCCCTTTCAAGCAATCGAGCTGAAATTTTCTCCACAGAACGACAAATATGATCAATTTTGTAACTACAAAATTTCAGTTTTTTCTGAGTCCCTGCCGAAAAGTGAGACACTAGGTGAAATTTTTCGAAAAAATAGCAGTTTTTCATTTTAAAATTTTTCTTCTACAAATATTTTAAACATTTTCGGCTTAGGTGTAGGTTTGATAATAAGGAGGAGATTGTTCCAATGGTAAGTGATCTACAATTTAAAACTATAATGTCAAGCCGAAATTCAAATTTTTAAAACTGCTATTTTTTCGAACAATTTCACCTAGTATCTCACTTTCCGACAGGGGCTTAGAAAATTTTGAAATTTTGTGTTTACAAAATTGGGCATATTTGTAGTTCTGTGGAGAAAATTTCAACTCGATTGCTTGAAAGGGAACAAAACTACAGCATGTCAAAGTTGAGCATTTTGTATGAAAATCGACATGCGCTGCTATTATTCAGAACAGCACTGTAATTAAAAGAAAGGCAGCATCAAACAACATAACAAATTTCATTTAAATACTCAAATATGTTTTTCATCATAGAAAGAGATTTACTTCCAATAATATCACGAATGGATGTAGGTACAAAGTGACCTGATTTTTGACAATTATTAAGAATTTTCTTTCTCGGCAAAAAATTATGCTTGCATTGAAAAATAATGTGATCTATATCTTGATAAGACTCGCTACAGTTACATAAATTAGATTCTAGAATATTAATGCGATATAAATGACTATTACAAATATAATGATTATAAATAAGTCTGGAAAAAGGGGCCTTTCTTAGCCGAGTGGTTAGAGTCCACGGTTACAAAGCAATGCCATGCTAAAGGTGTCTGGGTTCGATTCCCGGTCGGTTCAGGATCTTTTCGTAATGGAAATTTCCTTGACTTCCCTGGGCATAGAGTGTAATCGTACCTGCCACACGATGTACGAATGCGAAAATGACAACTGGGGCAAAGAAAGCTTTCAGTAAATAACTGTGGAAGTGCTCATAAGAACACTAAGCTGCGAAGTCGGCTCTGTCCCAGTGGGGACGTCAATACCAAGAAGAAGAAGAAGTCTGGAAAAAAGGCAAGTAAAATTTCTACCAACAGATAAATACTTGAACCAGGGATTTTTATGCACAATTGGACAAATCGAATGACACCAACGACCTTCATCACTAGAAGCCCAATCTGTTTGCCAGAAGTCCATTGTGACTCTTTTCAATTTTTCCAAATATTCTGAATAGAAAATATCATGATGGAAAATAATACCACGAGTTGCATCCATCTTAGCTAAATAATTGGCTTGTTCATTATCATATATTGCAGTTTATAGCAAAATTACGGTAAAATGTTGAATTTTGGTGACTTTTTCATGTATATAAATTTAGAGATAGTGTTTAGATTTTGAGCAATTTGCATTTTTGGAGATAATTAAGGAATAGAACGTTTGCCTCACTATGGACCAAACATTAGTTCCAAACATATATGTAAAAACTAATACACTTCAAAGCATCATTTTGTTTCATTAAATGAAAGTTTGACCGAAAAGTATTTTTTTCACGTCTAAAAAAAACATTAGATATGGTTTTCGTAAATATCAATCGATTTTTTTTAGTTTTTTTTTAGTGAAAGAAATTTTCTTATTTGAATAGCGTTAAAACCACCACAGCATTAAAAACATTTGTTTGGAATTGAGTTAAAACATATTGTGCAAATTGCTTAGGAACCCTTGCAAAAATAAATGGCTCTCGCATGCATTCCACGGATACTTCAGTAAAGGATTTGAATAAAAGAAACCAGTAGTTCCTGCAGATTCATCTCTGGCCATACACACGGTTCTTGAGAAAAAACAATTTTAAACATTTTACAACAATTCTTACAGATGTTGCACTAGACTTTCAAAAGGAATCCCTAATATTTTATCCTGGAATGTTTCACGTAAACTTCGCGTAACATGAGTTACGAACCTTTTCTCTGGCGTTATTTCAGAGGGGCAAGCCTGCTTCTCAGCTCAGTGTTCTTATGAGCACTTCCACAGTAATTAACTGAGAGCTATCTTTGCCAATTGACCATTTTTGCATGTTTATATCGTGTGGCAGTTACGAAGATATTTTATGTCCTGAGAAGTCAAGCATCCACGACCCCTCAGTTTCGAGAAAAGGACGCTAAATTGGTAGTTCACAAAGGGCGTCACAAGTCCACGCTACGGCTCTGGATATGAGCCTTGCGAAATGTAGGTGGTGGAGGGGCAAAGTGAATTCCGCTGGAAACCGTTTCTTTGCCACCCACAGTCGGATTTCGGTCGAAATTTGATGAAAGCTGACAGATTCGTTCACGGCGCCACAGCAACCGTCCGTAAAGAACACATTGGGAAGCCACAATCTCCTCCCCTTTGAATTCCGTGATGGCTCATTTTTTTGTATTTCCTTGTTTGCTACTGTATGTGCCCACATTTAATTCTACGTGGTCGCTGTTGTCGCGCTTTGGTGATTAGAGCCAGAAAATAATTACGATTTAATTAAATAAATATCTCACTGTTGCCACGCGAATCGGAATTGCTATGAATTAATTTAATCCTCTTTAATTTGTTTTGATGAGAAAGCGACTGCGTTTTGAAACCATTGAAAAAAACATTAAAAATTTTGGTAGACTTTAAAGCATACAATATTGTGTTTTCCATAATTTCGTCGGGTATTACGTAGATAAATTTTCCATGAGAAAAATTCAACTATAAATCTTAATGAACTCTAATAAAAAAAAATGAAAAACTTAAAACAGCTTAAACCACCTGAATTATAGAAGAATTGATCATCCTGGGAAGCAATTTGAGTGATTTTATTGAACAATCGTCGTTAAATGACGAGTATTCGGAATATGAGTCATGTTTGGAATTTGAGACAAAAACAGTATTCCACTAAATAGCTCGAAGACTCATGGTGTGTTAGTCCAGAAGGGCTTGATTTTGTGTAGCTCTATGTTAGAGATTGGCTGTTTCTTAGTTGTTGTTTTTTTTCTCAATTTTGCATCTTGTTGGGCAACGTTCATAAGTCACGTCACAATTTTAGAATAGAGAGGAGAGTTCAAGAAACAATGACTATTCATACAAAATTTTCGAAAACTTAATGGTGAAAGTGTGACATAAGGCGGAAGAGGAGTTATAAATCGCCATTTTTTGTGACGTAATCAAAGGAAATTCTCTTGCTGAAGCACCCTGTAATATGGTGTTGCAAACATTTATTTCCAGAAAAGCGATCATTCTTATCTTGTACTCTAAAATTTGCCACCGTATTTCTCAAGTATTTGCCCAAGGTTTGCGCTGAACACCCGTGGATCGACGTCCTTTCGGATTCGCTCCCCCAAATTATTGCATTCAACCGTGGTGCGGTCAGTCTGACCGTCGGTTTCCGTTCCAGGAATTTCAATTAGCACCTCCCGATGCGATTTCCTTTCTGGTTGCACAGCAATTGCTCTCGCTCATCATTGGCGGCTATTATCAACGCGAGCGATTACCATCATTACCATTGCCACTCAATGCTGCTGCTACTACATACAGTCATCGTCATCGCCTTTGCCAGCAATCGGCTCCGCTGTAATTAAATTTTAAAATCAATCGTTGAATGGAACCAAAAAATAATAACCCCACTATTAACTCCCGCATCCTTGCAGGCGTCGTTGTCGTATGCGAGTAGGTGCATTGAGGGCAAAGTGGTTCAAAATGCACTAATGGAGAAAAATGGCTCAGTTTACAATTTAAAGAAATAAACAATGTTATCGGCCCTCAAACTGGTTATGCTTTTTCTTCTTCTTATTTCTGAAGTTGCGTTCATACAAGAACAGAACTTGCTTCTAAGCTCAATTTTAGTTGATATCATCTAAAAGTTTGCCTAACAAATGTCTTTTTTGTCACCAGAACGGGACTTCGATATGTCTTTAAACTCAAGAGAAGAGCGTTAATTGTTATTTTCATAACAACTACCGAAAAACTAAACATTACATATAGGCACTTAGCAATTGGATTAAATGGACAAATTGATGTGAAATTTGCGGAAAAGTTTCACGTCTTCTCGGTGAGAAGCGAACTCACGACTCTTTACAGTAACAAATAAATTTTAATTGAAATCGGATTATTAGTACACAGTGTCCCCAATAGTTAATTCTCATGACCCTTATCTTTGTTACTGCTGTTTTACCATCTAATAATTTTGATGCAGTTAATCTTCCTTTTGGCCTGTCTTTACAATACTTAATCATTTCTTTTAATATCTGCATTTCATACTTCGTTATTGACTTTCTATTTCTTTTAATTAATGTTGTTGTCTTAAGTCCGTATGTGATTGCTGGTGAAATGACTGTCTTATACATTAATTTCGCTAAGTTCCAGGGTGGTTTATATCTTCTCAAAAATTCTATCATTATTTTGCTACTTCCTATTGCTAATTTACATCTCTTCCTTGAAGTTTGTGGCCTATCTAATGTATCTGATAAATATGTTCCTAGGTATCTCATATTATTCACCACTTCATAATCTTCTCCATCTATGTTCACTTGTTTCGGTATATTTCTGTCCGAAATTGGTTCTCTTATCATAATTTGGCTCTTGTTATTATTTACTTCTAATCCAATTTTTTCCAATTCTGTTTTAAGTATTTTAACAATATCCTCTATCTCTTTTAGCGATTTTGCTATAATAAGTATGTCGTCTGCAAATACTATGATTACTGGTAGTTTATCGTTATCAGGCTCTAACAGATTAATTTTGGGATACTTTTTTTTTATTTCTTACCAAGACGAATCTGTAATATAACCCTTTTCCAATTTTCCAACCTCTCATTCAGTGTTGACCATACTCATTTCCCCGAAATTCGAATTGTGAAGCCATGAACTGTTATAACTGTGCGTTGTATTCATGAGATGGAGGAGGAGGTGGTTGGGCTTGAGTGTTGCACATGGGATCCGACAGTTTCGATCTCGGTGGGCCGCAATTCAAGTTTCGGTGAAATGATTCTAAATGCTTTTCTATCTTAGGAGGATAGAGCATGGTTGTAGTAGTTCGTGGCTTCGTAGTTCGGAAAACGTTATTTTCGGGGAAATGAGTCTGAACAACACTGCTCTCATTTACTTCTCGTGGAAGTGCAGAGGATTCCAACGGCTTCCTCAAAGATAGTATCACGTAAATATTTATTCCATAACCCCAATTAACCTGTATTCGGACACAGTCGCACCGGTATTGCTTAGTGCAAGGAATGATAATTCCATTACTTACACACTAAGAGTGCTGCGACTAATCCTAAGTAGCATACGTTAGTCCCTTGTGCAAGCATAGTTCCTCTTGTAATAACGGAAAAGCAACGGTGAACGGTCAATCACGCTATTTAATCACATTGATTAACATATTAGGGGTATTCACTTAAAGTAGCGTAAACTGAGGTATTGGTAATGAAACATTAAAATGAAATATTCCATTTCTGGCTCCAGACGTTAAAAAATATGAAGTTGATAATCTAGTTACCCAAAAAAATTATCATGCTTGTCAAAAGTTTGTTTATTTGAATTACGAGATTTTAATCGAATTGATTCAGCCAAGGTTCACCTAGGTGGACGACCCTTCGACTGTTTTCTTCAAGATACCCAGTATTCTTACCAGATCGTCCACGAAGACCGACGAATTGTACTGATGCAACAAGAACTCTACATTAAACTTATTGTCGGCAAAATGGTTACGACCGCCTTTGAATAATTTCCCACAATCATTCAAGTGATCCCAAGTGAAAATTTGTATATCTTTCATAATCGTAAAACAATGCTCGTAACATTCTGTCCATTTATTACATAAGACAATTTCCCTGTTTTTCACACCCCCTCCCCCATGGTATGATTTTTTGTATGAGCATGGAAAGTGATTTGCATGGAGCGTAAGAAATCTTAAACCCCCCGCTCATCATAACTCTTTAAGTAATAAACAAACGGCTCAAATATCGTTAAGCTTCAGACACAACATTCTAACTAGTTTCATTCCTCACTGTGACCATTCTACTAAACGAACAATATCCGGCAATAACAGAACCTCTTTCATTCGAAACTACTCATTCTATGTCCATGCTCACATATTAATATAACTTTTCCCCGGCCATTTTCTCTCCAAATCTAAGAACAACCCCATTCTCATCAACGTTTTTCAATTGATTTTCATGTTTTGCCTAACTGGTTTTCGAAATTTGTTGTTTATTTGTTAATAACGTAGGCAGTTGCTATGATGACCAACGCATTCTTGGATTGGTTTACTGTTGAATCTCAGCGGCTTGAAATATTTCCTACGCAGATTACGCAATTTTGTGAAACATTTGAAATAATCAGTTTATCACAATATACGCAGGGATTTACACAGTTAAGTGAATACCCCTATTGATAAGAATTTGTTGCATTTAGTAGTGGTAAAAACATTGAACGTGGTAAATAAATACTTAAAATTTACTTTATTATAGGTCCAAAACTCCAAAGTGTTTTAGTTATGTTGTCTCTTGATAAAGTATTCTCAAACTAGCTGCGAAGATGCTTGAATAACACATCTTTTGAATGCCAAGTATAAGTAGTATGGACATTTTATTTGTAAATTCTGTGCAGTAATATAACAAAACCATAAACAATCTCTAATTTAAACTTCATAGAAATAATGGTAAATATACAAATCACTATAACTTCTGATTTTCTCGACGTAATGATTTCAAATTCAAAGGGAAGATGTTTGAATATTACATGTTTTGAATGCTTAATGCAAAGCTGATGGTTATTTGGCTTGTTTATAAGTTAATAATGAAACACTGTTCAGGAATATTATGAAGCATGTGAATATCCCATACAAAATAGCTCAAAACCCTCAAATCATTATAACTTTTGATTCCCTCGTTAGAATATTTTCATATTTCCAGAGAAGTGGCTTGAATACTATATCTTTCGAATGGAAGGTGCCAAATTCTTGGATATTTTTTTTTCTGTTAGTAACGGTTTCTGGCACGCCGTGCGTTTTAAGTTTTTTTTAAGTTAGCCCCAAGTAACCATGGAGCATTATATAATTGCATATATAATGCAGCTGCATTGCCGTAAGTCTACCATTAAAGTAGTTTGAAAGTGGAAAAGGGCACTTTTACAGTTAAATTAATGCAAAAAGAACGATAAAGCAATGAAGCAACTTATAAAGTAATATTTTTTTTTTTTTTTTGTTTAGAGAGACTTTACCCAGAAGGGGCATTCGTCTCTATTGAATACTTTATTTGAAAAATAAACATTAGTAACTGTTACATATTATATGCACTTGAAAATTCCTATCTTTTTCGTAAAGCTAATGAGTTTGGTTTCGGTCGTTTTTTCGTTCTGAAGAATTCTTCGTAGCTCGTTACTAATTCCTAGTTCTCGACGCGCCGCGTTGTACGACTGGCATGATGCCAATACATGATGAACGGACAGGTAGCGGTCACAGAGAGTGCATTTTTCACGAGGATTTTTCTCAAAGAGGTAGCGTTTCGTGAACCAGGCGTGACCAATACGAAGTCTAGTCAAGACTATTTGCTCCTTGCGGTTTGATCGGCCAATCCATCTTCCAACATTCGGTTTAACTATCTTCAAATTATTCCGAGGCGCTTGGTCCCAGGCTGATTGATGTGCACGCCAGATTTCTCGTGTAACCCATACTTTTATGTCTTGCGCTGGTACATCTTCTTCTCCAACTGGTTTGTGTCTGCCGCAGTTTGCTGCACTGTCCGCTTCTTCATTTCCTGGAATCCTAGAGTGACCCGGTATCCAGCAGAACCTCAAGTCTTTGTCTTCAATAACTTTTTCGATTTTTTGTATGTACGAATTTCTTGATTTCCCTGACTCCAACGCTTGAAGGGAGCTGGCTGAGTCACTGAAAATTACAGACCTGGTTTTAGCACGATGAGCTGCATGGGCCAAAGCTGCAGCTTCCGCCGTGAACACTGAACATTGTTCAGGAAGACTTTGTTCAATTCTAATGCCAGGTCCAATAACTCCATACCCCACTTTTCCTTCTGCAAGTGATCCATCTGTGTACCAATGGTCAAAGTTTTCATAATTTTCCGAAACTAGTCGGCGGAAAATATCCTGTGCCAGATGAGGTGTTTGTCCAGCTCTGATTTTTGATTTTACAGTCCAGTCTATAAAAGGTTTTTTCTTGTTCCACGCTCTGTGGAACATTGTATGCAGTTTACTTAATTTTGGCAATGGTTTTCCTGTTAGCGTCTGGAATAAAGTATCGGCTTTGACCCATATATTGCTAGTTCCGCTTGCAGATTTTTCAAGAGTTGCACACGCTTTTTTGATGATTGTCAGTGTTGCTGCGTGCTGAAATGGGAGGCATCCACTTTCCACCATCAGAGAAAGTATTGGAGATGTTTTTAGAGCACCAGATGCTGTTCTGACAACTTGATTGTATACGGGAGAAAGTTTTTCTATATTTACATTTCCTAATAGTTCCATTCCGTAAAAAAGTTTCGAAATTACAATCGAGTTTCCAATATACAGCAATGTTTTCCGATCCGCACCTTTCGATATAGCCTTGAGTAGGTTTAGTCGACTTCCGCATTCTTCTTTTACGTGCTTCGTATATGCATTGAAGGTGCATTTCCGGTCAAATAGCACTCCAAGGATTCTTGTTACCTTCGGTTTATCTAGCTCATTGTCGTTTAGAATGATTTTGGCGCCCTCAAGATGCCATCTACGGTGACGCTTTAGTTTGCAGCAGTGCATTGTGGATGATTTAGAAGAAGATAAGTCGAACCCGATATCTGTAGCCCATTTGTCTACTAGATTAACCGCTTTTTGGAGTCGTTTTCTCAGGTAACTGACGCGTTTTCCTGCAGCCACTAGGATTATATCGTCTGCGTACAGAAAGACTTGCACATTCTTTGGAACGATAGAAAACACCGAGTTCATAGCCAATAAGAACAGGGAAACTGATAATACAGACCCTTGAGGAACTCCATTTTCCAGGTGTTTAGACTTTGATAGGGCGCCTGCAAAACTAACCCTGGCTGATCGGTGCTGAAGAAAATTGTTGAGGAATTTGTTCATGTTTGTTCCAAGATTGTTCTCGATGATAGTATCTAAGATGTTTCTGTGCCAAACTTTATCGTAAGCCTTCTTAATGTCAAGGGTGACGACTTCGCAGTGTTCTCCTTTCTTCGCCGCTTCCGTGATGAATTCATCTAGTTCGGCGAAATAGCAAGTAGTGCCTTTTCCTTTGCGGAACGCGAACTGACGCGGGTGGAGTCTTTTGTTGAACTCAAAGAAATCCATCAAGCGGCGGTTTACCATCCTTTCCAATGTCTTGGCCATGCAACTAGTCAGTGAAATGGGGCGAAAACCATTAGCACCATTTGCAGATTCTCCCGGTTTTGGAATTGGAATAATAATGCTCTCCTTCCATGTCAATGGGATATCCCCAGTCATCCAGATATGGTTGAAGGCTTCGAGGAGGGTTAGTTTACAGTGAAAAGGCAGATGTTTTATCATGGGATAACCTA
Source organism: Aedes aegypti (assembly GCF_002204515.2). NCBI lineage: Eukaryota > Metazoa > Arthropoda > Insecta > Diptera > Culicidae > Aedes > Aedes aegypti. The sequence continues at coordinate 283,861,448 of NC_035108.1, read as the reverse complement.
TGTTGTCCACGCCCGTTGAAGTTCCATTTGCGCTTTCAAGAGCTTGAAAAAGTTCTTGAATGGAGAACTTTTGGTCCATAGGAGAGACGTCGTTTGAAATGAGATTAAGTGGGGTACCTTCTCTTAACAGTTTCTTCCGCAAGAACTCCTCGGAGTATCCTTCATTAGCCGACGTAGAAGCGAAAAATTCTACAAGAAAGTCGGCTATAGCAGTAGGGTTGCTATTGTGTTCTCCGTTGATTATCATTCCTAGTTTATTAGTGCGCCTTTTACCACTGAGTTTGTTAAAGCTTTGCCATAGCTGTGAAGTACTAGACTTAGTTGTGAATATTTCCTGAAAACTTGTCCAGGAATTCGTTCCGTGCTTCTTTACCAGGACTGTCGTCTTTCAGCTTTCGCAGTTTTCGCAGGGCTTTTCTTCGGTTTTTCACAACTTGCTTAACTTCATCGTTCCACCAAATTTGTCGTTTCTTCCCGGGCATACCTTTAGTTCTGGGAATGGACTCCAATGCTGCTTCGTGAATGGCCTGTGTAATTTCTTCTATAGAGGTGACGGTGTTTGGAGGGATTTTATTAGCCACTATTGTTTCAAATTTTCCCCAGTCAGCATCCTTGTAAATCCATCTTTTCGTATATTGGATGGTCGGGAGCGGATTGTTCAATTGAATTGAAATTAGGAAATGATCACTTCCATGTAAGTCGTCGTCGCAGATCCAAGAAAACTTGGATGCGAGACAATTAGAGAAAAACGAGACGTCGATTGCAGAAAACGTCCCCGAAGAAGCATGATAGTGCGTTGGTGAACCGTTGTTGAGTGATATGAGATTGTTATCAACTGCCCATTCCAAGAGAGATCGCCCGCGATTGTTAGAACGTGAACTACCCCACACTTCGTGAGAAGCATTGAAGTCGCCACACAAGAGAAATGGCGGCTCAAGGGATTGTACAATATCAGTCAACTTACTTGTGAGAGCGTCACTACTTACGGATTGTGGGACGTATATTGACACTATTGTGAGGTTCCACGGTTTACCTATTCTTGCGATACATACGAGAAGATCAGATGCAAAGTTGATGAATTCGTGAGGAATATCACGACGAACGCCAAGCCCGCTGATACCGCTGCCCATGCTTTCCGGTCGATTGCGGATCGACCATGCGTAGTTGTTGCTGAGTAGGTTATTTGTTCTGGTTGTCATCATTTCTTGAAGACAAATTATCGCTGGATTGCTGTCATCGACGATTTTGCGGAGCTCAGCATAGTTCCGCCATACACTTCTTATGTTCCACTGTAGCACAAAAGTTTGATTGTTTCCTCCAGATGGGTTTGATGATTCCGATTCTGCTACGGAATGGATATGTTGGTTGATGGGAGCTAAATTAGCATCGTTTGGTGAAGAGCGAGATGTCGATTGTCGAGAGGTTGCTGTGGAGAATGCTGCGGCATCATTTGAGCTTAGAGAAGAAGATATGATGTTACTTGCCTGAGACACAGACAAGCTCCCCGCACCAGCTGCCGCCACAGGCTCAATCCATGAACTGGGAACATCTGTGGTCAGGGCCAGTGCAGGGACTTGTCGGGGGTTTACGGACCCCACTCCGACGCCTCCTGAACTTGAATTGATTATCCTAATATCTTGGTTGACGGGATTGGCATCGGTTGATGAAAAGCGAGATGTTGATTGTCGAGAGGTTGCTGTGGAGAATTCTGCGGCATCATTTGAGCTTAGAGAAGAAGATATGATGTTACTTGCCTGAGATACAGACAAGCTCCCCGCACCAGCTGCCGCCACAGGCTCAATCCATGAACTGGGAACATCTGTGGTCAGGGCCAGTGCAGGGACTTGCCGGGGGTTTACGGACCCCACTCCGAAGCCTTCTGAACTTGAATTGGTTATTCTAATGTCTTGACCACCATTGATTGGTGATATTTGTTGGTTGTCACTTGAATTGTTTATCCTATTTGTTCGATAGCTACCCTTGATTGGTATTGACTTCTGTCTGGCAACGGTCGATAGTTTCGCACTTGATTCGTTTCTGTTTATTATTTTACTGTTTTGGCTAATTTGGTCAGAATTTGGATTGTATGTATGAGAGGAGTTTGGTGTAGGGTTTTTGGGATTATTGAGGGAAGGATGATCTAAAAGCTGTATCGTGTTTGTTGAAAGAATGTCATTGGTTCTTGAAGAACTGGAGCCGGCCGAACAGTAGGGTCCTCCATCTACGGGTTGGGGTATGGCGTCCCGGATGGATTTTCCTTCCTGTTGCGCTTCTTTTAGAAGTGAGTGTGGTACTGCACATTCGCACTCCTCAAACCGGCTGTGTTGATGACCTAACAGAAATTGATTGGAGTTTACTGTATGCTGCTGATTGTTTGCGGTGCATTCGATGGTTGATCGTAACGCTAAATTATTGGGTTCTACTTGGTCCATAATCGGTGGAGTTGGAAGAGTCACAATGCATTGGATCGTCTGTTTCGGATGGGTCTACCGCTTCGTTTCTGGATTTATTGATGGTGTTTCTGGTCAAGATGGGACTTCTCACTGTGTTTGGTTGTTTTTTCGGTGGTGGGGACATATTTGACCTGGAGGCACGCTCATTGTCATTTTCATTCGAGGGAGTTGTTCGTTTCGTTTTATGCTTTTTGTTGTTGCTCTTTGAGTGACTCGGTTCACTGCTCTGCGAGTTAGTTCTAGCTCTCATTTTTATATCCTCGATGTACTTTTTCATGCCTTGGTTTCCCGCCTCTAACTTGGCGATCCTTTCGTCTCGTTGTTTCAAGTCAGCGAGCAACTCCTTTATTTGAGTATCTTTCTCAGCGTTCTTGGTAACGATATCGTTAAATTTGGCTTCCAATACTTGAGTGACATGAGCCAGACTACTTTCAAGTTCTTCAATTTTTTTCTGTTTCTCCGCAAGTTGGGTCGATAAATCACTTAGTTTTATCTGATCCAGTCGCGGCTGTGCAGCAATCCGAGCATAACTGCCATTTCCCGCCTCAACACGCTTTCTCGCATCAGCCTCTGTCAGGTTGCAGTCGATTTTTGTTTTGATGACCTCCATCTCTTTTTTGTATATTGGGCATTGTCGACTGGTGGGTCGGTGATCTTTTTCGCAGTTTCTACAAAAAGGGGCGTCTTCGCATTTTTCTCTTTCTTCGTGATCCTGCGAGCAGTTGTAGCAGCGTTTGGAATTCGTACAGCTCAAACGAGGATGTCCGTATTCAAAGCAGCTGAAACATAACATCGGGTTTGGGTAATATGGGCGTGTTTTGAAGTTGAGTACTCCAATTTTAACGTTCGCGGGATATACGCTCTTGTTGAACGTCAAGATAATGGCTGCAGTTCTATCTTTGTTGCTTTTCAATATCCGACGGGCTTTGATCACTCCTTGGCTGCTTAGGTTCTCCACAATCTCTTGTTCGTCCTTTTCTATCACGTCATAGGCGGAAATCACACAGCGGCTAATGTTAAGCGTTGGATGCAACACTACTGAAACTTCAGTTCCGTCACAGAGATGCGTCATCTTCAAGAGTTTTTCAACTTGTGCAGGCTTCCGGGTCCGTATAACATACTTAGTACATCTGCTTACACTTCTGGAGTCTTCTATCGGTCCTGCCCAGTCTTCAAGGCTTTTCCCAATGATGAACGTTTCAATTGGGAGATTTGTCCCATCTTTACCGGTCATTAGCAAGGTTGTCACAGCACCGAACTCGTTGTGGGGGTCCATATACAACGGCAGAGTTCTTCTATTTGACCCTCCTGGGTCGCCCCCACTGGTGGAGGCCATTCAACACTTAACTTGATACCAACAGCTTCAGCGAGATCAAATACCGCATAAAGTGATAGTGGTCACCCACTACCTACCCCAGCGCGGAGGGAATTGGAAATTAGGAATTGGAAAATCTGACCCTACCTTTTATAACGATGCTCTTCTGGTGACTCAGTAGCGATCAAGTTCGTCGCTTATCGCCTACAGATGTCTTCTTGCACTCTACTTCTTGCACTTCACAACCACTATAGCATTAAGGAGTAGCTTGGTCCTTCGTAGTTCACATACACGGCATGCACAAGGTGGGGACGCTTTGTCCCCCAAACAGGTGGTTTACAATACCCCGACACTTTTCACGCGTATGATCGCCTGGTACGACAGGTAACCCCGCTCGCGAATAAAATCGCGGTTAGAGGTGGCAAAACTTCGCGGTTAGGTTGACCAATAACACTAAACTCACGAAATCCTTTCGTCGGAAGGCGTAGCGCTAGCGCTCCGAGATATTAACGAGGTACGAACCAACAGGGGTCTTAGCTCCGATTTATTGAAGAACGACCGTACACTTCGGTTGCTCGACACGAACTGAAAGTAATATTAATGCAGCAGTACAATTCATAAAGTGATGTTAGTGCATTGATACATTTGTAATGTAGGGTTAATGCTTTATTGCTTGACAGCTCTTGAAAATTGTTGAATAAAAGCAATGTTGCATCAATGGTGTTGATATGCAGTAGAATACGTGCAATGTTATAATGCTTGTGGTTACTTGGGAGTTGTCCAAAATTGCAGATAATTAATAACCATATTTATCATCAAACGTTACAACTTCCTACAACTGATGTTGGTGGTTTGTAGATACAGCGGGGATTCGCTGGTTGGAACACGACTGCCTTCTATCTAACGTATGCGACTTGTTAGATGGAACGACTGACAGCTGGTGAAAATGCTTCAGACTAACGCATCTGGAACGCAAATCGTCACCAAACGCACATACACATACACAACTGTTCTATATATGGAGATTCCAGCTTGAATTCAGTGGCAAATTAAGCCAATATATTACCTTACAAGCTGGGAAACTTGCATGCAAGTTGGCTGAAAAAGTCATTTTTTGCATTTTCAACAGTCAATATCTCAAAAACTGGACGTGCTATAATATTTCTGAAAACGGCAATGGATTCAGCAACCCTTAATTAAGTGAATAGCGATATTTTGGTGCTAGAGACAAAAACGTGTTCCGCAGTGTAATGAATAACCCCAAACCTATCTGGAAACGTAAGAAGGGTTCTGCTCACCAACGATGGATAAATTTAAGTTTTTCGAAATAGTAGCAGTTTTTCTTTTTAATTTTTTTCTTCTACAAATATTTTGTATAATTAGGTGAAGGTAAGTGATATAAAATTTAAAAACTCAATGTAATGTCAAGCATAAATTTTTAAGCATAATTTTCAAAACTGCTTCTATTTTGAACAATTCCACATTTCGGCAGGGGTTCAGAAAAAAATCCACATGCGATGCTCTGCCGTGAATCGCAAGTCAGTCCCATCTGCATTTTCGTCAAAATTGAGTTGAGTTCAGTTTTCAACATCTCCTCCAACGCTCTTTCAGCTACACTAATGAAATAATATAATTTGTTCGGAAAAATTAGGAAAAAACAGCAAGTCAAATTGTCCCATAATGAAAAGTAACCGCATATCAGTCCCACTACAGACTTTCGCACCGTGGAACACAAAAATGTAATTTGTTTTGATCATCTTTGATTGATTGGAACATCTTCCAATCCTCTGGAATTTTTTGAATATTCGTAACGAAAACGAATTTGAAAACTTCACAGTCTATTATCTCAATGCCTACTTTTTACAGATGGGACTGACTTGCGATTCACGGCAGTACTATTATTCAAAACAGCACTGCCCATAACCACATAACAGTCACATTCGACAATTTTGACAAATTGGAGTTAATACCATGGAGAGTCATCAAATGATAAATACTTTCGATCAACTTAATGAAATCTGTGAGATTTTTAAAGAAAATTCAATAAAGTTGGTTTGTCACATTGGTAATTATAACCGCATAACAGTCACATTGAGATTATAAAGGAGACTCGTAATGTAATAGCAATGAAATTTCTATCGGAATTATTTTCTGACTATTCACCTAGTATGCGATATGATAAAATGCACACTTGGTATTCCATTTACTCAATGCCTACTTTTGTCGAATGTTACAAATATGCAGTTATGGGCAGAGCACAGAGTGTACATATGAAAAAAAAGCGAGATTGAACAACTGAGAAGCAGGCTTTATCCCAATGAGGATGTAATGCCAAGCCAAAAAATAATAGTATTAAAAGTTTTTCAAAGGAAAGGCTAAAAGTTTAACATGACAAATGCTAACAAATTGAAAAACTCATATAACTGTATAAAACCAATATATCGTCAAAATCCAAAATGGCAGCCTTTTTTCACTCCTAATGATAGTCTTAAATTACTCGTTGTATTCATCCGACACCAGAAAAGAACCAGCGGTTGAAACTGTTTTATTTTGTTGTATACATAATGCCACTGTTTAAAATACTGAAGATAACACGCCATGCAAACATCAAGTATGCGATGTAAACAGGAAGTCATGTAAATTTAAAATTAAAATATTGTAACTTTGTATTATATGTCAAATAATCTCACAGACTGCTTCTGGATTACATGACATGTTATCGAAGTTTACATAATATATGATCGAAGCTTACATGCCGCATCATGTAAATAACGATGACATGTTACGCTAAATCTTGTGCATCACATATCATACAAGTTTAAACGTTTCGTTTGGGGATATTTACAATGATTGCACTCGCCCTATTATTTCAAACATAATGCCATTGCTCACCACAAATAAAAGTTCTGAAATTTACACCAAACGTAAATATGAAAACGAGTAAAATTATACTACATTTCATATAATTTTACAGGTAAGAATTTCTTCCATGTAATATTGCATACGAGCTCTACACTGAATCCAATATGAAATTTTCAAAAACGAATTGAAAAATGTGGTGAATGTTATTACAAGCACTTCGATGTAACATTTTTCAACCAGCTGCTCCCTCTCAGTTTATGTTACCTTCGACCTTAGATGAAATTTAAAAAGATGGATAAATTCAAAAATACCACCCTTTTTAACTTCAAATGAAAATTTTGTTTGATTTCTCTATCCATACAATGTCGTTGAGTATGCTATGTGTTTCAAAGGAAATGATAGACATATCATGTGAAGAAAAATCTAGGTTTAATTAAAATTGAGTGTTGTTTTCGCAAAAGCTTACTCGTTTAAGATACGTCCACCAATTTTAGTTAACTAAAACCACAATCACAGTTTGTTTCAATTCAAGAATTAAAATTTCTCTTGAAATGCTCAAAATGAAAGCAATTTTAAAAAGGTATAACATTAAAATCGGTATTTTGGAAGACGTTGCAAGAGTCTATTTGAAAAAGTTACTGAATACATCTTGTTAAACTTGACTTCAACGCTGTTTGCAGAGAAATTCAAGTTTATTGGAACGGGAATGAAGCTTTATGGGCTTTTGAGTATGTAACGGAAACTAGGTAAGTAGCAAATACGTTTATTGATACCTCTTTGAAACCATTTTCGGAAAACATCTCTTTGAAAGATGTTTCACGGGCTACTTGGGACGCTTCTTTTCTGGTTTAACCACATTCTAGCAAACAGAGACAAAAACTGAATTTCAACGATAACGGCCTGGTTTTAGCGAGAATTACTTATCGTTAAACAAGGTAACTTGCAACAGGGGTGAAACTTGCAACATATCGACATCGAATTAACGTTTTGTTGAACATTTTAAATTTATTACACCGGTTATTGACATTAGATTTAAAATTGAAAAATTGGGCGAGGATTTGAGTATTGTATCTATTCTGGTTCGTAAATTATATCACATGTTTGATCGTATGAACCCAAGGCCTAGTACCACACAAACGGCAGTTGCTATCAGTTACAGTATTTAATAGTGTACAAAATGACGAGATAAAACATTGGTAATTTTATTTTTAAACACTAAAAAATATCAAAATCGTTTTGGACTACCCATGTAGGGTAACTTGCAACAGCAATTTCAATTTCAATTGCTCTATATTTCTTGCCACTTGTCATTGAAAAAACAAGAAAAGGCTAAATTATTTGTATAATCGCGTTACAATTGTGTATTAGCTAATTATTTACCCATTTGGTTCAGAATATTAGAACATTTATGTAAACCACAATATTATTAGATTTTTTTTCGTGAAAACCGTGAATAATTTCTGCATTAAAGGTAACTCGCAGATCTGGCACTGTGGACTTTCTGCATAAAATATGATGTCAAGTTATGTCAAAAGACCAACAGAGGCAATTTCCAAACATAGCATATAAATCTAAGAGAGAGGAGACAGCTGGCTTAGATTGCGAGCTCCCAAAAGTCAAGGGAACCTGTCATCAACTGTCACTGAAAAACCGCACATTCAAAGGGCAAAGCGTAAAAAAAACGCCAAAATTCAGTAAATGTAATTAAATTTCTAGGTTTTTTTCGATGATTTCACATTTTAAAAAGTTGAGTACTTAAATATAGTTGTGTGATGGCAAAGTAGTATTGATTTTTTTGATATTCCTATCCTTTCAATAGTGCACAACAAGGAGTGAATATTATTTTTACCAAGATAAGGTGATAAGGCCGTTGTGCACTACACAAGAATTAAAGAAAGAAGTCAATGAAGGCTAGAAAGTATGCCAACTGTCAGTGAGCTGTCTCCTCTCTCTCAGGTCCGGATCAATGAGGTCCGGTTCTCGTTGTGATAAATAAAAAATAAAAACAAAATAAGCGTTGTGAAAAAAAAACAAAGGATCGTGTCCGGTTCGCGTAGTGACTGAACTTTCGGTATCGATCATCCGTGGAAATGAACACGTATTCATTTCAAATCACATCTTTATTGTTTACCAAAACGAATCCTTTCCCATATCCAAACCAAAGACAAAATATAGTCCTCCATGTCCCTTGCAGTTGCCCAAAATTTTATGGCACATAAGGTAATAGAGCAAAATATAGAATGCCGTAAAAAGTGAACTGCGATCTGCCTTGGGTACTTTTTGCAGTACCAAGGAACAAAATGCAATACTAGAAGTGGTACCCAATCTGAGCCCGAGTGGGATGGACCTGTCCAAACTCCCACTGTTATCTTGTTGGAGTGCAGAGGACTCCTCGGCTTCTATAAAGCAAGTTACACTTCAACACTTCCCTCCCGTCCCAAATTGACCTGCATTCGTACGAAGCCGGCGCCGTTATTGTTTGTTGTAATAATGTGAGCACCAGTACTTACACATTGAAGATGATACTGCTCCTGAGTAGAGTTGGTTCCCTGTGTGAGTACAGCTGTTCTTGCAATAACGAAGTAGCAACTGCGGGCGGTCAATCATGGTCATGCTCATGCTGCAATTCAATCAATAGTAATTATTCTTCAAGGACTAGATTATTTTTTTCTGATTATTGACATGCTTTCACTGTAGTAAATTGATCATAAAATCGCGGATTAGTTAAGTTTTCGACAGTTGACTTTAGGCAGCCTTATGTGTTGCATTCTATCCCACATCTGGTGTAGCATGAAAAATATATATGTTTAGTCTCTTTTGATCACAAGAGTCTTCTTCTTCTTCTTTCTGGCGTTACGTCCCCACTGGGACAGAACCTGCTTCTCAGCTTAGTGTTCTTATGAGCACTTCCACAGTTATTCACTGAGAGCTTACTATGCCAATGACCATTTTTGCATGTGTATATCGTGTGGCAGGTATGATGATACTCTATGCCCTGGGAAGTCGAGAAAATTTCCAACTCGACAAGATCCTCGATCGGTGGGATTCAAACCCACGACCCTCATCTTGGTCATGCTGAATAGCTGCGCATTTACCGCTACGATTATCTGGGCCCTTCACAGGAGTCTTATTTATAATGAAACGACCACCGCGTGGTTTGGTATTAGATTTTGGTTCATCTGAATCCCTAAATTTTTCATTCATATAGCTTTGAAGTTGAAAAGCATTGCAAATGACCCCTTTGGACGGTACTCTTTCCCCGAAGAATATTTGACTCGGCTGTAAAAAAAAAGTTAACTACTGTGATACGTTACAAGTTTTTTTGTAAAACTTTGTTATTTTTCTGAAATAAGCGATTGAGCTCAAATTGGCATTATGAACCTTCTTCCCCTACACATTCGCAACATTAAGCTGCATTCGATCGCTGCACGACTCCATTGCAAATGCACTGGTCTTCCTGCTGATGCTGCTGACCATTCCAAAGATTGACGATAAATGTCGATTCCGATGCAGAGATAATGATGTTTCAGTCGCGTTTGCTGTGACCACCATCGGTTATCGATGGTGCAATCTTATACACAGAATCTTACGGTCACCATTCTGGGCACCCGTTAGATGGTGGTAAGTATGATGAACTTAATCGAGAAAACCATTGGAAGCGTGTCAAATCGTTGAAGAAGTGCGTTAACCGTTCTAGTTTGGTGCAATTCAGACTATTAGCACTGCTCTATCTTTGTCAGCACATTTGCACATATCTTTTGAGTGATTAATAATGTTCCAGATAATGTACGGTTCTTACAGAAATTTGCTTCTGTCAGGGGGGCAACGACAGTTCGCAATTTCCTGACATTATCATAATTCATCATTGCGAATGATTTGGCAGAAATTGACCAACCGGTGGACCCAATAATGAGATTTCGTTTTGGCTGGATAATTATCGGTTGGGCAATGCAATCTCGAAAGATAAGTGACTAACTGGTCGTGTCCCGGAACGAGGCGTTAATGGATGGTTGCTCAGTGGGAGAAAATTATAGGGTCTGCGAAAGAATTTCTTCCGGTCGTTATGTCCAAGTCGAAGGGTCATTCAAATGGCTGGAGTTTAGCCAGAATTGATTCAGAGGTCGGAAACGGAGTGAATTATAATATATTGAGGAATTAAACTATCATGACGAACGCATTTGGTGGATTGATGAAGAAATTTTCAGCAGATTCTTGCAAGATATTGGGCGATAGAAAAGATGTGACTCTTTTAACGTATCTGATACGAGTATTGGAAACTCCTTGCAGAATCATTGGTAAATTCAAACCAAGCGTTTTAGCATCATATATACAGAATCAACCTACTAAGTACCTTTCGTCTCAGGCACTTATGAATATCTTAGGATCCAACTATGGTATATGTACCAATTATCAACGTGTCAGGTGAATTGGCTCGGCAGTCTTATGTTAAAAAGTATTCAGTCGTTAATTCTCTGTACCAATTATCGCTTCTCTAGGATTGTTATGTCTATTACGGCTTAAACCAACCGACGGTGTTTTTGAAAACAAAAGCCCTTAAATTTGTAGAACCAAAAGTGAAAACTAATGGAATAGTTCTGGTGGGCTTCGATCCCACGACTCCCAATACGCTAAACTGGGCGCGGTAATCAACTACGCTAACCACTAGTTTTACCAAATTAGTATGATAGTGTGGCCTTACACAGAACACATCGATATAAGAAATTAACAAAATGTATGAAATGATAATAAAAGAAAGTGAAAAAAAACAAGTTTCAGATTGTGCAAATAATTGATTTTCCCATGCTGATCGTAGTGATATTTGGTCGGTGTGCAGACAGAATGGACCAAGTGTTTTTAATGGTTTTAGGAAAACATACCCCAAGCATTCAAAATAACAAAATATTTGCATTATTTTCTGTAATAATGCAACTTATATATTTGATTATACACCTGTATTAAGATAGAATCGGTAAAATCAGAATTGATGGAGTTCTTAACGTATCTTTACAACGAAAAAATATCATCTAGTCCGGTCTGTCTGAACACTGACCATTTCACACTCGAATGAGCATGAGAAAATGAAAAAATTGATTTGCTACCAACCTGAAACCAAAACCCGCCCACAACCCATGAATCAAAACCAGTGGCGAAACATGTGTACATAAATCCACCCAGAAATGCAATGCCCCAAACTGTGTTTCTATATGCCTTCACGTGCTGCACGTGGTAGCTGATACAATCCAGAACGATTGTTACATCAACATCAGCATCATCATTAACGTCAAACTTTTGCACTTTTGCTTGTTGTCGCCGGTAAAGATGCTGCGCCTTCCGGCGTCGACATCAGCGTAGCCGTCTCCTTCAAGTACTTCTCGTGTACTTTCTGCAGCCATGCTGCAATACTACGGTAGGAGAGAAAACCAGGTTCGGTCCTGGAAGGGTAATGCACGACACACTGCCTTATGTTTGGTTTGCACGCGTCCGGGTGTTTCGTTTGAAGAAGTTGAGTTGTTTGATGCAGCTAGCAGTTAAGAGCCTGCCAGTTGTGTGAAGTTCCGGGCACCGACGACGATGTTTCTGTTAGGAACGTGTGAAGTTTTACAAAAGGCAAACTGCCACAGGATGAATGGAAGGTTCAACTAGAATGTTCATACTTGTCCTCATCAATTTGTCGCACATTACGCCTTACTTTGTCTCAAGGAAATTATACCGGTGAATAATCTTGTATCTTTATGAAATCATAATTTAACCATAGTTAATTGTTGTTGACTTGAACCAGCTCAACTCCACTACCCCTAACGTTAATACCACGAATTGATCCCGTAAGACAATACTCCGAATAGTTTAGATGACAGTGAAAAATTAAAAATCGTTTCTTTAAATTTACAGGGTAATGAATGATGATTACGTTGACTTCACGTGCGACCATTTCACAGAATGTACCTTTCGCCAGAAAGCCATTCGCCAGAAAGCGCCATTCCCCAGAATGGGCCATCCCATCCCCTAGTTTTTTTTTTCAGAAAAATTAAGTTTTCGTATGTAGGAGAAATTACCGAGTCAAAGCGTTAAAAAAAAATATGAGATTATGGTCCGGTGGATACTATCTACAGTTGACTTAGTAAGCAAGCTTCGAATATCCGTATTAGGTAGTGTGGTTTTAGTATTCTAATTCTAGAACAAGGTACAAATGTCTTCCTCGCGGTTAAAAAAAAATCGACTTCTCGGGCATTCAATGATCAACATTTGTATTTGTTTCAGTATGAATTGAACTGACACAATAGAATAACAATTTCATTCATTAAAAGCTGCTCTTCTACGTATGAGAGATTTTGCTTACTGATGTAAATATCTGAGATTCAGCATGACGGATAAAAAGGTTTTTTTTTTTAAATAAGTTGTACAGGGAAATATGGTTTGGAAGACTTCACAAGAGATTCTCCCTTCTTTTCAACATGAGCTGTTCCTTAAATTACACAATTAATGAATGATCATGTAGCCAATTCCCGCCTAAGAAAACTTGCTGTTATAAGGTTTTATCGTTTTGAAGTTTACGTGTCAAATGTACAAATTGAAGTTGAAACTGCGAAAAAACCACGTGCTCTGGTGGGGATCGAACCCACGACTCCCTATTCGCTAGATGGGCGCTTGAACCTACAAGCTGCGGAGCCCCCCGACGCTCGAAGGCTAACTGAACTCGATTACCCCAAAGCACATGGGATCATCATTTCGCAGTCTAAACTTCGTTCGGATATTTGAAACATACATCGTCGGTTTCTCTTCGCTGTTTCAATTTCAATTTGTATATTTGACACGTGTTTCGTCGTGTACAGTCACCCCACAGTTATGGATCAACTGAGGGTCATATTAAGGAATAAATATGAATAAAAATCATGGTGACGCTGTACAAAACAAAATAACCCCACTGCACAATATAGTTGTTTTTTGGGAATACACATCAAAATTCGCAATTATTCACGAAAAATCGTCGAGTTCTTTGGGGTCATGCACAAATTACGTCACGCTCTAAGGGGGGGGAGGGGGTCGAGTCAAGCGTGACAAGCCTTACAAAATTTTCGGAGGACTCATACAAAAAGTGTGACAAAGGGGGGGGGGGTCGAAAAAGTTGAAATTTAGCGTGACATAATTTGTGTACCATCCCTTTTGAAATTTCAAACGTTGTCCATTCCACAGATGTGGATCAGTGAAAGAGGAGGGTCCTTATTATGGATCAAATCGACTCATATTATGGATCAGAACCAGTAGCGTAGCAAGGGGGGTGCGGTAGGTGCGGTCCACACCGGGCCCCAAAATCGCAGTGCGGCATGTTTTTTATAAAACTCACAATTTGCAAAACCTCAAAAAGAAAACGAGCAAGGCAAGCATAAGTTTTGGAGTAGCCTTGGATCAGCGATGTATAGAGGCCCCCATGATTAACTCTTATTTTAATACTTTATGGCTAGGTTTCGAGTGTGCCCACTGGGCCCCAGTGGGACCGTAGCTTTGAGCCCTCACATTTTAGTGGCCTTATTGAATGCATGAGAGAACTGAGCCTTCTTATTGCTTAACGCGGCCCTTGAGTAGGCTCAGATACCTATTTTAAAGATGTTAATTCTAGTAATAACTTTGAACTAATAAATATTATCTAATGAATTTTGATTTCCAATCAAATCTTCCCTAGCATTGGTGAGCTTTGAGCTAATACACATATCTATAAGATCTGAAGTTCCCCATTGTTATGTATTTTAGAAATGATACAAAAACCTTCTCAATAGTATAAGCATGAATTAAAGGCTTTTCATTTTTATTTTTATTTCTACGTATGAGATGTTTTCAAGATCATGAAGTTAGTAGAATGAGTAAGTCAAAGATTCCAATTATATATTTACTATTAAGGCTGATGCAAATATAAATTTTATTTCATGTATGAGACCACTTGGGAAGCCCAAGACGGGGCAAAGTATTTAGGGTACAAACAAATAAAATACAAAACATATTACATTTTTTTAATTGGAAAGTGACTAAAAAGTAATGTTATGCTTTTTGTGTTTTAGGTTGTTCTCTGGGTCGTTGTTTCATGGGGTTCTTTTACTTTGAATACCGTTGATGCCCTAAAAGAATAAAACAGAAAAAAAAATCTTTTTTTCTCCCCTTCAAAATTTTTGAATTGTTAAATGGAAAAATTATATTTGTATCAGCCTTATCTCAAAACCAATCATTTAGAAAGTACTTTTCCAGCGTTTCTGCTATAAAGTATACCAATGATTGGTTGAAATTGTCCTAGGAAGAATTTTGATGATTCCTCGACGGGTTTCACTAATAGAAATAATAAACCATAAGAATAATGTCGCTGGTGTTCCCTTTGTTCTCGCACAGAAACATGTTGGGTACATAAAGCCTGTCCACGTTAAATTTTGGACACCCAAATAATGGCAGCAAAAAAAAGTTACTCATAATTCAACAAAAACAATTGTTTATTTCAGAATAAAAGAGTTATATCTACAAAATAAACAGTTGACAAGGATGTTAATCCTTCTTTCTGTAAAATTCTCGAACTTTCTGTGGTACACCCGCCATCCGTGTCCGAAATTTATCGTGGACAGGCTTTAAGTGTCAAAATGCATACCTATCTCCACCAGCAAAAGATGTTCCTATTGCGACGCCAGCGACATTCTTCTTCTATTGTTTCACTAAATACTCTACAATGACTCCTCCATCAAACTTATTGAAAATCAAAATGCCAATCAAAGGTATTATTTTTTAAGACATCCAAAAATATCTATTTAAAATCATCCGAATTTATTATAAGATGATCTAAGAAAATTATCAGGATATTTCTTTAAAAATTTATATGAAATTTTAAAATGGATTTCACCAAATTTTTTTATAAAACGTATACAGAGTTTCCTCCAATATATCGTTGAAAAAACGAGACAATACTTCCCAAAATCGTTAGGAATTGTTTTAGGAGCAACTTTAATAACAAATCCAAGCAACTTTTTCATGTGCTTTTATGTAAAAACTCTACAGCATATTAAGCGCAATATCACCAGGATTTTTTCTAGTAATTTCTGAAAGAATTGCTACGGGCGTAAAACCACTATAATTAAACTAGTAATAATCTATCTGCCGTTCTTTTTTGGACGTCAATTCATGAAGTGATTCTTAAAGAAATTACCACGTAAATTTCGAAAATTTCTATCTGGATGTAATCATGGATTCGTCAAGTTTTCCTACAGGAATTATGCTAGGAATTTATCAAGATTTCGACCAAGAACTCCACTCTCCCTGAATTTTCCCCAGAAAACCACTGAAGGGATCTCTTGGCGAACCCTTGGTCAAGAAATCCAGTGGCTCTACGATTTCCTGAGGATTTATCAGAAGATTTTTTTTCTGGTATTCATCTAAAAAGTTTGCGAGAATTCCTCAGGTAATTGGACTGGAATAATCCTTATGGATTCGTTTCCTATTTTTTCCAGGGAACCCTTCTTGGATTCCTCCGTTTCTACAAGGAGTTCCTCAAGTGATAGAAGCAATAATTTCCCCAGAAACTCTTTATCGATTCTAACAGTTTTGCTTTCAGAAACTGTTCTCAATACTCTTGCAAGATTGCATAGAACGTTCATAGAATTTTCAAAAGAAAGTCCACGAATTTAAGTTAATTCCAGGAGAGTTCCAAGAAAATGTTTTTACTTCAGAAGTATCTCTGTATGTGTGTGTTTTTAAAAGATATATACCAAAATATTCTTCTAGGATACCTCTATAAGTTTCGCTGAAAATTGCTCATAAACTAACATCAATGATAAAATCAAACATTTTATCTTGATTACCTCCAAGATTTGCATAAAAAACCACAACAAATAATTTTCCAGTAATTTGCGCAACCCTAGAATTTCTGAAATTTGTCCAAGATCTCACTGCATATTTTCCTATCCACTGTTCTACGATTTTGTGCAAGAGATTTCAAATAACTCAACAAGGAATAACCGTAAGCATACTATTTCTTTTTCATCTTCTTGGAAGAACACTAAGCTGAGAAGCAGGCTCTATCTCAGTGGGGCCGTTAACCCACTGAGATAGAGCCTGCTTCTCAGCTTAGTGTTCTTATGAGCACTTCCACAGTTATTTACTGAGAGCTTTCTTTGCCAAAGTTGCCATTTTTGCATTCGTACATCGTGTGGCTGGGTGCGATGATACTCTATGCCCAGGGAAGTCAAGGAAATTTCCATTACGAAAAGATCCTGGACCGACCGGGAACCCCTTCAGCATGGCTTTACTCTGAAGCCGCGGACTCTACCCACTTAGCTAAGGAAGGCCCGAGCATTTCTTTATTTCGTTGATTCATAATTGTTGTATGGTTTGCAATGCCCCACAGTTATGAATCAACGATTCTAGGGATATGGATATACACTGGTCCCTCAGTTATGAATCATTTAAGGATCAGCTTAAATTTAAAAAAAAAATATAGAGAGCAAAATAAACAATATTTTTTTAATGAAATCAATGCCAAATGGTAAAGTGGGGTATATACCTGCAGTTCATGCACAATATTATGATTAAATTTGTTGAAAACATTTGAAATTTTCACTTATTTGAACATTGTCTTAAACCACAATTTATGAATCGGCAAAAAAGTTGTCCACAAATATGAACCAATATGAACACGATTTATGAATCAGTTATTTACTTTCAATTATTTTGCAATAAAATGCTATATAGTTCATATGTTTATTAGAACACCGCCTCGGACAACGTTAATTATATCCAGAGGTGAACCGGAACCAAGTATTTCAAGAATCTGCATGACATTGTATGATTTTTAATGTTGCTACTGAGCGGGCTGACCTAGTTAACATAGATTTTGTGGATTTATATGTTTCTGGAGCTTGTTAGTCGGATGATGATGGCAGGTAGTATAATTAGACAATAATTATATCTTGATTGCGGAACTTGTAAATGCTTGACCTTTCGACTGCCTTTACTGCAGTGATGAAAACGTTCGATTTGTGTGTTTAAAATTATGGATCGATTCATGAACGTCCATATCGAAAGTCGAGTCTAGTACACGACACTGAAGACGGCCTTACAGTTGAGGTCGAAATACACGTATCTGTCAAAGGAGACAAACTCTAGTGGAATTAAATGGTATAGTACTAAAATCGGTTTATTCATCTACTCATATCGAATTGCTGTGATTTTCTTGCAAACTACGTGTGTGTTACACATTAAATTCCTTTGTTTTGGTTCATGGATTAATTCATCAACCGATTACAGGGCTTCCAAAATTTTTCCACATAAGTTCCCTATGCTTTCCCTTCAGATTTGTGTGCGTTAACCTATGGACGCATAGATCATCACCCAACACGGATTCAGTGTGTTTTGCTTATGGTGTTGCTTATCAGTAAAAATGATTCTGTGATATTTTGTGACAAGTTTGATAATAATTTTGTCTTCTTAAATCAGCTGATTCATAAATTGTGGGTGATTCAACTGCGTGGGGTTACTGTAATTTTATTTCATACGGACAGAAATAATATTCTAGAGCATGTCTATTATTGCGAATTTTGATGAGTGTTCCCAACGACAACTATATTGTGCAGTGCCAAGGAGGTTATTTTATTTTGTACAGCGACCCTTAGTTTATCCATAACTGTGGGTGTCTGTAAATAGAAAAACAAATGCTGAGTTCGGTGAAACTTTAATAAACCGCCGATGAAAAAAGAAGAGTGTACACTCTTAAAAATAATGGAAATTACTGTGGACGTAATTCATAGTAGACAGAATGACACATGATGTTAATGATAAAACAACACAAAAATGTGTCTTCGAAGATGTATTTAACGAAAAATTTAATTTTACACGTTAAAGGACACGAAAACGATATCACCATGATCGGCATTTCCCGAATCAGACGCTATGGTATTTGAAATGTGACATAAATTCATGTCATTCGGCTCGCTTCTTTTATGTGCATCCAAAAGACGTAAAATCACATGATTTTTTCGGAGTGTGTATATCATATGAACCGTTCATCATCTTGCAATGGATAAAGTAATGACAATTATGAGTACCATTAACTTTTCGGGAAAATAAGCCACTTGCGAAAACGGGATATTCAGGGAACTGGCATTCGCAGAACTGGTGTTTGGGGAAACGGCATTCGGGGAGAAAGTAGCCCAATCCTTATAATCCCAAAATTACCAGGTAGGTGTTCGAGGAATTCTGTAATAAAAATAAAATACTCTCATAAGGAACAGCATGCGTTGAAAGGAATTGCAACTTTCTTGAAGTTAAAAATAGATAAAACAACTAAGAATGTTGTATCAAAATTTATTAGGCAAATGTCTCATAAGAGATGTAGAATATCAGTGTTATATTGTCTCCGCTTTGTGCCCTAACAAAAAGCTTAAAATGAAGCAATTTAGTACTCTTGAAGATGTGAATAGGGGTACAAGTCGACTATTGTGACGGCCATCTTTGAATTCCAGGATGTTTCACCATGAATTTATTAATTAAATTTGACTAGAAAAATAATTCTGGGGAATAGTACTTTCTGGTGAATGGATTTCACGCAAATATCGCACAATCGAATAAAACGCATTTTTTTTTTCGCTATAAGCCCTTTTCAAAAGTTGGTCTCGAAAACTTGTTCATTGAAAACAAAATATCAAATTTGTATCACAAAACTCATAAATATGACATAAGATTACAAACATATTTTTGGCCGCCATTCTATATGGAAACCGCCCATAGTGGCACCCTATGTTGAAGAAAAACAAAGCAGCATTGCATGTTCTACTACAGATGGTTAAAACACCATATTTATCAGTTTTAATCATGATACAACATTCTACAATATTATTCGCTATTATATCAAACAGTGTTTTTGACATTCTGGGTCCAATTGAACGCGATAAACATTTTTCCTGAACCACTAGTAGATGATGTGATGTTTCTTATATGTCAGAGCAGAAAATCCCACATGAAATTGATTTCATATGCGCCTGCTCATGAAACGACCAAATGAGCTCAACTTTTCAGAAAGGCTTTCTCTATCACCAAGGAGTAATCCTGAGGAGTAGCCTGTGGAAGCATACAACTTAATGTTTATCCCATTCTGAGCTAGACCAATGTAATATAGCATGTATTATGTCTTGCGAGTTTTTTTTTTTTTTTTTTTTTATAACATTAATTTATTTCGTGTTCATTGTTACATTTAAGTACATGTCAAGTAAAAACTACCTTATTTTCTAAATTACATTGTTAGCATACATTCAACAAGTTTCCAAACTTTCTTCTGAACATGGTTCTGTTATTCCATCTGATTTCCCTTATCGATTTTTTAAAACAGAACAATTTTTTTGACGTCGTGATACTTAAACACCATGCGATTGCATGACATGCAAGCCACAATCCAGCACATTGCTGTTCACTTGATGCATCCCATTGGAGTAAATCCTCCAACTTATCAAATGATATTTTTAATCGATCCCTCATTAGATTTTCTGTCCAATTTATTATATCTGTCGTTTTGGAACAACCACGTAATCTATGCTCGTTGTTGTCGGTACTATTGCAAGCATCACACAAATCATTTTTCAGATTACCAATTCGGTAGGCCATTAGCTTCTCTTTGTTTGGAATGATGTCGTTTGCTAGACGATAAATCAGATCTTTGTCGATTGATGGTATAAAATTCAGGCTTAACTTTTTCCAAATATTCGTCCATTCAATTTGTGGAAACCGCTCCTCGACACTTGCCGTTATGTTTTTCTCGAATAAAAAATGACGATACATATCCCGAGTACTTTTGAGAACGGTATTTTGTTTTACCAAATTTGCTTCTCGTAACCAATCACTTCCATTTCTTGTCAGCAAGCCAGGCTTAGAGAAATCCAGCAAATATTTCTCAGCTTCGTTATCTTCTCCGTTTTTATCGTATAATATGTTCCGAATAAATAGAGCCTTACATTTTGACTCCGGATCCACCAGACTTAATCCACCTCTATCTTTGTTAAGGTACATTTGTTCTCTTGATACCCTGAAAATCTCAGCTTTCCATAGAAATCTTCCAGTAACGCTTTTGATTTGGGCTACGTGTTTATTTTTCGGTGGGGTAATTTGGGCAATGTAGTACATTTTTGATAGCACGAATGTGTTTAAGAGCCATGTTTTCTCTAATAAATTAAGATTTCTGGTTTGGTTGATTTTTATACTGAATTTTATGTCGTTGATTAACTTTTCGTAGTTCTCGTCGATCATTTTTGACCAAGTCCTGTGAATTATCAATCCCAGAATTTTTATTTTTTCCTGTTCTCTAATGATTTGTGGTCCACTTGATGCATTGTTCAGTCGAATGAAACAAGATTTTTTCAGATTCATCCGTATGTTTGCATACAACGAATATGAGAGTATGATTTGCATTACCAAATCAAACTCCTGTTGATTTTTGATGAAGATAGTGACATCATCTGCAAACGCTATCACCTTAAGGAACTTTCCATAGACAAGGACACCTGAGCTGCTCAAATGGATGGCCCTGATTAGCGGTTCGATGTAAAGCGTAAACAGGATCATGCTGAGAGGGCACCCCTGTCTTACCGATGATTTAATTGCGAATTCTGGTGTCAAAAATCCTTTGTACAGAACACGAGATGATGCTTGGCCATAGAGATTTTTTAAGCATGTTACCATTTGTTCTGGAAAACCAAACTTTTCCAAAATCTTCCACAAATATGCATGATTCACATTATCGAATGCTTTCTCGAGGTCTATGCTAAGCATAAACCCTTTGAATTTCTTACTCTCCATGGATCTTGTTAAAATACGACGGACATCTTTGAGATTGTCAATACAACCTAGCTCTCGTAACCCTGCGGTCTGTCCAGGACCTAGTAGTCTGTTTAGAAAACTAGATATTCTATTTGCTAGCAACATGGTAAATAACTTGTAATCTGCATTAAGCAAACTGATTGGTCTGTGATTTTCCAATAATGATTGATCACCTGATTTAGGAATCAGTGTTATGATGCTTTCACAGAACTCTTTTGGTGGTTGAACATTTCCGCTAACATAACTGTTGAATATCAACACTAAATCATCCTTCACAGTTTCAAAATTTTCTAAGTAAAATTCGTATGTAATACCGTCCGGGCCCGGTGATTTTTTCTTCGAGCATGCTTTCAAAGTTGTCAAAATTTCTTCCGCATTAATAGGCTCAACAAGAGACCTAGCTTCTTCCTCCGTTAAAGTGTTCGATATTGATTGTATCGGATCTTCCACTTCAGCACATCCAGATTGATTTTCACCAATACTGAATTGCTTTGAAAAGTGCTCATATATCGTCCCCTTAATGCTACAACTAGATAACTCGAAAATCGAAATTTTGGGATGTGCCACTTTGAAAATATGACCGTTTTACAAGGTGACGGTTAATCGCAGAGGATATGGTTGAAAAATAAACTTTAACTTGTGTATTTTGAATCACACGCTTATGAGCTGTAGGTATTTTACAGATCTAATTAATAAAAATGTTTTGGCATATTGAAGTCAAAAATTTCAAATTTCGAGTTATCTAGTTGTAGCATCAAGGGGACGATATGTGCTTCACGTTACTTGATACATCTTTCAAAACCGTTTCACCCGATCTTAATCTGAATCCCGCAGCAGGCGGTTTTTTTCATCTGTTTGGCTACTTGAAACACGCTTAATTTTTCCCCTTCCATCAATGTTTGATCCTTAATTTTCATTTCTAGATTCCTTACTCTTTTCATTTCTATTTCCATAAGTTTGGATTTTACTGTATCGATTTCCGCTAATACGTTCTCTCCTCTGCATTGCCTGTCAACCAGAACATTCATTTCAGCGTATAATGCACTTTTCTCAGTCGCGATTGCTTGATACATTCTCCAACTTTCACCTTTATAAAAACTTCTTATTTTTCTTTTAACTGCAAAATTCCACCACGAATTGTGATCTGATGTATAAAGGTGTCGCGTTTTCAATATTCCATATTCTTGGCGAAAACGATCACCCGTACTTTCATCGTGAATAAGTTCCGGATTGATTTTCCAGTAACCCCTACCAAAATAATTAATTTCTCCTTTCTCCACAGATACTTTCAAAATTACAGCTCGTTTTCGAATTGACAAGCCTGTCGACAAAAGCTTTTGGCCCATAAAATCTATCTAAACGAGATATTACATCTCCACGATAAAAAGTGGCTTCGTGAAATCCTTTTTCATGAACGACATCTTTCAAGTGCAGCTGTTGTACAATTTCTTTTAAGCCACTCGACAATCTTTTCACTATTCCGTTGGAGTCAGATTTGTTCAATATGCAATTGAAATCACCTCCAACTACTGAATACGAGCAATCTGATTTAGTCAAATGTACCGGAAGGTTATTCAAAAATAATTCTTCACGCTGCTTCTTTTTGTTGGTTCCAGAATACGCATATATGTTGACTAGGTTGATTCCATTAACAACGACGGACAAAATTCTGGATGAGGGATCGAAAATCGGATGCTTGAACTCTATATTCTTTCGCAGCAGAATAGCAGTTCCCATCCTATCCGCATTAACATTAACCAAAGCTGTATAGCTCGGAACAAAAGAAAAATTCTCATACGTCACTTCTTGTAAAAAAGCTACGTCGATATCCTGGTTTAGTAAAAAATCCTTCAGCAACGACTTATGAACTAAACTGTTAGTACTGTTGACATTGATTGTAGCTATGTTGAAAGAGTAATTCATATCTCAATATTTTCACTTCTTGTACTTTGCTTGTTTCGAACGCGAACGCCTACCCTGCATGTTAACCAGATCCTTCACCGCTGGAACGGAAATCTGATTCACCTTTCCACCTTCCGAATCGGAAGTGGAAGAACTCCCCTCTTCGCTTGAATGGGATCTTTTCGTCAGCTTACCTTCTTTTTCCTTGGCCTTAACCTCCTTCCGTTCAATGCTTTTGGATGCTGAATGCGATTCAGCCGGGTCTCCATTTACCTTACCTTTCGCCACCAGATCACTCAGCTGCAGACTGGTATTCTCCTCGCTGAACGCTGCCGCTTCACATGGTACGTTGGTAATCGCATCCGATTTAACCGCACCACCAACAGCTCCAACTTCCTCTGAAGGGTCCGTAATGGTAGCTCTTTCTCCAACTGAGGCCGTTAGGTCTCCTGAACTGGTCAACCTCGGTTGTGGACCGAGAATCACGCTGTTGGCATACGACAATTTTCCTTCGTGCTGTTTCAGACGGTCGTTGACCGAGACTCGCTTGGGGCAGTTTGCCTTGATGTGATCAGTCCCACCACAAACAAAGCATTTGCTGGACATTCCTTCGTAGTACACCTTAGCTTGAAAATGTTGCACGTAAATTTGTGCCGGGATTTCTACCGCCATCTCGATATGAACCCCTCTGACACCATTGAGGATTGGAAAGCCTGTGTCCACTCCATATCTCTCTCTCACCATGTGTTGTATTTTACCGTATTTTGCCATTGTTGCGGCCACGTGTTTATCGTCGACCTCGATAGGAAGACCAAATATGCGCACATACTTGAAGTCTTCTCTTGCTGGTGCAAATATTACTGTCGCAGTTTGTCCGTTGTCGTATTGAAACGTGTCTGATGCCGGGCACTTCATGAGCTCGGTCCTCATCAAATCTTCTGTCCGGAACATAACGTACACCGATAATTCCTTTGGCTCTCGGAACATAGCGTTGAGCATTTCACATGACCAGTTTCGCTTCCGGAAGAAAGCGAAAATTTCACTGTCCGATGGCATTTTTGTCTTAGCCCCGAAGACAACCTTCAGGGAACTCGCATGAACTTTTCGGTTTTCCATTTTGACTGGTACTGTTTCAAGTCCGTATATTGTTTGCTGGACAATAGTCAGACAAACAAAAGAAAAAACTTTGTTTCAAATTCTATCTACTCGCTTTCTGCACTTTCAAATACGTCCGACACTGCTGAATGCTGAACACGAACTGAGTTCATGAACCATAATTGAATTTTTGAACCATAATAATCACTTGGACACTTGACATGCTCAGATACAGGATAGGCACCGGAAATCTTAGTATACGATCCCGAAGAACTAACCCAAATCAAATGTTGATTCTGTACCAAATAAAATCATATTTATTCGATAAAAGATGGCCATTGGAAGCCCTTCTGGTAATAACATATACAGTCCAGTTTCAGTTTTCAGTTTTTGCTTCCAAAAGACCGATTTTTATGATTAGCATACCATCATTATGCGAAGCACTGTTTCAGCAAATTATAACTTATAAAATTGGAACATTCTGTGATTTTGAATTTGGCATTTTGTTCGGAAGTACTAGTTCGGTGTAGTTTTTAAGAAAGAAGTATCTTGTGGCACAACGGGCGAACACTCCAGTTCGTTCGAGTCTCGGCGGGGACTGCGACAGGGCGACGGACTTTCGTGCCTGTTGTACAATATTACCCTTGAAGGTGTCATGCGGAGAGCCGGACTTAACAGTCGAGGCACCGTTTTTACGAGATCCGGACAATTTTTTGCTTCGCTGACGACATGGATATTTTTGGTAGAAAATGTGAAACGGTGGCAGATATGTTCACCCGTCTTAAACGCGAAGCAACAAGAGTCGGGCTAATGGTGAATGCGTCGAAAACAAAGTACATGCTGTTTGGCGCAGAGCGCGACAGGGCCCGCCTAGGAAGCAGTGTTACGATAGACTGAGATACCTTCGAGGTGGTGGACCAGTTCGTCTACCTTGGATCCTTGCTGACGGCTGACAATAACATTAGTAGGGAAAAACGAAGGCGCATCATCAGCGGAAGTCGTGCCTACTATGGGCTCCAGAAGAAACTGCGGTCAAGAAAGATTCACCCCCGCACCAAATGTACGATGTACAAAACGCTCATAAGACCGGTAGTCCTCTACGGGCATGAGGCGTGGACTATGCTCGAGGAGGACTTACAAGCTCTTGGGGTTTTCAAACGCCGAGTGCTAAAGACGATCTTCGCCGGCGTACAGGAGAACGGCGTGTGGCGGCGAAGGATGAACCACGAGCTCGCTCAACTCTACGGCGAACCTAGTATCGTGATGGTAGCTAAAGCTGGAAGGATACGCTGGGCAGGGAATGTTGCAAGAATGCCGGACAACAACCCTGTGGAGATGGTGTTCGCTACGAATCCGGTCGGAACAAGAAGACGTGGGGCGCAGCGAGCTAGGTGGATTGACCAGGTGCACCAGGACCAGGAGAGCGTGGGTCTCAGTCGAGGATGGAGAGAAGCGGCCATGAACCGAGTGACTTGGCTAAATGTTGTTGGTGAGGTTTTATCAAGATAATTGGTGTTAAGCCAAATAAATAAATAAAAATAATCTTGTGGCACCACCCCTTCCGCTACTCTCATCATAAGAAATATAAAATACAAAAGAAAAAGCTATCGGAAGCTAGATAGAGTATATAGAATACGGTTGAACATTATGCCGAACATTGATTCCGGAAAATCAAACTTTTATTTTTGAAATTCCTGTTTTACTGGGAAGGTCCTTGTGCGAATCCTTAAATGATTTTAAAAAGAATCCTGAAAGGATTCTATGAGAATTTTGAAAAAAGGTGATGAGAATCCTAAATGGCTTCTAATAAGAATCCTAGAGGACTTTAAATCAAATCAAAGTTTCCTGGAAGAATTTTGATAAGAACCCTTGAAGATTTTGATAAAAATCCTGGAGAGAATCCTGGAATTTCTGATAAGATCTCTGCAGTGTTTCCGATGAGAATACCAGATAGCTTGAAAAAATCGAGGGAAGATTTAATGTAAATTCAAATAATGACTATGAAAACTCATAAAAGATTTCTGATGAGAATCCGTGAAGGATTCTATTCATATACTGGAAGGATTTGGATACAAATCCAGGAAGGTTATGTTGCGAGTAGTTTCGATGCGAATCCTGAAAGCAACCTGAAAAAAAATGAAACGTTTTGGTCAGGGATTGAATCCTGAGAAAATTGAGAGAATCTCACACGTATCGCTCTCTGTAACTATCATAACATGCTGCACATTATGAGAGACTGTTTGTCGTATACTGCTACAACTTTGATCAGTTTGGGGGGATAGTAGTGCATGATAAAACCCCTCTAAACATGCTCCAAGCCTGGGGGACACTATTGCTATTGGAAGTTCGTGGATTGTTTATTGTGCCAGTACAGAAAAACACCTATCCCCAACGGTAAACAAGCGAGAAAAATGGATTTTATCATCACTCTCTCTTTGGGGCTCTCGCTCGCTGCTTCCATTTATCAGACTTGTTACACCTTGCGATACAATTGCGATTGTAGACCGCAACAGATGGAATGTTTTTCTTTGCTTGCTTTGATCGTGCTTCATACTCAAATGAGAGTGAATTCTGCAATGCCTGGTTTTGGTGAGAATCATGAAAGGATTCATATGAGAATTCTGATGAAAATGCCGAAACGATTCTGATAAAAATCCTGGTTCAATTCTGATGAGAATTCGGCATCCATGAAAGTGAAATTCTTAAAGTATTCTGGTGAGACTCGTGAGAGGATTCTGATGAGAATACTGGAAAGATTTCTGATTTCTACGAGGATTCTGACAAGCATTTTGAGAGATGACCTCTGATGAACATTTTGAGAGGATTCTGATGAGAGAATCCTGAGAGCATTCTTAAGAAAAATGTGAGAGAATTCTGATGATAATCGCAAGAAAATTCCTAAGATATTTTTGATGAGAATCCTGCGAGGAATGTGATACGAATGCGGAAATGATTTTGATGAATTCTGATTAGAACGCCTTTTGAAGGTTAAGTTCGTTAGAAATACAAGTTGCTAATCTTAGTTTTCCTTTTTCTTTCAAATTGAAGTTAAAGTGATGAAAATTTAAGTTATAAAAATATGGTCTGCAGTAGTGGCTTCCCTGTTGATTGGATAATATTTAAGTCGTTAACGAAAGATCATCATTTAGGGCAATTCGCCTAATGTTGAACGGCTAAAAACGTCGCCTATTGTTGAACAGACCGTATATTCCTTATGGTGTGTTCAACGATTAGCAAGCACTTTGACCGTTCAACAATTGGCGAATTACCCTACATATTGATTTTTTTATACAACATTAGGTCACCTTGATGCACAATCTTACTGCGAATAACGCTAGCGTAGAGCGGCTCACCATAGTAGCATGTCCGAGAAAACTTGAATACTTTGAGTATCAGGGCAGCCCTGATAAAGGTTGATGTTTGTGATGCCTATGACCGTGGTCATCATGTAAAGAACATCGAGGAGGCAGGTAGCCTATCGAAGATTTTTCACCAACCAAGGAAGGCAACAGTGAATTTAAAATACTCTGGCCCAAAACCGTAGAACGTGTTTTCCAAGTGGTTGATTCCATCGCCAATTACATTCAAGTACCAACGAACGATAAGCTCGATGACATGAAGGATGAGTTCTATGAGAGCTGATATAAGGCCTACGGAGAATACCCAGAACAAGATATCAAGATAGTCATCGGCGATGAAAATGCGCAGATCGGGAAAGAAGACTTCTTCCGACCCGTCATTGGAACGGAAAGCCTTTTCTTTCATTACGCATGATAATGGGCTGGGGCTAGAGGGTCTTGTTTCCCGGACTCGAAAAAAAACCGGGATTCGGGATTTTATTTTTTTAAATCCCGGGATTTCCCGGGATCCCGGGACAAAAATCAAATGCTTCCAAAAAGGACAGTCAGAGCGATTTTTGAAGCAATGTTTAGTTTTATAGAGTAGTTTCATAATAACCGGACCTGTTTTTGAAGGTTTAGTTGAATTCTTATAGTAAAAAACAATGCTATTTTAAACTTCATTCATCAATATTTCACCTATCTGCAGTCAATGGTCATTAATTGAAGGTAGTTTGAAACGAAAATCAATCGTGATGCATAGGGTATATGTATAGGTGATACCAATCACTCTCAAATTTTACCAAGAAATCTTTTAAAATCTACTCTCATGTTATGCAACTTATTTACATTGTTGAATCAAAAAAAAAGCCATATTAGATGTTAGAGCCAAGTTAGGCAAGTTAGACCAGGAAAAGTGTACACTGGGTAAATTAAAAGGGTTACACAAAGATAAAAAAAAATCAACCACCAAATCAATTGTTGACAAATGAAACAAACCATAGAGAAACCTGTTATAGTTTCTTGAAAATTACGTAACTAACATAGCAGAGGAACACAAGTCTTAGCATAAGTGGCTTTATCTCTCGATAAAAACTCTTATTGAGTAAGCTGAATAGAATAACTAAAATACATTCTTGCATTAACAGTCACTAAAAAACATGCCGCTTGTTTTGTGCCATAATTTGAAAATAATGCAACACCACTTTCTCGTTCAACATGCAATTTCGGGAAATCCCGGGATTACAAATAATACGATATCTCAAATGCTTCTAATCCCAATCGATCTCAAAATGTCATGCTTTTGGGTAATGAACTATTCAAGGTAGTAATAGCGTTCAGAGTAATGGTATTTCAGATAATGGTATTTGGGTTGTGTCATTGATTCTCTGAATCGTTTGATCATTGATTGACTGACACCGCTTGAATGATACTTTAAGTCATCGAAAATGTTAGAATCAAAGTAGGATAAACAGCTCAATTTTTGTCTGAGATTCAAAACAAGCCATAGGGTCGGTGTTCCCTTAGTGGACAGTCCCCTATAATCGCACTAGTGACTTTTCACGGCCGTTTTGCTATAAATCTTTTCAAAACATTTTTTGACATGAAGGTCAGGACCTATTTATCGAAGTACCATTGATTTACATCTTGATTTTGCTCAAAAAATGATCGAAAAAAATATTTTTGCTTAAAATTTGAGCCCCCTTGCGCCTATAGTAAACTTATTGTTCCTATAGTAGCACTACTGAGAGAAACTATTTTTTATTATACGAAATAATTAATAAATTAATAACTTTTTTACTTCAAACGAAAGCTTAAGATCCACACTTTGTAGGAAAAATATAAAAGTTTTGTAAAAACACGGTTTTGATAAGTATTTTGCCGACGCCGTGATGCTAGTGCTACTATAGGAACAGAAATTAGAAATAGTGCTACTATAGGCACATGTATTCCTATAGCGGCACACGCGATAATAAATACAAACATTTGAGTTTTCGTAGGTTTTATATTTTTACCACAAAACCAAGATAAAAAGCTATCAGATGATGTAAAAATAATGACGCTAGCATTATTTTTCGATTTTATACGAATTTTTGTTCTTAGCTATGCGGCTATTGGTACATCGACCCTACTAAAAAATATGATCGAATAAGATTTTTTTTTTTAATTTAAAGTTTTAAGTTTAAAATAAAATTTAAAATTAGTAAAATAGTTTAATCGACTGGCCATTGGTGACCATTTATCAAAAGCAGAAATTCTTAATGTTTAAATTCTTAGTCATGTTACATGACAGACAACTAAATCGCGTTTCAGTTTCCTTCTACGAACTTGCATTATTCAAAAATCATTCACCTACCTGATCAATTTATCTTATCGAATGTAAATATGTGTTTATCAAATACCCACATCTCAAATCTGTCTCACATGACTCAATATTTCATTTCCGAAGCACCGTCTCCTAAATGGTCAGTTGAAAAATGTGAGAAATTTGTCGTGCCCATGTTTATCATCTCGCCACGATCTTCGGTCGCGTGAGCTTTATTCGGCTTGTCTTTCGTTAAGGTTTCTTGCGTCGAGCGATTCGTTCCGCTTCGATGAAGTCCCCACTCGAAGGCAACTCAAAGACCCACTCGATCACGCACCCGGCCCGGAGACCCCTTTTCAGTGGACATTTCTCCACCCTCGTCCGGCACTTTCAGGCACCACTCCAATTAATATTAATCGATTTACAAATGGGCTTACACGGTGTCGTTGTAATTAAGTTATTTAGTTTCAAATTAATTCCGATAATCCGATCGATGAAAAATTGGTCACTTTCTTTCGTTTCTGGGCTTCCCATCTTTCAACACCTTCAAAGTGGTGTCGGCTTGGACAGTTGTTGAGCTGTCGGTTGTCTCCTTAGTTCTTCAGCCATCGTCCAGCCAAGGCAACGATTCGACGACGTACCGTCAGACCTAATTTGCCTAAATATGTGTTTAGTTGGTAGCATTATAGCCCGTTATACAGCAGCGGGTTTCAGAAAGACAAAAACCCGCGCTGCACCTTGAGAAGATTGTGCTTTCGTCAATTTTGGATGATTTTGCCATACACCGTATTCTTCAGCTTTTGGGCCCGGTTTTGATGGTCCTATTTCTTGGTTCCTACGTATTTTAATATACCGAAAGACGCAATGTGTTGTTTTACAGCATCAAGTAGAAGTCACCGCTCGAACGTAAAAATCGATAGAGCGCAGCATAGGCATTTGATGGCGCCATAAAATATTCAAATTATGAGCTTAACAGTGACGATATGGTTACAAGCGGTAAAAGCTTAGTTTTCACGTTTTATGGTCCATATTGGAAAGCTGTAGGGTAGGTTTTTGCGTTCCCAGTACGGATATGCATTTTAATTATGACGACGCGTGCACATCGTCTGTTGAAAATCCCATCGAAAATCGGTTACAAATGATCACTGCGCAGCATGGAGCTACATTCTATTAATTTAACTTAGCAGCTCGACTACCTTTATATTACCCAAGGCATTGTCAGAGCGCATCGTACCTTCGTGCTGAGCGTACACGAATTCTCTCATGTCTTGGAAGTTTTTTTAAAACTACCTATAGCAATAAAACAGTACTTCTCAGTGCTAAAATAAAAAACGGCACTTTTCAGTGCTACTAAACAGTACTTTTCAGTACTTTTTTTCTAATGTATTGACCCCCTTGCGATCCTTACTTGGACCCGTGCCTTCGATTTTTCGTTGGACCCGTTGGCGAAAGCTAGCGGTGGTAATCCTTCTTGGACACAGTCTTGGGAACAAAAACCTCTCAAAGGTCACGTGTTCTTTCGTTTATTCACTAAACATGGTTGCAACTACAAACAAAAGGAAGGGTGAATCTCTAAATTCCCAACTTCCTTCCAAACAAGTGGGACTTAAAACTGTAACTAAACGTGGCAAGAATGGAAGAAAGGACGTTTCTCCGGAATGCGAACTTTCTTCCAAGGTTGAAATGGATATTGTAGATAATTACATCGAAATGAGCAATCAGTTTCCGAATTTTTTCGAACACCAAATCAAAGCAGTCTCTAGGCCAGGTTCTTTGATTCAAGTGAGGATGCAAAGAGTGCCGCCTATCGTGGTCAGTTGTTCCAAATTTGGGGGATTTAGGCAGGAGATCTTAAAAGCAAGACTTTTGTTCGATGTCCGTGTGACATGGGAACATTTCCAGAAACCTGGAGGAAATTTCCAGAACCCCACTCAGTGCCATCGGTGCCAAAAGTGAGGTCATGGTAGCAAACATTGCCGCATGGATGCTAAATGCATGATTGGCGGAGGTTCTTCTCGCGCTAAGGACGTCTGTCCTGTGAAGGACGATGCAACTAAGTTTGAAAGCGCAAATTGCAAGGGCCCTCAAAAGTCAAATTATTGGGCTTGCCCTTCGCGTAGGCAAGTCGTAGAGGCTCGTGCCTGGTGGATTCACGGTACTGTCCATTACGATAACGGCCGTTTCCGGAATTCCCCTTGTAGACTATCGAACAACGCTCATTTTACAGTTAATGGTCGCTTGATTAAGGATCATACCCATCAGGAAAATCATAATCTTGCTAATTCACAAACAAATTCTATTCCCTCGGGTAGCCGTTCGAATCTTTTAATTTCGAATGGATCTACCCAAGGAAAATCCTATGCCGATATCGCAGCAGGTCATTTAAACTCCTTTTTCATATTACGAGTACCCGTTCTAATTGTTTCAAATCAAATGAATACTCCGCCATTTCGTCGACCGCAAATTCAAACGGAAAATCATCAGATAATGTACCCACTTCAAGTGATATGCCTACCTCTGATTTTATTTTTCTAACTGAACAATTGAATCAAATGATTGATGCAATATTTAAAGCCACCACTATGACTGAAACAGTCCAAGTTGGTGTGCAATTTACTAATCAAATTGTTATTAGATAACGATTTTCTAATGGATCCAAATGCTAATTTTAATATTTTATATTGGAATGCTCGTTCTTTGAATGGTAAAGAGGACGAGCTGTTTAATTTATAGCAGCGCATATAGCAGATATTACTGAAACCTATTTAAAACCTGGATCCAAACTCAAAAGAGATCCTTGCTTTTTTGTTTATCGTAATGATCGACTTGATGGGGCATGTGGGGGAGTTGCAATCATCATTCATAGGCGTATAACAGCTGCTGCCTATTTGCCTTTTCGATACTTTGGGTAGCAAGTTAATTTGTCCAAACTGACTTGCGAAAATTGACTCGCAATAAGTCAAAGTTTTTGTCATTGGTGCCTTTAATGCCAAACATCGGTCATGGAATAATTCACAAAGTAATTCCAACGGCAGAATTTTATTTGATGAGTGCTCTTCAGGATATTTCTCAATTCAACACCCTGATAGCCCTAAATGTTTTCCACCTCTAGAAACTCATCTACGATTGATTTGGTCCTAACCGGCTCTAGTCATCTTTGTAGCCAACTGATTACTCATGCTGATTTTGATTCTGATCATGTCCCTTTTACATTTCAAATATCCCATGAAACGATTCTAAATCCTATCAGCTGTACTTTCAATATTTTCGAGCTAACTGGAATATATATGGAACATATATTGACTCTAATCTTGATGTTAACATTTATTTAGAAACAAAACTTGATATTGACAATGCTCTTGAAACTTTATCAAATTCCATTGTTGATGCCAGGAGAATTGCAGTTCCAAAAAAAAAAATTAATCCGTGATTATAGACGATGAGCTTAAACTCTTGATCCGTCTTAAAAACGTAAGGGGAAGGCAATTTCAACGCACTCGCGATCCTGCTATATAAATTATATGGCAGGATTTGCAGAAAGAAATTAAAAAACGATTTTCACAATTAAAAAACAAAAAAATTAAAAATAAAATTTCTCAATTGGATCCTGGCTCTAAGCCCTTTTTGAAATTATCTAAAATTTTGAAAAAAAAAACTCAGAAGCCAATACCGGCATTTAAAGAGGAAACCAAATTATTACTAACTACTTGCGAACAAGCTAAAAAACTTGCTATGCAGTTTGAAAGCGCGCACAATTTGAATTAAGGAGTTACTAGTCCAATAGAAAATTAAGTTACTCAGGAGTTCGATAATATTCTCAATCAAGAGAACGTTTTCGAATATTCCTGAGAGACTGATTTGGAAGAAGTGAGAACTATTATTTAAAAAAAATAAAAATGGCGATGTTGGAATTTTATACATCCTCATTAAGAAACTTCCAAAAGAAGCTTATCGTTCTTGGTTGATATATTCAACAAATGTTTTCAATTGGCATATTTTCCTTACCAATTTGGTCATGATAGATAAGAATTAAACTTTCAAAAATCACATTAAGTGCATTCAAGCCAAATGTAACAAATATGTAAACCCAGACAACCAAAATGTACGTATAACGTAATCACCTGGAGGTTTTGTATGTGCAAAATGTCACTTATAAAATGTCGCGAAAAGGCCTTCAACGTACAAAATTGGAGGCGATATACGTGCATGTTTATGTGATCAATAATAGCATACAGTGCGAGTGTATAAATTTTCAACTGAACTAACCTGTAATCTTATGCGACTTAACTTATGATAACAAATGTTGGTTTGACAGCTGCTACGGATCGATTCGACTTAGTTTGTACGAGTGTACGGGATGAAACAAAATGTACAATTGAACTCAGAAAAAGAGCGTTTTATGCGACAAAACTCATCAATCTGAAGATTTTATCCACCGTGTTTTGCAGGTTCGATGTGATTTGTATGAATAAACGAGTTATTACGTGAACTTTTATGCGATTTCTGGTTGTCTGGGAAATTTCTCTATCCCCTTATTAATATAAAATCAAAACTTTGTCTTAAGAACAAGTTTTTGATATTCAAATTTTCAGGACACCTATGTTGTATGCTGTAAAATCTTGAAAAGTGTTGTCTGAAACAGAACACCTAGATATGAGAAATGAATGTAATAATTGAAATATAAATGATACTAATAAAGAAATTAAAAAATAAATTATGATTTTACTGGATTTCTCCAAGGCTTTCAATTCCATATCAATGGTGTGTAATAAACTTGCAGAACAATTTTTATTTTGTAGACAATCTGTCCGATTGATTCAATAATAATTGTAGAATCGTAGGCAGCCCGTTTTTTCTAATGGTATTTTATCAAGTTTTCTTTATGTCAACTCGGGCGTTCCGCAAGAATCTGTTTTAGGTCCTATCTTGTTCAGTTTATACATAAATGATCTCTCATCTGTTGTGAGGTATTGTTCTATACATTTATTCGCTGATGATGTTCAGTTGAATTTTGATTGTAAAAATATGATGCGGAGACTATTGCATGTTTTATTATTGAAGAAAAAAAAATAGCTGTGATTTCCAAAACATCAAATAGGTACTGAACCCGTAATGTCCGCTGATAATGCAATCAGTTTAGAGTTTACTGTTAAAAACTTTTTTCAAATGCGACAAATACGTTTTAGGTCAGTTAAATCTTATAGTGTTTTCGATCTCTCTATTCAAAGGCCAATCTGTTCAGCATAGATGTGAAATGTAAATTGTTCAACACTTTCATTTTACCATATTTTATATCTTCTGAGATTTTGTTTTTCAATGTAACGTCTATAACTCAAGAAAAACTTGAGTGAAAGAGCTTTCGTTTTGTATACGGCTTAAAACGTCTGGACCATGTTTCACACACTGTTGGACAGCTCTTTTTATAGTTTTTACAAGGCACGTCTTAGTAGCATAGACCATAAGTTAATTCCAACGTAAAATCCTTTGCACACATAATAGAGATTTTTAGGAAGTAATAGAAGCAGATTTTTTTCCATCTCAGTTCATTATACGTTCCAATACGTTCCAATATTCAAAAGTACCTTTTTCGTGAAGGATGTCGGTTCATTGAATTCTTTGCCACGACGCACTCCATAATAACATTGTGGCAATTAAAATATTCATATCTTACGCTACTTGTGAAAAATTCAATAAATAAATGTTTAAGAAAAATTGTCGTTTTACTCATTTCGCTATCTGGAATGCAATGAACCAATTCAAAAGAAATTTGAACACAAAATCGATTTTTTTGAGTTTGCTGATGATTGAATCAAAGACAAATAGATATAACAGCTAAAACAGCTATCAGTTAAAAATATGGCTTTCAAAATCTAACGGGCACTGTATTACACAGATGACTCCATTCTTAAAGGACGAGATTGTGCTTGTGCATATTTTCATAAGATAAGGCTGTATCAGTTTTTCTCACTGTTTTCGGTACACGGATACGGAATTCAACTCAATTTTGGGTTGTTTCAACGCAATTCCGTAGTTGAGCCCAATAACTAAATTTTGGCTAAATTTCCAAGGTCCCCACTAGGTAGTTTGGCTTTAATTCCATTAGAAAAATATACTCAATTTTGCGTTGATTTAACGCAAAATTGAGTTCTTTCGACCCAAACATAAGAAAAGTTGCATTTACCCAAATTTAGCTTATTGGGCCAAAGTACCCCCATAGGGTAGATGCAGCTCTCTCTCTATTTTTGACAACATTCGTGTGGGCGAAAGAGAAAACCGAGAGATTTTGGGTTGAAACTATAATCGATATACTTAATTTTGGGTAAAGTAAACTCAAAAATTAGGTAAACATATTTCTCCGTGTAGACATTACACCATCGCAACACTTTCAATAGATTTTCACACAATCATAGAGTATTATTGTACACAGGGTTTTAAAATTTCATAAGAAATGTATTCAAAATATTTACCTTTTGATTTTATATAACTCCAAGGAAAATGTGACTCAGGAATAACCCATTCGTGATAAATTCTCTGTCGGCAGCGATCGTAATTACCTTATCCTGACAACGATCCAATTTAGTCGTGCCGACTCACATACCTACGTATCTGCCGCAGCCAATATCGAGAGCAGTGAATAAATTGTCACCCAACACGCAGCAACAAAGACATTGTCACCTCCTATTCCTGTTGCAACAATTTTATTCCGCAACATGAGTTTGTCATTACCTGAACAGAATATGACAAAGATCGATCACCACGTGCGCGGCGATTTTCTGGGCTTCGCATTGCAATTTTCGAGAACTTTCCCCGTGTTGGAAAACATTGACACATTATCAAACAGCATCCATAAAACAAATTTGGTTTTGTGTTTAAAATTACTGATTAATCGCGAATTGAAAAGGTTGCAACAATATTGCGCTCTGTGATTGTCATGACAATTCTGCTTTTAATTGTGTCCTTATCCGCAACAGTTGTGACAAATGGTTGTGAGCAAGCTTGCTTTGTTGTTTGTTTTTCGTCTATTTTGATGATAATTTGATTCACTGATCGAGAGCTTTCATCACCTTTTCCATACCAGTCAGTCAAGCCAGTTGAAGGGTATAACTTATACATATACATACGTGTGATAAAATGATGAATGTGTCGGCAGATCTTCACTGGCGAGATAAGAACCGACCGCAGCCAACGTCATTTTTCGCTGTCTCTACTGGAAAGTTAAATAAATGGCCTCAAATGCACATACCGTCGTAGAGGAAAAACTGCCGACGAACTCCTCATCCTCATCCCCACGATGATTGCCCTCGAACCAGCAACCAAACCATGTATGATTAATACCACAGAACCGGGCATCAAACCACTGCCACCAATCCATCAATAGTGGTCCTATATGTGTAGCTACCGTAAAACGAAGTATCTTTGATAATGCGAGTTACTTTGATAGTGCGGGTTCCATAAATTTCTCAATGATATAATACAATATCTTATTATCAATTGAGCATAAGGAACACAAAAATATATAGTATCAGTATGACACATCATTGAAAAGCTATTTTCATTAGACTTAAGAACATTAGCTTAAAAATGTTTATTTAAACTTTTTACGAGATGGGTCACACTAAGCAACGTTACCCCACTGATCAATTATGTTCCGGGAATCATGAATAAATCATGAATATCCAAGTCGAGTCTAGTACACGACACTGACGACGGCCTTACAGTTGAGGTCGATATACGCGTATCTGTCAAAGGATACAAACTCTAGTGGAATTAAATGGTATACATAGTACTAATTCGGTTTTTTCTTCATATACTTATAGGTATTCTACTCGATCTGTTGAAGATTTATTATAATGAATATCCATATTCATGGTCCGATTTTGCATGGAAAAGTGTGCCATGAATATGGGTACACATTTTTACCCGTGTACCCTGTTTTACGGTACTATTTCTGAAAAAATAAAAACGAAATCCTTTAGTAATGGCAGAGATACATTCATTTTCTCCCTAAACTCTAACAATGTTACCACTTTCTACGGTACGCAAAAATGGCTGGACTGTGTCCACTGTCCAGCCTCAATCGCCTGACCAGCGGTAGTTGGGAGTAGTTCGGCAGAACATTTGTCCCACTTGGCCGCGGCGGGTCAACGATTGCGGTAATCTCAGGAGATCTTCCCCATTTTCATGCGAGGAGGAAGGCATAGTTTGACTTTTAATCAACCGGAGTCCAGTCTGTCAGCCGTGTACGTGAGCATGTATGATAGGTTTGCTTCATTCGTTAGATGTCGACCGCAGCTTCTCCGCTTGGTCAAAAAGGCACAGGTTGGTTGGGAGTTATTAATGGGTGTGTTAATTAGATGTAATTTGTATTTGGTCAACACCGCAGATCGCTAGGTAAAAGGATAGCACGATAATGAAGTTGTTAATAATTAAAACTTATTGGAGGTAATATATTCTCAGCAAAGTATGACGTAGAAAAATGGGAATGGAAACAAAATTGTTCAAGTTGCTGAACTCATTTTGGTATCCGAAATTAAAAAAAATCAATACCTTGAAATGGTATATCACTGAAGCTGCTTCCCTATTCCATCACTGTCATTTCACCAATATCCATTTCTCCGAATGTACCATTCCACATGTAATTTCGAATTCCCTTAGCCCGGAATAATGGTCACAAATTACGAAACACTCCAGGGGGTTCCGGGTCATTTGACCGAATGCCTTTTGACCGAACGTCATTTGGCTGAAAAGGTCATTTGGCCGAATTCAATTTGGCCGAATGCCGTTTGGCCGAAATGGAAAATAATGATGAACTACAATTAGCATGAATTTGTAATGAATTTCAAAGAACATCAGAAATTATTCACTTCTTTGCTAGCGGTTTTTGCTGCCGTAGGTTTTCGCATTGCATTTGTAGTCAGTTTTTGATAGTTACTGAAACAGTTTACGATTTATTCGTCCATCTGTAGTATTGATTTGCTTCAATCTTTCTTATCGTTCTTAGAAAATTAAATAATTTCTAGCAATCACAATGTTGGCTTCTTTTCACAACGGAGAAACTGTGAGCTTCTTTGACGTAGGTATTTACCGAGTCAGTCTTTGCAAATATAATATAATAACACTTGAATGTTATAATATTTCTCTGGAACTTTTTTTTTTTTCTATTATGACGGGTCCTTTGCGATGTCGTTTACAAGCTTACACTGTATATGGATTTCAATAAGTACAAAAAGTGTGGTTTGCCAAATTAATGTTGAGTTTTGCGAATAAATAGCTCGATTTTTACTTAGGCTTTGAGTGCTGTCAGATATAAGCCATTGTCATTTCTAAAACGTTTAGTACAATTTTATCTCACTATAGCAGTGAAATGGACTCCTAATCTATCCTATCTATATTGGTAAATATTCAGCTTAGTTATGCCATCAAAATACATTCGATAATGCAATACCCTCAAGGTCAACTCAAAACAATTCCCACACTCACTAAGAAGCATCAAAGCTAAGTCAAGTTGAAACCACAAACCAGTTCCGGACGGACATCACATGGCTCGACCTCTGTCTGGATGACATGACTAGAAAAACGGCACTTCACTTTCTTCCGGAAGCAATAAAAACGAGCAAACGATACCTCAGCTCTTGAATCCCCACACACGAAACCGCATAAAACACACCCACCCTCTTCAGCAGCAGAACCCTGCCATCAGAGCGGTCGCTTACCTGTCCCAAGCGATCCATCTATCGTGCTAATACCGTGTTATTAGAGTCTAAACATTAATTATAAATCTTGTTTTCGCCCTCGCAATCACGCTCTTGGCTAGCCCAAACCCAAAATCCACCGAAAACGGCAATACACGGGGACCGGTTTGACCCCCTATTCCCCCCCTTTCCCCTCCTTCCACCTCTATATGATGGCGCGGGCGACCAAAGGCAACATGCGTTAACTATCACACCTTCAAATTATGGACGGTTCCTAAACCGCCGCGTAAACTGACGGACGTAAACGAAATTATCGAACTGATCAAGAAGTTTTCCTTGTTCGGTTCATGGCAAGAGATGGGATGCATAGGCATGGGCGTGGCCAGGTTTTCCATCAGGGGGAAGAGTGATCTCAACCGTTCATTCACACAAAAACTATCTGTGAAGAACAAAATATAAGGTTCGTAATTTTAATTCCCAGAAGAATTTATGACGCAATATTATTTACATCACGACGCGATTTTAAATAGGTTATACCTTTATCCCTTTCGGGACGAACCAGCACAATTGTGCTGTTCGGCACCCATTACATTGAATGATTCTTTAAGCCAATAAATCATTGTTTTACCAAACTTTTTTGATTTCAATTATTGAATTATCATTGATACTTGTAATTAAGCGCAAAAACATTTGTTTACATCGGGTTTAGAAAACACCAGCTCAGGGTAAACAAAATGTAAACAAACACCGTAAGAATTGAAAAAGTTTTATCTGTCGCAACTTTTCAACTATTCATTTTTTCTAGGTATGCACGGATACGAATCGAGAGTGAAAGAGTCATTCTTTGAAATGGAGAAGACCAAATGAGAATTGATTCACACAGCAAATATTTCTGGAGGGACAAAGTGGGACCAGCACAATTGTGCTGGTGCCGGCACTTACCCGGTCGATGTTCGTTGTGGACTACCAATTTTCATTTTCATTATTTTGATCAAGTTAAGTGGTTGAATCTGGTTCTAATGTCCACAATAGTGCATAATATTGTATTGGAACATGAATGAGTGATTACATACGAATCATTAAAATTATGTACCGTACAAAAACTATGTAACATATAGCTTTGGTTTAAAACCTTATTTTTATAAGTCCATCTTTGAAATAGATTGGGAATCACATTTATTGTCTTAAATCGCCTATAGCAAAGTTTAAGAAGCAGTAAATTTTTTGGGGAACGTTCAAAAAATACGTCAGTTATTTAGGGGAGTGGGGGTGTACGAAAGTGTGACAGTGCATGTACTAGGGGCTTGGGAAAAAGCATGATAGTGAGCATAGGAAGGATTTAGATAAACTTAAAACAATGGACGTAATATTTGAATGTCCCCTTGCTCTGATAATCTGTCAATACCATGTTGAATCGATAATCCATTTTGGTGTTCTACAATGCATGCTGGTTCAATATCTTCTATAATATTTATGAAATTTGACAAAGGGAGCTGAAAATCTTTACTTACTATTTGCTTCTGAACTGCAGAGTCTTTTGAATGGCGTACTATTGACGTATACAGCCCATGCTGGTATTACTTGCAAAAATGTTGTTTATTATGTTGATCTACGAAATGCGTTTTAAACTGGGAAATTTTAAACTTTAGCAGTACTATGAAATACTCAACTAAACTATTAAGCAATGTATGAAGTTCTGGAGTCTAGATTATCCACTCATAAAAAAAATATCGTTTCGTTTCTTTTACCTTAAAAATATATTGTCCATATCTTGAATTTTGAGACTGATATATTGAAAGTTAAAATCTGGACTTCATTTCCGTGCGTAAAGTGTTGCAAAGTTACTAGCTGCATCAATCAAAGAAATGTGGGCTCAATTCCCGCTTCAGTTCGTTTTTTTTGTCAGGAACGTATTACGACTGTGCCATTTGGCGTTGCATGCTAGTGCGTTGATTCGTGTGATGCTCTCTCAAAGGTCATAATCGTACATAATGCTTTCCAGGAAACTTTCCATGGTAGGGTTGACAGCTAAAAGTGCCCATGCAACCGAAATGGAAGAGAAAACAAAACTTACGAGTATGGTCAGGGGTTAAAAATTAGTTCATCATTTAGAGGAGGGGAGGGGGGGGTGTGACAGTGCATCTATTAGGTATTGGAAAAAGCGTGACAGATGGGGGAGGGGGGAAATCCCGTAAAACAATGGACGTCATATTTGAATCGTCCCTCAGAGCTTTACATTTTCCTTCGTAATCTAACATACCGGTCACACCGATTGCGAAACTTTTAAGACTCATGGCAAACCAAAAAGCCTGCTGATCACAGCTGTCTTATGAATTGTCTTATTAGAAGCATTGTTGTCAGTTTCTTTTTTTTTTCGAACCTGATAATTTCTAAATAATTGAATACATTCGAAAAAAAATTTGATGGTTTCATGTAATTTTTCAAAAAGCTGGTATATATGTAACAAATGCAAAAAGCAAATTTATGGAGAGCTGTCAGTTAATAACTGTGGAAGTGCTCATGAGAAGTTGAGAAGCAGGCTTCTGTAACGTTAGAAAGAAGAAGAAGAAGAAATTTGATGGTAATTACTTACACTTAAATTTGCGTCATTATTGGTAATCAACGTCCAAGCTGTCGGGCAAGGGTCCAAGGGTCTCTAAAAAAAATAAACTTACTTTGCGAGTCTAGTACATGACTCTGATACGGCCTTATAGTGGAGGTCAAATAACGCGTATCTGTCAAAAGATACACACTCTAGTGGAATTAAATTGTACAGTACTAAATTCGGTTTTCATTTACTTATAAGTATTCCACTAAACAATTCAAAGGTTTATGATTATTTTCAATTTTGATTTTTATTCCATACATTAGTTTTGAGAAAATATCTTATTAAATTTCTGAGGATATAAACAAACATAGCAAAACCACGATGGTTTGGTTGAGACAATTAGTTTTCACACATGTATGTTTACCTATTTTTCTATGACGTAGACTAGTTCTTGAATTATAGCGATAAACGGCATCGTCACCCAATGCTTTGAATCTTAGATAGAATATGAAGTGTTTTTATATCTCGTACATTTTTTTCGCTCCATTTATAAAAAAAAAATCATATGTATTGATCACATGTTATTAAATTATTTTCTTAAATTTTAATGTACATAAAAAAACCAAAATTATTTCTGAATTTTTGGGTCACCCTATTTCACGAAAGAGCACCCTTATGACGAAATAAAAAAATACGGGTCCAACATTTTTCAAAAAGGCATAACTGGAACAATTTTTCAAAGAAATAAAAAAAAATATTTTTTTTTCGAACATCGACCGCTTTGGGGACGGACCAGCACAATTGTGCTGGTCTGAATTTGACCCTAAAAAGTGCATGGATTGCTTGAATAGCCAAAATAAAGAAAGTTTTGTTCTACGAGATGATGAGTTTATAAGATAAATTTTGAAATAATCACTCAAATATGGTCCGTCCCGAAAGGGATATGAAATTTCTACATGTTAAAGATAGTTTTTGAAAACGTACGTCGGAAGGGAGAAGAAGTAAAAGCCACCCCCCCCCCCCCCTCTGCTCCCTGGCTCCGTCATATACCTACGACCGCATGGGCGCAAATCGGGAAGGGAATCGATTGAAGGGAAAGAAAGCACAATCAAAATCAACGAGTAACATGTCGAACCGAAGCGAAGAGAAGTGATTAGCGATAGATGGGGAGCGTGAGGCTAGAGAAAGAAAAAAAACTAATTCTCATCCAGTAATTATCATCGTTTGCGCGGTCTCGGTAATCTAGCCAAGTCGCTCTAGTTGGCCGTCGCCGCTTATAACAGAGAAGAGGTCTGTCTGTCTGCCATGTCAAGGGTCCCTAAGGTATACCTACAATCTTGCTTTTGCAGTCCGTCGGGGTTCTCCGATCATTGATTTAAATTAGAAACTATCGACAAAATGATAGTGATTTGAAAATCATTCGGTTTACCGTGTATGATTTAGCTGTAATTTGTTTGATATGCTTTCACGAATTAGTGCCGCTTTGCCAGAACTGGATCAAGTTGGATTATTTTGATGAAAAACGCATACGGTTTGGTGTACACTAAGACCTCGTTTTACGATTGTTTACTATAATTCAATTTACGTAACAAGTTTTACGAAGTTCATAAATTAAGTTAAATTGGTCCTATAAAAAATATGTATGGGTATAATAATTTTCGTGGAAATAATGTATTAGGTTTTGTTTTTTTTTACTCTGTAATTTAATTGTTAACTAGGTTATTAACACAGTTATTATCTGAGAGCTCTCTTTGCCAAAATTTGCTATTTTCGTATTCGATTATCTTGTGGCTGACACGATGATACTCTATGACCAGGGAAGTTAAGAAAATTTCCATTACGAAA
Source organism: Aedes aegypti (assembly GCF_002204515.2). Lineage (NCBI taxonomy): Eukaryota > Metazoa > Arthropoda > Insecta > Diptera > Culicidae > Aedes > Aedes aegypti. The sequence goes on along the minus strand of NC_035108.1, from coordinate 283,817,264 downwards.
AGATCCTGGACCGACCGGTAATCGAACCCAGACATCTTCATCATGGTCGCTATCCATTCGGCAAAGGAAGGCCGGAAATCATCTTGACATATAAGGGATGAATTTCTTACCACCCCAAAGGGCAAATTCTCGTTTTTTGGACAAAAACTTCTTCGTTTCACATACTGATACAACTTACAAACCAATTCAATGTATGAACCAGAGATTTAGTTCGTAACTTGAGATTCCAGGGTACTCATTATTGCTAAAGAAGGAGAAATGAATTTGTGTGCTATTAAAATATTAAAACGTTCCAATAGATCAGCTCAACAGAGCTAGAAACAAGTACATTCTGCAATTGAAAAGAAAGACAACCCAGGGACTTAATGACAGGGAAAAGATATTGCATTTAACGTTGCATATATTTCGAGAGACAACTGACTTACCAACCCTATCAGAATATGAACTCAAAACCAACGAAGAACCTCACTGAAAAAAAAAACTCGAAACAAACGCGTCGTTACGCTCTAATGATGGTAGTAATTAAGGAGCGGAACGTTAATTGCAATTAACATTTTATTTACTCCAGATAGACGCCACAGAGTGTTGACACTCGGGTAACACTTTTGCACAGGTTGAGGATGGACCTACCCGACCAGAACCACATAACAAAATTATAACACATTCCTATCAGCAGCTGTTAAAAATAACAGAAGTTGATAAAATGTTGTTATCAAGATGGCTTTGTTCTCAACTTGTTATATTTTTAGTAACACATTTATAACTACTTTTGTTATATTTTTGACATCGCATTTATAAGTTTGCTGCAAATAACATCCGATGTCAGAAACAGTAACATAGTTTGTAATAATTTTGTTATTTTGTAACATCCTTGCAACACATTCTGTAATAATTTTGATATAATTGCAACAGGGTTTGTTATATTTTAGTTTAATTTGGTGCAAATTTTGTTAGAATTTTTGTTATTTTAACTACTAACGGTACATGTTTTATAACAACTGGTGATATAAAAAAAATCATATCAGGGGAACATATTCTGTTATAATCTTGTTTTTTTCCGTCTAGTCGGGTACTGATGCGATGCGAAAACAGTGCGACACTGTATGGAGATGAGTAGGCACTTGACGTCGAACAGATCACGTGCAATAAAATTTCTCATTTGTTCGTTTTTTGTTAAAAAGATGACTCTCATTATTATAGACCACGGGTAGGGAAAAAGTTCTATGACTGAGCTTGGTCGTTAAGAACAGTGATATGAACAAGTGAATAAATATTAAATTGGATATTCTGTTCTGATTACTGCAAAATAATGCAAAAATAATGAAATATGCCTTTCTGCTATTAGAAGCTAGTTAAAACTTTTGGTTTTTCAGTACAATTCCAATAACATCATCGTCACAGGACATTTTCCAATTCAATACCCTGATAGCTCTACTTGTTTTTTTTTTCTCTTCTAGAAACCCTTTAACGATTGATTTGGCCTTAACTGACACTAGCCATCTCTGTAGCCAACTGGTTACTCATTATTTTATTTACTTGGCTTTACATCAATTATCTTGATAAAACCTTGCTAACAACATTTCGCCAATTTACTCGGTTCATGGCCGCTTCTCTTCATCCTCGACTGCGACCCACGCTCTCCAGGTCTTGGTGCACCTGATCAATCCACATAGCTCGCAGCACCCCACGTCTTCCTCTTCCGACCGGATTCGTAGCAAACACCATCTTCGCAAGGTTGTTGCCCGGCATTCTTGCAACATGCCCTGCCCAGCGTATCCTTCCAGCTTCAGCTACCTTCACGATACTGGGTTCGTCGTAGAGTTGAGCGAGCTCGTGGTTCATTCTTCGCCGCCACACGCCGTTTTATTTATTTATTTATTTATTTATTTATTTATTTATTCATTTGATTACTTCCATCGGACATCATGGTCTTAATGAAATACTAATACTAACACAAAAAATGTAAACATAGTCAATTTATAAAACGTGTTCTGCTTAAAGCGTTGTCTAAAAGTATTTGTCGTCAAATTAAAATCAAATACACCATAAGCTTGTCGGAATTCATTGCAAATGGAATTTAACAGATCATTTGCGCCATAACCAGTATTCCTGGAAGCTATCTGGATCAGTTGCCTTGTCCGTAATACGCTCTGGAACATAAAATTGCAAATGTTGAAGCAAAGCAGGACAATCAACCTCCGTACGAACAATTTTCGATCCATCTGCAACGATGGTCGTGTAAGGAGGCAAGTTCAACGGATCACGCCACGGTAGATCCCTCAAAGCATGTCTCACAAACTTACGCTGAACTGCTTCTATTCTGGTTATCCACACTGCCTCATAAGGTGACCACCCAGACAACCAGAAGTCGCATAGCAGTATACGAACAAAGTTGCTTATTTGTACAAATTGCATCACTCCCGCACTACATTGTGGATGAAATCGTTTGATCGATGAGTTTCCTCGCATAAAACGCTATTTTATGAGTTCATATGTACATTCCATTTCGTCCCGTATACTTGTACAAAGTAAGTCGGATCAATCCGTAGCAGCTGTCAAATAAATTTTGTTACCATAAATTAAGTCGCATAAGAGTACATACTAATTCGCAAGAAAATCTACACACTCGCATTGCATGGTATACTTCATCATATAAAATATGCACGTATATCGCCTCCACTTTTGTACGTATAAGGCCTTTTCGCGACATCTTATACGTGAAACTTTGCACATATAAGCATCGCATAACGCAAAAGGTGATTTGGTTAAACGTACATTTTGGTTGTCTGGGCATACTATCGAAGCAAATTCTAAAATGGATCTAACCAGAGAACAGTACAAGGAACGCAAACACATCGGGTCGTTGAATTCTTTTGTAATTTTTAAGATGAAGCCCAGTTGACGGTTCGCCTTGTCAATGATAGTATCATAATGCAGTTTAAATGTCAATCTGTAATCCAACAAAACGCCCAGATCTTTGACCTTGTCCACACGTTCGAGTTCCTGACCATTTATATTGTAATCGTACAAAATTGGTGATTTACAGCGACGGTATGAAATCACACAGCATTTGGAAACGCTAACAGCCAGGAAATTCAGGGTACACCAGCGTGCGAACTGGTTCAATAGCTCCTGGAGGTCTCTGCAGTCCGCTTCAGTTCTCACGACGAGGAAAATTTTTAGATCGTCTACGTAGATTAACAAACCGCCATTTGCAAGAACGATAGTCACGTTATTGAAGAACAGCGAAAACAGTAAGGGTCCCAGGTTGCTGCCCTGCGATACAGTAGATCCAACCTTCACACAGAGACTCCTGTTTCTAAGGTACGATTGCAGCCAATTACACTTTCGTGTTGAAACACCGAGTCGGAGTAATTTCGCCAACAGAATCTCGTGGTTCACAGTGTCAAAGGTAGCCTTGATATCCGTGTAAACAGCGTCTATTTGCGCTCCATTATCCATGGACCTAATGCAGGTCGAAGTAAAATCAACCAAGTTACTTTCAACCGACCGCCTAGGAAAGAAGCCGTGTTGAGCCTCGCTAATATAGCAACATAACGAGCTGAACATTACTTTATTAAAAATGGTTTCCAAGCATTTCGCACCTGCTGAAAGGGATGTTATTCCACGGTAGTTGGCAAAATCGGTCTTGTCGCCCTTCTTGAATACCAGCCGCATGTAGGATGTTTTCCAAGCAGTTGGAAACAGTTGCGATTGCAGCGATTTGTTAAAAATGCTTACCAGTGGAGCCACCACAGAAGCACCGCATTTTCTTAAGATGCAGGACGGAATACCATCAGGTCTAGGGCAATTTGATAATTTAAGCTTCTGCAGCATAAACCATTGATTCATTGACATGAAAGATATCAAGGTCAACAACGTCACGTGGCACTATACAAGTGGCAGCTTCAGTATCCTGAACAGTAGGAATGCGGCCAACGAAAACGCTTGAAAACTGCTGTGCAAAAAGCGCACACTTTTCATCTTGACTGCTTGTGAAAACATCTCCTCGGTGCATTGTTGTTGGAAGGCCGTGCTCTTTCCGTTTTGAGTTGACAAAGTTCCAAATACTCTTCGGATTCCGACGAAGATCATTCTGCTTCCTGGAGACATATTTTTTGTACAGAAAGCGATTGTATCCACGGTATATACGACTAGCCTCGTCCAACTGTCGTTTGAAATGTGCATATTTTTGACGATTGTATTGTTGAAGCAATTTATCACGTCGACGTCGGAGGACAGCAGGATGTCGGTTAGACCAAGCCGGTTTTCTTGTTGGTCTGTTCAGCGGAACTGTTTCAGCAATGTAATACTTGGATTGATGGTGATATGCTGAAATCAACGAATGGTACAGCAGACGAAGTTCTTGAAAGGATAACGTACTTGCCGGTTGAAAATTTTTGGAAGACCTCGTCTTCCTTTTCACACGCAGGACCGGGACGACTGCTGGTCGCTGGTGGGAGGGGCTCGACTGCGGTGAGAGGAATAGAGGCTTCCTTAATACTTGCGTCCCGGAGAGGAGTAAGAGTTGACTTCTTCCATTCTTACTCCATTAAAACCACATCTTCGGTCGAAATGCTCAGCGGATCGTCGGATGCGGCAGCAGGTACAGGACGCCAAAAATTTTCGTCAGTTCTGTTGTCAGTAAATTCTCTGTAGACCACACTCTTCGGCCACGTTGAAGTGGATAGCGCCTTAGATTTCATATCCATGTTCATTCCAATTTTGAAAGAGATGAAGGACAATGTACTCATGTCCCTTCCTTTGCCCACCAGTCGGATAACTTGCACATCATCAGTACCGAGCCGTTTTTTAGCTAATGCACATATTTGATTGACTGATACATCTCTAGCAATCCGTGACAAATATAACCAAAACTTTGGTTGATTTGGAGGCACTGTAACGATGTCGAGTGACGGAGAGGGAGTACTACCAGTTTCCAATAACAGAGATGGTTGTTGGTTCGGGATTGATTTAGCAACAGTACTAAATAGCCTCCGACTCCTGGTGAACCTGGGGTCAACACCAACGCGTTTGGAAGATTTCGGAGTACAAGTACTTGAGTTTATCAGTTTGGCGAAGTTGGTTCGAATTTCCGCCTACAGTTCATCCATTATTTCTGTTTTGAGATTTTTCATAACGTCGCTATGGGAGTTGAGGGCATGACCTTGACCCACTTCGTAAGCTGCACGTGCAGTATTTCGAAGGCACATATCCTTCATAAGCGCCGTACATGAAGGACAAAACCAAAACAGCTGATTGTTTCTCATCACTTCTTCAAACACATCGGCAGCAACCGCACAGCATCGAGGATGAAAAATAGCTTTACAGAAGCCTGGTTTTCCTGAACGCCGCCGAAGATCGTTATTAGCACTCGGCGTTCGAAAACCCCAGGAGATTGCAAGTCCTCCTCGAGCATAGTCCACGTCTCGTGCCCATAGAGAACTGCTATGAGCGTTTTGTACATCGTGTATTTGGTGCGGGGGTGAATCTTTCTTGACCGCAGTTTCTTCTGGAGCCCATAGTAGGCACGACTTCCGCTGATAATACGCCTTCGTATCTCCCGAATAACAGCCGTCAACAAGCAACCGAGGTAGACGAGCTCGTCCACCACTTCGAAGGTATCCCCTGGTAGCTCCGCCAACCAGCATGTATTTTGTTTTCGACGCATTCACCATTAGCCCGACTCTTGTTGCTTCGCGTTTAAGGCGGGTGAACAAATCTGCCACCGTTTCAAATTTTCTCCCAATAATGTCCATGTCGTCCGCGAAGCAAACAAATTGTCCAGATCTCGTGAAAATCGTGCCTCGTGGCTCTCCGCATGACACCTTCAAGCGCAATATTGAATAACAGGCACGAAAGTCCGTCGCCCTGTCGTAGTCCCCGCCGAGACTCGAATGAACTGGAGTGTTCGCCCGAGATCTTCACGCAGTTTTGCACACCGTCCATCGTTGCTCTAATCAATCTTGTGAGCTTCCCGGGAAAGCTGATCTTCCATAGCTCTACATGGTCAATACTGTCGTATGCCGCCTTGAAATCGATGAACAAATGGTGCGTAGGGACCTGGTACTCACGGCATTTCTGGAGGATTTTCCGCACGGAAAAGATCTGGTCCATTGTTGAGCGGCCGTCGATGAAACCTGCTTGCTAACTTCCCACGAACTCGTTTGCTATAGGTGATAGACGACGGAGGAGAATCTGGGATAGCACTTTGCAGGCGGCGTTTAGGACAGTGATTGCACGATAATTTTCACACTCCACACACTCAAACAGAGTGAGAGAGTTCGGTAAATAAAATCACCGAACTTGATCTGTAATTCACTAAATTACTGTTCTGTCGGTAATCAAGCAATTTTTGACAGCAAAACTACTGAATTTAGGTAAATCTGTCATTATTTTTACTGAGGCGTCTGTGGTTCGTCAGTATTACCGACAACGGTGAAAAATTCAACCGGGTTTTCGGTAATCCATCTGGTAGTTTTCCGAAATCGGTAAATAATCAAATTGACAACACCAAGCTGTCGTGTTTTTTTTTCTGGTGGGCTTTTGGAAGTCACACACATTTCGTGTAGAAACTAGGTAAGCATGATAGTTTTTGATTGATTCGTAAAATAACAAGCAAAATTATTTGCAGTACGGCTGCCAGGAACCGCCATGCACTAGCAGCTCTCGGGCTTTGTCCGTCCCGTACTGGTTGCGACGCAGCCAGCTTTCTCCAAAACCAACGGCAACTCCATCTTCAGACTTGCTTGGTTCTCGATCTACCCATGTCGTAATGCAGATTAATGGCAATAATACGATCATGGCGATGCAATATAATATGAATAATAAAGTGATATTTTGTCTATGTTTTGGATGTTGCTGATAAGATACAGGAGAAAAAACAACCCGTGGTCATGGATTACATTTTTTTTGGTAAACAATTACCGAACAATCGGTAGTTTTGACAGCTGCGCTCGAAAATTAAAATTACCGATTGTTCGGTAATCGGTTCGTTTACCGAACTGATTACCGACCGGTCAGCTGTTGAGATTTCGGTAAATAATTTACCGACTTCGGTGATTTGAGCTAAGTGTGCAGTTTGTCGCCCTTTTTGTAGATAGGGCATATAACGCCTTGCTTCCACTCCTCCGGTAGCTGTTCCGTTTCCCAGATTCTGAGTATCAGCCGATGCAGACAAGCGGCCAACCTGTCCAGGCCCATCTTGATGAGTTCGGCTCCGATACCATCCTTGCCAGCGGTCTTGTTGTTCTTGAGCTGTTGAATGACATCCTTAACTTCCCCCATCGTGGGAGCTAGTTGGTTTCCACTGTCTGCTGTGCTGACGTGGCCATCGCCTTCGATGTCCTGACCTTCTGTGCCTGTGTTCTCTGCGCCATTCAGGTGTTCATCGTTGTGCTGCTTCCACCTTTCGATCACCTCGCGTCCGTCCGTCAAGATGCTCCCATCCTTATCCCGGCACATTTCAGCTCGCGGCACGAAGCCTTTGCGGGATGTGATGAGCTTCGGATAGAACTTCCGCGTTTCTTGAGAACGGTACAGCAACTCCATCTCTTGGCATTCCATCTCTTCCAGGTGGCACTTTTTGTCCCGGAATAGGCGGGTTTGATGTTTCCGCTTCAGTCTGTATTGCTTTGAGTGTCCTCCAGCAGTCCTCAAGAGGGGCCCTATCGAGCTCGCCCTCATCCGGCAATGCTGCCTCAAGATGCTGCGCGTACGCATTGGCGACATCCGGTTGTTTCAGCCGCTCGAGATTGTACCGGGGCGGGCGTCGGTACCGTACATCATTGATGACGGATAGTTTTGGGCGCAGTTTCACCAGGTCCGTCACACTTGGGCTCAGATTGTGTACCACTTCTGCATTTGGTCCCTCGGTAGTACAAAAGGTACCCAAGTTTGACAGATCGCAGTACACTTTTCACGGCATTCTAGATTACCTTATGAGCCATAAAATTTTGAGCAACTGACTGCAAGGGACATCGGGGTCTTTAATTTGTCTTTGGTTTCACCATCACCAGGTAGTGGTCGGAGTCAATGTTAGCGCCACGATAGGTTCTGACGTCGGTTATGTCGGATAGGTGCCGTCTGCCGTCCATCGATCAAAACGTGGTCGATTTGCGATTCTGTCTGCTGAGATGATCTCCAGATGTACCGATACGGGAGGCTGTGCTGGAAATTCTACGAATGGCCATATTCTTGGAGGGGGCGAAATCTATCAGTCGTAGGCCGTTCTCGTTCGTCAGCCGGTGGCCGCTGAACTTTCCAATCGTCGGTCAGAACTCCTCCTCCTGGCCAACCTGAGCGTTCAAATCTCCTATGATGATCTTGACGTCGTGGTTTGGGCAGCGGTCGTACTCGCTTTCGAGCTGCGCGTAAAATGGGATTTACAGTTCCACGTACCGAGTTTCCAATCGCTAGTCCATTTCCGTCGCTTTGGTCTTTTCCGATTGTTTCGGTCCGTATTCTCTCGTTGACGTTCCTGTGCTGATGTGTTTTTACGGCTTGCAAGGCCTGACACCAACCCTTCAAATTTCCGGAGGACCATTCCCCCTAAATGTTCGAAGGACCATAGTGCGCAGTTTAGCTTAGAGTCCTTCTCTGGCACTCGGACGATGATCAGCTGCCCCTGACATGGGGAACAGACGCTGTTGTGAGCCGTTCCTAACTTGGTGTACAGACACTCCAGGTTCGCAGAAGCAAAGCAAAAGCAAATGATGAAAATATGCCTTTCTGCTATTATTCTGCTTTATATTCTTATATTATTTGACTTTTCAGTACAATACCAATAGCATCATCGTCAAAGGACATTCTTCAATTCAATATCCTTATAGCCCTCCTTTTTTTCTCTTCTAGAAACCTTTCTATGATTGATTTGGTGTTAATCGACTCCAGTCACCTTTATAGCCAACTGGTTACTAATGCTGATTTTGAATCTGATCATATTCCTGTTACATTCCAAATATCCCATGAAGCGATTCTCAAACCTATCAGCTCCACTTTCAATTATTGCATTCTTTGCTAACGAAATATGGTATTGACAATGCTCTTGAATAATTTATAAATTCCATTTTCCATTTTCCATCCACTCTAAGGTTGACGTGACCTGGAGAAACATCAATTGTAACAAACAGGGATTGAATCCTGAGAAAATTGAGAGAATCTCTCACGTATCGCTCTCTGTAACTATCATAATATGCTGCACATTATGAGAGACTGTTTATCGTGTTCTGCTACAACTTTGATTAGATTGGGGGGATAGTAGTGCATGATAAAAACCCCTCTAAATATGCTCCAAATCTGGGGGACACTATTGCTATTGGAAGTTCGTGGATTGTTTATCGTGCCAGTACAGAAAAACACCTACCCCCAACCTCTCGTTCGCTGCTTCCATTTATCAGACTTGTTACAATTTGCAATACATTGACGATCGTGGACCGCAACAGATGGGATGTTTTTCTTTGCTTGCTTTGATCGAGCTTCATACTCAAATGAAAGCAAATTCTGCAATGCCTGATAACAACATATACACTACCCACCTATCTTATGGAATCGCTTCACCGATTTTATGGGAGTTGAGCGTATGAGATTTCTACGCCTCATACAAATAATTTTTAGTTTTGTTACAAAAAATATCACTATGGGGGGAGCGGGGTTCTAAAAAACCAATAAATTCATCTTACGTAATTAGGGAACAGCACAGGCTAGACACGATTAAGCCTATATCATGCAATTTTATTAGTAAATAAATCAAAAATTCCCTAATCAATATAGAAGAGACTTTGATAGGATGTTTTAAATCTGATCAAAAATCAAATAAAAAGTGTACATCGAAAACGGTATTTTGGACCATCCACCATTAAAACAGTATGTTTTCTCCAGAAGCATCTATCTATTGGACAGCCATCGTAAAAAAAAAACAAGACATAAAAGAAAAACCAAAAATAATACAAGAAATTTACATATCCGGTAGCGAAGAAAAACAGTCTGCTTCAGATTCTACCAATTGGTGCGATATGCTTTGTCCGTTTTATAACTCCGCGATTTTGACTGCTAACGGTAATTCAAATGGGGTGCTAATTTATTGATGGCAAATATTTTGTTTTTCTCCTTTGATACACTTTTTGCAGAGGGAATGTTAGTTTCTTTCGCCAACAAAGCCATGTAATGAGCTGGAAAATTAGGGATTCATCAATAGGCAATAAAAAGCGGGCTTGAATTTGGAAGTAGACATCAATCGGTTGAGCTGTTGCTGGGCGACCGAGATTTAATTAAATCGAAGGCGCCGGAGATTTGATTCTCGCATAATTTTGGAAGGTGGCACAAAAAAGAAAGTTGTTGTGTCTAATAATAGTACAGATATTTGATAGCTGTTATTTTTTCCTCCCTGTAGCGTAAAGTAATTTTAGGCTTTAACATTTTTTTCATATTGTTGCAAAGACTCATTGACCAGCAAGACTAATAATTCTCATTCTTGATAGCAATCAAAACCATATTGATCAACTCAACCACCAAATACAAGCAAAACATGCGTTTATCGAAACATTACAATCAACGCCAGGGGCTCTGCTCACATTTCATCGTGAAGTTGGTAATAAATTTGTAATCCAATCTGTAAGAGGTGCTGCTGTTGAAGATAGCATAAACGGTAAACGATCTTTAGTCACCGGTCTACACAACTTCCGTCCGTTGGCGACTTGCAGCCAGCAACATGCTCTCATGGTCAAGGATTTCGGTCGTAATTGAATACTCAACGTGAAAAATGAAGTTCGCACTTGAAAATTGCAATGATCTTGATCGTGGATGGTTGGGCATTGCGGGTGTAGCTTGATCTTACTAACGCTGCTGGTGGTCGAAAATGTTAGGTACTAAGTAGTTGATACTTTAGTCAGTGGGAATTTTTTTAGTTAATTTTACTCATTTTTATCAGCACTTGACTATATCATAAAAAAACGGTAGTTGGATTTTTACCTGGTTTAAAAATTGGTACAATGTTGGCATTTTTTCATTTGTCTGGAAATTGTGCCAACTAAAAACAATCATCTATAACGTTGAGGCACTATTTAAAAAAAAAAAACTTACAGACATTATCGCCATCAGTAGATTGCATTATGAAATTTGAAATGCCCTAATGGGATATTTGAAATGTAACAGGGACATTATCAGAATCAGAATTATTCCGACAAGCAATAATTCATATTTTTTTCCTTCAAGTAAAAATACATTTTATTAGTGACGAATTATAACTTCTGATAGAATTCAAAATATTGAGACCAGTTCAAATCCTTCTGGAAAATCAGAGATTCCTTCAAAAATTCCTCTCGAAATATCTCCAGGGATTTCACCAGAAATTCCTTCAAGATTATCTCTACTGTAATCCTTAAGGCGCTTTCAACAAAGATTACACTGAGGCTTTTGCCAGAGATTCCACCAGAAAGAACTTTTGTTCGCCATTAGACATTTAAACCGGTTCAAAGAATACCTTCAGCAATTCCTTCAGGGATTCGACAAGGGCTTCCTTTAAGGATTCCAGTTAGAAAATATCTGCAAGTATTCCTTTAGAGATTTCGTCAATAGTTCCTGCAGGAATGTCTCCAGTGATTATTTCATAGATTCTTAGTAAAATCTTTACTGGGATTCTTTCAGGAATTTCTCCGAAGATTCCTTCAGTATCTAATTCATAAATTCTTATAGGAATACTCTGGAATTTCTCCGTAGACTTCAACAGGGATTTTCAAGCTATTTCTTCTGGTATTTCATCAGAAAATCCTTTAAAAAATCTTGCAGAGATTTCTCCAAGGATTCTTCCAGGAATATATGTACAAGAAATTTTGCAGAGATTTCTTGAAGGCTTTCTCCAGAAGTTTCACTAGAACAATCCTTCAAGGATTTCTCCAGAATGAGCTCTGAGATTTCCTCCACAGATACATACAAAGGTATCTGCAAGTAGTCCTATCGAGATTCGTCCAGGAATATTATTCCAGATACTCTTCCGGGATTCCTCCACGGATCACTCCAGAGATGATACCAGGAATTCATCTAGGTATTCCATCGGGAATTCCTCCAGGTGTTCTATAATTCACGAATTTCTCAATGGCTGCTAACCTCCAATTTCTCGATCGCCCCATACTTTCTAGATCCTGCTCTACTTGATCAAACCACCTAGCTCGTTGCGCTCCCCTTCGTCTTGTACCGGCCGGATTTGAGGTGAACACCATTTTTGCGGGATTGTTGTCCGACATTCTCACACGTGTCCCGCCCATCGTACCCTTCCAGCTTTGGCGACTTTCTGGATACTGGGTTCACCGTAGAGTTGCGCAAGCTCGTGGTTCATTTTTCTCCTCCATTCGCCGTTCTCACATACTCCGCCGGAGATCGTCCTAAGCACACGTCGTTCAAAAACTCCTAGCGCTTGCAGGTCCTCTTCGAGCATTGTACACGTCTCATTCCCATAGAGAACTACCGGTCTTATCAGCGTCTTGTACATGGTACACTTAGTACGGAAGTGAAGTTTACCAGACTTCAAAGTCTTGTGGAGTCCGTAGTAAGCTAAACTTCCGGCAATGATACGTTGTCGATTTTCTCTGCTGCAGTTGTTATCAGACGTTATCAATGATCCGAGGTAGACAAATTCGTCCACCACCTCGAGCTCATCCCCGTCGATCATCACGCGTCTACCAATGCGAGCTCTATCGCGTTCAGCTCCTCCAACCAGCAGATATTTTGTCTTCGACGTATTTACCTTCAATCCAACCCGATCTGCTTCACATTTCAGCCTGGTATACTGTTCAGAAACCACCTGGAACGTTCTTCCCACAATGTCCACGTCATCAGCAAAACATATGAACTGGCTGGATTTATTGAAGAACGTGCCCCGCATGCTGAAGCCCGCCCATTTCATAACACCTTCTAGTGCAATATTGAACAGGAGGCAGGAAAGACCATCGCCTTGTCGAAGTCCTTTGCGTGTTTCAAACAGGTCCGATAATGCACCCGATATCTTCACACAGCACTGTACACTATCCATCGTTGCTTTGATCAGTCTAGTCAGTTTCCATTCCAGCAACATAAAGATTTGGTCTGTCGTCGATCGCCCGTCCACAAAACCGGCTTGATAACTTCCCACAAATCTGCTTGCCAGTGGCGATATACGGCGGAAGATGATCTGGGAAAGCACTTTATAGGCTGCGTTAAGAATGGCGATCACTCGATAGTTCTCACATTCTAACTTGACGCCCTTTTTGTATATTGGGTATATTATTCCCTCTTTCCACTCCTCCGGTAGCTGATCTGTATCCCAGATCCTGGCTATCAATCGGTGCAGACAAGTTGCCAACCTGTCCGGGCCCATTTTAATAAGTTCCGCTCCAATACCATTCTTTACAGCTGCTTTGATGTTCTTGAGCTGTTTGATAGCATCCATAACTTCACCTATTGTGGGAGTGGGCACGTCTCCCTCATCCGCCATATGGATGAAGCCATTCCTCCTGCTGTCTTGATCTTCCTCCTCTTCGCCGTTTAGGTGTTCGTCGTAGTGCTGCTTCCACCTTTCAATCACCTCACGTTCGTCCGTCAAGATACTTCTATCCTTATTTCGGCACATTTCGGCTCGCGGCACAAAGCCTTTGCGGGATGCATTGAGTTTCTTGTAGAACTTACGTGTTTCTTGAGAACGATACAGCTGCTCCATCTCTTCGCACTCCAACTCTTCCAGGGGGTGCTTTTTGTCCCGGAATAGATGGGTTTGCTGTCTTCGCTTCTGTTTGTATTGTTCCACTTTGGACGGGTGTCTTGCTGCAGCATCATCGCCCGTGCTGCATTCTTCTCGTCCAAAACCGTCTGACACTCCTCGTCGAACCAACCGTTCCGTCGATTTCCTTCCACGAACCCAATGGCACCTTCCGCTGCGTTGTTGATGGCTGCTTTGAGACTACTCCAGCAGTCCTCAAGAGGGGCTTCGGTAAGCTCTCCCTCTTCCGGCAACGCTGCTTCAAGGCTTTACGCGTAATCAGTTGCGACTTCGGGTAGCTTGAGTCGTTCCAGAATGTACCATGGCAAGCGTCGGTACCGAATGTTGTTCACAATTGAGAGTCGTTGGCGCACTTTAACCGTCACTAGGTAGTGGTCCGAATCGATGTTTGCGCCGCGATAGGTTCTGACGTCGATAATGTCCGAGAAGTGTCTTCCATCAATAAAAACGTGGTCGATTTGCGATTCAGTCTGTTGGGGTGATCTCCAGGTGTACCGATACGGGAGGCTGTGCTGGAAGTTGGTACTACGCATGTCCATATTCTTGGAGGCGGCGAAATCAATCAGTCTAAGGCCGTTTTCGTTCGTAAGCTGGTGAGCGCTGAACTTCCCTATAATCGATCTAAATTCCTCCTCCTGGCCAACCTGAGCGTTGAGATCTCCGATAACGATTTTGATATCATGGCTTGGGCAGCCGTCGTATTCACGTTCCAGCTGCGCGTAGAAAGCGTCCTTATCGTCATAGTCACTTGCTAGGTGTGGGCTGTGCACGTGATTACGCTGATTCTGAAGAAACGGCCTTTGATCCTCAACTTTTACATTCTGTTGTCGATTGACCACCACCCAACCACGTGCCTCTGCATTTCGCCCATCCCAATAAAAGCTGTGCCCAGCTTATGTCTGTTGCCGCAGCTCTGGTAAATAGTATAACCATCTCTATACGTATGTACCGTCGACCCTTTCCAGCAAACCTCCTGCAGCGCTACGATTTCGAACTTGCGGACTCTCAATAATTCGGAAAGAATGCGGGTACTTCCCAAGAAATTGAAAAACTTACAGTTCCATGATCCGAGTTTCCAATCGTTAGTCCGTTTTCGATGCCTGTGTCTATTGTTCCGGTACGAATTTACATTTACCCTGCCAGCAAACGACCAAGGTCCCACCAGGGTTGGTTACCCGATCTTCCCTACGGTTACTCGTACCCCAGGCGGCACCACGGGGAGGTAGAGATAGGAGTTATTGGACAAGAGGCTAAGGATTACAAATGGGGTCTATTTTATACCTGCAGGTACGCGAAGTACCAATGGTACGCATTGTCCAGTCATTTACCACCCATATTCCTCCAGAGGTTGAATTCATGATGAAATTTCATCAGAAACCATCCTAAGAATTTCTCCAGGGATTACAGTACAAAAATTTCTCCAGTTAAACCTCCACAAAAAATATTTTTTGGAAAATTATTGGTGCGTTCGCAAGAATAGACCGATATGAACAAAATGAGTCTGAAATGAAAGCTTGATAGTATATTTGTCTAATCAATGCTGAACATTTTAAATTTATATCAAACTCTTCGCTAGCGGTGCAAGCAAAGGTAAAAATCAGTCCATCATCATTTTTCAGGATAATTTTTGTGACTTCATTGCATCGGTAGCAAAGAGGTTGATATAAATTTCAAATGTGCAGCATGGATTAGACAAATATACTACCAAGCTTTCATTTGAGACTCATTTTGTTCTTATCGGTCTATTCTTGCGAACGCACCAACCATTTATGACGAAAAAGAGCAAATAAGATTGGGCAGGCCTGCTTTAGAGATTCCTAAAGGAGGTTCTCCAGAGACTCCTCCAGAGATTTCTCTTTGGGAAATTCACCAAGGATTGCTCCAGAAAAATCTCTACATGGTAGCTCTAGAAATTTGTGCAGGGATAAGCTGGTAGAGAATTGACTGCATATTGTAATGAAATACGCTTTTTATCTGCGCAGTCTTTATTTTAAAAAAGTTTCAGAAACAATAAAGACTACGTAGCCGAGAAGCATATTTGATGTTTCAGGCATTTCTTCAGGAATATCCTAGTGTATCCCTCCATAGACTTTAACCGGGGATTCCTCTAGGGTTTACTCTAGATTTTTTGTAGAGGTTCCTCCACGGGTTGCTCCAGGAAACCCTCCAGGATCCTATACACGGGTTTCTCGTAAAAATTACTTCAAAAAATTAGTTCCTGGAAGAATCTCAAAAAACAAAAATTCAAGGAGAAAACGCTGGAGGATTTTTTATGTAATCTCTGGAGGAATTCATGGGTAATTTCTGTATGAATTCCTAGATTAACTCTTGGAGGAATCTCCGGAAGGATTTTTTGGAGGCCCACAACGAATCTCTGGAGAAATTTCGAGGGGAATCCCTTCAGGAAGAATCCTTAAATAATTCATGTAGCGATTTACCTGGAGATATCTCTGAGCGAAACTCTTGAGAAATACCACTAGGAGCATGATCAGGAATACGAGCACGAGCATTGATGACCGTACAATTCCTAGTTGCTACTCCGTGATTGACCAGAATAATTGCACAAGGTGCCAACAGAAGGAGCTTGGGAGTAGCTTACCATCTTCAGTGTATAATTTCGAGAATTCCTAGTATTACTAAGTCAATAACGGCGCCAGTCACGTCCTTACTGTCATCGGGGAAGGAATGTTAGTGTGACATCTATTGTTACTGAAGACCGAGTATACCTCTGCATCTTCATGGTTGTCACAGGAAGGAGTTTATGTAAGTGGGAAGGATTCAGGTAAGTGATGTGATTCGTGTAACCTCAATTGAAGAAGTTATTGTTTTACATAGTCTTCAGAAACATGACACCTCTAGTGACGAACCATTCAAAGAGTTTGTTGCGTTTCATGGAAAATGAAGCGAAATAATCCTATATCAGAGTATGAAAAAAAAGTCGACACTTCTTGTGTCGAACAAACCATTTTTTTATGTAATTACATACAAACAGAAGAAATGTATATGTCCTTCAATATCTATTATGTCAAATATGACTTAGAGTATGCCGACATTTGGAGTGTCGAACCAATCATAGTTTTTTTTAATGAATAAATAAATGCAACATTCAAACCGTTTTCACGATAAATATGTGGCTGAACATATTTCTTTCATTATAATAGAAGCATGAAACGAGCTCACCAATAGATGATCCATCGATGACAAGGGAGCTCCAAATCACTCCATTTGCGGCATCAGCACGCTTAGATCATACGTGCTAAATTAATAACGCAAACACGAATCGTCCTGCTTGGGCTCTACGAAGCACAGCCCAGAAGACAAAAAAAAACTCCGGCGACGCAAACACGAACTGTCTTCCTTGGGCTCTACGGAGCACTCTATCGCGAAATCGAAAAAGGAATTCATAAAGTATTTTTTTGTAGAATCCCTGTAAAATCTACGGTAAAACTCGTGATAGAATTTTTGAAGCTGTACCTAGAGAATCTCGAAAGGGCGATATGAAGAATTTCTGGAGAAATTATTGGAGAAATATCTGAAATAATCCCAAGTGCCATTGTGCTCAGAATTGCCATGCTCACAAAAAATGTTTAGGGTTCTATTCCAGAAATCCATATATTTCATATACAACCACTTGAATTGAAGAGCCTGAGCTAGCGGCCCCTTCGCATAGCAGTTTGTGCCAAGAAAATGTGGATTCTAACAGTAGAGGTTCATATTGATCCAGCTCTTATTGCTCTGATTTCCACTCCTCCTCCAACCGGTAGTAATTTTTCAGTAATTTGCTGTCAGAACCGCTTAAAGAAATAATGAGTCAAATCGATTCCCACCTTCACACGTTATGTGACCTCGCATCGTACTGCTGCCGTGTGATTACAGCTCATAAATACCCAACAAACAGTAACTCACTCAGTGAGGAGCAGCAACCTCGTTGGAGAGCGCAGATCGACAGTCCCTTCGGCGAGGAAACAGCATGCAGTCTGATCCGTACGATAGCAGAACTTATGCGACCTCCACTGCTGCTGCTCCCCCTGAATGCTGTGGACAGTTATGTGTGATCTCGTAAATTCAAATCAAACCCCCATGGGACCCACTCTGGGCCATGCCATCTCGTAGTAGTAAATTGACTCATTCGGTGGCAAGTCAGAAAAAAAAAATTGGGTAACGTGTGCGTTATTTTTCACTTTAAATTAATATTTTTTATCGGTTCAATAAATTGTGAACGAAACATTTTTACTACTACCCCGATCATAATTCACCAGCTGGTTGGTCCTCATAAGCAGACATGCGGCAGGTTCGCATCGAAAAACGCGAAATGACTTCATATTGGTCCTTTTTCATTCTACAGCCAGTGTGGCACGATTCGGGATATTTTCAGCGGAGCATGAGAAGTTATTAATTTTTTCTCCGCATCTCTGTGAGAGGCCGTAAAATTTTTCCGGTTGTGTCGTTTTTTTTTTCGCTTTCGCTAAAACACACATACCCACCATCATATAAAGATGTAATAAAAACGATAACATCCTCAATATTAATGGTGGTTATTTTATTATGAATGAGCTAAATTCAGTAGCGTAATCGTGATGTTCCTTCCTCCGGACGCAAATAAGGAACTTTGGGCGGGCTTGCGGTTGGTGAAAGTATTTTGTTTCAATCTGTCGTGCTTTGCCAGACTCGGAATAAACAGGCAAGGGAACATGCGCCCAACAAAACGGTTAGCAGTGGATGTGAGAGGAGTCTAAGAACGGACAGTAAGTACAGTCACCCCACAGTTATGGATCAACTAAGGGTAAATTTTCAGCACAAAATATGATTAAAAAACGTAGTGACGCTGTACAAAACAAAATTACCCCCTTGGCACTGCAGAATATAGTTGTTTTTGAGAATACACCTCAAAATATCCGATTATTTACGAAAAAGTGTCGATTTCGATAGAAATTTCAAACGATGTCCACCCTACAGATGTGGATTAATGGGAGAGAACGATCCGTATTATAGATCAAATCGACTCATATTATGGATCAAAACACTATAACAGCAATTTATCTGCGAGTGAATCGTCTTATCTTTGATTCATAACTGTGGTATGGGTTTCAATGCCCCACAATTATGAATCAACGCTTCAGGGTATACGGTTGATATTTTATTTCCTACGAACAGCAAAAATATGCTTAAGGATATTATAATCGATCGACATTAAGAAAATGTGTTCTGCGTGATTGCAACTCTATTTGATGAGATATCTCCGTTTTAATCCAACTCTGATCCATATATGTGTGCTATCTATAACTGTGGGGTGACTGTATTGCTTTTGGCGATAACTAGGTAGTTATTTGTTTTGTTTAAGGTGATTATAAAACGAAACCAAACTTTGAATTTTCAAGTGCACAAGACTGGAGAATCTGACGACAGTTCAATCAAATTACTTGGTTGCTGGTGGGATAAATTAGGATAAATTTTCAACGCGGAACGCTGTTTGGTTCTCAAGTCTTGTGCTCTTGAAAATTTGAGGTGTGGGTTCGTTCTATAATCAACTTAACACTTAGTTTATTGAAATTGTATTTTTGCGCATGGCGTAATTACCTAGGAGAAAATATGAACAATGAATTATTAAAAGATCAAAAAAGCCGAAGTAAATACTGAGAGACTCCCATGCAAAAGTTTGGGTTCACCTAAAAAAAAGCATACACAAGTGTTTTGTCCATATCTCTGTGATTACAGGTCTAATTTGAACTCTCTATGGCGCATTCAAAAGGTCATGACTTAATCTCACTTAACATTAGTTAATCTTTAACAAATACATTTTTGAATTTTTTTCACCAAATTTTTATTCAAAGTTGGGCATTTTTCAAAAAACACACTTAAAAACATGGCTAATCTTTTTAGCATTGGGTCGAATAAACTATTAAATTAATCCATCATTAGAACCGTAATCTCATAGTCTTTGAAGAGCACTAGCGAAATTTTGGCGGAAAAATCCAAAAGCTTTCTGATATTAGTTAAATAGCCATTCAATCATCGAGAAAACGTTTGAGTCCACCTTTTAGTATAATGTAGGGAGCCGGATCCTTTTCTTTACACTTTTCATTCACTTCGGCAGTGTTTTTTTTTTTTTTTTTTTTTTGAGAGCTGCAGAGCTCATATTTGGCCACAATATGTGTCGTACTGAAACCCTTCTTATTGCAAAGTTCAAAACAATTCGGCCGAGAAAAACCCCCCATGCCAAAGTGCATCATGGAAGTGCCCAAGTGATTCTGCACCCTATGTATCGTGCAAAAGTTTGTGTGTACCTGTGTACATGTGGCATATAAATATTTTTTGTTGATATCTCTGCCATTTTTCAACCTATTTCAATAGTTAATGGCATTTTTGAACGTGAATAACGGTGCGCACATAATTGTTATGAAAATTCATAGTATCTTTGTATTATAAGTAAGTTTTGGCAAACCCAAACTTTAGCACGATGACCTGAATGACTATATTATTGATAATGAATGGTCGGTGTTCAGACAGACCGGACTACATGATTTTTTGGCGTTTTAAAGAATCGTTAAGGACTAAATCAATTCTGATTTTTTCGATGCTATTTTAATACTTATGTATCATCAAATAGATGAGCTCTATTATTACATCTAATTATGCGAATATTTTGATATTAGGAATGCCTGGGGTACGTTTTCCTGAAATCTCTTAAAAGCACTTAGTTCAGTCTGTCTGAATGGTGTCCGGCCATTTGGCCGAATCATGAACAGAAAAATCAAATTACTACAACGCTGATGTGTAGGATTCATAAGTGTGGCCGAATAACTTATCAATTAATTTGTTGGTTTTTATGATGTGACGAGACGTCATTATTGTCAAAATATAAGAGCTTCAGGAGAATGATAACATCGACCCTTTAATTCAGAACGAAGTTGTGAACTCCACATACCGCGTCAAGACTCTGTGGTGATTCGCCACTGGATTACCAATGGTGTAATAAGATTTCAAATGTTTTTAATGTTAATGGAACACATTTCTTCCTAAAAAAAAACTGTTATAGAGCACTGTATATATTTTTATAACTTTAACAAAAAATAAAGGCGTATCAAACCCATAAGATGCAAATGTCCCCAAAACTATGACCCTGATAAAATATTTTATTGTGTCCTTGAAAAGCACGTTCTCTAAGAACTTTTCCATCCTCTAATACCAAACTAACTAGTTTTCAAAAAAAAAGTGATTTTCTAAGGTGGAAAGTTTATCACTAGAGTATACGAAAACCAGACGCAGTTTCGAATTTTGAGCAGACAAAACCTTTAAACTGTCTGCTTTATTACATTACTAAGCCGTAGCGGTAAACGCGCAGCTATTCAGCAAGACCAAGCTGAGGGTCGTGGGCTCGAATCCCACCGGTCGAGGATCTTTTCGGGTTGGAAATTTTCTCGACTTCCCAGGGCATAGAGTATAATCGTACCTGCCACACGATATACACACCCAAAAATGGTCATTGGCATAGTAAGCTCTCAGTTAATAACTGTGGAAGTGCTCATAAGAACACTAAGCTGAGAAGCAGGCTCTGTCCCAGTGAGGACGTAACGCCAGAAAGAAGAAAAAGAAAAATATGACAAAAATTGTCCTAGATAGCGAAGTTATGTCAACATATACTACAGTAATCAGAAATTACATTCACTCACAAAAACAATCAAAATAACGCATGTGGATGCTAAATTCTGGTGTCTTTAAAAAAAAAAATCACATTCGAACAACTTTGGTATTTTTTTTATTGGCCATATTGTAGTGTTCTTAGAGATCTTCTATTAAAAATAGTGACTATTCAAAAACTTTCATTAAAATAGAGACCTACCTAGCAAACAATATTAGCTGAATAACAGTTTGTTTAACTGAAATATGTTTAAGAGTGGTTGGTTCAACTCTTATTCCGAGAAAATGTTTGTTGGGTAGTCTATAGAAAAAAAAACCTGCTACCAACCCTACAGCAATTTCTTCAACTCAAAACTGTTAAACGAATCTGTTTGTTCAACAACTTGAATATTAAACATGAATAGAAAAAGCATAATTTGAATTAAGGTATATATAAGAAGAGAATATAAACCTACATCGCCTTTGGGCCACCTTTGAAGCAACATATAGAAAGCAGGAAATTTCACAGAACAGTATTTTTATAATAAGTATAGTAAACAAGTTATGGAAGATTAAATTTTCAAACTTTATTAAATATTGAACCACCCTAATCTGCATGTATGTAACTTCTCGTACAAGACCTGCAATATATTTATCAGGAGAAGCTAGAAACTCGTATCTGTTTACAACAATACAAACTCTAGCTGGAACTAGGATAGGTGTACCAATTATGGATGCAATAGGTCAAAAGTATGGTTATAATCAGATTTTAACCGCGTTTCTGTAACGTAAGTATGACGTGTCGATGTTAAATGCTAACTTGAAGCCTTGCGAAACAGTTGAATTGAGCATTTTTTGTACTATATATTTATTTACTTATTTATTTATTCAATTATACTTGTAGAGTAAGGGATCACCCTTATAAAAAATCTACAATCGGATTTTTCGTTGCTCACACCACATTCTATCCAATTCATACAAATCTATATCGTAATATGATTTAATTACAAAAGACAACAATCAAAAACATGATATCCCCGTTAAACAAATCATCTAACTTAAACTAATTCCCTTCATTTAGCCAGCTCATGCACTCAGCTCGGAATCTTGATAGTGAAGAAATAGATTTAATATCTGTTGGAAGCTGATTCCAAAGATTAATTGCACGTACGAAAAAAGTATTGCCATGATTAATAATTTTAAATAAGGTGATATAGCATCGTAATCTGAAGAATCTATAAAACGAACAACCCAAAAATTGCCGTTGAAATTCAGTTACAATAGAGTATCTAGATAAATTGAATACCCATCTAACGCAATGGTTTAACTCTCAGTCGACCAAAGTCTGCTGCTGCTGCATTCAAAACTAATTCTGAACCATATGAAAAATGCGGTAACAAAAGTGATTTGAATAACATTAATTTGGTTGAAACCAGGGTTGTTAACGTTAATCAACGATTAACGCCGTTAACGTTAATTTTTCTCGAAATCAACGTTAACGGCGTTTCGTTGATTTTCATGTTTGTTAACGTTAGCGTCAACGGGTTGCGTTGATTTAACGTCAACGAACAGCGGTAATCTTATCGTTGATCACTGGATGACCTGTGTAGGTGCAATGAAAATTTTCTCTTCGTGGGTAAACAAATGGTTTCCATGCAAATGCTGTATCCAAGGAAATTGAAAAAAAAAAACTGTTTACGGGTATAAAAGGTGGCAAGCCTAGATGGACAAGATCAATTTTCTACGAGCGCTACAAGAATCCGGACATTTACCGATTGAAATGGTTCGGAGGGCTTGGCATTACGTTTCGCGATTGCACTGGGCAACCCGACATTCAGTACAATATATCCCAAACCGAAGTGATCCCAGCGAGCCAACGTCACATCGCTGCTGAAATATTAATTAGGAAACAAGGGTTTCAAGGATGATGAACGGAGTAAAATAAAGTTCCGCAGATCCAAACTTCCCCCGTATCAACATTCGCCAAATGGCCCCTCCGCCGAGGAAATTTCCAAATACTGTCTTATTTGTACACTGGATCTGGAAACAAACAACGTTATTTCGAAATCACAAAACATCAGGTCGATTTATTGCATGGATAAAGAGAAATTAAAATTCTTGAGAATTCACATCCCGGAACCAAGTGATTGAAAATGGATTTGCATGGGCGTGATCTCCTGAACATACACATTTGGTGGTCACGAAGCTACTTACTGAAAACTTAGTTTACCTACAGTCAGTGACAAATGCTGTTTTCCGAAGCAAAATGTTCAAGTTTGGGGATCTGTGTCTCAGCTCACCTTAGTTTGGCTGAAACATAAATGACGAATCACAAAAAGCCTGAAGTTTTGTTGGTAATGAATTCATTACATTACAGTCATTTACCAAAGAGTTTTAGAAGAAAAGTAAGTAATAAAAGTAACGATTTTTTTCTAACATAATTAATAAAAAGGTAAGCGGTGGTTAATTTCTTCAACAAAGTTATGCACTTTCAGAAGTTACGCAAATTTGCAGAACACAACACCAGCCACAGCTTACCGTTTTTAAATTCAATATGGATATCACTCGGTTACTTACTTTTGCCACTGAAAAACCATCCTATTTTTTCAATGACTACAATGTAATCAATTTAGTGCAGACAAAACTTCAGATTATATGAACTTCATGTCATGTACGAACTACAACTTCATTCAAATGTCCACCAATTCGAACTACCAGAAACTGAGGTACAGAGCCCCCAAATTTGGACGTGTTGTATGGAAGAACAGCATTTGATTATTAAATTTGTCACTAAATATATACAAAAAATAAATTGTAGTTTTTCAAAATCGTTCACATTTTGTTATAAATGTATTAACACAACACAAAAATAAACCAAAAACTTATTATTGAATAAAAAAAAGCTAAAAAGCTGTTTTATTTCTTGCCTCTTGCTATGCTACATATCCTACTCGGTCTGGGATCTGTAAAAATTGAAAGCACAAAGACCATCATTAACGTAAAAATTAACGGAGTCGTTGACGTTAAATAAACGTCAAGCGTTAACGTTAACGTTGTTCAACGGCTCCAAAAAATCAACGGAAAATTCGTTGATCGTTACAATTAACGTTAACGAATCAACGAAACGCCGTTAATCGTTGATTAACGTTAACAACCCTGGTTGAAACAGGTAGCATATTTTCAGTGAGTCGTAAGTATCGTAAGCCTGCATAGATTTTCCCACATTGTGCATTTATTTGACAATCCCACTCAAGATTAAACTGAAAAATCACGCCAACATTGCAAGCTTTACCAACATAATCTATTTTGTCACCGTTAATGACTAAATCAGGTAAAGTTGCACGAATTTGTCGACGAGAGATGAACATAGCTTTAGTTTTTGTTGAGTTTATAGGAAGTAAATTACTTGAAGACCATTTTGAAAGTCTCTCCAGATCATAGTTAATGAGTTGTGCTAAATCATATGTGTTATAATCAGTGGAACAAATGTAAAGCTGCACATCGTCTGCAAACATGTGAATTGAGCAGTTCTTCAGCTTACTTACCTTACCAGTCAGGCTAAGGCCTGGGTGGCCTCTGCTGTACGTAGGAGACGTCTCCATTCGACTCGGTCCATGGCTGCCCGTTGCCAGCCACGCATTCTGCGAAGGGTCCGCAGATCGTCCTCAACTTGATCGACCCATCTTGCTCGCTGCGCACCACGTCGTCTTGTGCCGGTCGGATTGTTTTCGAGAACCATTTTCACCGGGTTGGTATCCGACATTCTGGTGACATGCCCGGCCCACCGCAGCCTCCCAATTTTTGCGAGGTGGACAATGGTTGGTTCTCCCAGCAGCTGGTGCAATTCATGGTTCATCCGCCTTCTCCACGTTCCGTCTTCCATCTGCACTCCGCCGTAGATGGTCCGCAACACCTTCCGTTCGAAAACACCAAGGGCGCGTTGATCCTCTGCACGTAGGGTCCATGTTTCGTGCCCATAGAGGAGTACCGGTCTAATCAGCGTCTTGTAGATGGTCAACTTCGTGCGATGGCGAACTTTGCTCGATCGGAGCGTTCTGCGGAGTCCAAAGTAGGCACGATTTCCAGCAACGATGCGTCTCTGGATTTCTCTGCTGGTGTCGTTGTCGGCGGTCACCAGTGAGCCCAAGTACACGAATTCTTCGACAACCTCGATTTCATCACCGTCAATATGAACTCGAGGTGGGGGGCGTGCCGTGTCTTCTCTTGAGCCCCTCGCTATCATGTACTTCGTCTTTGACACATTGATGTTCAGTCCGATTCGCCTAGCTTCAGCCCTTAGTCGGATGTACGTATCCGCCATCGTCTCAAAGTTCCGTGCTACGATATCAATGTCGTCGGCGAAACCAAGTAACTGAACGGACTTTCTGAAAATCGTGCCACTCGTGTCTATCCCCGCTCTTCTTATCACACCCTCTAAAGCAATGTTGAACAGTAAACACGAAAGGCCATCACCTTGCCGTAACCCTCTGCGAGATTCGAAGGGACTCGAGAGTGTCCCTGATACTCGGACTACGCACATCACTCGCTCCATCGTCGCCTTGATCAATCTTATCAGTTTGTCCGGGAAACCGTATTCGTGCATAATCTGCCATAGCTGTTCTCGATCGATTGTATCATAGGCCGATTTAAAATCGATGAATAAATGATGTGTGGGTACATTGTATTCGCGGCATTTCTGCAACACCTGGCGGATGGCGAATATCTGGTCCGTTGTTGCTCGTTCGCCCATAAATCCTGCCTGATATTGTCCAACGAATTCTCTAGCAATTGGTGATAGACGACGGCATAGAATTTGGGAGAGTACCTTGTAGGCGGCGCTCAAAATTGTGATTGCACGATAATTGGCGCAATCCAATTTGTCGCCCTTTTTGTAGATGGGACACACGACACCTTCCATCCACTCCTCCGGCAATACTTCCTCCTCCCAAATCTTGGAAATAACCCAGTGCAGCGCTCTTGCCAGTGCATCACCACCGTATTTTAGCAACTCGCTAGGAAGTTGGTCCACTCCAGCGGCTTTGTTGTTTTTCAACCGTCTAATCTCCGTTTCTACCTCTTGGAGATCTGGAGGCGGAAGTCTTTCGTCGTCCGCGCGTGCTCCCAAAGTTATTTCCGTGCCACCTCCGCTACTGGCCACATCACCATTAAGGTGCTCATCGTAGCGCTGCCGCCACCTTTCGACCACCTCACGTTCGTTCGTGAGAAGATTTCCGTCAAAGTCTCTACACATGTCGGCTTGTGGCACAAAGCCTTTGCGCGAACGGTTAAGCTTCTCGTAGAACTTCCGTGTGTCTTTAGCGCGGAACAGCTCTTCCATCGCTTCGCGATCTCGTTCTTCTTGATGGCGCTTTTTTCTTCGGAAGATCGAGTTTTGTCTGTTCCGCGCCTGTTTATACCGTGCCTCGTTCGCTCTCGTGCGGTGTTGCAGCATTCTCGCCCATGCTGCATTCTTCTCATTCTTCAACTGCTCGCATTCGCCGTCGTACCAGTCATTTCTCTGATTCGGGGCCGCTGGACCTAGTGCTGCTGTTGCGGTGCTACCTATGGCGGATCTTATGTGCCTCCAGCCATCTTCAAGAGTGGCGGCGCCGAGCTGCTCTTCCGTTGGTAGGGCCACTTCCAACTGCTGCGCGTATTCTTGGGCTACTTCTGAGTCCCGTAGCCGCTCGATGTTAAGCCGCGGCGTTCGGCTTCGACGCGAGTTTGTCACCGTCGAAAGTTTTGAGCGCATGCATATAGCAACTAGGTAGTGATCCGAATCTATATTCGCACTGCGGTATGTGCGAACATTGGTAATGTCAGAGAAGAATTTTCCGTCGATTAGAACGTGGTCGATTTGGTTCTCGGTTAGGTTATCGGGTGATCTCCAGGTGGTCTTATGGATATCTTTACGGGGGAAGAAGGTGCTTCGGACTACCATACCACGAGAGGCTGCAAAGTTGACGCATCGTTGGCCGTTGTCGTTAGATACGGCGTGCAGACTGTTCCGCCCGATCACCGGTCTGTACATCTCCTCTCGTCCTACCTGTGCGTTCATGTCGCCAACAACGATTTTCACGTCACGCGGCGAGCATCCGTCATAAATCTGCTCCAGCTGCGCGTAAAACGTCTCCTTCTCGTCGTCGGGTCTCCCTTCGTGTGGGCAGTGTACGTTGATGATGCTGTAGTTGAAGAAACGGCCTTTTATCCTCATCTTGCACATCCTTGCGTTGATCGGCTGCCACCCGATAACGCGTTGTCGCATCTTGCCCAACACTATGAAGCCAGTTCCTAGCTCATTTGTGGTGCCACAGCTTTGGTAGAAGGTAGCCGCTCGATGCCCGCTTTTCCACACCTTCTGTCCAGTCCAACAAAGTTCCTGCAGCGCTACGATATCGAAGTTACGGGGATGTAGTTCGTCATAGATTATCCTGTCGCAACCTGCGAAACCAAGTGACTTGCAGTTCCATGTTCCAAGTTTCCAATCGTAATCCTTATTTCGTCGCGTGGGTCTTTGCCGATTGTTCCGGGTCGTATTATCTCCTATGTTATTCGCAATAAGGTTTTTTTACGGGTGGCTTATTGGGCCTACGCCAACACTCCTGTCTCGCCGGAGCGCCATCGTGCCAGCTCTGTTTAACGTCCCAACTAACACTAGGACGATCGCGCTGATGGGGCTACCACCTTGGATTTAGCTGTGCGCGATTCAGCATTTCTTGCTCAGCCGCTGGATACCAGAACAGACGCTGTTTGAGCCGCACCTCCTGGTGAACAGACGCTCGAGACGTACCTCCTCAATCTAGCTGATGTCAGAAGGACAACAGTGCCCAGGCTGCACTACCAGCTAAGTACGCAACCCTTAGCTGGCGGTCTTTGTCATCGTTTGACCCGTGGAAGCGTGAGGTAGGAACTTGTGAGGACCAGAGCTGTGTTGAACGCTCCTTCCTTGTTGTCGACTCACCGTTTTGCAGCCCAAGCAGTTCTTCAGCATTGATGGTAAATCGTTTATAAACAACGAAAACAACAGAGGACCCAAAACGGATCCTTGAGGAACACCTGACAAAATAAAAATTGTGTTAGACAGACTTCCATCTAGTTCTACTACTTGAGTGCGTTGACATAAATATGATTTTATCAGTAAAGCAGCATCGCGACTAAAGTTGAATTGATGTGATAATTTATGCAGGAGTTTAGCATGTGAGACTCTATCAAAGGCTTTAGAGAAGTCTATTAAAAGCAGAAAAGCAACACCTTTTTTGTCAATACATTGATGAATATCATCATGAACCTTTAGGAGCGCTGATGTGGTACTGTGCCCAGACCTGAACCCAGACTGGTAAGGACTGAGCAGACTGAACCGTTGAATATATTCTTGAATTTGAGTCTTAACGATTTTCTCAAAAACTTTGGACAGCGAACACAAAATACTTATTGGGCGAAGATTATTCAGATCAGATCCGGCAGGCTTCTTGCGTATCGGAATTACTTTTGCAGCCTTCCAAGCGCGAGGAAACTTGGTACTTGAAATAAATAAATTATAAAGATACGTTAAAGGAGTGATGATGAAAGGTAAAATAATCTTTATGAATTTTAACGGGATCCCATCTAAACCAATTGCATCGGAAGAAATTGAGAATATAGAATTCGCAACCTCCAATTCACTGCAAGGTGTGAAAGTAAAGCCACTAGAATTGGAAGGAGGTATTGAAGGATGTGTAGAATCACGTGTGAAGTTTTCACCGAAAAAAGTATTTATTTCATCTTTGGAATGATGAAATTTAGCGCTACTGTTAGAACTTCCAGTGACATTGAGGCGCTTGAGTTTCACCCAGAGTTCTTTACTTGAAATTGCGGATTCCAAGTTCGAAGACATGTAGTTCGACTTTGCTGTATTAGTTAGTTGGGTTACTTTATTGCGTAGTCTTTTAAACTGATGATGGTCTAGTAAATTTTTGCTACGAATCCATTCACGGTAAGCAACATCTCTAGCGATCATAGCATTTAAAATATCGTTATTGAACCATGGTGCATTATTTTTATGACGAGGAGCCCGCAATGGAACTAAATTGTCAAAAAGCTGAATTATAACACTGTTGAAGAAATCAAGAGTAGTATCAGAATCTGTAATACTATACAGCAAGGACCAATCTATGCCGTTTAAATAGTGTTGTAACGAGGGATAATCTATTCGACTATAGTCTCTGATCATTCTAGGATTATCATTTCTGTAACGCAATACATTGAGAGATGAGAAAATTATATCATGATGAGAGAAAGTTGGGGCTGACACTTGATTAAAATTGAGAACAAAATTTATGTCATTTGTTATAAGCAACTCAATTAATGAGCTGCCCCCAGGATAAAAGTGAGTAGGTTCTGTATTAACGCAAAACATTCCAAAGTTATCTAGTACTTCACAGAAACGAGTTGTTTTGGGACAATTTTTCCTTAAGTTTGTGTTGAAATCACCTATTAGAACAATTTTCTCATAATCAAGCGATAGTTCGGAGAGTTTCTGATCAATTAGGTAAGAGCAGTCAACATCCGGAGGAGAATAAATTACACCAAGCAGAAGTTTATCCTCACTGACTCGTACCTCAATAAATAAATGTTCAGTACGATCAACACTAGCATGACCAGACAGCATATCTGAGTTATCAAGAACTCTGCAGTTAAGACCAGATTTATAATAAATACAGATCCCGCCACCTCGACCAGTCATACGGTCATTTCTTAATATACTGTAACCTTCGACGGCAACTGTTGAATCAGTTATGTTTTCATTTAGCCATGTTTCCGTTACGCATATTAAATCAACTTTACTGTTAGCAAAACAACGTTTAAATTCATCGAGCTTACTTAATTGACGAGCACAGAGACTTTGAGCATTCAAATGGCAAAGATTTAGGCAATCATCGCGTAGGGCAACATTCATAACGGCACGTGGAATATCGGCAATACTACTTTGCGTACGTGCAATATTGGTAGTATGACTAACCGGCATCATCGAAGGGTAATAACAAGAACGATCGTGAGAGCATAAGCTGGGGAACTGAAGGGAACACTAAATCTAATAATGGGATAACATGCATTTCAAATTCATTTATATTCATACTAATCTTATTTCAACTTATTAGAATGTGGTTTTTGATCGCAAATTCAGTTGTATAACTACTAAAAGCTACCGCAGGTACAGTGAAACAGGTGTGCAAAACGTGGTGACAACAGCAACAACATCCACAGCAGCAACAACACCCACAGCAGCAACAACAGCAGCATCAGGTCAGCACCGATGATCACCGGCAGATGAAGAAATACTTTTAGGAAGGAAGGCAGCATGGAATCGGTAGGAAAGGAGTCAAGGATGTAACATTGACAGGAATACAAAGAATTCATAAAGGATAGGGTTAGTTTCGTCCTCCAAAAATCTTCAACTGATCCAAGCTGAAAACCGGCTGAGCAGGAACATCCTCGAGTGGCTTCACATAAACGGTACCATCCTTAGTGAACACGTTCTGAAGATGACCATTACGTTTGAGTTTCAGTGCAGCACCCTTGATGTTGCGAGTAGATTCAGTGAGGTTTTCGTTGATAAAAATACGCTTATCAGTATCGAAGCCAAGATGAAGTAGGCTTAGATTTTTTGATGCGAAATAACGATGGAAAAATTCATCTTTGGATGCTCTGAACGCAAATTGTAACAGGATCGGCGGCGTAGAACCAGCAGCAATAGGAATACGAGCCAGACGTTTGGTGAAAACAGGAGGAACATCCGAGTCATTGTAGCCAAGAGTTGTAGCTATTTCCCGCAGGATTTCATCTGTTTTTTCCGTGGGCCTGTACGGTACACCAGTGAGAATCAGATCATTTGATCTCAGTATTTTACCGGCGTTATCCTTGGACCGTCGCACTTGCTCTGCAGTTTTTTCGTGTGATTCACACAAACTATTGAAGTCCCGTGCATAATCGACCTTAAGTTGGTTTACCTCGTCGCGCAGAGTGGAGATTTCAGTAACAAGGGCTGAATTGCTGGACTCGATCTTGTTCTCAATTTTCGCATTCCCTTCGTCGATCATCTGCTTAATGCGAACCAATAGTTGATCAATGCTCTCCACATCGTTTTCAGTACGGTCTAAATCCTCTCGTGAGCGCTTTTTGTTTTGATTATCATTACTGGTTGACCCCAGTGGGACGGCAAGTGTTGGTCTGTCTTTACTCATTTTAGTGTGAACCGCACGAGTGAGTGCTCTATTTGTGTTCATCCAAGTGAGTGGATATGGTTTAGTACACGTAGTTTAGTACACAACACAATATGAGAGTCTCAATATGGAAGATGAAAAGTATATGCCAGGAATTGTGATAATAACTTTCACTTTTCTCACATTACTAGTGCAGGATGGAATCATTGACGGGGTTGGTGGTCTGATGGCTACCGCTTCTGCTTCATATGCAGAAGGTCATGGGTTCAATCCGAGGCCCGTCCCTTTCCTCGTACTTTGTAGTTGTATATCTCTCACTTGCTTCTATCTTCCATTCTAAATATATCACACTCAAACTATTCGTTCATAGCAAACGCTAGAACCAGAGACGGACAAGAAACCGTTTCCCTAACGCTTCCCACTTCCACGCGCACGCCTGATACATAGGCAGTCTGCTAACCACAAAAGCAAACCTCTCTGCCATGCCTTTCCCCCATCCATACACTCCCGCATGAACTGGCGTGGATGCAGTGGAATATACGGTCTACGTGGGAACCAGTTCAATGCATCATCAATTCCTCCCCCTTCCCCTCATTGGTCTGCATTCTGACGTGGCAGGTGCCATTGTTGCCTAAAAATAGAAGATCACCAGCACTTATACACTGAGGATGCCTGTTAGTCCCAAGCAGTCATTCGGTTGGTTCCTTGTGTAAGTGCAGCTGATCTGGCGATACTGGAGTGCATCCACGGGCGGCCAATCAAGCTCTCAAGCTCAATTACTAGTGCAGGATGGAATCAGCTATCTTGTCGTATAGAAAGGAGTTCGAGTAAAGAAGCACTACATCGGTGAAAAACGTAGCATGGAATCACATTACATGCCAAAAACTTCAACTGAACTGCGACCACGAACAACTCACGTTCTACCGCTTACCATCACTCAGAACTGTCAACGTACTAAATTGACTTAAAGCTACAGTCACCCCACAGTTATGGATGCTCCTTCATTTTTCAGTACAAAATATGATTAAAAAACATGCGAACAACAACAACAGAATATAGTTGTTTTTGAAAATACATCTCAAAATTCCTGGTTATTTACGAAAAAGTGTCGATTTCAATAGAAATTTCAAACGATTTTCACCCCACAGATGTGGATCAGTGCGAGAGGATGATCCCTATTATGGATCAAATCGACTCATATTATGGATCAAAACTCTAAAACAGCAATGTATCTGCGAGGTAAACAAATGGTGTGTTAGTGAAAGCAAACGTTTTGGCGTTTGTTTCGGAATCGTCTTATGTTTGATCCATAACTGTAGTATGGGTTTCCAATGCCCCACAGTTAGAAATCAACGCTTCTGGGAGTACGTTTGACATTTTATTACCTATATACGGGAAAAATATGCTCAAGCATATTATAATTTATTGCGATGCTGTACAGATGTATGGCTCACGTAGGTAAAATGTGTTCTGTGTAAAAGCAACTCTATTTGATGAGATATTCCCGTTTAAATCCAACACTGATCCATAACTGTGTGGTGACTGTACTAAAAATTGGTTTGAAAAAGCGTTGGCTTTGTACTATTTAGGGCAATAGTGTTCCTAGCATTCGACATAAAAGTGCACCAATTATGGACTATCGAATATTCGCACGAACGCCATCCAGAGCGAATGATAATGCAACGCTACAATGTAATGAAGTGATTGTTCATTAATTTTCCAAAAAAAAATCTCAATTGGATCCTGATTCTAAGCTTTTTTAAAAATAATCGTAAATATTTAAGGTGATAGAACGAAGCCACACCTCAAATTTTCAATAGCACGAGATTTGAGAACCAAACAGCGCTCCACGTTGAAAATTTATCCCGTTGGTCACCACCAGCAAGCAAGCAATTTGATTGATTTTCAACGTAAACTGCTGTCAGATTCTCCAGTCTTGTGCACTTGAAAATTCAAAGTTTGGCTTCGTTTTATAATCACCTTAAACAGTTTTAGCTAGGGTCAAAAAGAGTGTGTTTAAAATCAGGTGTGAATTATATTATCTTACTTCGAAATATCTATGTATGTGGGACGATTTTAGACATTTTTTATTCAAAACGTGATTACTAAGTCATGCTTCTCCTGAATGTTATAACAACAAGCTTCTCCAGTTCCTTATGTGCCGAACACGGTTTTAGCATACGTTCGTCATCAATCAACGTAACGACCGACTCGTAGACATCGATCCAGGCGGCCCACATGGAAAGCCTACTCAATCGAGTCATCAGCACCCTCTAATCTCAACTCAATCCAAACAGATTACTTTCCGAACCGTCAACACCCTTTAGAGTGGAACCCAAATTCCACCCTACAGGCAAGGCCATCAACTCGCACGTAATCTTAGACGAGATTTCCCATCGAACAGTTTCTGACAACTATATCTCATTCCACCCACCCATCCAGACTGGGTCGCACTTTTTTTTATTAATGAATGTGTGAAACTGTTTTAAATTTATGCACCCCTTTTTGGCAGCTAGCACAGTGAGCATGAAGCAGTTTTGCCCTTTCTCGGTTCTGGAAAAAAAGTGCGTGATCCGAGGATCACAACCACTGCACTTCCCTTCGGTCACGGTCGACGAGCTTAACGACTCTCCGCTCTTGGAGCAAAATTGAATACATTAAATCACATCGATTTGCAACCGACCATGGGCCAACGCAACGCACTATGGGCCGGAAATGGAAATTTCTCTACAGAAGCCCAAACATTTTTTTAATAAACTACATGAAAAAATATGGGGGCCTTCCTTAGCCGAGTGGCTAAAGCTCGCGGCTACAAAGTAAAGCCATGCTGAAGGAGTCTGGGTTCGATTCCAGGTCGGTCCAGGATCTTTTCGTAATGGAAATTTCCTTGACTTCCCTGGGCATAGAGTATCATCGTATCTGCCACACGATATACGAATGCAAAAATGGCAACTTAGGCAAAGAAAGCTCTCAGTTAATAACTGTGGAAAGTGCTCATTAGAACACTATGCTGAGAAGCCGGCTCTGTCCCAGTGGGGACGTTAATGCCAAGAAGAAGAAGAAGAAGAAGAAGATATGAAAAAATATAGCTTGTGATAAAAAAAATGGCAAGAGTAGACATTTTCGGAAATCAAACAGAGTGTAGTTTTTTTCTGTTAAGTACTATTCCTTCTACCACCAGTTAGATCTATTGTGGCAGTAAAGTTTGTATATCTGATATGAAAAATGCTTTTAGCATATTCAGCCTAATGATATTAGCTACACACTACAAGTTCTCATAACTACTTTACAATATTAAATGGGATTGGTTTATGCAGGACTTGTCGATAAGTAATAAAGTAAAGCACCATGAGCGTTAAAGTTTGTTTTTCCATTACTCTCTCTCCCCTTGTAAGCAGATCAAAACGGCAAGAAGGCCATGGTGCTAGAATAACCACCGGTTTTCTAAACGAACAAATGTGAATTCTTTGATCTTATTTACAGTTCGTCAGGGGTTATCGATTTTTTTTTTTTTCATTCCAAATCAAATTTTTGAAATAATTCCGGAACTCAGGCTCTATTAAAAATTTGATTTAGGATTCAACTTTGAATGGAATATCTGGAAATGAAATAATGTCTTCTCACCTCAAACACTCAATTCCCTCAAATTAAATCCGAAAAGAATCTTTTTCTCTTCAAAAACGACTTTTGAATGTTATAGCTTAGCTTAGCTTAGACTGACTACACATATCAATGGTTGCTATTCCGTGATTGACCGAAGTCACTGAAAATGCACATAGAATCAACTAGAAGTTCGGCTGGGATTGGCCATAATCTTCTTCAATGTGCATAATTCAGTGCCTCTATTTATACAGGGTCAATAACGGCGCCGGCCACGTCCTTGCAGTCAGGTGGGATTGGGGGAAGGAATGTTAGTGTGTAACCTTTGCTATTTGGAGACCGTGTTTGCCTCTGCATCTCCACAAAGGTTACTGGGAAGGATGTTTGTTAATGGGGAGGATCGTTGGGTCAAAGGATTCACTTTGATAAGTGATTAGACCATGATAAATAGTTTTTTGTCAAATATAAATATGCTTTTATGAAAATATAATATTTTCATTTGATATGAACAATTTCTATGTAGAGGAAAATTATGCCGACACTTGAGGTGACGAACCATTCAAAGTTTGTTGAACAAATATCTAAATGTAACATTCCTACAGCTGTCAGGACGAAAGCATGTGTTATTATATTTTACTCATTTGAAAAGAAACAAAAACTCGATTGGCTGGAACATCATAGAACACTCTTATTCTTATGCCGACACTTACAGTGGCGAACCATCCAAAGTTTGTTGAATAAAGTGAACCTTTCACAAGTCTACACTTATAGTGTCGAACCATTCAAAGTTTTTTTATAATTACAAAAATAAAGATAAAAAGAAAGGGGTGTTTTGAAAACAATAAAATGTGAAACATAAATAATTCATGAATTAGAGTTTATGTCGACACTCACAGTGACGAACCATTCATAGTTTGTTGAAAAATCATATTTACGTCCTACCGTTGTATCGATTAAATGTGCAGTCATACATATTTTATAGATTAGAAATAGTAGCATGAAACGAGCTCACCAATTGATCCGTCATCCTTGACTGAGCAGCAACAATCCACATTCAGCTTAACTCGTTTGCTCGGCTATATAAAAGCACTCAGAGAAAATAGGCGCACGACCCGAGAGGAAAAACAACTGACGACTGCTCGGGCTTTCTTGCCGCACTGCCAAGGAGCAATCGTCAAGGTCGAAGATCAAACAGAACTACCCAACTAACATAAGTAGCTGAACAACAGTTTATTCAATTGAAGTATGCTATAGAGTGATTTGTTCAACTGTTATTCAGCAAAAATGTTTGTTGGGTAACCGATCGCGGAACTTTTTCACTTCACTCGACCGACGCGCGATATGTTTGATCCTGCCCTCGTCATCCGCTCCCGCAGAAGCAAGCGTCAAGGTCGAAAGATCAAACAGAACTCTTCAGAAACGGCTTTTGAATGTTATATCACATTTATTTTGATTTTTGTTCATTATTAATATGTTTGGATTTTTGTCTCAAAATTTTAACTTCTGGCCCATAGTCCAACGACAACAACGACAACTATATAGGGGTCATCCAAAAATGACGTCCATCATTTAGGGGAGGGGGGGGTCTATGAAAGTGTGACAGTGCGTGTATTAGGTATTGGAAAAAGTGTGACACAGGGGGGAGGGGGGGTCTAGGAATCCCGAAAAACGATGGACGTCATATTTGAACCGTCCCATACTATATCCCGTGTGATAATCGTGTAGGAGGTTTGCGGTCTCGCCCCCTTTCGATAAAGTGTCCTGGTCTGGTGGTGGTCTCGCTGCTAAACTTGATGCAAACGCACCGTAACGTTGTAGCAGCGGTGTTGAACATGTGATTTTCCTGCGTTCGACAAGCCAGGGTTTAGAAGCATGGGATTTTGCTCGTTTTCCCCTTGGTCGCTCATTGCTGCTTGATTCAATTTGGTGTCGGATTTATGGCCATACTTAATGCTATTTATTTTAAATATTTATAACGTTAAACATAAGTCACCGGATGTTCGTAGTAGCCGTCCAACGGATGGAGGGGTCGTGTGACAAGTGTATTACTATCGGAAAGTAGCTATCCGCGGCAGTGCCGGCTCGTTTCGTTGGGCTGATCGCTAACTAATTCTGCTATTAGGCGGCTTTTTATTATGATGGAATGTACGAATAGTATCCTACAATTCCGAATTATCTAATAATATCTGAATGTGAGTTTTCCACTGTACAACTAATTAATTCAATGGAAAATCCGATGAACTTCAGAAATAAAATATGTAAGGATATCAAAAGTTCTACTGAAACATTTTTTTAACTAACTCAGGTAATCAGATATAACAATATTGTATAATTTTGATTCCAACACGCTGCCGTGAGGAACATCAGCCCTTCTCAAAACATTCTTTATTTTGGCTATTCTATCACTCCATGAACTTTTTATGGTCAAATTCAGACCAGCACAATTGTCAATGTTCGAAAAAAAATGTTTTTTTTTATATTTTTTTAGAAAATTGTTACAGTCATGCCTTTTTAAAAAAAAATGGACACGTATTTTTTTTATTTCGTCATGAGGGTGCTCTTTCGTGAGATAGGGTGACCCAAAAATTCAAAAAAAAAATTGTTGTTTTTTTAATGTACATTGAAATTAAAGAAATAATATACTTTAGTTTATATGATTTTTTTTAATAAATGGAACGAAAACAATGTACGAGAGATAAACATACTTCATATTCTCTCTAAGATGCAAAGCATCACGTGACGATGACGTTTATCGAGATTATTCAAGAACTAGTCTACGTCATATAAAAATGGGTAAACATACATGTGTGAATAACTTGAAAACTAATTGTCTCAATCAAAATGTCTTGGTTTTGGTATGTTTGTTTATATCCTCCTTAATTATATGGAATTTTTTCTCAAAAATAATTATGGAATAAAAATTAAAATTGAAAATAATAATAAACCTTCGAATTGTTTAGTGGAATACCTATAAATAAATGAAAACCAAATTGAGAACTATATCATTTTATCCCACTACAGTTTGTAACTTTTGATAGTTACGCATAATTCGACCTCCACTATAAGGCCGTTGTCAGAGTCGTGTACTAGATTCGAAAATTAAGTTATTTTTTTTGAGACGCCCTCCAACCTCTTTCACTCACTTTACCTAACATATACACTATCATTTTTAAATCACATAGTCCTCCTTGAAATGATGCTTGAACGTTGTTTTTGTAAAGGTTGGTAACATGGAACTGATTTATTTTAAATAACTGGAATCATTCATTTTATTCCTAGAGCTAAAATGGAAACGTCAAAATATTCAGTCTGCGTAAGCAGCTTCCCTAAAAATTCATGTAAATTAACGTCATATGTGGCCGACAGCTTGGACGTTAAATAACAAGAATGGTGCATTTTTGAGTGCAAATAATTACCATCAAACTTCTTCTTCTTTTTTCTGACGCTAAAGAAGCCTTCTTCTCAACTTCTCATGAGCACTTCCACAGATATTAACTAACAGCCCCCTTAGTCAATTTTGCATATGTATATCGTGTGACAGGTACAATCATACTCTACGCTCAGGAAAGTCGTGAAAATTCCCTTTGATGATGCTCGACCGGCTGGACTCTAACCTACGACCCTCAGCATGATCTTGCTGAGTATCTACGCGTTTACCGTTATGGTTATCTGGCTCCCAATATCAAATTTACTTTATTTTATTTATTACATCGAGTCTATTTGCTTAAAATGGAATTTAAGTCATTGTAATATTAGTTTTTAGTAGTTTGTAGGACTGAAAGAACTAAGACGGATAGCTTACATATAACAGGGAATTAAAAAAAAACCATTTAAAAAGGGTTGACAAAATCAGGTCAATAACCATATTAATGTATGAAAGTGTTTGGTAAATGGCTGGGCATGGCGTACCATTGGTACCTCACGTACCTGAAGGAATAAAATAGACCCCTTTGTGCGGTCCTTAGCCTCTTCCCCAGCAACTCCTATCCCTACCTCCTCGCGGTACTGGCCGGGGTACGAGTAACCTTAGGGAAGATCGGGTAACCAACCCCCGGTGGGAACTTTGGTCGTATGCTGACAGGGAAGGGGGGGTTTGCTTGTGCTTTTGCTTCTGCAAACCTTGAGCGTCTGTACTCCATGTTAGGAGCGGCTCACAACAGCGTCTGTTCCCCATGTCAGGGGTGGCTGATCATCGTCCGAGTGCCAGAGAAGGACTCTAAGCTAAACTGCGCACTATGGTCCTCCGAACATTTAGGGGGAATGGTCCTCCGGAAATCTAGGGGGTTGGTGTCAGGCCCTGCAAGCCAGCCGTAAAAAATCAAGCAACGAATAATCAACGAGAGAATACGAACCTGGACAATCGGCGAAGACCACAGCGACGTAAAGGGACTATCAATTGGAAGCTCGGTACGTGGAACTGTAAATCTCTCAACTTCATCGGGAGCACACGCATACTCGCCGACGTGCTGAAGGACCGTGGATTCGGCATCGTAGCGTTGCAGGAAGTGTGTTGGAAGGGATCAATGGTGCGAACGTTTAGAGGTAACCATACCATCTACCAGAGCTGCGGCAATACACATGAGCTGGGAACAGCTTTTATAGTGATGGGTGATATGCAGAGGCGCGTGATCGGGTGGTGGCCGATCAATGAGAGAATGTGCAAGTTGAGGATCAAAGGCCGGTTCTTCAACTTCAGCATAATAAACGTGCACAGCCCTCACTCCGGAAGCACTGATGATGATAAAGACGCTTTTTATGCGCAGCTTGAACGCGAGTACGACAGTTGCCCAAGCCACGACGTCAAAATCATCATAGGAGATCTAAACGCTCAGGTTGCCCAGGAGGAGGAATTCAGAACGACGATTGGAAAGTTCAGCGCCCACCGGCTGACGAACGAAAACGGCCTACGACTAATTGATTTTGCCGCCTCCAAGAATATGGCCATTCGTAGCACCTACTTCCAGCACAGCCTTCCGTACCGATACACCTGGAGATCACCA
Source organism: Aedes aegypti (assembly GCF_002204515.2). Taxonomy (NCBI): domain Eukaryota; kingdom Metazoa; phylum Arthropoda; class Insecta; order Diptera; family Culicidae; genus Aedes; species Aedes aegypti. The sequence continues at coordinate 283,777,101 of NC_035108.1, read as the reverse complement.
CAGCAGACAGAATCGCAAATCGACCACGTTCTGATTGATGGTTGGCACTTCTCCGACATTATCGACGTCAGGACCTATCTTGGCGCTAATATCGACTCTGACCACTATCTGGTGATGGTCAAACTGCACCCAAAACTCTCCGTCGTTAACAACGTACGGTACCGACGGCCGCCCCGGTATGACCTAGAGCGGCTCAAGCAACCGGATGTCGCAGCGGCATACGCGCAGCAACTCGAGGCTGCATTACCGGAAGAGGGTGAGCTGTACGAAGCCCCTCTTGAGGACTGCTGGAGAACAGTAAAAGCAGCCATCAACGATGCAGCTGAGAGCAACGTCGGGTACGTGGGACGGAGTCGACGGAACGATTGGTTCGACGAGGAGTGCCAGGAGGTTTTGAAGGAGAAGAATGCAGCGCGGGCGGTCATGCTGCAGCAAGGGACCCGACAGAACGTGGAACGCTATAAACGGAAACGGCAACAGCAGACCCGCCTCTTTCGGGAGAAAAAACGCCGCCTGGAGGAGACGGAGTGCGAGGAGATGGAACAGCTGTGCCGGTCTCAGGAAACGCGTAGGTTCTATCAGAAGCTCAACGTATCCCGCAACGGCTTCGTGCCGCGAGCCGAGATGTGCAGGAATAAGGATGGGAGCATTCTGACGGACGAGCGTGAGATGATCGAAAGGTGGAAGCAACACTTCGACGAGCACCTGAATGGTGCTGAGAACACAGGCAATGAAGGACGGGACAACGGAGGAAATGCCTTCGTCATTGCTGCGGAAGATGGAAACCAACCAGCCCCCTCTTTGAGGGAGGTTAAGGATGCCATTCACCAGTTCAAGAACAATAAAGCTGCTGGTACGGATGGTATCGGAGCTGAACTCATAAAGATGGGTCCGGAAAGGCTGGCCATTTGTCTGCACCGGCTGATAGGCACAATCTGGGAAACAGAACAGCTACCGGAGGAGTGGAAGGAAGGGGTAATCTGCCCCATCTACAAGAAAGGCGACAAGTTAGATTGTGAGAACTTTCGAGCGATCACCATTCTAAATGCGGCCTACAAAGTATTATCCCAGATCATCTTCCGTCGTCTGTCACCCGTAGTAAACGAGTTCGTGGGAAGTTATCAAGCCGGCTTCGTTGACGGCCGATCGACAACGGACCAGATCCTTACTGTACGGCAAATCCTCCAAAAATGTCGTGAACACCAGGTCCCAACGCATCACCTTTTCATCGATTTCAAGGCGGCATACGACAGTATCGACCGCGTAGAGCTATGGAAAATCATGGACGAGAACAGCTTTCCCGGGAAGCTCACGAGACTGATAAGAGCGACGATGGAAGGTGTGCAAAATTGTGTGAAGGTTTCAGGCGAACACTCCAGTTCGTTTAGATCCCACCGGGGACTACGACAAGGTGATGGACTTTCGTGCTTGTTGTTCAATATTGCGCTAGAAGGTGTTATGCGGAGAGCCGGGCTTAACAGCCGGGGTACGATTTTTACGAGATCCAGTCAATTTGTTTGCTTCGCGGATGATATGGACATCGTCGGACGAACATTTGAAAAGGTGGCAGACCTGTACACCCGCCTGAAACGCGAGGCAGCAAAAGTTGGGCTGGTGGTGAATGCGGCCAAGACAAAGTACATGCTAGCTGGTGGGGCCGAGCGCGACAGGGCTCGCCTAGGTAGCAGTGTTACGATAGACGGGGATACGTTCGAGGTGGTCGACGAGTTCGTCTACCTTGGATCCTTGCTGACGGCTGACAAAAACGTTAGCCGTGAAATACGGAGGCGCATCATCAGTGGAAGTCGGGCCTACTATGGCCTCCAGAAGAAGCTGCGGTCAAAAAGATTCACGCCCGCACCAAATGTACCATGTACAAAACGCTCATAAGGCCGGTACTCCTCTACGGGCATGAAACGTGGACGATGCTCGAGGAGGACCGGCAAGCACTTGGAGTCTTCGAACGTCGGGTGCTTAGGACGATCTTCGGCGGTGTGCAGGAGAACGGTGTGTGGCGGCGAAGGATGAACCACGAGCTCGCCCAACTCTTTGGCGAACCCAGTATCCAGAAGGTGGCCAAAGCTGGAAGGATACGATGGGCAGGGCATGTTGCAAGAATGCCGGACAGCAACCCTGCAAAGATGGTATTCGCTTCGGATCCGGTTGGTAGAAGAAGGCGTGGAGCGCAGCGAGCTAGGTGGGCGGATCAAGTGCGTATCGATTTGGCGAGCGTGGGGCAGAACCGAGGATGGAGAGATACGGCCACGAACCGAGTATTGTGGCGTGAAATTGTTGATTCAGTGTTATCTGTGTGGATGTTAACTAAATAAATGAAATGAACCATATTAAAGTATGAATTTGATTTTTGAAATTGTTACATAGCATTTTTTTTTTAATGTATTTAAATATTTGGAAACTACCAGATTTGAAAATAAAGACACTGACAATGCTTCTAATAAGACAATACATAAGCCAGCTGCAATCAGTAGACTTTTTGGTTTGCCATGAGCTTTTAAAGTTTCGCAATCGGTGTGACCGTTAGATTACAAAGGAAAATGTAAAGCTCGACCATACTCGTAAGTTTTGTTTTCCCTTTCGTTTCGGTGGATGGACATTTTTAGCTGTCAATCCTACAGTGAAAAGTTTCCTAGAAAGCATTATGTACGATTATGGCCTTTAAAGAGAGCATCACACGAATCAACGGACTAGCATGCAACGCCAAATGGCACAATCGTAATACTTATCTGATGAAAAAAATACTGCAGCGGGAATTGAACCTAAACTTCTTTGATCGATACTGCTAGTTACTTTGCAACACTATACGCACGGCAATGAAGTACAGATTTTTATTTTTAATATATCAGCTTATCTAAGTCTCAAAATTCAAGATTTGGACAATATATTTTTTAAGGTGAAAGGAACGAAACAATATTTTTTATATAATCTGGACTCCAGAACTTCATACATTGTTTAAGGTGAAGATAAATCGAAGCCAATGTTCAAATTTTCAAGAGCACGGATCTGGAGAACCAAACATCCATTTAAGCTGAAAACCTAATCGATTGGTCGCTAGCTGGTGGTGACCAATCGATTGGGTTTTCAGCTCAAACGGATGTTTGGCTCTTGAAAATTTGAACTTTGGCTTCGATTTATCTTCACCTTAATAGTTTAGTAGGGTTTTTCAAACGCATTTCGTACATCATAAACATCATATTTGCGAGTAATACCAGCAGAGGCCTTCCTTAACCGAGTGGTTAGAGTCCACGACTACAAAGCAAAGCCATGCTGGAAGTGTCTGGGTTCGATTCCCGGTCAGTCCAGGATCTCTTCGTAATGGAAATTTCTTTGACTTCCCTGGGCATAGAGTTTCATCGTACTTGCCACATAATATACGAATGTGAAAATGGCAACTTTGTCAATGCAAGCTCTCAGGTAATAACACAGAAGTGCTCATTGAACACTAAGCTGAGAAGCAGGCTGAGTTCCAGTGAGGATGTAATGCCAAGAAGAAGAAGAAGAAGAAGACCAGTATGGGCTGAATACATCAATAGTATGCCATTTAAAGGACTCTGTGGTTCGTAAGCAAATAGTAAGTAAAGGTTTTCAGCTTCAGTTGTCAAACTTCATAATTATTATGGCAGATATTGAACCAGCAAACATTGTAGAACACCAAAATAGATTATCGCGTCAACATGGTATTGATAGATTGTCAAAGCAAGGGGAAATTCAAAAATAACGTCCATTGTTTTTAAGTCAATCTTAATCCTCCCCATGTCCACTATCACGCTTATTCCCACATGCACTGTCGCACTTTCATACACCTCCACTCCCCTAAATGATTGACGTAATTTTTGAAAGCTCCCATAAACTTTAACTTTGTCTTAAACTTTGCCATAGGAGATTTAAAACATTAAATGTGATTCCCAATCTATTTCAAATATGGACGTATAATAAATAAAAGTTTTTAAACCAAAGCTATGAGTTTCTGTTACATAGTTTTCGAACGGTACATCATCCTTATGATTCGTATGAAATCACTCATTCATGTTTTAATGCAATATTATGCACTATTGTGGACATTAGAACCAAATTCAGCCACTTAATTTGATCAAAATTACTGAAAATGAAAATTGGTAGTCCACAACGAACATCGACCGGGTAAGTGCCGGCACCAGCACAATTGTGCTGGTCCCACTTTGTCCCTCCAGAAATCTTTGCTGTGTGAATCAATTCTCATTTGGTCTTCACCATTTTAAAGAATGACTCTTTCACTCTCTATTCGTACCTGTGCATACCTAGAAAAAACGAATTGTTGAAAAGTTGCGACAGATAAAACTTTTTCAATTCTTACGGTGTTTGTTTACATTTTGTTTACCCTGAGCTGGTGTTTTCCAAACACGATGTAAACAAAAGCTTTTGTGCTTAATTAGTAGTATCAATGACAATTCAATAATCGAAATCAAAAAAGTTTAGTAAAACAATGATTTATTGGCTAAAAGAATCATTCAATGTCATGGGTGCCAAACAGCACAATTGTGCTGGTTCGTCCCGAAAGGGATATGCACGTTATTAGCTGTAAGAAAATTGAACAGCTCGTCCTCTTTACCATTCAAAGAACGAGCATTCCAATTTAAAATATTTAAATTATTATTTATTGGATCCATTAGAAAAACGTAATCCAATAACAATTTGATAAGTAAATATTACACTGCATTTTGGACTGCTTCAGTCATAGTGGTGGCTTTGAACATTGTATCAACAGTGCCGTAGCGTGCGGTTGGCCAGGTTGGCATCCGCCAAGGGCGCAAGCGATCAGGGGGCGCCAAAATACGTGGTGCTTTGGTCAATGTTTTGGAAATACATATAAAATAAGGGCATCTTTAAATTCAATGTTTGAAAACATGAACATTTTAAGTTCTTAAAGAAATTTCGAATTATAACAATCGTTTATAACAAAATATATTGTAAGCATCCTACAAGATGTTGAAGGATGCTTTAATTGAAAGGAATTTTCAAGTAAATCATTTCAAATTTATTAAAGATTTTTGTGGGCTTCGTGGCCTTGCGGTTAGCGGCGTCAGTCGTCTAGGCGTATTGTGCCACGGAGTGTGGGTTCGATTCCCGCTCCAGTTGGAGAAAACTTTTCGTCAAACGAAAAATTGATCGTGGGCTACTGGGTGTTTCGTGTTGTCCGTTGCCTAATGTTAGTGATCGTTCAGTCTGTGCAGCCTATGTGCTGAAGACGGTGTAAATTGTCTTTTTTTTAAATAGTTCTTCATGACAATTATTTGTAAATCAGTTTACGCATTGTGCCTGTGTCAAAAAATAGTGTGTAGAATACGGGCAAATCGAAGCTAATACAGCGGACGTCACAGATATCTTGCCTTGAATTTCATACAATCCTCAAGACGCAATTCACATTGAAAGTCGTGTCAAGTAATCCATAACCCTGATAAAAAATAATAAATTTAAACAGGATGCTTTAGTATTGCTGGACGGTGTTCTCATGGAACTTGTACAAAATTCTCATAGAGTCTTATTCCAAATTTAGATGAAATGCTGAGCACAATTATAAATGAATCGTAGATAAAATTCGCAGAGAATTGTTTACCATTGAAAGAACATAAAGTTGGTTATTATTCGTAACAATAATCATTTCTCCAAACAAATGCTTCAAACTGACTGATAACAGCTCGAATTTATAAAAATGTTTAATAAGAATTTTCTAGAAATTCTCTAATATTTTAAAAAAAGGTTTAACTGATTAGCTTCAAAACTTCAATTCCTTGCTTCAATTTTTAATAAAATATTTAGATGATAATTTTGTGATATTTCCTTATACAGTGAAACCTCCATGAGTCGATATTGAAGGGACCATCGACTCATGGAAATATCGAGTCATGGAACAGCAATACTTTGGAAAGTGGCTTCTAGGGACCATCATAGTAACCATGAAATTCTGTTTTTAATATGGTTCCATGAGTCGATATCGAGTCATGGAACATCGACTCATGGAGGTATCACTGTAGTAGAATCCCCCTATCCGCTTTGAGTATTTCATAAAATATAAAACATCATCTATTTTTTACACAAATTCTTTGAACAACTTTCATAAAAATCAAAATCTTGGAATTAATTTAGAATTAATTTATTTATTGTTCATTCTTCAAGAAGTTGAAATTCATTGACAATTTTCTGGTTGTTTTTTTTTTTTCATGTTAACAAAATGTCAATAATAAACTACATTAAGAGATTTATTGAACATTTAAATTGGAATATTGACCATATGTATTAAACTTATGCAAAATAAATGGTTTGGCAATGTCTACAATAATTTATTTAAGAAAAAGAGTTTTACCAAGATTTTAACGATGATAAAAATACAATAGTTGTTACGAATTCACCTCTGACCATATAAACGGTAATTTTATTAGCTATTTATTAAAGGTTAAGGTGTTTTAAAGCTATACTTCAAAACTTTAGCTTTTCGAAACTTGATCGATTGGTCATCACTAGCTTAAACGGTTGTCTGGTTCTCTAGAATATCTAATTCTTAGTTAATGCTTAAGCTTTATCATTAAGCCTCCATAGACATTCAAATTTTTTTGTTTTTCTGAAATTTTTAATACTAGCTTGTACAATGTTTTGCTGAGATGAACATGCCTTCGACAGAGAATCCGTTAAAAAAGAGATAAAGGAAAACATTATAAACTTTGCTTTGAATAAGGGGCGCTCAAATGGTTGTTCGCCAAGGGCGCCATGAGACCACGCTACGGCTCTGTGTATCAATCATTAGATTTATTTGTTCAGTTAGAATATAAAATCAGAGGCAGACATATCACTTTAAGTGGGTATAATATCTGATGATTTTCCGTTAGAATTTTCGGTAGTCGAAGAGGCGGAGTAGAAGTTACATGTGACGGCAGGGTTTTTTTCATTTGATTTGGAACTATTAGAACGGGTACTTATAGTATGAAAAGGGGAGGAGTTCAAATTTCCTGCTACGGCAAAGGATTTTCCTTGGATAGATACATTTGAAATGAAAAGAACGGCTACCCGACGGATTAAAATAAGTTTGTGAATGAGCATGATTATAATCTTCCTGATGGGTATGATTCTTGATCAAGCAATCGTTAACTGAAAAATGAGCATTGGTACGAGCATCAACGACTCGCCTACGTGAAGGGCAATCCCAAAAATTTGACTTATGATTGCCCCCACAAGTGGCGCATATGAACTTATCGGTATCTTCCTTCACTGGACAGTCATCCTTAGCGTGAGAAGAACCTCCGCAAATCATGCATTTAGTATCCATGCGGCAATGTTTTCTTCCATGACCCCACTTTTGGCATCGACGGCACTGTCTGGGGTTCTTAAAATTTCCTCCAGGTTTCTGGAAATGTTAATATTATTTAGATCTTTTTTGTTGAAGTGAACTAAATAATATTCTTGAGAAAGCCCTTTCCGAACAATGTGAAATTGGGCTCTTTTTTTTCATAATGATTACTTGGATTGGGGAAAATCCAAGTAAATCATTTATTTCATTTTTGATCTCTTCAGGTGACTTATAGTAACTTGAGAGCTATCAAGACGACTTTGAACAAACGTTTAGTTTTGTCGTCATAAGTAAAAAAATGTGCTTCTTCTCTTCAAGATGTTTGAGTTTCTGGCAAAACGCGACAGTGTCCTTTCTTTGCGATTTGGAAGGAGACCTTGATTCCCCAAATGGAGTTCAAGATCTCCTGCCTAAATCCCCCAAATTCGGAACAACTGATCACGATAGGAGGCCATGGGCGTAAATAGCCATCAGACTTGAGGGGGGCCACGGCCCCTTCTCATGAGAGTTAAGAGTCGTAATGGATTTAGATAACTTAACAATGCTTGTTTCGATAATATTTGTGAACCGATTATAGTCGCGTACTTTCATACTGAGGTAGATCAAAACCTAAAAATTGACCAAAACCGACTGATCAATTTTCTTAGATACCAAATGTCACATTTATGGAAAAATAGTAAAAATTTATATAAAAATCTATGTTTTCTTTTTATATAGCCAAGATGACGTATTCAACCCAATCTTATATTTAGATCTCGAATAGAATACAAGGATTAAAAAGCAGATTGTTATCAGGATTTACCTTTCCAATTCGATTTGAACTAGATGTTTGCAAAGTTATAAAATAAGATAAAAATTTAAATGTATCACCCAAGCCATTGAAAAAAAATGCTTGCTAGTTTGAAAATATGGATTATTGTTGCTCAGCATTTCTGTAGCAAACGATTCATTTCTCTAAACCTCTCGAACACAAAATTTGAACATAGGATTGAATAATACCTTTTTTTATTTGGGTTTAAAAACTTTAAATCTCAAAGCTGCTTGGCTACCATCATATTGAAGGATATAAGTTTTTTTTGTATTCAAATAAAGCTGTTGTCAGAAAATTCGTACGATAACAGTTATTTGAAGAAAAAGGATGGAAGGTATTTTGCTCATGGATGTATTAATATCCAATCATAGTAAGGCAGAGCAAAAGTTCGACCTTAGTGGTATAATCAATTTTTTTATAAAAACAATAGCAGTTGAAAATAAATACCATACAGTGAACCTTCAGCATATTTGCTACAATTTTGCTGAATGTCTTAAACAAACTTTTGCCCCATCGGTGGGGCTCGACACTTTTATAGACATACTTTATATAAACTTATGTTTACAGATAAATACACTCTAATTTTGCATCAAAAAATTGCCCAAAGCCCAAAAAAAAAACGTTTTTTACAAAACTAGGTGAAAATGTGAAATGTTCGGCAAATTTCGCTAAACTTGAAGAAAATATGTGAATTTGGGGTAATTAGTAAATTTATCTGCTTGATTATATCATGGGTCGAACTTTTAGCACGCTGATTCGAACTTTTGCCACACTATGGGCCAAAAATTGATTCCAAGCAATTATGTAGTTACTAATACACCTCAAAGCATCCTTAAAAAATCGAAGAAGATTTTACCCTTATTTATTTTCATGCAATGAATGTTTGATAAAAAATTATAATGTTCACGTCAAAAACAACAAATAGCCATTATTTTTCCAAATCACATTCGACTCTTATGATATTTGTAGTGAAAGTCTCTTACTTGAACACTATAGCATTTATAAGCTTTGATTTGATTTGAGCTAGATCCTAAATCGAATCCTTAACATTCGATTTCTTATCATTAATCTAGAAACAAGTTTTATCTATTTTTGTTACACATAAAGTAACGTCTTCTAATTACAGAAATTTTACATGAATGCATATATATTTATAACGAAAATAATATCTCTGAACCGAATTGATGTGGTTCCCATTCTGGAGATAGTCACTTATGACTTAAAAAGTTATAGTGGCAACTTCATTTGGAAGCGAAGTGAAGCTGTTCTTCTCGAAATGAATTATCCCAGGGTTAAAAATCTCGTTAACAAAGACAAACAAAAATCGTGTCTTAAAACAATCTTCAGTATGAATAAGGTTTACGTTTATTCTATAGAAACAAATAGTAACATGGTCTTATTATCTTTGCAATCAAAAAACTTCAGAAAATTGGTGTCAACATAGCATAGAAAATTGTTGCGACATTTACGATTTTACATGGTTCGATGTGGTTTTTGAAAGGAATCCGCCACTATCTTACTATATCATCTTCTTTTCTGGCGTTACGTCCCCACTGGGACAGAGCCTGCTTCTCAGCTTGTGATGTTCTTATGAGCACTTCCACAGTTATTAACTGAGAGCTTACTATGCCAATGACCATTTTTGTATGCGTATATCGTGTGGCAGGTACGAAGATACTCTATGCCCTGGGAAGTCGAGAAAATTTCCAACCCGAAAAGATCCTCGACCGGTGAGATTCGAACCCACGACCCTCAGCTTGGTCTTGCTGAATAGCTGCGCGTTTACCGTTACGGCTATTTGGGCCCCTTATCTTACTATATGTTAAGGAATTTCAATGTTCACAGTTTTGCTGTCACATTTGAATGCAACTGCTTCACTGTCGTCTACGTACGAACTGCTACGCTTACTGCACAATTGTTTATTTTTGAGATTTTTCTTTTGTGGAACTTTACCATAACTCTCATACAAAAACATTTTCCAGTAACAACGATTCGTTCTAGATAATTGATCACAAAATATCGCAGCTTGTTTTAAAATATGAAAAGACTTTGGTTTTCTAATTAACAAAACCAGTGCTGGGAATGGTAATAGTAGTAGGCTTGAATTTTCGCGAAAATCACGTGGCTCTCCCAATACAGTAGTTCAAAAACGTGAATCTCATCAAGTAGCCTATGTTGGGTGCACGAATTTTTTAAATCATGAGTATCATTGAAGGCTCAAAAAGCGGGAAATGCAGCGGGAAATAGAACATTTTTCTACAGTAATTCTGGGTTGCCCTTAGCAACGGGTGTTTTGCTATTTTCAAGACTCTATGCCTACAGCAGTGATGGGCGTGAGTTTCACTGGCTTTGCTGACTGTGATTGGCTTTGCTTGGCTACTGTAGAGTGAATTTCAGATTTTTTTCCCACCCCTGAACAAAACCACTACAAATGGATCAAGCCAATTCTTATAGTTCTAAAATAAACAAGACAAAAAGGAAACAGTATGGCATTATGTGACGTTTTTAAAGTACATATTGCTATTGCCTGTCAAACAATGATCATCCATAAATTCATATTCAAAATGCATTTAATGCGTCTAGTATCATAAGTGTTTGATACTAAAAACTAGTTTTAACTGTATTGTCATTTTTTCTCCATTTTTTTTCGGGGGGGCCAAGGCCATGGTTCGCCAATGTAGGCGGCACTCTTTGCTTCCTCACTTGAATCAAAGAACCTGGGCTAGAGACTGCTTTAATTTGGTGTTCCGAAAATTTGTCTAGAGCATCGAACTGATTGCTCATTTCGATGCAATTTTTGCTTCTAAATGCCACTGTTTTGGAAGGAAGTTGTTAATTCAGAGATTTACCACCGCTAGCTCTCACCAACGGGTCCAACGGAAAATCGAAAGCACGGGTCCAAACAAGCATCGTAATTAATAATAATTAATACTTAATAATTAATGCTTCTTTGATCAACTTTTAGAAATTAATTTCAAACTGCAAGCCAAGTAAAGAACTACTTCTTATAAAATAGCTTTCACTTTACCGCATCTACTTAACCATGATAATGAACGAAAAAACAATTAGTGAGTCAATTTTCATAACTAAAACTTCTCAACGATCAACATCTGGCCGATCGATTTCATGCTGAATGTAATTATTCAAATTTAGACCATCTTAGCCTACAGCAGCAGAACATTGTTGCGTGAGATCAAGTCTAACGTTGAATCCGGTAAACGCAGCAACAGTGCGATCCCCAACAATAAGTTTTCCCACGTTGTGCTGTAGTTTAGAAGCACTTCAGTTTAGAAGCTGAGGTCGATTCGCGTGGCGCCTAATTGGAATGATTAGCTTATTTTCGCTGCACTCAACGGAACTTCTGCTCCGGGGAATTTCGTGAGCTATGATCACTCGACAGGCTCTGACTGACTTTAGCTTGCTTTACCACTTCATTGAAAGATCAAAGTTTCAAAACCGCAGCTACCGAATTGATTTCAATACCGGCGATCGTCAATGAATGTGGCTGGCAGATTCTGAAAAACTGTGTCTGAGTTTACCGCATCGGAACATCATAAATTGGATTGCCTGCGTCACCTTGCTCAGGTGCTTGACATTACTTTTACAGTCGAATGCTTCGCGAAAACGCAAAATGCAGTATATTTTCGTTAGATTTCACAATGCAGTATGCGCCTTTCGTCAAGCTTAATACAGGAACTAGAATAACATATTGTCGAAAGAGTACCTAAAATCCATAAAAAGAAATCGATCACTGAAGATACGCCGCTATGGTACTAAACGTGAAACATGTAAAAATGCACATTGGCGCAGTGTGCCCAACAAATCTCCATTGATGAACCTCTGAAAGTTATCGCGAAAGTGAATCTAGAAAAAGATGCAGTGGCTGTGGTTGCAATTGCAATAAAGTTACTTACTTTATGGCGTCAATCTCAGTTAGTAAAAGTGTCATAAACGTGACCACTTTAGTGCAAAAAAAAAAACAGAAGCCAGTTATGGTGGCTTCCAAGTTGAAGGTTTTTTTGTTGTGAATTATGATGCTTCTCAAATGGGTTCGAAGCCGAAAGCAATGATCGCTGTGCACTTTGAGTTGCGTGCGCGCTCGATATTATGAGGATGCATCCAGAACTGATGCATGGCGAGCGGTTTTTGGACGATAGGCACATATGGTGTTCTGAGAACAGGGTCATTACCGGAAATTTTCTAATTTCAAGCCAAGCAAGAGCGGATTCGAAGTATTGCACAGTGCTTTACTGGATGTCTAACGATGAAAATTAAATTCATTAAGCCTTCTGGAAGCTTTTTTCCTGTTGGGATATTGCAAATTTTGGTATTGCATGGAAGCAAGCTTGTGATTAGACGAGCAGATGGTGCAATACTAAATGAGTTCTTACAAAGTATAGCGTTCTGAGCTGTTCTGTATAATTTAGTAATATTGAAGAACAGTTTTGGTGCAAATAAAAATTTGAAATGTAGTGTGTTACACACCGAGAATTTTACTACACAATTCATTAAATTATAAAAGAAAGAAAATCACTTTAAATTATTTAAACCTTAATATAAAAAGCATTTACCTTGACAATAGACAGCAACAATTAATCATATCATGTTTTTTTTTGTAAATATTAACTAACCTATGATACAAATGAGTTACTTTGTTTTCATTTGGGGAGAATAAAAGAAAAATCTCTTGGATTTGTTAACAAAACGTTATGATCATCATTTGATAGTTAAATAATTGCAAGTGATTAAAAATTAACTTGTTGCTTAATAATTAATTGCTTGTTTTATAGCAAAACATACATATTTATGTTTATTGTGCGGAGTATCATGTCTTCTTAGAATTTTCTTATAATTCATGAAAAAACTCGTAACTAAATGAGTTACCTCGTATATCACACAGTATTATAATTTTGATACATTGTTTCAAAAATTATAACTGAGTTTTAAATGGTTTTGATAGATTCAAAACACATTTAATTATATTTATTATACAATTCATGTATTTTTTTTTGTTATAATTTTAGTTATTTTAACAACATCCTGCATCAAAATTGTATCAACCTAAGTTCGATAAAATCTTTATATCATAATATCGTAAGGTGATATAATTTTGTTATGTACCAATAGTCGGGATTACAACAACTAGTCTATATATCTTCTTCTTCTTCATCTTCTTGGCATTAACGTCCTCACTGGGACAAATCCTGCTTCTCAGCTTAGTGTTCTTATGAGCACTTCCACAGTTATTAGCTGAGAGCTTTCTTTGCCCAAGCTGCCATTTTTGCATTCGTATATCGTGTGGCAGGTACGATGATACTCTATGCCCAGGGAATTTCTATTACGAAAAGATCCTAGACCGATCAGGAATCGAACCCAGACACCTTCAGCATGGCTTTGCTTTGTAGCCGCGGAAGGCCGAATAAGGTTATTATTTATTATTATTAAGTTTAATTATCCAAACAGACTAAAAAAACGTATTCCATCAAGTTTGGCTGATTAGGGTTATCCCAAAGACAAATCCATAAACCTCGTTAAGTTCAGGTCTTCAGATAATCAAACGTGACCAGTAATCTCTTGTCGATAAATCAACAAGGTTTGCATAAATGTGGGATCATTTAATCATCATAAAATTATGGTAAACCAAGTTAAACATTTTCAAGTCACCGTTTAAATTAATCGAGCAAATGCCTATAGATCTATAAGTATCCCAATAATCTCTCTAACGTAATCAAAAAAGTTTACACCTAAATAGGCTCAATGAAATATGTTCTATCAAGTAATGACATCAACGATTGTTTGCGGTAATCCAAAAAACTTCTTTGGGTAAAAGCCTTCGTATCTATAGGCGTAAAATATTTCGGAGATTAGTGAATAATGTTCATACTCAAGTATGGGCAATATTCTATTTTGCAAGGTTCTGAAGCTCCTCTCATTATGCTCGTAGATGACATTCACTTCAAGTAGCTTTTGAGAAACCTTCCCAAGCAACCAAAAGTTCTGATTTTACTAAAGCATAGAACAATTTCGTGTCGAACTTTTCCCCTGCTTATATTAAACATCATTATATTTGATCAAGTTTAATCAACTTTAACTACAGTTTGGTTAATTACTTAAACAGTTAGCTGCTTAAGCCACAACAGTCTTTTATCCGAACTTTTGGTTGCTTGCGTTAGATGCAGTGCCTTCCCAATTTTGGCAACATCCGATTTTGTCTACCCCCGATTTTAGCCACACCCATTTTTGGCAAAATTTTCTTCCCGATTTTGGCAATACATTGAAAAATATTTGAAATTGATTATTAGGTACTGAAACCCAACATTTGAGTTAAAACAAGGGCCCATTCACAAATTTCATAACGCTAGAGGGGGTGGGTGGATGTCCTAAGGATGTTACGGCCCGTACAAAAATTGAATAATGTTCATACAAAAAGCGTTACAAGGGGGTGGGTGGGTGTCCAAAATTGTCAATTTTAGCGTTATGGGCTTATTCACAAATTTTATAACGCTGAAGGGGGTGGGTGGGTGTCCTCCCGATGTTACGGCTCATACAAAATTTGTAGAATATTCATACAAAAAGCGTTACGAAGGGGTGGGTGGGTGTCAAAAATGGTCATTTTCAGCGTTATGAAATAAATGAATGAGCCCTATGAAATAAATGAATGAGCCCCAAGGTGAAAATAAGTCAAATTGAAAATGGCATTGCAATTGAAATGAACATTGCGAGCTAAGAAAGGTAATGTTGAATGTACTAATGAGTAGAACTAGTAGAAGCAGAAGGATATTTCAGTTATTGTTTAATGTATACTAGAAATCTTATAAAGCAGGCAAGCTGTATAAATGGGCTCATTCATTTATTTCATAACGCTAAAATTGATAATTTCGGACACCCACCCACCCCATTGTAACGCTTTTTGTATGAACATTATTCAATTTTTGTACGGGCCGTAACATCCTTAGGACACCCACCCACCCCCTCTAGCGTTATGAAATTTGTGAATGGGCCCTAATTATTGCTACATTGTTTAATCGTCATCATAAATTGGTGGAATAGGATGATAATCGACAGTACAAGCAAGTGTAATAAAACCATCATATGTAAAGATGATCAGCTTTACTGTATGATTACAGTGAAACCTCCATGAGTCGATATTGAAGGGACCATCGACTCATGGAAATATCGAGTCATGGAACAGCTATCCTTTGGAGAGCTGCTTCTAGGGACCATCATAGTAACCATGAAATTTTGTTTTTAGTATGGTTCCATGAGTCGATATCGAGTCATGGAACATCGACTCATGGAGGTATCACTGTACAAATGTTTTGCGGCCAAAAAAAATTTTGGCGGCCATTTTGAATTTGGCCGCCATCTTAAATTTTGTTAGAAAAATCGATTTTTCACCATTAGCGCACCGCTGGTTTTGAATTCTGAGATCACCATCAGAAAGCTGAGGAAAAATTGCGTAAGATACGCTACAGAAACTAGGTGAGCAATGTACGATTTTCTAAATCATGTTATACGATTTTGACGTATATGGCGAGTGCAATCAATACAAACATCATTTTTTGTACAACAAAGAAACAAGTTTTCAACCTTTGGTGTTTTATTCGAGTCGAGTAAAGAATAAGAATATTATTTTTAGTGAAAAAATCTGGCGGACATCTTGGATTTTGACGCCATATTGATTTTAGGTAGTAGAATTATTTTTTCACCTTGATAGCACTCAGCATGTCGAATTTAGAGGCTACCAATAAAAAAGGTTACGTATACTCTTCTTCTTATTATTCTTCATTTTACTGACATTACGTCCCTACTGGAACCGAGCCTGATACTCAGCTATAAATAGTTATAAATCCAGGTTATTAAACAGGAATTTTCTTTTTTTAATGCGATTTCTGACAACAGAATAATTCTTCGACATATCTTTGAATTCAGTAATAATGAATAAATAAATTCAATAAATGAAAACCGTCAAAAAACATTGATTATATTAAACAAACATTTTTTTACCCTGTTCATTGTATGCAGTTTATAGATTGCGTGTCGGGACATTAGTAAGCCTTGTGGTAATATCTGTAGTTCTAACGTAAAACATTGACAAAAGTGCATTAACTTATAATGAAAGTCTTAAATTTTGAAGCAAAAAACATCCTTGATTTTCTAAGTCATAAAGTATCGTTTTTAGTACCGCCCAACATGCATGTGAAAAATAGCGAAATCGAATGATGAGAAGCAGGTTTTGTTCTAATGTGGACGTAATGCCGAAAGGCAGGTGTATAATTTCGAGGTTAGAAAAACTGGCGGCCATCTTGGTTTTTGATGCCATCTTGGTTTTTAGCAGTTGCATGATTTTTTTCCATCTCAGTGCTCATCAGGTTGAATTATAAGGCCTCCGTTAAAAAAATCAATCAGATTCTATCTTTCTTATCTTATCTCAGCTGTTCAACTGAATGTTCATTTGTATCAATGGTTTTAGACCAAATAAATGAAAGAAATAATGCTATTTTACAACTCGAAGATATGCAGAAGAATCATTCAGGTAGCAAATAAGCGTTAAGAAATCCTATTTGATAATTTGTTTTTAAAAATAGTTAAGCTGAAGGGCTGGCTCTGTTCCAGTAGGGACGTAACGTGAGGAAAAAGAAGAACAAGAAGAAGAATAAGTGTAACGGTAGCATTTATAGTTTAAGATATTCAATAAGACTTTACAAAGTCAGTTGGATTACATTAATAAATAAATAAATAAATAAATAAATTTAAATTCAACATGTTGAGTGCTAACAAGGTGAAAACTCATTCTACTACTTAAAACCAAAATGGCGTCAAAATCCAAGATGGCCGCCAGATTTTTTCACTCAAATTAATACTCCTATTCTTCATCTGTCTCTAATAATACACCAACGATTGAAAACTTGTTTCTTTGTTGTACAAAAAATTATGTTTGCATTGATTGTACTCGCCATATACGTCAAAATAGTAGAACATGATTTAGAAAATCGTTCATATCATAGGGTAAATACCTTTGCTCACCTAGTTTCTGTAGCCTATCTTACGCAATTTTTCCTCAGCTTTCTGATGGTGATCTCAGAATTCAAAACTAGCGGTGCGCTAATGATGAAAAATCGATTTTTCTAACAAAATTCAAGATGGCCGCCAAAATTTTTTCAAGTTTAAATGAAAGCTATATCTTTTCTCTATACGATGCCACTAAGTTTGCTATGTGTTCCAAGTGAAATATGAGACATATCCCGTGAAGAAATACCCAAGATTTATCAAAAAATGGGCTTTTTCGCAAACTGTTCAGTTAGCTGGCGTACGAGGGGTCCACCAATTTGAGAAAACAGAAAGGACCACCCTTAAGTTTTATCGAAAACTAGCGATCAGTGACATAAAATTGGAATTCTAACGATGGATGCCGATGGCGGCCTGGATCGAGAATTGCTCAAGAGTGAGTTCATTTACGTAAGGCCGCACGGGAGGTTGTTGATGATGAAGAAGATGATGATGATGATGATGATGATGATGATGATGATGATGATGATGATGATGATGATGAAATGATGATGATGATGATGATGATGATGATGATGATGATGATGATGATGATGATTGATGATGATGATGATGATGATGATGATGATGATGATGATGATGATGATGATGATGATGATGATGATGATGATGATGATGATGATGATGATGAGGATGATGATGATTGATGATGATGATGATGATGATGATGATGATGATGATGATGATGATGATGATGATGATGATGATGATGATGATGATGATGATGATGATGATGATGATGATGATGATGATGATGATGATGATGATGATGATGATGATGATGATGATGATGATGATGATGATGATGATGATGATGATGATGATGATGATGATGATGATGATGATGATGATGATGATGATGATGATGATGATGATGATGATGATGATGATGATGATGATGATGATGATGATGATGATGATGATGATGATGATGATGATGATGATGATGATGATGATGATGATGATGATGATGATGATGATGATGATGATGATGATGATGATGATGATGATGATGATGATGATGATGATGATGATGATGATGATGATGATGATGATGATGATGATGATGATGATGATGATGATGATGATGATGATGATGATGATGATGATGATGATGATGATGATGATGATGATGATGATGATGATGATGATGATGATGATGATGATGATGATGATGATGATGATGATGATGATGATGATGATGATGATGATGATGATGATGATGATGATGATGATGATGATGATGATGATGATGATGATGATGATGATGATGATGATGATGATGATGATGATGATGATGATGATGATGATGATGATGATGATGATGATGATGATGATGATGATGATGATGATGATGATGATGATGATGATGATGATGATGATGATGATGATGATGATGATGATGATGATGATGATGATGATGATGATGATGATGATGATGATGATGATGATGATGATGATGATGATGATGATGATGATGATGATGATGATGATGATGATGATTGATGATGATGATGATGATGATGATGATGATGATTGATGATGATGATGATGATGATGATGATGATGATGATGATGATGATGGATGATGATGGATGATGATATGATGATGATGATGATGATGATGATGATGATGATGATGATGATGATGATGATGATGATTTGATGATGATGATGATGATGATGATGATGATGATGATGATGATGATGAGTGATGATGATGATGTGATGATGATGATGATGATGATGATGATGATGATGATGATGATGATGATGATGATGATGATGATGATGATGATGATGATGATGATGATGATGATGATGATGATGATGATGATGATGATGATGATGATGATGATGATGATGATGATGATGATGATGATGATGATGATGATGATGATGATGATGATGATGATGATGATGATGATGATGATGATGATGATGATGATGATGATGATGATGATGATTTTTTTTTTTTTTTTTTTTTTTTTATTATAGTGGGGTATCAAAAAAGTTTCAAAAACCTGGCCTGTTAATTATTGGCACTGTGTGGGATTCACTTGCGTGCCTATCCACTAAAACCTAGTCCTCACTTTCGGCGGTAGCCTGGATCCCCCCGGATTCCACTAGATGCGACTTCGTCGGGGGGGGCTGTGCATCTGCACTTCTCTTACGTTCTTGACGTTTTCCCGCTCTGTGCTCTTGCACTCTGCGCAGTCTGCCAGTGGTTTGCTCTTGCATGTTGAGCAGACTGCCGTTCCACCTTCTTCCGCTTTTCTTTCTCCTTCCATCGTTCATCCCTTCTCGCTTCCTTCTCCTCCTGACTTCCCCCGGCGTCGGAGGTTGTCACCAGTACCGGTTGGGGAGACGTCCGCACTGATGGTGCCCCGACTACCGGCGGCTATCGCAGGGGAGATCTTCGCCTTCTTTCTTCGTCAGGCTGACTCGAGTGCCGAGGTCGGTCAAACGATTCCGGTTGGGGGTTGACTTCCGGTTCGTTAGCGCCCCGACGACCCGATGCCAGGCACTGCTCTCTGCCTCTCGCTTCGCTGCTCTTCCCGCCAGTTTCTCTGCAAGATAGATGTTATCTCCACCACCATTTTTTCCACCAGATTCCAAAGGTTAGCATCGCCTATCATTTTGCTTACAATCATGTCTGCATTGAAATCCTGTCCAAAAGCAGCCACCGCCGCGCTTCGTTCCATGTTGAACCTCGGGCAGTCGAAAACAACATGTTCCGGCGTTTCCTCTCTTTCACTACACACAGGACAGAACGGTGACGGCGCGTGGCCGAACCGATGTAAATACTGCTTGAAGCAACCGTGACCTGACAGGAACTGTGTCAGGTGGAAGTTTACTTCGCCATGCTTCCTGTTTACCCAGGTCGACACATTCGGGATGAGTCTGTGGGTCCATCTACCTTTCTCAGAGGCGTCCCATTCTTGCTGCCACTTGCCCAGCGAGCCGATCCTCGCCAATTTCCTCACCTGACTAGTGCCTCTCCGCTGATAACACTCGATGTCTTCTCCCAGGGTGATGCAAATCGGAGTCATCCCGGTGATCACAAATACCGCCTCCGACGATATTGTTCTGTATGCGCTTGCTACTCTCATAGCCATGATCCGGAACGTGCTGTTGAGCTTATCCCGATTGCGCTTGGTTTGCAGTGCTGCGCCCCAGGCCGGAACTCCGTATCGCAGTATCGACGATAATACGCTAGCCAGAAGACGCCTCCTACTGCTTCTCGGACCATGAGCATTCGGCATGATCCTTGTGAGTGCGTTGGTCGCCCTTGCCGCCTTCTCACATGCATAGTCGACGTGGCTGTTGAAATTTAGCCGATCGTCTATCATCACGCCCAGGTGTCTGAGTGACCGCTGTGACGCTATGACATGTCCCCCGACGGTAATCTCAGCGTGTTGAACCGCTTTGCGATTGCTGACTAATAGCACCTCCGTTTTGTGGTGGGCTATTTTCAGCTTGACTGCATTCATCCAGTTCTCAACCGTACCCATTGCCTCCGTTGTTAGCACTTCCACTTCTTCCAGCGTTTCGCCTATTACAGTTAGGACGACGTCATCAGCGAAGCCGACGATCTCGACGCCCATGGGTAACTCCAATGATAGGACCCCGTCGTACATCCCATTCCACAGCGTCGGACCCAGTATGGACCCTTGAGGAACTCCCGCCGTTACTCTTAACTCCTTTCGGCCGGCGTCGGTTGCATACACCAACACCCGATTCTCGAAGTAACTCTGTAGAATTCGGCACAGATAGTCAGGAACCCGCATTCTATGCAACGCTGTGGCGATGGCCTCCCAACTGGCACTATTGAACGCGTTCTTAACGTCTATCGTAACTACGGCGCAGTAACGATTCCCTCTTCGCTTTTGCTTCGATGCCTTCTCGGCCCTCTCCAGGACCGTCCGAATAGCGTCTACCGTCGATTTTCCCTTCCGGAATCCGAACTGCCTTTCTGATAGTCCGTTCGCGCTCTCCGTACATTTAGCCACCCTGTTTAGGATGACCCGTTCCAAGAGTTTGCCCAGTGTATCCAGCAAGCATATAGGCCTGTATGATGAAGCATCACCGGGTGGTTTTCCTGGCTTCGGTAGCAGCACCAGCTTCTGGATCTTCCATATATCTGGGAAAAAACCTTCGTCCAGGCATTTCTGCATCACTTTCCGGAACATATCCGGATACGCTGGAATCGCCGCTTTTAGTGCCACATTCGGTATTCCATCCGGTCCGGGGGCCTTTTTTACCTTCAATGCTTTCGCCGCTGCTACAAGCTCGTTATTGGAAACCTGACGATCTTCAGTGATTGCTTCTTCCTCGTCGACATACGGCGTGGGTGGCCACGGTGTCGGATCATGCGTTGGGAAGAGACCCTCAACAATAACCCTCAGCTTTTCAGCACACGTTTCAACCGGAATTGATGGACCCTTAACTTTTGCCATGACCACTCGATAAGCGTCCCCCCAGGGGTTGGCGTCAGCTTCTCGGCACAGCTGCTTGTAGCACTCAGACTTGCTCAGTGTTATCTCGCGTTTGAAAGCAGCTCTGGCTGCTTGGAAAACGACCTTTCGCTCCTCTTTGATTTCTACGTTCGTTGCTCTCTGGTAACGCCTCCTGGCTTTAAGGCAAGCAGCTCGGAGTTCGTTGAGTGTCTCGTTCCACCAGTACGCGGGACGTCGATCGTTGCGGGGCTCCCGTTTCCGTGGCATCGTTGTATCACATGCCCTTGCCATCGCTGTTATCAGCCCTACCGCATCCAAGTTCAGGGCATCGCTGTCGGCGCGAAGTGCCTCAACAAAGAGATCTTTGTCGAAAGCCTTAGTCTTCCACTGCCGGTCGCCAATTGGGTTCCTCTGCACTGCCGCAGTGTTCCGCCGGCCAATACTGTAGCGTATCGCCAGGTGATCGCTATGGGTGTACTCTTCGCTTACCCTCCAGTTCATGTTGCCCGCCAGTGATGGGCTACAAAATGTTAGGTCAATGATCGACTCCCGTCCGTCTTTCCGAAATGTGCTAACGGTGCCTTCGTTGCACAATACTACGTCTTGGTTTGCTAGAGCCTCCAGTAGGTTGTAACCTCTGGCATTGGTTACCCTGCTACCCCACTCCACGGCCCATGCATTGAAGTCACCTCCAATCAGCACTGGTTTTCGACCAACTAGCTCGTCGGTCAACTCCTCCAACATATGACCAAATTCTTCGAGCGTCCATCTTGGAGGCGCGTAGCAGCTGCAAAAGTAGATTCCGTTGATTTTGGCGATCACGAACCCCGCGTTTGAGCTGGCAACCACTTCCTGGATAGGAAACCTACCCGTCACTTGTATCGCCGCTGCGCCTGTACTATCCGCCACCCAATTGGCGTTATTGAGTGGTACTCGATACGGTTCAGCTATTATCGCAACGTCGCACTTAGTTTCTGTTGTCGACTGCCAAAACAGTTGCTGTGCGGTGTCGCAGTGATTCAGGTTGATCTGCGTTACCTCCGTTACTGTTGGGCTGCGATCGCCTTTTGGTACGCGCGGCAATTGAAGCTACCCGTCGAATGGGTGTTTCCTTCCTCCGATGAGCAGAGCAAGCACCTTGGTCTATTCTTGCAGTCTTTCCCAAAGTGACCTCTATCTCCACATTTCCTGCACAGTTCGGTTCTGTCTGGGCCTTTACAGCTCGCCGCCGGGTGTCCGAAGTCCATGCACTTGAAGCAACGCATCGGTGGCCTATCTGCTCGCGTGACAAGTCTCAGTGGGCATATCGACCAGCCAATTCTTATCTTGCCTTTCTCCACCAGTTTGTTCGCCGTGTCGACTGGTAGCCGAATTGTCGCTGACAGTGTGCCGTCGTACGACTTCCTCAGACGGATTGCCATGGCCTCCTCACCAAGGTTGCATTGCTTACGCAGCTCCTCACTCACTTCGTCCACAGTTGTAATCTCGTCCAGGTATCTGCACTCAACAACTGCTTCCTGAGTAAGTGCTCTAACGTCCGCCTCGTTCGCCAAAGATTTCGCGACTAGCTCCTGATAGGCCGAGCTCTTGATCGCTGGGTCACTCTTCAGCTCAAACAGCATTTCCCCTTTCTGGGTGCGCCGCGTCCTAATCACGTTTTCTCCGAGGTCCTTCAAGTTCGGATCGTCCTTAACTTTCCGAAGGATATCTGCGTACGTTATTTGGTCGTTTGCCTTAACAAGTATGGCATCCCCTTTCGACCACTGCGGACGTCGCTTCGCTTTCTTCTTCCCGTCCTTTTTCTTCTCCACCTTCTCATTCTGTTTCCTTTTTTTATCTTTGGCGTTTACGACGGTTTGCCATCCTTCACCATTCTTGTCTTTTTTCGGCACATTTTTTCCTTGATCGTTGCGCTGCTTTTTTGGGTCTTCCTCTTCTCCTGGTGACTCTCTATCTCGCTTCTTCGTAGGCTTGTCACTACGTACCTTTGGGGTCCTAAGCTTGTCAGCCGCTGCTTGCTCCGTAACCTTCTTCAGTGATTTTTCGGCAAACTCTGCCCTCATGATCAGCGCTTCCTGCTCCTTCATGGCAGCGTTGACAGCGGATTTGATGCTCGTCAGCTTGCTCTTGATCACAGTATGCACATTGTGCCGGTCCTTAACGAACTGGATGAGTTCATCGACCTTATTCTTCACCTCAGTCAACCTCAAGTTTTCAGGTAGTTGGCCTCCTTGAGTGTTATTGCTCGATTTCGGTGTGAACACTGGACTTTGAATCCCTAATCCTCCTTGTGGTCCCTGTGTTTCACATTGCTTCGAGCTACTGCTAGCCGTCGGTATATTCTCCGTGGTGTGCACCGGCGATCGTGGCACCTTACCGCTTTTCTGGAACGCGCTAGCGTTCTCAACTCCTGCTGCATTAAACTCCATTGTTTCGGCATTGTTTTGGAAATTCTCCATTTTAGTGGGTCCCCCCTCTAAGCCGCTATCCTCGCCCGTCGTAAGTAGTCGCCTTCGTGATCCCATGGTGATGTTTGCCAGCAGTGACGCCATGCTAGGGTTGACCCGGCCCCTTATGGGGTGCCAAGTTCAGAGCCAGATCGGCGCAAGTCAGGAAAGGTTCAACTGAGCCTACTTCCACCAGCTAAGGTGGCGGGTTTGGAACGTACTTGGAGGCCTGCCAAGGTTTTAACGGGACGGGGGCAACCGTACCATTAACCCACTCGCCGTTTCAGGGAGGTGTCATCCATCCTTACTAAGGGTGTAGAATAGTACGACTGTCAGCTCTGTAGCGTAGTTCCTATGCGTGGTCCATAGTCGTGTCCATGTTCTTATGCTGCCAGTCTTCCATAATCAGGATCTTGCTGGCCTGGATCCTAATGCGCCGGGTGGCGCTCCTGGTGATGGGCTAGAGTACTTTGAAAGCGGTACGGGTCGCTTGTACGGAGGTGTGATTGCGGACCTGTGGGTTTTTGTAGGAGTTCAACAGAGCCCTGCATTGAACCCCCGCCACGCCCTAGACAACCTCCCCTTGGGCTGACTGGAAACCGGTAAACCGGAACCAGGGCCCGGTCAAGCCAACTGGTGGTTTTTCATTGGCGCTAGGGAACAAGTCCCTAGCTCCCACCGATGATGATGATGATGATGATGATGATGATGATGATGATGATGATGATGATGATGATGATGAGGATGATGATGATGATGATGATGATGATGATGATGATGATGATGATGATGATGATGATGATGATGATGATGATGATGATGATGATGATGATGATGATGATGATGATGATGATGATGATGATGATGATGATGATGATGATGATGATGATGATGATGATGATGATGATGATGATGATGATGATGATGATGATGATGATGATGATGATGATGATGATGATGATGATGATGATGATGATGATGATGATGATGATGATGATGATGATGATGATGATGATGATGAT
Source organism: Aedes aegypti (assembly GCF_002204515.2). Taxonomy (NCBI): domain Eukaryota; kingdom Metazoa; phylum Arthropoda; class Insecta; order Diptera; family Culicidae; genus Aedes; species Aedes aegypti. Next base: position 283,751,956 of record NC_035108.1, on the reverse strand, counting down.
GATGATTGCTTCTATCCACAGACAAACAAACGTAACACTCAAATTATTTTCATCGCACAGTAGAATAGCGCCCAATTCTATTACAGTAAAGACCCGATTTTGTCAGCCCCTCGATGAATTTTAGGCTGAAAAATGGGGAACCTGACAAAATCGGGTCATTTTATTATGTTCCTGTTTTTCAAATTTTGACGTGTTAATGATTGCTTGTGAACCGCGTCAAGAACTTGCATGGATTTTTAAAAGTTCATTTAAAAATTACGTAATGCAAAATTTGTCAATTTTAGACCCCCTCCCACCTCCACGTAACAACTTTTGTAAAGAAAATATTATTTTTTTGTATGAACCGAAACACTATGTAAGACCCCCTCATTTCCCCTGTTGCGTTACGTAATATTTGAACGGTCCCTAAGGAGTCGATGACCATTGGCGTAGCCAGGTTTTTTTATCAGGGAGGGGGGGGCTGAGAAGATCGGTTCTTAACATTTCATTCACGATTTTCACGACAAAACGATCATTACACATTACACTCTTTTTGCATGAAACATAAAACTTTACAAGAAACCCACCGTATTTTTTCATAGTAAGCTAAGTAAAGTCATAGTAAACGCGTCTTATTTCAGTGTTGAGTGACGGGTCTATTTAAACTCTTGCAGATTTACCTATTGGAAAAATTCCAAAGATTCGATTCGTTGTGGTCCCTTTGATCGGCAATTTTGCTTTGTCCAACCTGAGTTCCTAGTTATACATTATCGATGAATTATCTAAGAATTTCTCACAGAACACAGAAATTCCTAAAGAGGTTCATATTAAAATTCCTCTTGATTTAGAAACTCCTTCGAAATAGCATAAATAATTGCCTCGAAGCTCTTCTTGGAACTCATTTTAGTATAATTCAAAGAATGTTTCATACGAAGTTTGCACATAATTTTTCCTAAACATTGTTTTAAAACTCAATGTTTGGAAATGGAATGTATGTAAAAATATTTCTTACTGTTTGAAAACCAAGAAATTTTCTTTAGTTTTCATGGATTTTTTGCTGGGTTTTTAGCGCAGAAGTATTCATAAATTACATAACATGAAGTTGTGAATAAATCTCATAAATTTTTCCTATACCTAAGGGATGATTTAATGCTTCAAAATGTTTTTGGTGAAATTCCTAGTAAAGTTCCTGAAAATCTCGTGAGATGATTCCTGTGGAAATCTTTCAATAAACATAGAAATTAAAAATAGGAGAAAGAGAAGAATAAGAAAAAGAAGGGTAATTGGATGAATTTCCAAAGAAATTTTTAAAACAGTTTTTAGAGGAATATCGAAATTATAGAAAAATAGATTTTTAATGAGCCCTAGGTCAAACTTCATCAAGAATATCCTAAGAGAGCTTCAACTAAACTTTTTTTTTGAAGGAGCCTTTTAAACAGTTTATTGTAGGCACAATCTCAATAAAACTTTAAGGAGCAAATTTTGAAGTTTATCTCGAGACATACTGAAGATAAAAAAGGAATTAATTCAACAAGGACTAGAAGAAGATAATTATTGAAGTAATTACTTGAAAAATAAAAATATTCTATTAGAATTTTGAGTGAAGTTTGAGGTCGAGATCAAGTTCAATCAAAAATAAATTTTAATTTAGACGAAAATCCTTTACCCCTTTGAACAGGAATCCATAGATTAATTTTTGAAATAGTATTGAGAGAAATTATCGGAGGAATTCATGAATGAACCTAAACACATGTTTTTTTTTGTCATAAACTCGGTTGTATAAATCCCGTTTTTTTATTTTAAGCATGATTTAACTAGCGAATTGACAAGTTGCTTAATAACGAAACACAGTTTTATGATACTTGAGATCGCTGTACATATCTCGTTTAATATTTGGCATACTAAATTGAGTTCTTATGGAAGAATTTTTAGAATCATCTCCAGAAAACACCTTTTAATGTTGTTGAGGAATCTCTGGAGAAATTCTAGGTACAGCCGGGAACGATTTATAGAATATTTTCAGGAATAATTGGAGAAACACGTTGAAAAAATATCTGGAGGATTATGAATGATATCTCGAGTGGAATTCCTGGGGGAAATACGAGGAATTTTATCCGGTTACTTTAATGATAATATTCTGCTGACAATAAATTTTGTAGTTTGAGTTTCCCAACAGATTTGATAAACCCTTCGAATAATTTATGGCAAGATGTTTTTCAAAAGGCTGATTGTTTGGTATACTCCATAAGTTTTCCAATCTATCATCATGTAACAATTATATAAATATGAGTGCTGCAGACAATCTTTTAAGAATACAAACACATGATTATTTCCGTAATATTGTTTTTAGCATCGTCCAAAGGGGAGGAGGCATTCCCATTGCCCCCTCTGGCTACGTCCATGCGTGCATGACATTAAACATCATCATCAATTTTAATGAAAATGTAGGATAACATGGTGAAAACAATTTTTTGATAAATTTAAAACAGGCTGACAAAATCGGGTCATAGAGCTGACAAAATCGGGGGTAGACAAAATCGGGGGCAGACAAAATCGGGGGCTGACAAAATCGGGTCAGTACTGTATTTGGTATTTGGCCGACGGGCCACTCGTGCCCGGATAAAAACGTATCATTCAGTGAATGGAATAAACCATTAATGTACAATATAACGTATTGGATACAATACAGCGTATTGTAATTGAATGTCGAAGCAATATTATTCTTGTTTGAATATACAATTCAAAAACAATATAATATATTGTAACAGAACATTGTATTGTTTTTAATTGGTTTTATACCTTACAATTTTGGTCAAATTCCTATTTTCGCGTAAAACAACTGTTGCTTTTTCTATGTAGCTTTGCTGAAAGAAATAAACAAAACAAGTTCAGAAAGCAAGAAATGTTGGGTGAAAAATATTCAAAAAGTAAAAATAAGTAGTTTTTTAGAAGTCACTTGACATTAGCTGTAACGACGAATGCAACCATGATACAGTTCGTTGAATTGCTTTTGTATTGTACAACAATACACGAATTGCTAATCAAGATAATACATGAACATTATATCGTATTGTATTTTCAAAATGTTTGTATGAGAAAATATCTATATTTGTATTGTTACGATACTTAACCACCCATACATTATATTGCAAAAATCTCATATACCATACAGTGAACTGTTCAAAACAATATATTGTACTGTAATTGTATTGTCATTTTACATATACTGTATTGTATTTCCAATATATTGAATGGTACTGTTTCAATACGTTATATTGTTTTTGTATTGTATTTTTTATTCGGGTGGCGCTCGCATCACTTTTGTTCAAGTTTGACGTTTGCTCACTACCGCCACCTAGTTCGCGGTTCGCCAAATGAAGTATTATTAGCATTGGGCGTAAATGTTCACGTGACTATGTTTTAGAATGATAATTGGGTCCTAAAATTTTTAATGAAATCTTGTTTTTATTTAATAACACGAAAAAGCATGTTACTGTAACTACTTTAGCAATTTTTCCCGCTCAAATAATGGCTATATCATGTTTAAACTTTAATTTGAAAATTTGGTGCATAAATGAACCTTGACACTTTTGATCATGTTTGACGTTTGCTTAGTCGACAAAAACACCACAGGGGTTTTAGTTCGACCACGGGGGTTGTTCCTATCTGACATTTCGTAAGGGACACGGAAAACAAAATACACCCAAAATTTGAGTTTAAGCCAAAGGATGTGACAAAATCTAAAAAAATGTTTTTTGGGTCTAAACCAACGGAAAACATTAGAAAATTGAGTAAACATGTGTTTTTGGCCTAAACTTAAGCATTTGGCACTAAAATTGGGACAGGGCTTTAGGACCCTATTGTTCTAACTGTTACGTCTGTTTATCTGTGTTCTATCTATTTCAATATTTTAAAACTCAATAACATAATCTACAAGTACAACCCGATTTGAAATTATAAACACTATTAAAAGACGAAAAAGCTAATAAGCAATTTAATCAAACTTTGGGAAGAATTTTTGATTGCCTTTTTTGGCTGAAAAGGGTCGAAATCGCTAAGATTTAGTTTTCATAATACAACGCATCGATTGCATCGCATTTGTGTACGTTAAACATAGGTCGCATTTATTACACCAATAGCCCGCGATTATCTCACGATGTGTAGTATTACATAACCGAGGGAATGGCTTGGTTGCAGCAGTTTCGATGTAATATTCACCTTTCTTTGCTGTGTAGAAGTTTCTTATCGTGTTCCATACGTCGAGTAGTAGTTTCTCACCGTGAGTGCCCTAATTAGAAACCATAAAACCAGTCCCTCGCTCGTCATCGGCCACGCCATAAATTTCTCTCTTTTTATATCAGTGCATTTTCGACAGAACCGAGCCGACCCCATTTTCGGCCATTACATAAAACGTCAACACAGCAGAGGCATCAAAATCAATTTTTCGCAAGACGTGAAGTGCATTCCAAGAGAAATTTCGTGAAAAAGTTGGAATTTTTCTGCATTAGTGCGTGCAATTTGTGATTTAGAGTGTTGAATTTAGTGCGTTGTGATGGGCCGCTCACGTTCCCGTAGTCGAACACCGAAAAAGCACAAGAGCAAGCACCGAAAGCGGAGCAAATCCCGATCGTCTTCCCACAGCAAGCATGAATCCCATCGCAGTTACGACAAATACAAGGAACGCAGTTCCAAATCTAGGTAAAAATATTCGTTTTTTGGGCTGAAGTTTGCCGCTTATTTCTCTATATATTATATTGATTGATAATGATTTCTAACCATTGCATTGAAAACGAGATTTATCTGACTCGTGGTTGCTAAGATTTTTCATTAAATTATCGAAAATTATTGTTTAGAATTTAGATTGATTGTTGATCAAAATAAAAATGGAAAAAAGAGACGTGAATGCACTTTGGGTTGCAATGCGACCAAAAGTGCGACATTTTTGCAGGAGCAGGCATCCATCCGTGCTGGGAGGAGGTAATCGGAACAAGTACCCGAAGAAGTAACTGCGTTTTGCACGGCCAATCCCCCAAAAGAGAGAGTAGGTAGCCTTGAAACCACTTCCTTTTTTCTTTCTCAACCCATAGACATATTTGAGGTTAGGTGTGTGCCACGGAAGATGAACAAGAATAACAATAATATTGGGTCCGGAAAGAAGATTCCGGCGATCCGGAACTTAAACCTTTTGGCTTTGTTACCTTTTTTGTTCTTCGTTTTGTTTTATTAATACAATCATTGTTTCTTTTTACACATCTGGGGGACTAGCTCTGGAGGGATTCCGAAATGGACAACCCTCCGGAATTGGATAGCGTGACAAATTCCGCAATTTCTAACACTTTCCTCTTATCCGTTTCCCAAAATCCCTCCCTCGGGGGTTTGCAAACATTGTAGGAAGCGCTCGTTGTCCGAATCATCCGGCAGTAGTAGCGATGACCACCACCGGCAGCACCACAGGAAAAAGAGCTCCAAGAGCCGCAAGTTGACCACGGAAGTCGAGCGGCTGGCCGAGATGGAACGACAGCGGAGACAGAAGGAGGCGGAACAGAAGGTAAGAGAAGGCTTTCGGATTTGTTTGGGGAATTAAGAACTGTATCTGATCTTTTACTTCACGGGACTTTTGAACTAAGTAAAGCAAACACTGCTACGTTTGATACAATTTTTCATTTACAACTTCCTTTCAAAAAAGTAGGTTTCAAAACGGTCACTAAACGTGGCAAGAATGGAAGAAAGGACGTTTCTCCAGAATGCGAATTTCCCAGGGTAAAATGGATAATGTTGATAATTGCAACGAAATGAGCAATCAGTTTGATGCTTTAGACGAATTTTCCGAACATCAAATCGAACCAGCCTTTAGCCCAAGCCCGATTCAAGTGAGGAAACAAAAAGTGTACAGCCAATCGTGTTCAGTTGTTCCAAATTTGGGAGATTTAGGCAGGAGATATTGAACGCTATTAGGGGAATCAAGGTTTCCTTCCAAATCACAAAGAAAGGAGACTGTCGCGTTTTGCCGGAAACTCTTAAAGATCGCTTAAACTTCTTCTCAAACATCTTGAAGAGAAGAAGCACAAATTTTTACTTATGGCGGCAAAACCGGACGTTTGTTCAAAGTCGTCTTGAAAGGTCTCTCAAGTGACTAGAAGTCACCTGAAGAGATGGTGTATTGAATAAATGATTTACCTACTGGGATTTTCCCCAGTCCAAGTAATCATTTATGAAAAAAGAGATCCCAATCTGTCATTTGATGGAAAGAAATTTCTGAAGAATATTATTTAGTTGATTTGACCAAAAGTAATCTAAAAGGTAATACAGTTTTAGAAAAAAAAGCTAAACTTATGTTCGATGTTCGTGTGACATGGGAACAATTCTCGAAACCTGGAGCCAATTCTCAGAACCCCACTATGTGTCGTCGATGCAAAAGGTACATTGCCGCACGGATGCTAAATGCATGATTTGCGGAGGTTCTTTTCACCCTAAGGACGGGCAAATTGTGAGGGCAACCATAAGTCTAACTCTTAGAATAGTCCTTCGTGAAAACGAACTGTTGAGGCAGATGAACGGAAACGTTTATTGCAATTGTAATTCTGTTATTAGAATCTCCAACTATTATTATTTTTCAGTAATCGAGTGGATCCAAATTGTTTTCTTGAAATTTTATGTCGTACTTTGAATTGTAAAGATAACGAGCCGTTCAATTTTCTAACAGGTTAAATTTATTTGCAAATGGGATTCACTGATAAAAGTGTTACCCAACACAGAACATCTAGACATGTGAAATAATGTAATGTTTAAAATGATACTTACAAAGAAATCTAATCAAAAATGTACCTAATTGAATTACAATATATTTTAGATGATCGAGGAGGAAGCCGCCAAGCGGATCGAGCTGCTAGTGAAAAAGCGCGTGGAGGAAGAGCTCGAAAAGCGCAAAGATGAAATCGAAACGGAAGTGCAGCGCCGCGTGGAAGCGGCCAAAAAGCAAATGGAACAGGAAATGATGCTCGAGCTGGAGAAACGCCGCGAGCAAGCACGCGAAGAAGAACGCCGTCGAGAGGTAAGGGTTTGCTTCAGCAGATACGTGCCTGTGTGGTTGGCTGGTGGTTGACACTGCGTTTCTTCGACTCATTATTTTTCTGCAGTGTCGGGGAGTGGGCAATAAGGGCCTGGTAATGGGCACGGTTCTGTTGCTTAGTTTCGATATCTTTGAATGATATGTTATACTTAACAATCTACATGCAGTTTCCAAAAACTTGAACCATTAAACTATAAAGCGCTGCAAAAAGACTGGTTAGCATATACCGTTTGTAATATTGCATGGCTATTATGCAATTCAAATGAGTTCCATAATGGGTCTTAAAAAATAGTGATTATACAATTTGGTATTTTTGTTTAATAGATTTTTTCTAATTCAAATGATTTGCAAATTTTCAGTCAAAACTGTCACGAAATGTCAAAGGCAAATCCACAAAACACGAAACGGATTACTTCAGATAATCTATGTGAGGGAACGTCAATTGGCATTAAGCCGTTTGGCATAACGGTCGTTTGGCATAAAAGTCATTAGGCATAATGGTCATTTGGCATAATCATTGAGAAAATGTTTTTTTGAGGATACTACCCTTTCCTATTACCGCAATTTGGTGATTTGTGCGCTCCATTGACAATCTGACAATGCTGCTATGCTTTTGGCATTTCAAATTGCTAACATTTTCATATGTGATTTTCCCTTCTTTTGGTCATAGGCCGTTCTTTCTAATTACGGTGTTAAACTAGTGGTTTGCATTGTAACTTGCAACATTGTAAATTGTTGGCATTATAACAGCTAATTTGGAAAGCGATGGAAACTCTTCTCTTAGATGTTTCAATAGTTTTCAAAAGTGGAAGTAATTTGTTTCTGGGCCATAAAAAATAGTAAGGATCGGTGAAGAAATCACGGAGATATAGTTATCTAAAGTTGACCATTTTGTTTGGGAAAACGACTGAACAAAAACCAGTTCAGAAACCAAGACCAAACCGTAAATATTTTTTTCACAAAAAAATAGCTCACTAACACCGTTAGTTACAGCAGTGTTACAATAGTGAATAAGCCAGTGGGCAAAATGTTTTTAGATATATTAAAATAATGAAATGTACTGATGATTTATTTGTTATATAGCAACTAGGTTCTTATTCTCCTTTGGAGTCTGAATAATCTTTTGAACTGCTCTCACATAAATTTACATGATAGGTAATAATTGATTTGAGTATCAAAACCAATTTCTTAGAAGGATTCTTACAACATTTTGTACAACATGCTCACAGATTCCAAGACAGGATTATATTACGAGTCGAATTCCGGGGCTAGATTTCGTCGGAATTTTTACAGCGGGTTTCATTTTAGAAATTTTTCAATTCAAGTTTCTAAAAAGCTGCTATTTCTGACGGAAGATCTATAATCTAGGCAAAATGGACTAGACACTTATTTTCATGCTTTCGATGAAATTTGCTTCTAATATTCGGTAGGATAAACAAACTTGAAGGCATTTCACACAAATTTCACCTATTCTTGACACCTATTGTTCGAACCCATCAGCCATTTTTGTGATTATGTTGAAAATAACATTTTGAAGGGTGCCTTCTGTGTCTTGCATAATGAGGAAGCTGAATTTCAAAACAGTACAATTTATTGGTTGGATGACGGTCCTATGAACCAGAGCATAGCCTTCGGCAGTTAGAAGCTGTGTCTTGCACAAGTTGCTTATGGTCTGCGATTGTAAGAATATTCTACCTCCAGATATGCGAGAAGAACTCAAAGAATTGGGAGTCTATGCCGGTTATTGACCCCCTAAAGAAAAACATAAAATTAACACTCAAAGCAACCTTATTCCTATGAAAATCCACCGGGGGAACTTCAATTGCATTGTTGGTCAGCAGTTTCAGGCAAAATGTTTGGTCTGAGGCGCATAAATACAGATATTTGAACAGTTTTATAAATTAAATCACACAAGAAGGTCCATAGTTAGCATATCCAGGTGGGTCCATAATAGGCACGTCGGCAGCGAGCCGATTACATGGGAATTAAATGGAGGGTCCATAATAGGAAACGTCAAATTTGTAAACATTCCTATTATGGACCTCGGGAGCGTCTATAATAGGCATTCGGACAACATTCCCCAACCTCAAATCTACCTGTTCCACGATTACAAATTCTTGAATTACAGTGACAAATTTGTATTTAATAAGTAGAACTGTTAGAAAGGAAGATTCCAACCATTAACTGTGTGCTTTATAATCTAAATTTGCCGAATTAGCCAATTTTAGATTCGTTGAACAGGTAAAACGTGAGGTTACGAGTCGCCTCTGAGTTTTCCAAATGTATATTTCGCTGGAAAAATCGAATGATTTTGTATGTTTCATAGGCGTACTATGAAGTAAAGACATTGAACTTGTTGTTAGACTCCACATTGCGGAAAAGCGAACAATTTCAGCTACTAAGTAATGGACCCCACTAGCATTGATACCCTATCTATAGTGTTTCACATTTTGTTTTGTCTCGGAGTTTTTCTAAAGATTCCTCCAGATTTTGCTGCGAAGAAATCTTCAGGAACTCTTGTAGAAATTCCTAAGGTATTTTATGCAAGATCTTATCAGAACAATTCCTGAACGAAAGGAATTTGGGAAAATATGTAAACCAAACTGTAGATAAATTTGTGGTACCATAAATCATGATCACCTTCAAGATGGAGAAACTTACTGTCATTCAAGCTTATTTTGCGAATCGGGTAAATCGAGATGAGTCATTGTCACCTCGAGTCACATGAGACGGCTAATGTTAAATTGGAACGAGTCGACTTCGGTCACTTCTGTCATTCATCATCTCACTTCACCCGACTCGAGTAAACACATTTAGTTAATAGCGAAATAACAAATGTGAAATGGAATTTTCAATTAAATCCATTAGGTAGGTAATCATTATGCAGGAGTTCAAAAAAGAATTCAAGAATTGTACCATGAGTAACACATTCAGGAACTCAATCCGACATTTCTCCAGCATTTACACTAGAGACTGCTCCAACAAGTCTCCCTATGATTCGTTCAGAAATTCACCCCAATGATTTTCTGAGAAAAACCTTAATATACTCCAAAATTACTCCAAAAAATCGTTAAGTGGTCCTGTTACGTCCAGTAGTTTCCACAAGTTTTACCCTGGAATTGTGTTTTAAATATGAGTTTTTGGACTACAGACTACAGATGATGTCAAATGTATTATTTCAGTAAAAATTGTTCCAGTATTTCCTGTAGAAGTATCGCCAGAGGTTATTGTAGTGTTTCGTACTCCAAATTGATGGTTTTTAACCAAAAGAATTCCTTTAAAATCGACTCCCTAAATTCCTCCAGGGATGATTTCTAAAAGTCCATTACGAGGAACACGTCCATGATCTTATCCATATATTTCTACATTTTCGAGAAATCCCTAGGTATATAAATATTTCTAGGGTATTTCAATAATTTCGTGAACATGTTTGTTTTTTTTTTCAATTGGTTTATTGGTAAGGCTCAGGCGTGCGTAGCACTTTACGGAGCCGAGAATTAATAATGTTTGTTACAAAAATACAACAAAGTAGCATACAATTCAATTTGATCTACTGTTAAATTCAAAACGGATGCTAGTCTAATCTTTTCTTCTGCTATCAGTTAAAGTCGTTCAGTCTCATCTTCGATCCAATCGTACGATGCTGCTCTGCACCTCTCCTTCCTGGAAGGTGATAAGGCTGCCATAACTTTCACTGGAAGGCGATCTGTTAGCGTTCTTCTTTTTGTGTAGATGATTATTAGGGCGGTTCAAAATTTAAAAATGTTTGAGAATCCATTCTCCCATGTATTCCTTACCATAAAAATAGTGTTCTGTGCAATTTTCAGCTTTCTATGTGATGATTTAAAGGTGGTCCAAAGACAATGTAGGTTTATATGGAAATTACTATGGAGAAATTTTGTGCTATGTTCCAAACATGCTAGTGCTATAATGTAAGTACAAACTTATTATTATAGTTGGTTTTCATGATTTAATATTTAGACATTCATGTTTGTTTCACATGACAATCTAATGTTGATGCACATGTAATTATACCGTGAAGTCAATGACGAAATCCATAAGGCTACCACACTCAAGTCATGTAGTTTTCCTCAGTACACAAATCAAAACACACGACCTTGACGTGTAGATTTTCCTTAGTGTACTTTTAGAAGACACCGACATGGCAATGGTTGTGTGGATGATTATGTACTTTGAAGGAAGCTCTACACAAGACAACGGACTAGCATGTAACGCCCAGTGACACAATCGAAATATGTTCATGACGATAAAATTTCCGCACTGAAGCGGTAATCGAAGCCACACTACTCGGATCGAAGTGGCTAAACGCGTGTCATTAGTTACATTTGCCGAATCTCAGGATTCCTCCAAAGAAACCCAAAGAGCGGCAGTTAAAACTGAAATTCCATACGTTTTGACAGTTCTCGACTACCATTCTTCCATGAGCTCGTGTTGAGAAAAGTTTGATAAATTGTAAGAAAACGTGCGTAGCGCGCTGAACAAGTGCAGGGTGTCCATCCAACCGGGAATTGTAAATGTGATTTTTCGCATCATTTTGGTGAATGGATGAAGATAGTCAACGATTAAGATCCTTGAACCATTTCTAGAAGAGTACTTAGAGATTCCTGGCAAGGTTCTTGATGATATGGTTGTTTGATTTCCACTTAGATTCAAAACAATTTTTTACTAGCTAATGGACCAGTATCTTGAAAGATTTTTTTTCTGAAAGATTACTGTTTTTGATGGAATCTAGAAAAGATGTATTCTGATTTGCTTGAAATTCTTAGTAGATTGGCAAAACCCCGAGCCAAATAAATATTTGACAAATTTCTTAAGAGATCTACTGAAATTTTGGACAGATAATTTAAGAATTACGATTGGCGAATTTTTAAGATAATATCTACTGATTATTGGTGAAGCCTTGTTTGGAGTATTTACTAGTTAGTCCTTGATCTATGAAAAAGTACTTATGAGGCTCCTGACGTGATTTTGTATAGATTTCTGCAAATTTACAGTGAATTCTTCCAATCATTCCCAACAAATTTCTTGTAAGATTATTCATTAATTATTGATTGACAAATAAATAACGAGATGCTTTTGATATTCTTGGCCAGATTTTTGTTATATTTTTGACGAGATTCTTAGCTAAATTTTTCAAAGATTGCATGGAAGATGCAATTTTGGATTTATGTCGAACGTTAAAGCCAACTCAAATGAGAACAATAAATGTTTTTTGTAGATATCGTTGTTGTTAAAATGGCCTCTCCTTGGATCCAACACGAGTTCCACAAGATCAAGAATTTCTCCAGAAATCAGCCTTGGTCCATGGCTAACGTAGAATTCCGAAGGCATTCTTAGAAGGTTGGTTATTGAATTTTGCTCTTTTTGAGAAATTTAGTCTAAATTACACAAAGTATTAATTTGTTATATTATTCAGAAATCTATCTGAACTTCCTATGAATTGAAAGGGGAAGTGGTCTTTTGGATATTTCAACATAAAAATAAAGGAACAAAATCATTTTGTCAAAGGTTTTTTAATGTTTTGGTTTTTGTAGTGTTGCACTATATCACATTATACAGTGTACATGATATGTTTTTTTTTTGTTGTCATGTCATTATGTACTTTATTATGTCGCGGTGTAAAACATTTCATAGTGGGAGGAAGGGAGCATCAGCGCATCATAGAAATGCAGTGGGACTATGGATTGGAGTGCCAGACGAAGTATGTGAGAATGCGCTATAACTTCATTTGTTGAAGATGGGTGCATAACTCCCAAATTTACAATGGATTTGACCGATTTGACGCGTCTTCTTCTTCTTGGCATTAACGTCCGCACTGGGACAGAGCCTGCTTCTCAGCTTAGTGTTCTTATGAGCACTTCCACAGTTATTAACTGAGAGCTTTCTTTGCCAAAGTAGCCATTTTCGCATTCGTATATCGTGTGGCAGGTACGATTATACTCTATGCCCAGGGAAGTCAAGGAAATTTCCTTTACGAAAAGATCCTGGACCGACCGGGAATCGAACCCAGACACCTTCAGCATGGCTTTGCTTTGTAGCCGCGGACTCTAACCACTCGGCTAAGGAAGGGATTTGAAGCGTCCTTCTTATAATAAAACATCTCGTGGAAAGCTGGACAAGTATTGCGATTCTCATTATTCTATTTGCTGGATTATGCTGTTGGAAGGAGACTCTCTTTTTCCCGCGGATTTTGCGTAAGTGTCTCTGCTTACAAATGAATTTAAATGAATAATGAAAATTTACCTTACTGTACAGTGAAACCGCATACAGAGCAAGACTGATGGCATTCTACATACATACATACATACAATTCTTCCCAGAATGTATCCAATTCTGTTTTTACGATACCTCTATCAATTTCTCTAAGATCTTTCTTTGAAAATAACTCATGGATTCCATTCCTAACAATTTTCTTTAGGGATTGTCGAGAAAATTCATTAGGGATTCAAATAAAAATTTGCCCGAGAAATCTTGAAGGATTGTTTTCCTGTGTGTTCTTAGAGAATGCGATGCGTTCGTAGAGATATTCTTAAAACAAATTGTGAAAGTAGTTGTTTTCAAAACTGTTGGAGTATTTCGAAAGGAAATTGTTGTATAAATTACCGGAAGAATTTTATGATGTGTCTAATCCCTGAATGCATTGAAGAATTCATTATAGAAAATGATGTTCATATTAAAAACATATAAATTGTAAACATATTTCTGCCAGAAACTATTTAATAATATTTAGTAACATCTTTATAAATTACTAGAGGTCACTCAAGAAAAAAGTGAATCTTTATATGAATCCTCGAACAATTCATAAATCTTTGTTAGTATTCCTAAAATAAACCCTGGGTGACCTCCGAACTTGAAAGAGTTCAAAAGGAATACCTTTATTAACTTTTTGATTAATCTCTGCAGAAATTCTGGGAGAGATTCTTAGGAAAAATCATGGAGGATTTCCCGGTAAAACTTTGGTGAATCATTGGTGGTTTTAACCAGTGCTTTTTTGTAACGCTTTATAGTTTATAATGTAGAATCATGTTTCAATAATTTATCAGAACCATAATGCTGTGTACCTCCATTTACCTCCAAGTAATCAGCCACCACAGGTACGACTCCCAATTGTTCAAATTGCCGTTTTAAACTACTTACCAAATCCAACCAAATTGTCTATCGACGGGACGCAATAATTCGCTTTGGAAGTTCACAGCTCTGAAGCCGTTGATAATTGATTACTCCAAAAGCTGAGCAGGAAACTTTTCTTTCCATAGGCATTACACCTTTCAGGTATTCACTTCTTATGGCTACATTTTTACAAACTAATTTAATAAAAAAGAGCAATTAAAAACGTGATGGTCCAAACCATTCGCATCAAATCAATGGTCGCTGGAAGTACGCAAGACCATCATTTTCTCAACTGCAATCGGAATAGTGATTTGTGTCCCAAGCCTAAGACGAGATGACCTCCTGGACGAGACCACATCAGCGATATCATCGTAGCCATTGGATCAAGAATGCAACTTCCAGCTGGAGCCAGGCGTTTGAACAAAGAATGATTCGTGTATTTTGTAACGGAATTCCGATGGATCAGTCCCCCTGCTTCGTGTAATTATTTATCTTAGTTATGTTCCTACTCTGTGTTACTTTGTGGCCTCACTTACTCAGTGTTTTTCGAGGACATTGATACGGAATGGTGTCTATGGAACGTTGTGGACAATTTTCAAAAAAACATTGTTTCACCGATGATTTATATTCGCGAGTGATAGCTGACTCTTCCAGCTTCAGGAACTGATCATTTACCAATTGATCCGTTCTCACATACCGGATTATAACTGTTTCCGGGTGATTCAAAGTGAAACTCACACTCTCTCCGCTATTCAATATTTTTCCTGATTGGCAAGCACACTTCGAAAATTAATGACGACTTGTAGAACCTACGGAGAGGACTCTTGCAAATTTTACACCTTATCATAGAATGTCGTCAGTTTCGAAACAATGTGCTTGCTGCTGATGTTCACACGTAACGACTAATATGCCCTTCTTTCTCCCCTAGGAGGAAGAGCTTAAAAAGCGACAAGAGCTCGAAAATATTATCGCCGAAAACAATCGGAAGATCGAAGAGGCCCAACGGAAACTGGTAAGTTGCTCTTTTTACACTGCGCTATAATGTTTGTCCCATGCACCAACAATATCACTCTCTACTTAATTTAGGATTGTTGACTCTATTGGCGTTTTCAAATAGTACTTTACGCAACAAGTTGCAGAATGATGATTTTCAAACCACGAGTTGTACATTTTATTCGACAAGGCTTGTCGATTTGAATAATCACGACGAGTGCTGTAAAAATCGAATTCTGCAACGAGTTGCGTACAACACCTTTTGCAATTTTGTAGAAGACCACTTAAGGGTATCACAAAACATATCGGGATGCATTCAACATTATTTTGCGATTTCTGAAAATTGAGTAATAAATTATAATTATAATAGTAATAGTAATTATGCAACTGATTTCAGTTGCTACACTACCCTTATTTGCATAACTGTCTCGTGTATATGGAAAATTCCATATAACATGGAACAATTATGCGGATAATGGTAGTAATAGCTCAAAATTGTGACGTGCTGCAACATTTATGAAAGCGGTATAAGATTCAGCAACCCTAAACTTAGAGACACATAATTTGATCAGTGGGACACACAAACGTGCTATTTTTGTTATGCAATCGTACAATGTGTTTCCCCAATCTCATTTTAGGCCGAAGACCGACTGGCGATAATAGAAGAGCAAAGAAAAATGGACGAAGAGCGTCAAAAAATGCGCAAAGAGCAGGAAAAACGCGTCAAGGAAGAGCAAAAGATGATTCTGGGCAAAAACAATTCGCGGCCCAAGCTTTCTTTCTCGCTAAAACCGTAGTTGTTAGTCTGTGAGTGTGAGTTGACTAGTGTTGAACTGCTGGAATGCAAAACCTATGCCACGTGTCCTTAGGTTAAGGTTTCTGATGTACGCACTATAGAGACTTAGTAATCAAGCAGCGGACTAACCCAACACTTTCGTTACGATTGGAACATGAACTAAATATTGCTAAATTACTGTTTCGGAAGTGATGTAATGTAATCGAATCGCTGTACGTGAACAGGGGTTAGAATTCGTTTGCCTGTTATTCCGTCTCTTTAGTCCGTACGTACGGTGATGGTGAGCCCGCTCGCTAGTATTTAATTCCACTGTACCCTTACCACGGATACCAGTTTATAATAGGGTAACCAAGAAAACCAAGACAGAATGATTAACTTATCTTACGAATCTGTCTGAAGATCACGTATCGTGATACGTTGTGCAAACTGTACAGTTTGGAGGAGGTTAGTTCCCATTGAACAGTTCTAAGATCTTCCTATGAATGTTAGAATTATGTTGAATTTTTCTGTAAATTCTGTTGTGATAACGCTTTTGTTGAAGATGATACCACTTTTTACGGACTGAAAATTATTAAAGACTAAATAGGTACAACCATTCTTTATCATAGTCATCTTCAACGACAGCGAATCGCATTTATGAAAAAAAGTGTAGATACTCTTTTAGGTAATTTACTTATACATATTGCTTGAATTGAATCGTTTCAATTTGTTTCCACTGAACAAATCAAATAAATCTTAAATAAACCAGTAAAACCAGCACACATTGTAACTCACTTTAGTCAGTAAGTATGTTTTTTGTGTTAAAATGGTTGTAAATTACCTTTACACATCTTCAACAAACCTTAAATAAAAATTCTTTTAAATCAAGGAAAATGTTTGCAAAAAAAAACTATTATCAGTATAATTTAGTCCTTGAAAAAAGAGATGAAGCAATATTGAGAAACTTGTGTACACCAACCCATATGCAAAACCTTCCCTGATTTGTAACCTGAAAAATACAATTCAGGAGAACATAACCGCTGAGCAAACAAATAAATGGACATAAAACAAACATGGCAAAATAAAGTTTTGCAATTTCCCTTACACAAAAATAAAATAGTTTATAATTACTACAACTCACACCATTTTGTGTTTTCATTTTCATTCTACTTCCGAAATTCTATAAATAAACGGTCTAATAGAACGCGTGTTGAGCCTCCTCGTTCTTGCCGGAGCAAAACTTACAACGAGGAAAAGGACAAAACAACTTGTTTGGCGATTTACATGAGTAAAAGAAACCGAATCCGAAACTGTACCATCAAATAAAAAGTTTTGCCAATTTGGTTAATTATGTTGGATGTAATGTCATTGCCTTTGTGCACGGTTTAGAAAGAGAGTTTTGCTTTATAGATATCATGCGACTTTCTTGGGTTAGGGGAACCCCTCGTGTAAACAAACCTGAAAAAGTTCAGAAGGAGAATCCATGATAAACGCGAATTTTGCACACCACATTGGCATAGATTGGAGATTAGGCCATTAACTGTTCTCTGGCTATCGATATTACTGAAATAACGGGCCCAAACGCAAAGCGGTAAAAGTGGCATTTTGGTCGGTTTTGAGTTAAGTATACCAAACAATTCTAAATTTCATGCTTTCAAATGGTATTTTTAGTTGATTTTTTCCGTCCAAAACGAAAAATAACATAATTCGTAGAAGATGGGCTCATTTTTCTGGCTCTCACACAACTTACCTATATGGCAAAAAAAATTGCAAAAAATAAATCATAATCGATTTTTTTAACTAGATTTTAGTCTAAATTCCACCAACTTGCTTCTAATCCCCTCAAATTATTGCGTCATTGAAGCTCCCTCGATGAATCTTGTTTTTACTCTTGTCCTACAACATGTCTGTCTAGCATATCTTTCGTGCTTCAGCTACCTTCAGGATATTTGCTTCGCGAGCATACATCATATTTGGTAGGAAGAGGCCTGCATATCAAGCATGCGGTCACAAATAGAAGATAAGTAGGTAAGCCATATTAATGTAGTTTTTTCTCGTAAACTTCTTGTACGTGTTTCAATCATTACGTAGATTCTGTTTAGAGTCGTGTATTTGCAAAACCGAAAAAGGCCTTCCGACTGGACATCTGGAAAAATAAAAACGCCTGCTTCTTCGTTTTGACAGTTACGATAAATGGACGTTCTTGTTTTTCGTGATTTGCTAAACTATCGGAAGAAAAATGCCTTTAAAATTTTGAAAAATGCTATATTCTTACTAGAGCCTCAATGAAATGGTAAGACATTTTGTTCGGCATTGTGAAATCTCGCATTTGTCGTCACATTCCTTACCCCTAACCAAAGATTAGACGAGGCACCCCAATGGGGCATGCACAAGTCAAGATTGATAAGGCTTAGATATTGTTAAATGTAGTTTTAAAATGGTCAAGTCTTAGTTAAACATTGCCGAAAAAGTTGGATAATGGGGTTAAACACATGGGCTATTGTAATGTAAGAAAAAAAAAACATGGACACATGTTTCCATCGATGGTATAACAGTCTATATCGCATACCATTACTAATGAGATTCGCTAAAATGATAAGATTCATTAACAATTAGGGGACGATTCAAATATGATGTACATCGTTTTTCGGGATTTCTAGACCCCCACCCCCACTTTGTCACGCTATTTCCCATACCTAATACATGCGTATTAGCACATTTGCTCAAAAGGACACGCGGCCTTCCCCATTCTTATGGGAGATAACATTTCGGTATTTCATCAAACGCGCTGCCCATAACTGCATATCAGTCACATTCGACATGTTTGACAGTTTCGAGTTAATACCGTGGAGTCATCAAATGATGTGTACTTTCGATCAACTTACTAGAATCTAGTTTGTTCTAAAAAATTCGAAAAACAATACCAAGTTGTTTTGTCACATTGGTAATTGTAACCGCATAACAGTCACATTGAGATTATGCAATGTAGTAGCAAAAAAATTTCTAGCAGAATTATTTTCTGACTATTCACCCAACATGTGATAACGGCTGTACAACATTTCAGCTTCAAATAAGCACTGTCGAGTTCCTGGTAATTTTTAGAAAATTCAGCTTCTTTCCATACTGCCATAAATTGCAAACATGGTGTTCTTTTTACTCAATGCCTACTCTGCCCATACTCGCATAACAGTCCCATTTGAATTTTCATCATTTTTGAGATTTCTTCGTGAATCATGTTTATTATTAATGTACTTCTAGGTATCATACCTTAAATTGTATTTTTGTATGGACAAAATGTGAAAAAATCATGTGCGTCCCATATTGAAAGTACCCGCATAACAGTCCCACTAGTAGTTTACGATGAAATTCAAGCAAACTTCTTCCTGTTATGTTTTTTTTTATCTTGGCTCGTAATTTTTAATCCATAAAAAAATTAATACTACAAATTACAGTGTTTTGAACCTTCTTTATTCCATAGCAAATATTGTTATTGCTTTAAATAACTTATGGTGCGGTAACTGATAGAAAACATATCTAAGTGTTAATTCTTATGAAAGATTTACCTAAAAATAAAATAAATAGCCATCCTCCAAGTCAAACCTACAGTTCTCGTCCTCTGACCAATTATCAACGAAATCTCCGGTAAGTTCATCCTCCAACATCAAGGAACGGATGGCTTTTTGGGCCAACTTGGGAATACGCAAATTACCACTGTAGCGCACTGGTATCGTCTACTGATCAAACTATGCGTTAGCCATATGCAATGTTGAAAAATGAATAGATTCAATAAGAAGGCAGCATTACGGATATCTAAGACATATCCAATAGCTCTGCCGAAATCAAGCTAAATAATACTTGCCCGTCTGGGTACCTGTGTTTTAAATCCAATATAAACGTGCTGCAGGTGAACCATAGTACTTTTCCTATCGACCGGCCGCAACGCTTTCATCAAATCCAGGAATGTCTTCAGGACTGTCACTATCCACCGTTTAATATTTTACAAAAAGTATTGTAACTAAAAGATGTGAACACTAATAGTAGCAAAAGGAAAAATACTTTGGAATCTATTGTAAACTTGACTTCAAATGTGTCAAGGTGCGCGATAACAAAGTAAGCGAGTTCCTAGTAATGGGACTGAAATGGGGGTACATTTAAATATGACGACAAAAGTACTCGGATAACGAGTCCCACTTGCAAGTATCTTGGAATTGTACATAAAAAATAATCGCATTAACAATATTTTGGTTGTTGGTCATTTCCTTATACTCTAATGATAATGTGTTGAAGGATGCCACTAAAATTTTCTGCTGCCGGCAGCGGCGTAACGATTTTTTTTTTTGCAATAATGTTCATTTGCGTTTTTCTCGACATGATGATTTTCCTTATGGGACTGTATTGCGAGTATGGGCAGTACTTTTGTCGAATGTTACAAATATGCAGTTACGATTCGCCGCGTGGCATTTTGGACAAATGCGCGTTTTTGGAAACTTTATATATACAACAGCCGCGCGGTGTATCATAAGGTTCATTCAAATATTACGTAACGCAAAATTTGCTAATTTTTGACCCCCTCCCACCCCCACGTAATTGCTTTTGTATGGGATGTTTTTATTTTTTGTATGGACCGTAACACTATGTAAGACCCCCTCCCTCCCCCTGTTGAGTTACGTAATATTTGAACGATCCCATATCCAGCGCATCAGTCAATACTGTCACACTTTCGTAGACCCTTCCCCAAATTATAGACGTCATTTTTGGATGACCCCTAGTTTAAAATGAATTTTAATTGGTGTAACTGAACACTAACTAACTTATATCAGGGTGACCAACGCACCGGGAAATCGGGAAAACCGGGAAAAAGCCGGGAATTTCGAATGACCGGGAGAAAACCGGGAAATATACGGGAACTTCAATTAGCACCGGGAAAATTGTGCATACCAGGTAATGTTTTAACCAGCACGATCTATACTTTAGTGGGTTTTTACAAACGCTTCTGAATCCGAATCCCAAGTTAGTCAATAAAGTCAAGAACATAACAAATGTTACCACTTGCTCTAATCCAGTAAATTAAAAACTTTTAATGAAGAAACATCTTGCGAAAAAAATATCATATAGTTTCATGAAGCATTTTATGTTAAAAACTACAATGTTTAGATGTTATAAATTTCTCTAAGCAAGCTTGCAATTCACGTTTCTAAAATAGTATAAAATTTAATTTTTTTTTTCAGAATTATGACTGTTATTTTTTATCAGAAATGTTTTTTTTATTCAAAAACTGCGCTAAAATTGATTTTTCTAGGTACCGTAATCCGGGGGCAAATTGATCAGTGGGCGAATTTGATCAGGTCGGTATCAAAACACATTTCCTCCGAAGGATGCTAAAAGCTTCGTTGGCACCAAAGACATTCCATGTTTTCTAGTTTATGGATGTCTAATGACGATGTTGCACTATTTCATTTTTATTAGGGTCAGTTTTGTATAGAAATATTCACAATTTTTGAAGGTGTAAGCAATACCGTTGGAAATGTCGGTGCTAAACAATCTACTGGTGCTATGCGTACATATCAACTTTGAGTATTTAAAATGTTGTGTAAGCTTAAGTATAAACTACTGAACTCATTTTTGATATCATACAGCATAGCAAGTATCGTTTTTTGCTCATAAAGCAGTTTATTCTAAAAATATGTGCTAATTCCTAGGAAAATTGCCTACATTTAGGCGTATTTGGCAGATTTTCAAAGTTTATTTTGCAATAAAATGGACAAATACTCGAGTTGTAAGAATTTTAACCTCATTTTCAGATACAGGAGACCTAAATTTAGTAGATACGGACATTTTTTATTTTTTAACCTGCGTTGTTATATAATGATCAATTTCGCCCCAGTGTGTCATTTTATTTTTTGATATTAAAACTATTTTTATGATATGTTAAATATTATTTTATGAAAAGTCGATTACATAAACTGATTAAGATCAATTGAGTACTGATTTTGCCGAAAATTATTTGACAATATTTGAATTCCTAAGGATAAAACAACAAAAAGTTGTAAAATAGTGATCAATTTGCCCCCGGATTACGGTACTCACCAGTGTTGACTATACAAGTAATTTAACCCATACCTACCTGTTGAACAGCCAACATTTGAGGTCCTTTCTTTCCTCCGCAAAGCATTTTTTGCGTACAAAAAATAACCAAAAATTAAACCACGTCGTTTATGGAAGATGCAAGAAACGACTCGTCTGGGATTCTCATTGTAACTTGGCAATGTAAAAAGCGATAGACATTATTGTGATCCAATGAGTTAGAGTTGACAATCGGTAACGATAATTTTATTTTTCAGAAATTTCAATACTCTTCCGATTTATTCATTTATCTAGTACAATTTCGAAACACGAAGCATCACGCTGCTGTGTATAACATGTGTAAAGAATGTTTGTAACGATAGGCAATTTTGATATTATCTATTTAAAAACGAACGTGGCCTTTCGGCGGAATGGCTTGCACTTGAACCCTTGCTACCGCCACTACTACCGCTGCTGCTACTGCCGCTGCCGCTGGATGCCTGGGACTGCGCTGAATTACTGATTGGTTTGCAACGGGTTCTATTTAACGCGCACGTCGGAGGTCCAGCAGGAGGTTGCGGGCTTTTGCATCGATTTTTAGGTCCTAAACACTTACCCTCTAGCAACATTCCATAACCATATGGCGCAAACCGGGAAATCTCGATCGAATCTATACACTCAAACTGACCTGTTCCTGCTCGTTTATCATTGGTATTATCAATAACAACTGTGTTACAAAATGTATTACTTATTAGGCGTTTTAGGGATATGAAAATAATATAAAGGGCTCACCTTTAACCAGATCTTCCAATACTGCTGGGCAGATGATTTCGGTAACTTCGGTTGATGACGACAAATCCGGACTGGAGTTGATTTCAATAAGCATTGTTCGAAAATTTTCCGTCACCATGAAATCAGCTCCATACAATTCGAACATGTTTCGCTCCATTTTCATCCCATCCAGACTGGCTGCGACTACCGATAGAACGTTCTTCTTCATGTCGCGATAAATTATTCGCTCCCAGTAGTAGCCTTTATCTAGTGACTGCAAATACTGCTGAAATTGTTTGCAGGACCACATGTTGCAAGCAGGAAGGAGACTACCCGGCTTTTGGCATGTGCCCGTATAATGCTTCTGAATCGAGTAGTTCGTCAAGTGGATAGATTCGTTGAAATCGTCCAAGTTGAATTCGCGAGAACTGAAGCGCAGATAGCAGTCGCGATACATCCATACCTTCAGATGGTTGCTGGTGAATGTGATGAGGAAGTATTGACGAATGTCAAATTTCGTATTGTAGATCAAAAGTGGTTTCTCTGTAAAAAGGTACAAATTTGTTCAATTGATATAATGAAGCTATTACAGTTTTATTTGAATGAGCATTACTGCCCATAATTGATTTTCGAACCAACACCTTTTTTCATCGCAACATTCATGTTTCAATATAAACTTCACTACGCATATAAAAATTTATAACCTTGTTTGAAAATGTTGTGGCAAAATATGAAGTTGGTGCGGTCCCATATTGAACTTTAAACCCCAATAACAACTGTAAAACTGGAATTATGTTCAACTTTATTTTCAGCTTTTTCGGTAGTGATTTAAAGGTGGCCCAGAGACATAGTAGGTTCATATGGAAATTACTATGTATAAATTTTGAAACATGTTTCAAACACGTTAGTATTTACTGTTATGTAAGCGCAAACTTATCATCCCATAGTGAAAACTCATTCTCAAACAATAGTGAAGCATGTTGCTGAAAGAACAAATATCTTTTGAGCTAATATTGTTTGGGTTTTTTGTAGATGTTTGCAGGGCTATAACTCCATATGAAGCTATAGGGGCAATGGGGGCAATATGAACATACGGGGCAATATGAGCCACCCCGGTTTTGACCTCAAAAACAGTGTTTTAATGTCTAGTGTCATTATGATCTGCTAAAGGAAGCCTAAAATAGCCACCACAATAAAAACCATAAGAATATTCGTTTGAACACCCAAGATATTTACAAAAATGTACAAATTTGTCCTTAAAGCTTATAATTTTGGCAGTTTTTAATTAAGCCTATACTGCCGTAAATCGCAAGTCAGTTTCATCTGCATTTTCGTCAAAATTGAGTTGAGTTCAGTTTTCAACATATCTTCCAATGCTCTTTTAGCTGTACTAATGAGATAATATGATTTGTTCGGAAAAATTACGAAAAAAAACAGCAAGTCAAATTGTCCCGTAATGAAAAGTAATCGCATATCAGTCCCACTACAGAACCGTACTTTGATCATCTTTATATTTTTCTCAGAAAGATATCGTAGTGAAAAGTAAATTGTGAAAGTTTCATTAAAAAAAAAAAGACATTTACACCGTCTTCAGCCAAAGGCTGCACAGACTGAACAATCACGAACATTAAGCAACGGACAACACTGAACACCCATTGGCCCAGTGATGAATTTTTCGTTTGACGAAAAGTTTCCACCGACTGGAGCGGGAATCGAACCCACGCTTCGTGGTACAATACGCCTAAACGACTGACGCCGCTAACCGCAAGGCCACGAAGCCCACAATTTGAACATGTTCCAATTCTCAGAAATTTTTTGAATATTCGTATGGAAAACGAGTTTGGAAATTTCACAGCCCATTTTCTCAATGCCTACTTTTTACAGATGGGACTGACTTGCGATTCACGACAGTATAAGACAATTATATTTATAATTCGGGTAAATTTTACCAATCCATTTACTTTTCTGATCATAATTAACAGTTCGTGAGCGAAATTACATTTGTTTGTAAACAAAATTATTGAAACACAATATATTATTTTCAAGATGAAGGGGCGGGGCAAAATGAGCCACCTAGATCTAACAAAACAAACGATGTTTTGAACATAAAAATGCATTGCCTAAATATACCAGATTATTTGTTTACTGCATAGTCATCTTTATGCACCATTACTAGTGGAACACTTTGCTAGAAAATACGTTGAACCAAATATCGCAATTTAGTACTAGTATAACATGGTCTGTTTACTATGTATTATGTATCTTTAAAAAATAAACCGCTAGAATCAATAATTTCAAGCAAAGCTAATACAATTTCCTTTCCAATAATGTACTCTTTACCACTAACTCTTCTCTATACTGTTTTAAATAAAAATCATTCGATTGAATGAGATGGCTCATACTGCCCCGTAGGGTGGCTCATAATTAAGGTTTGAAGAATGAGTTTTCACTATGGGATGATAATGTTGTACTACATAACATTACAGTACTAACATTTTCGGAACATTTTTCAAGATTTCTCCATAGTAATTAAGTCCTCATAGTTCATATTAATCCAGAAAAGCATCACTATGTGCGCTGATATGTAAAAAGTATGCTGATACTTTTTCAGATGCGTCAGTGCAATACAAGCTAAGTTTCCATAATTTGAATTTATGATATGATTTAGCAACAATCATCAACGATGCGTACAAATTTCAATGACGGCCTACTTTGCCTCAGAAACTTATTACAATTTTCGTTTAAATAAGCCACATTGATGATGTCATCATAATAGTTTAACTTATTAATTCATTCAATTTTGCAGCATTATTGTGTCAAGTCGATACCATTTACCTAACACCCAACCCCATCCACAATCGCTCTCCCATGGCATTTGCATGGTCATCATAGACTATTCAGTCATTATCCCTTCTATCATCGGCTGGATTGACTTGCGCTCTTATTGGCCACCAAACGCTGCGAAATGCGAATGATAGAACGTCTTTGGCAGAGTTGAACAATTAAGGGTCACGTCAAGAGTGAAATCAAGTCAACCTATCGAGCATTACATTCTGTTTTTATATCTAAATGTTCCGTGTTTCCGTGATCTACCATAATTTCAAATCAATGCGTCATTAGAACCGTAATTGTGCCGTAATCTTATATTCTATGAATAGCAAAAGCATCGAATCGTGCTAAAGTATAGGTTCTCTACGATGCATGCAAATAATTTATTTTTGTTAATATCTCTGCAGTTTTTTGATCAATTCCAATAGTTTATGGCATATTTAACATGTTGAGGAAGGATTTGGAACACAAATTGAGGAGGATTTGGAAAATTTCTCATAGAGCGGATGGATCTTTACAAGGAATTCAATTAAAAAGTCCTCATGCAATTATAGCAGAACATACAATAAAGAAATAATTGCAAAAAAAAAACTTCACCAATAAAAGTGCTTCAGTTTACGTAAACAATAAATCTAAGGAATTGAGGAGTATTCCCAAATTTTTGGAAATTCCATACAAAATTCCTAAACGCATTTCCTCAGTTATGCAGAAAACTGCACCAAAATTTCACCACAATAACTGACAGAGTTATGTCAAACATACCCATATAAATTATCTCATGAAATTTCGTTGGAATGTCCTTTAGACTTTCTATCAAAACATAAAAATAAAAACAAAGTGTGATTTTTTTTTTTCAGAGTAAGGTGGGGCAAAAGTGTGACCTTAGTGGTATAATCAATCTTTCCAGAAAAACTATAACACTTGAATAAAAAATGATTATCGCACAGTGGACCTCCAACATATTGGCAACAATGTTGCTGAACAAATTTGTTTCAACATATTTACCCATTATTAGTTATAAAGGTTTCAAAATTGATTGTACTTACCAACTTTTTCCCCCACCGAATCAAGTGTGGGGCACAAAACCGCTGACTGCAACACTAAATATCTACACTTTTGTGCCAAGAACCTTTTACTCACCGTAAAATTATGTTTGCATAAAAATACACACTAGATTTGGGTGAGAAATTTGCCCAAATTAGGGTTGATTAAATATACTAAAAAAGTAGCAGTTTTTCGCAAAACTAAGGTAAATGTGGAGTTTTAGTGAATTTTTTTTTCACACAATCAGGCATGTTTAGCTAAAATTTAGGGTTTCTCAACCGGTGGTCCGCGGACCCCTAGGGGGCCGTGAAGAGTTCTAAGGGGGTCCGCGAAGCCATTGAGAGCAGGTGTCGCTTCTCCTAGTAATCCTTTATAAGAGAGATTCGCGGAAGCTGACATTTCTGTCAAAGTGTGAGCCAATCGAGCAGCGAGAGCTGTCAAAGTGTGAGCCAAACGAACATGCGTTATGTTTGTTTTGATCTTTTCTTGAGGAGTAATGTAATCCGCTTGAAATTATTTCGGTAAAAGTAATTTTGCATGAAGCAAAAATATGAAATAATTTTCTTTTTTAAATTTTTGTCAATGCTATTCTTAGTTGTTGATTTTTTCGACTGTTTATTAGTTTGAATATGTAGCTCAGAGATCTATAACGAAACAAAATACACTTTTTAGCAATGAGGAAGTCATGTCCGTGTTACAATATTATTCTTGACGCCGAGCAAAATCAGCTCGCTGGCCTGTTGCCAAATCATTCCATTTTACTTCCGCTTATCTCTCTATAAATGATCACTAGTTTCTCCTAACTGATGAATAAGGCTCGCGTAACAATTCGAAAGGGCCAGTTCTCGTTGATTCAGAGAAAATTTGTTGTGAATATTGTTCACCACATTTTCAATTCCTTATTCTCTGTACTCAAATAAATCTATATAATACCTTGCTCGTTGATTGACGATTTACTATTTCAAAACGGTAATAATATATTTTATTCTGAAAACTTTCAAAAATGTGAAAAAAAAATTAGATTAAATGTTTTACCCATTTTTTATTTTCAAGCAGACTTTGGCCTATTTATAAGTTTTGTAAGCGTGCCGTGACCCAAGGATAGTCCCTTTGGTTTTCCAACGAGTGAAGGAGAGGAAGTCATTGGCCTCTCACCCTACTAAGGCCAATGACAGTTTGCGAAATTTTCCGATTGTAGGCCATCTTGATGGAGAAAGATCCGATCTTCACTCGTTTTGAGCAGTGGACCAATGAATGATTTGGAAAAAAGCGGGTTTTGAAAATCGAGTTTCTAACGTTTTATAACGAGTTTTATGATTATGTTGACAATGTTTGCATAGTTTGTGTGTGTTAGGAGATATAATCGAATTGTATCAAAGCCCGATTTTTTTTTACAATTGGATCATTGATGTGATGAATCTTAAAGGCCCATGTAAAAATGGGACAAATGTCAAAAATGAAAGAACAGTTTTCGTCGTTTAAATCAACCAATCAAAGAAAAATATTTCTTTATTTTTCAAGTAAAACAGCTGTGTATTCTTATTTTTTCGATTTGTCGATTTTAACTGCTTATCACTTTTGACATTTGCTTCATTTTTACTTGGGCCTTAATGCAGCTTGGTTTCAAGAGAACATTTTTACCGAGTTGCAAATATATGATCTGTCTGAAACCTATTTTGTTCCTATTTATGTTTCAATTTCCAGTCGCAACCCCTTACAGTTCCTTTGAACTGTGAAAATACTGAAAAATATCATCAATATGATCCTGTCAGTTAAGGGCATGTCAATACACAGCCATGCAAATTCTATCCAGTGTGATCTTGAAAATTGAAAACTAAAAAAATTTCAGGAATATGTGAAGATTACTCCTTAGTAGATTTTGCGAGCTTACTGACGAGATCCAAGGTTTTCGGAGATTTCCTGACGATTTTTTGATAATTCTCCCTACGGCTTGTAAGGAACATGTGAAATCTGCAATTAACTCCTGGGAATATTTTTGGCGATTTATTAGCAAAATTCGGAGATATTCCATGTGAAGTATTTTATTCTTTGCACTCCTGATTCACTTTGACAGGATTTGTTTCAAACTACTGATCACAATATGCGTTGTTTCCAAGCGCTTCTTATTACCATGTTTCAGACATTTCAGCCGAGAAAATTCCACCTGTCAAAGTGGATCCGGGAAGTGTCAAAGTTCTTTACTTAATTCTGAACCGTACATAAAAGCAGCTTAGTGTTTTGTTTCAGACCATTGGATGGTGAAAAACCCCACAGTGGTTTATCATTCTTGCCCTGCATGAATTGTTGAATTTTGTCAAGATGCCTTATGAAAGTTCTTGACTCAATTCATAGTCAATTCCAAAAGATTACAGCAGGATTCTTGTAATGACGATTTCTCCATTAAGACTTGTTGTGGATTACAGACATGATTTGTAGGAGTTCCTGTCTAGTACATCAGATCAGAAAATAGTTTTCGTTCACAGCCACAGCTTGGTGCTTCTGGCAATGGTCAACCGCGTGACGACTGGAAGGGTAAATTATTGAAGAGATTCGGTATTTCCATAAACATTGATTTTAAGAACATCCATATTTAGGGGTCCGTGAGACGTTTGTGAAGCTTCAAAGGGAGTCGTGGCTCCGAAAAGGTTGAGAACCACTGAGCTAAATTTAAAGGTACTATGTAGGTGTTATGCAATTAGCAAGTATTTTCATGGGATAAGAAAGGGCTCGAACTTTTGCCCTACTATGGGCAAAATTTCAAACATTTATGCAAAAACTAATATATCTCAAAGCATCCTTACGATAGACTAAGCAGAGCCCTTACATACAAAATTGAATAATCTTTTATTCTAATTTTGTTGCATGTAATGAAAGCTCGACCGAAAATTACAATATTCACATCTAAAATCAACAAATCAATTTATAAAATTTGTTTTATTTGAGCGAAAAATATGGAAAAGAAACTTTACTAGAATATTCTTTCATAATTAACCCGTATAGGCCTGAGTGAAAGCAAAAATAATAAAACCCTCACCCCTCAGCGAATACTAAACGGATTCAAATAATATTTTCTCAGTTTACTGGCTCACATATCTAGTTTCTTAAAGTGGCCAGAGGATTTCGGAAATGTTCCTATGGCTGGAGTTATTTCCATGGGTCACTGGGTCAGGTCGAGTAAAAAGGGTGCCGTGGTTTTGTGCCCCTGTAGGTAGGCAAATTTCCAGTTACAGATAATTTCCGGAATCGTCTATAATGTGGCCAATATATCAAGGAGTTTTAAATAAAACGCATCAGCGTAAAACTTTTGAGAAACGATTGAATTGGATAACCATATGTCCTGCAATTTGTATCTAAACATCTGCGTCAATATTATGGGAACGCATTTTAGTGAACTACTATGTTTAATCTCTCCTTCAAGTAAATTGAAACGGTTTAATATCCAACAAAATCTACAGCCGGTTCATCCGGGTATTAAGTCCGAGTAGTCACATATGGTACTCTCTTTAACGGAGAAAAACTCTTCATTTGAGATGTTGATTGTCAGATCTTAATGATTTTTGAAAAATAAATTTTTACTCGACTTGACCCAGCGCCCCATGGGAATAACTCCGGCCACAGGAATATTCTCGAGCTCATCTGGCCACTTTTAGAAACTAGATATGTTAGCCAGTATACTGACAAAATATTATTAGAATCCGTTATGTATTCGCTGAGGGGTGAGGGTTTTAGTATTTTTGCTTTCACTCAGGCCTATACGGGTTAAGCTAATCAACTATGATTTTAACCAGTCTATCTAGGGGTGTTCTTCTTGTCCCATAATACCCCTTGGCGTAGCTAGTTTTTTTTTTTTTTTGTCTGAAAGTAGGCCCAGGGAAGTTCATCATTTTTTTTGTTATGAGAGATGAGATATCCGTCGCAATAATAACGATTTTTGAGAAATACATAGTTTTTTTTGTGAATTTGGTTATTGTACTTTCTGAGATTTCCGTGAATCTATCGTTTTATCAATGGTTCTTTGAGGATTATTCTGAGGTCCACTCTGCCGTGAATCGCAAGTCAGTCCCATCTGTAAAAAGTAGGCATTGAGAAAATGGGCTGTGAAGTTTCTGAACTCGTTTTCCATACGAATATTCAAAAATTTCTAGAAAATTGGAACATGTTTAAATCTCAATGAAACTTTCACAATTTGCTTATCACTACGATATCTTTCCGAGAAAAATAAAAAGATGATCAAAAGACGCTTCATTTTTGGGTTACACGATGCAAAAATCTGTGGTGGGACTGATATGCTACTTTTCATGATGGGACAATTTGACTTGGTGTTTTTTTTCGTAACTTTTCCGAGCAAACATATTATCTCATTAGTGCAGCTGAAAGAGCATTTGAAGATATGTTGAGAACTGAACTAAACTCAATTTTGGCGAAAATGCAAATGGAACTGACTTACGATTCACGGCAGCACCTTCTTCGGAAAATTTCTCTAGCAACTTAGAAAGATCACGAATTTCCTTACAAATCTTGAACATTCACCCTTCACTCTTTTTCATTTCTGACCAAATTCTTAAAAGGAATAACACACAATCCTGGACAAATATCTTCCATAACAGGATTTTAGTATTGAGATTTTGAGGTTATAACCTGTGTTGGATTTTTTGCCAAATGTCACCTTGGATTCCTTCACAACCCTGAGCAGGATTTCTTAATAATGATGATGATGGACATAATTTTGACAAAATTCTAAGTAGGATTTTTATAAAATCTTCAACATGTGTCTTATATCAAATTTAGTTCGGGATTTTCAGCGACTCCTGAACAAAATATTGACATAATCTGAAACACAATTCTTTCGCAAGATCATTAAATAATTCTGAGTGGAATTCTTACTGAATCCTTAGTATAATGCGCAAAAACAATTATCACGTTCATGAAAAAAATGATTTAAAAAAATGGGATTTTTTTGGCCCACTGCGCAATATTATAGTTTTTTGAAGTAAAAAAATGCGATGACAAAATAAAAAAACAAAATTTATGTTTTAAGAATGCAATATTTTTCTAATGTTTTACACTATCTGAATGCTGGTGTTGACAATGGATGGAAAAAAATGTTCGGTTCAAATTTTAATACTACTCAATATAAGTAATTAAGATGGTTTTTAACATGAAAAACAACTTCTTTCGTGTCATGTCGCCGTCATTTCGAATCATGCACATTCTTAGATGTTACAAAAACCGTTTAATTTTTGTGCAGAAATTTGCTGATATTCTATTTGAAAAATTCAATATTTAACATATGTTTCGCGATATTTTTCATACTTAGTTAATTTAAAATATATTTATCCAGTCTTCATACATATTTTGATCACACTCGATTAAATACAAACAAAACTTGTGCTTTCAACCAAATTTGATTTAAAATGTTTCATAAATATTATAACTTGAATCTAGGCACCCTAGGAACATGTTTCTGGTTACTTCTTTCACTATTTTGTTATGATTCTGCGTTCCTTTCCACTTTACTCTGTTCCATTAGTAAACCTTTATAAGAGAGATTCGCGGAAGCTGACATTTCTGTCAAAGTGTGAGCCAATCGAGCAGCGAGAGCTGTCAAAGTGTGAGCCAAACGAACATGCGTTATGTTTGTTTTGATCTTTTCTTGAGGAGTAATGTAATCCGATTGAAATTATTTCGGTAAGAGTAATTTTGCATGAAGCAAAAAAATGAAATAATTTTCTTTTTTAAATTTTTGTCAATGCGATTTTTAGTTGTTGATTTTTCGACTGTTTATTAGTTTGAATATGTAGCTCAAAGATCTATAACGAAACAAAATAAACTTTTTAGCAATGAGGAAGTCATGTCCGTGTTACAATATTATTCTCGACGCCGAGCAAAATCAGTACTGCTGGTCTGTTGCCAAATCATTCCATTTTACTTCCGCCTATCTCTCTATAAAGGATCACTACGTTCCATGAGCTAAATAACGTTCGAACCATTTTTAATCTGAACGTTGTGCAAATTAGCGGGGTACAGATTAAAAAGTGTTCAGATTAAATGTGGTCAAACCAACGGGGGAACCCGGTAGTCCCTTCTGAAACATATTTCTGCGGTTGAGGCTATAAAATTTGTTTTGATCAAACTTTTTTTTTCGATCATTGTGCCATGGTTTTGAATGTGGTCGCACCACTGTTTCGAGTGAATTTACAATTAATTATCATCGTCATATTTAACCGTGTTTTGATTATACAGTGGGATTCCGTTTTTGGCATGCTCCATTTTTGGCACCCCCCGATTTTGGCAACAAAATGGATCCGTTTTTGGCAACATTTTAAATTCCATCAAAAATTTTTTTTTTGTAACTATCATCATGGTTTTGTTTTAATCATTTATACAGTAGGTCAACTTTACGCCAACCGCATTCCAGTGCTCCATCTTAGTCGATATTTCCCCAAATCCCATCAATCACTAGGGCTCCCGTACGCGATTATTAACTTTGGGATGGCTTAATGTGCACACACTTGCATGAAGTCATCAATCTCTATAAGAATCTCGACTATAATTTCAACATCTTTGCTCAGGCATCCATATTTTGTAACCAGACCACATGAATATGTCGGCAATTGATAAACTTAATAAAATCATTCTATCATTCTTCAGATTTGGGACAACCCATTTGAACAAAGCACAAGCACTGACACAAGAGCAACAGAGTCTAGACATTAGCAAGAGGAATAGACGACCCAGTAGCTTCTAACTGGGTGCTTTATGCTGCTTATTTCGTCTTTTAAAATGATGATGAAATAAGTGAAACCATATGGACCAAAACAGAAGCCAATGAAACAAAATATAGTCATTACCCAATAAAATGGTCCGAATTTTAGACACTAAAAAATATACATAATTCTACTGGGATAGTACACTCTTGAAAATAATGAAAATTACCGTGGACGTAAATCTCGTT
This sequence comes from Aedes aegypti, assembly GCF_002204515.2. NCBI lineage: Eukaryota > Metazoa > Arthropoda > Insecta > Diptera > Culicidae > Aedes > Aedes aegypti. The sequence continues at coordinate 283,718,347 of NC_035108.1, read as the reverse complement.
ATGACTGAATTGTGTAATTTTACATGTTAAATGACACCTAAACGATGGAACTGTGATCAATAGTTCCCAAATCAGACACTTACATTTTATTTATAATTCGACACTTACTCACGTCATTTGGCTCGTATCTTTTATGTTTATCTAAAAGACGCGAAATCACATGATTTTTTGGAAGTATGTAAGGTTGTTTACAGTTTAAACTTTACACTATGCATTCAACTATCAATAAGGAACGTTTGTATTTACATGCTCGTATAAAATATATCCAAATTTCATTAAAATGAGTCGGGTAGTTGCAATTTACGATAATGTTGGTTAAAAATATGTGCATAGAAAAGATTTATAATTTATATTATTTTTCACGATGAAATACGCCATTTTTCAGCACCCCCTTAAGAAATATGAGCACAGTTACAAAGACGTTCGATATTTTTATCCTTTCAGTTGTCGCGCGGTTTGCACCTTCAGAATCACCGCGTTGCTGTTGGGAACGAATAGCGAGGTTTTTTCGGCAGTGTTGTACAAAATACAACAGCGCGACGATTGAAGTGTTAAAGACGATCCAATTTTCTATAGCACTGGAACTCAGGCTAGAATATACTGCGTGTCATAACGAGATTCCTAATTAACAATACGAATTGCATAAAATAATCGAATGCCTGGGAATCCTTAGCTGAGCCTAGCAGTTTCCAAACTGGATTGTGGAGATTTTTTTTACGGAATCCTAGGTTTTATTAGTGGGCTTCTCAGAATTTCCCGCGAATACTTGAGGATACTGAGCGGGACCATGGGTTTCCTGTGGGATCCTGAAAATGTATAATTGGTTATTGCAAATGTTTCGCGTTATTGGTTATTGGTTATTGCAAATGTTTAACGAGCACCTGAAAAATCATATCGAACTCTTGTAGTTTCATTTAACACGATAGGGCTTAAAATGAATTAATGTACCTATTTTCTTTCTGAATTCCTACACAGTTTTTGAGGAAACATCTAGTTCTTGAATAAAGGTCACTTATGCTATTAATGTTTCTACATGTCTGTTGGGCGGTAACAGGTAGTAGATTTAGTCAATTTATTGATCGACTCAGATATAATTACAAAATTCCTGCAGAATAAAGGAACAGTGAGTTTTGATACTAAATTATCTAATTCAACATCTTACTATGGTGTTTGCTACCCCTCAACTATACAATACGTTTCGTCGAATCCAACTTTATGGTCACTGTCTTGTCTGGTCTGTCAATAGTGAAAGATGTCGTAAGGTTCAACAAAGTCATTGGTAGAGTTCCTATACTAAATGTATGATTCGACCCTAGACGTAGCAATCGTAATACACCGATAATTTCAGTCGCTAAGGCTCATGTTAAATTAAGATTCAGAAATCAGCATTTACAAGAGCATTATCTCAGCAAACTTACCCCACAAGCTAAGAGCGATTAAATCTATCGATATTAGTTCAATGGAGCATGTTTATCTTACTCTGTAATAGCAAACATAGTTAGGTGAGCATTTAGTTCATTTCATAATCCATTATTTCTCACATTTAACTATAAATTCACGATTATCTATATACTGTTTTATCAAATTCCCTAAGTGGAAGGAATATTAATTTTAAATAAAGCAAATTAAAGGTGCATTTTAAGAGGTAATTTCACAACGCTTTAAATTAGAAGTCGTCACGTGGCTGTATGGCTATTGTCTCTCCTTCATTGTGTCATTCTGCTGCATGTTGTCTTTGGTAGATAAATGACAACGCCGTGTTTGATGTTCAACGCCAATCGCCATGGGGCATGAAGAGTTAGATGGGTTATTTGACGTGGTGCAATCAACAATGTCCCAAACATACAAATTAAGCGATAAAAAGAACTTGTAGGCAGTAAAAGTGAAACGTCTGTTACAGTTAAAATTACGGGTTCATATATTCATAGCATAGTCCTATCCTATGGAAATCGAAGTGAATTGTTCTGAAGTCTAACGATTATATGGTTTCATAGGGATTGTGTAATAACATTCTTATGGTAAAAAAATAAATAGTAAAAATTGAAGTGAGAAAAAAGGGTTCCGATTTTGGCACGGTTCCGTTTTTGGCATCTGAAATTTTCGACTTTGTTGCCAAAAACGGAATCCCACTGTAATCAACACCACCAAACAAACAGACAAACAGACGTCACACTCTCACCGATATCCATCGACCACCTTTTTAACGGCCGATTCAAATATGTGGTAGGTGGCCAATCCACCACCCGCAGCGCTCGTATCGTTTTTGTTCGCGTTTGACGTTTACACACTACCGCCATCTGTTGGTCCATCGGCCAAACACACCGATTTTAGCATTGGGCGTACATGTCATCGTGACTATGATTTTGATAAGGATTTGTTCTAAGTGTTACGTCTGTTTGTCTGTGATATATGGTAATATGTTTTTTGGTAGAGTATCTGAGTGGAAAGCAAATCTTTCCATTTAAATTTCATTATATCTAATATTTTGGATTTTTTTTTTAATTTTTTATCGAAAAAGAGTTTGTAAACTTCTCAGTCCATTTTCTCAATGCCGAGTAGTGTTTGGTCCTTTGATTGTGTTTGCTCCTGTGGCTGCGAGCGAAAGGATCGGGTTCATACTATTGTTCGGCGTGCAATACGCTTATCGAGAAAGATCATGAATTCGATTGTGTGCTGTTATATCATGGATAGTATCACCAATTAAGGTTACATTTACCTTATCTCACTGATTCAATATCGTTACCATGATAGCTATTCGTCTCTGGACAGACCGGACCTAGTGGCACAAACAAACAGACGTCACACTCTCATCATTGTCCATCGACCACCTTTTTAACGGTCGATTCAGAAATATGTTAGGTGGCCAATCCGCCACCCGCAGCGCTTGCTTCGTTTGTGTTCGTGTTTGACATTTACACACTACCGCCATCTGTTAGCCCGTCGGCCAAACACGCTGATTTTAGCATTGGGCGTACATGTCCTCGTGACTATGATTTAGATCGAGATTTGTTCTAAGTGTTACGTCTGTTTGTCTGTGCTAGTGGGTTCTCATAATTTCAGGAAAACGTACTCTGGGCTTTCTAAATATCAAGATATTTGCAAAATAAGCTTGAATAATGGAATTTATCTATTCAATGATACATTTGTACCAAAAAAGCATAGGAAAAATCAAAATTGGAGGAGTCTTTCACGTACCGGGTACCCCCGTTGGTTTGACCACATTTAATCTGAACACTTTTTAATCTGTACCCCGCTAATTTGCACATCGTTCAGATTAAAAATGGTTTAAACGTCATTTAGCTCATGGAGCGGAGTGAAATGAGATGGAACGCTGAGAAACGGAACGCAGAATCAAAACAAAACAGTGAAAGAGGTAACCAGAAACATGTTTTTAGGGTGACTAGATGTTCAAATTAAAAATGAACCCCGATGGTTTGCATGAGGTACCGTTCAAATTAGCGGGGGTGCACGGTATTTTTAGAACACCAAAATATCGTCTAGTCTGGCCTGTTTGACCTATTTTACGAGACTGACTTGCGATTAACACATTAGTCAATTGAATTACCTTCAATTTATATGCATTCAATTGAGTTGTTCAGCTCAATTGCTATTTGTAAACACAACATAATGCGTAAGGTGTTGGTTGAATAATGCTGGCTAAAGTTTATACCACTAAACTTAATTTTATTTAATTCTTTTCAGAATGTTAGATCGATGTCAACCTTCACCTAACACTGCCATTGTTAAATCAAAACGACTACCTTTACGCATGTATACGCTTCAAGTTCCGGATCCGTCACGCACTTTCAACTTTTGTAAGGCCAAAGAACCTCACTCCAGTGCAAAGTTTATACATTTCGCTAAAACAACAACGGGTACGTCACACCGCCATCTAGCATAGTGCAAACCGTGACATCGGTGACCTATTTAAAGACCATCGCAACCTTTCGTTCTTGGCGGAACTATTCATTCGCGTGATATTTTTTATCACTATACAACATATATATTGGCACATTAGCAGAATTTGATCAATGGGTCTATGTGTTACCAGTGTCGATTTTTTTTGTGTATCAAAAAAGGCTACAACATGTGCTGGAGTGCAACGTGGTAGGGTAGGTTTATGTTTTCCAGAAATAAATGCTCCCCAATCAAGCCATCAGGTGGAAGAAATAACAGCAGACCTGCAATTCTCTGGAAGAACCGTGAATCCAAGAAAGTCCTGCAGCAATAGTTTGTTGCATGAGCCGATTTTTCACGGTGACCTACCATGCAAAACCCTACTAAACATATAATTGATTTGGTTACGAGCTGGTTGATAATTTAATATGATGGTAGTGATAGTCATACTAGTTGTTTCTGAGTTAGTAAATGGATTCGTCGATGTTTGTTTCATTAAATTGTTCGTTGCCAGGGGTTTGTTTGAGTTGGTTCTGCATGCATTCTGCTGAATAACCCATACTCCCATGGTCTGGCGTCCGGCTCGGTTTTGTCTGGCGATATCCAGCGATATTCATTCCGCCGGCATGCTCAATGCTATCACGGAAGACACAATGCCGCTATGAACTGTGGAAACTTTTGTATCATCATTAGTCCTTGTACCCGTTTTGCAATCACTATCGTGCATCTGCAACTTGGGTGCCTACCCATAGCAGGCCGTTCCCTACAAACGATTTCGACCGTAATTCAGGTAATGGGTTCATTTCAACTAACGGAAGCATCGTAGATGGTATCCCACGCTGTCTTCGAAATCGCCCTTTGTTTCCGGATAGCTCAAGTGGCACTTGAAGCAGATTGATTCAACTCATTAGAACTGCACGCAAATACAATAAACCGGGGTGATTTTGAACGCGATAGAACGTCCTTGGCTTGGGATTATACTTTTCAGGGAGCGGTGATTTTAGATATTTGTTCGCTTTTGTTAGTAGTTTTGAGAAGAAGTTGAAAAATTTCAATGTGGATTAGTATCTGGGAATGCCATTGACGGTTTGTAACCTTCTACGAGATTTTCCGAGATCCAACAGGGCACGTGCACCGGGTTGCGAAAAAAGGAATTGATATTATATTTTTACGTAATAAATAGAATAAAATAATAATGCTTAATAAGTATAAAGCAACTGCAGTAATAAGTTGAATACCATACATTTTCTGTATTTGATGTGTAGTGGCGCAACGTCGAAAAGGGCTTCGAAGGCTGCTGTGGGAGTTGTAGAGAACGCACCAGACATCGTCATCAAGCACATCCTTTCAAAGATGGCCCAATTTTGATTGTATTGTTCTCACTTTTGCCACCACACAAGACATCCATATGCCAATTATTGGTCGAACAACTGTTGTGTAAATCCATTTCATATATTTGGGTTTGAGGCCCCAAGTTTTACCAAAGGTTCGCCGGAATTGACCGAAAGCCATGCAAGCTTCTTTGACACTGAAATCAATGTGAGGTGCCCATGAAATTTTGGAATTTAGGATGACTCCGACATACTTTACTTGATCAGTCACATTAATCTCAGTGCCAAAAAGACGTAAAGGTAGAATTCCATCGCGGTTTCGTCTTTCCGTAAAACGAACAATAGATGTTTTATTCATGTTAACCGAAAGGCCATATTGGCGACAGCAACTCTCGACTACCTGAAGAGCACTTTGCATCAGGTCGAATAGGGTGCTTATGCACATACCAACTATCAAAGCTAGGTAGTCGTCGGCAAATTCATAAGTTGGAAAGCCTGAAATTATTGAGTTGCCTCAATAGCGTATCTGCTAAGAGATTCCACAAAAGTAGTGACAAGACTCCCCAAATCCGAAAAAAAACCCTATTTTCGAATCGCTGCTTGACGCAATGTCGAGAAGAGATGTCGGTTTTTGTGCATTTGATGAAACCAATTGGAATCCTTGTAGTTTTTCATATGCACCCTCAATATCCAAGGAAACACCCAAGCAGGATTGCTTCCGAGTGAATGATTTCTCGATATCGTATACAACTTTGTGTAAAAGAGTCACAGTGGACTTTCCAGATTGGTAAGCATGATGATTCACATGAAGAGGCATATTTGCCATATAAACATCACGGATGTGATGATCGATAATGCGTTCCAGACATTTCAGAAAAAAAATATGTCAGACTGATTTGTCTAAAACTCTTCGCTTCTTCATACGACGCACTTCCTCCTTTCGGGATAAACTTCACATCCCTTCTGGAGCAGAACAGGATAAATCCCATCTGCTCTTGGAGAATTGAAAGGAGCAAAACTATTGAGTGCCGATTCAGTAGTTATGATACTGCGAGCCGAAGCCAGAGACTCATAACTACATGAAAAAACATTTGGTTCATCCGTAGATGCTATGTTCACACATCCAGGGAAGTGTGTGTTGAATAAACATTCTAAAACTTCTTCATCAGAAGAAGTAAAGTCGCCATAGGTAAGCGAATTTCGTTCACTTTGAAATCCTTAGATTTTGCAAGGATCTTGTTCAGCCGACTAACTTCATTCAAACTGGAAACATTTGTACAAACGTTTTTCCAGCCGGATCGTTCAGCAGAACGAAGAGCCTTCTTAAAAACCTTGTGAGCCAAGTTGAACGACTCTGATCCAGCTGAACGGCGTCTGTTCCAACTCCTTCTACATTTTTTTTCTTGAGTCTAGTCAGATCGGAATTCCACCATGTGGTCCCTCTTGTAGTCTTCACAGACCGCAGAGGACATGCTTCTTCATAAGCTTTCAGAATGTAGGATGTTGTAGAAGCAACGGCATCATCCGAATCACTTGGATTTTCAATGGGCGAAGAATATCCATGAAATTTGGTCGCAATCAATTCAATATAGAGTTTCCCGGGGATTCTTAAAACGCAAAGTCTGCGCAGTTACAGTTGAATGTTCAAAGAAGATGTAACGATGATCAGATAATGATCCCTCATCTGATACATGCCAAACCGTCAACACGTGACTGATTCTATTCGAGCAGAGCGTTATGTCTTCTTTTCCACCTGTCTACACTTCTTTTCCACCTGATACCATGAAGGTTCGTCGATTGTCTATGGTAAGTAATCCAAGATCTGTAGTACTTAAGAATTCCATCAGACTGGAGCCTCTCAAATTGATATCTGAGCTGCCCCAGATTATGTGATGAGCATTGGCATCACTGCCCACTATCAGCGGAAGGCCTTTAGTTACGCAGTGTACGACAACTCGTTTGAAATCATCTGTTGGGGATGGTTCATCATGTGATAAATATTCCGAACAATAGACGTATTCCCTATTGAGGTCACCAACAGAAACATCGATTGTAACAGCACATAGATCTCTGGTAGTTAACTCAGAAATCAGTGTTGTAACGATAGCGTTATTAACGAGCACACATGCGCGGGGCATGGAGCGCGAGTTTGCCATTTCAAGTTTACTGAAAGTAGCAAAAACTGGGTTCACAAGGTTACCTAGATAGAAGTAAGTCTCTTGAACTAGCGCCACTTGGGCTGTATCGTTTTGCATGAGTCTGCAAAGATTAATCGTTGCTGTTCTTCTATGCTGAAAATTGATCTGAGCTATCCTAACCGTAGCCACTACTAAAACTAGGCAGGATTAAGCTTTCTGCAATCTCAGCACGAAAAAGAACCGCCAGCGAAAAAACCAGATCGGTATCTATTGAAGGCCACCAAAAGCGAAAAAGCACAGAATACACTGTGTAAAACGCATAATGCGAAACCACATAGATGATAATTTAAATTGAATAGCAACATATTCATAACCCCACCCTTATTTAGCCTCAGATTAGAGACTGCAGAAGGGCAGCCGATTATCTCGGAGAAACACAAGGTCACCTACGCCATTGCTTCGGATAGCACAGGAAGGGCACAAAACTGCAGAAAGTGACCTGGTACTTCACAGCCTCCGTTAGCGTTTAGGTTTTATTCATTCCTAGGCACGGTACGCATCACACCATAAATTAAGGGTCATCTGTGAGATGGACTTTTACCACCGGAACAGGCAGTACGTAGTGTTAATTCTTAGCCAATTGAAACAAACGCTACCGACACTACGCGGCTATCGAGGCTACTCGGGAAAAGGAGGTTAATATTGATGATTAACTCCCGAAGTACTCAAGAAACCAGCAAAAATGCTTTTGAAACACATTGAGACGTATGTTGAGATCCATGATGCCAAATGACAAGAGCGAGATACGCTATGCCCTGGAAATGCGAGAAATTTCCCATCCTGAAAAAATCCTAGATCGATGGGATTTAAACCTGAGAGAGAGGAGACAGCTTACTAAAAGCTGGCATGTTTTCATGCCCACTTTGACTTCTTTTTTCAATTCTTGGGTTGTGCACAACGGTCAGATAAACTTTTTCGGGCAAAATCATGTTCACTTCTTGTTGTTCACTATGAAAATGATATGAATATACAACAAGCAATAAAAGTTAGCCAATACACAACTAAATTTAATTTCGTTTGCTTGAATTTTGACGTTTTTTCACGCTCTACCCTTCGAATGTACGGTTTTCCAGTGACAGTTGATGACAGGTTCCCTTGACTTTTGGGAGCTCGCAATCTAAGCCAGCTGTCTCCTCTCTCTCAAATTCAAACCTACGACCCTCAGCATGGTTTTGTTCATTATAAACTGCTACTCCAATATTTGAACACTGTTAGTCAACAAGCAATTTACAATTTATTTACTGTTTTTTCTAGGTAGAAAATTTCTACCATTTTTATTCAAACACATTTTCCTTTCAAATCGTTGAGATAAGTCGTTGGTTGAGATCAAAGCAATTTTCATGAACCTTGATCATTTATACTCATATTCCACAAAGCACTTCTATTATCCCATATAACAGATCGTGAAAAGACAAATATTTTCAAATGTTTTATAACTTACCGATATACTTCTGTGCCACATATTTGACGTCCGGATTGCTATCCACAAAATCCAGCAGCTTGCGATCGTCGTTAAAAATCATGATTCCCAGACCACGGCATCGATTTCCTGGCTTAAGTATCCACATGTTCCGTATTCCATCGATTTTCATATCCGGAAAGTGCTTCCCAGCCTCTAACACTAACTTTTTCACTTGAGCCACCAACGACAGAATCTCGTTCCCAGGAAGCATTTTGAACCTAGCGTGTTCAATCAGAATGTCCCTAATTGTCGTCCTATCTTCCGGGGTCAACAGCGGTTCACAGTATTCTTGATAGTCAACGTCTTCGTGGCGAGCACAAGCCATGTGATATTTACAAAACTGCATCGCCGTGTGAATGATTTCGACCGAAACCGTCCCTTCTCCGTCAAACAACGAATCGAGATATTTGGACAAGTAATACAAAAAACTGGTACAAGTGGTCAGTTGGAAGTCTTCGAGAAACATCGTAATGGCATCTTCCGAATCGAGCAGATGAGTGCGAGGACAATCCAGCTCCGCTTTGCCATCTTCTTGATGCCACTGCATTGCTTCAATGACTTTCACGAGACCTTCTTTCATTGTGAAATCGGACGTTCGTTCATAGTATATCCTGCTACGGTATGGCGTGTAGAAACGATCCTTCTTCGATTCTTTTATGTGTCGATTTTGCCAAATGAAGTCTGCATTGTGTGGCCTGAGTATCCTTGAGATCAACGCTTCTTCGAACTCGTTACCTTCCTGTGCCTTGTGTAGTAATGAGTGCATGGAGAGATCCTGTGCCAGAGCACATTTGTAGGTATGCTTTTCCAACCAATTTCGCTTTTTCAGTGCTTTACGGAGCGCGGGATAGGGGCCAACTATTGAAAATATGTTCTTTCTTTCCACAGCGGATGCTATTTTTTCTTTCAGTTGTTTGTGCTTCTGAAAGTTGAAACTATAGTTGTGAAAGAACCGACGTTTTCGATGGTTCAAAATAAATTCGTCGTCTATGTGTTTCTTGGACCGCGGAAACGTGTTCATATTTGATACATCCCTGGTCTTTGGTGAAGCGATGGGACTCGAAGTCTCAGACATGACGGATTTTTCATTCTTATCGTTGGTCAAATCTAATTTGCGATCAACACGTTTTTCGTTTTCAACATCTATATCTCCTAACTGCAGCGTTATATCGGCAAGGTCAACACCGGGATCGTGGTCCCATATATCATCAACATGTTTAGTTTTTAAATGCATCTGCTACAGTATCACTTATTAATTTTTACAATTCAACAATTTTCAATTGAACAACAACAAATTTCGAAGCACTAGAATGCTGCAAATACACAGAAACCGGTTACATTAATTTGCTAGAGGTACACGGAAAAAGCGACGAACAGTTAGATATTACTGTCACTACACACTAAATGAACATGAACACAACGGCAACGACTACTATGATTTCGCTTACTCGTGTTTAATCACGAACACGTGGCTTTCGATTAGGAATAATTTCTTTCAGTTAACAATTCTTCCCTAACTCAATTAAATCTTCGGTTGATTGTACGAAGTTGGCGCTCATTCGAGTGGCCATTGGACTCCTGGGCGTGGTCTGCTTCCGAAGGCTTAGCCCAAGGGTGTAGAAATTATTGAAATTCGTAGATAACGCAGTTTTGTTGCTACTATTTGCTGTTAGTTTACTATATCTAGTATAACCGGTAGGATTCTCACTTGTGGCAGTGTTATTTTCGACATTGGCATTATCGAAATCATCACAATAGTTGGCAGCGTAGGCAGCTTTCGAGGAATATCGCAGATTGGTACTACTAGTGTTGGGTGATGTTTGTAGATCTCCTGAACCATATGGGTTGTTTCTATTGGTTGTTAGAGAGCTCAAGGTGCTGGCATAATTATTCTGAAAGAAGCTGGTCGTAGCGCGCTCCCAGTCCTCGATATTGTCAATATACGTTTCTCCCTCAGTCAGATACTTCGGTCCACCGTTTCTACGAAAAAATTCTCCAGTTTTGGCTATGATATACGACTTTTTACGAGCGAAATCATACCGTAGATTGGGTCTGGTGGAAAATCCAGATTTCCTGTAGATGGCAGTTCGTGCACGGAGTTCTTCCTCTTCCTGCATTTTGGTATCGAATTGAAGACACTCTAGCAGATCCATTATCACAGGACCTGTGGTTGGTTTTGGGACAGCAGAAGCGGCAAGTCTCGAAACTTGTAGGACATTTTGGACAGGTTTAACGGGTAGAATGCGAAGGCGATCCTTTTTGGCAGTGCTTTTTGGTGTGATACGATGACCTCGTAGTTGTAGATTTAGTCCCATATAGGCTGGCGTTTTCGGGATAACTTGTTTGTAAATCATTTCGAACGATCCGGTACTTGCGTTTACATCATGACGTCGGTCGATTACAACTGTGAGCCAAAGAAAAAAAAAACGCATAATCAGTTAGTTCACGGACATCTTCAATTGTTGCGGAGGTGAAAAGGATAAAGCTGCAATTTATAAAATATTTGAATAAAATCTATTCAATTTTCCAATAATTTGTTCCAAATCTAATTTGATTAATTTTAATCATAAGGCAAGCCGGAAAACCTTCAACAGATAACTTTCTCTTACCTCTAATAGTGTCCTCAACGCATTGCGGACAAAGCCGCGCTGTTACACTCGTACTGGGTGCCAAATCCGGACTAGAGTTAATCTCGATCAACCATGGATAGAAATCCTCCGTAATCATGAAGTCGGCACCATACAGCTCAAACGTGTTCGGCCTTCGGTCCATGTTATCTTGACAGGCTAGCAGTGATCCAATAACTGCCTTCTGCATTCCCGGATAGATTCGCTCTGACCACATTTCGTACTTGTCGATCTGTCGCAGATAGGCCTGAAACGTATGGCAGTCCCACATATTCTCATGGGGAAGCCGTTCATCCCGCACTGCGTTATGGTACTTTTTCTGGATGGCATGATTGGTCAAGTGCACGGACTCGTGGTAGTTCATTAGATTGTACTGTTGCGAACTAAAGCGGAGGTAACTCTCTTTGTAGAACCATATTATCAACGGTTGTACGCTGGTAATCATGAACCACTGACGGATGTCGAACTTTGTGTTGTGTATGATTAGAGGACGTTCTGTTGGTGAGAAGAAGATAGTAAAGAATAATAAGTTTTATTTTTGATCATTTCTTATTGAATAGCAGAGTGATGCAAATTTTGAAATTTTAGCTCCCCTATGCTTAAACGATTTCAATTATGGTAAATAGCATCCTCCCAAAGTTTGAAATGATTCGGAAGAAATTTGATTGTGCACACGCCATTTGAAGTTTATATGGAGTTTTCTATGGAAAACGCCAATCTTTTGTGTTCAGCCCTCTATCTCTTCGTCATAATATTTTATGGAAAGTGAACACACTCATCTCATGTGAAAACTTCCCAGCTACAACTTTGCCGAAGACCACATTTTGATTGGACGTCACGATAAATTGTTATTCATCATCATAAAGTTGGTTAGCAAGTAACATGCTTCGCCAACTGTTCGGCAGGCAACAGTGGTGCTCCTGGCGGGAAGAATAGATCAAAGTAATCCAGGCTACTATGTTCTACAGCAAAAAAGCAGTGTTGCTCTGGAAGTAATTGAATGATCATCTCAGCATGATATAGACTTTGGTGTCAATAATAACAAATTATCCTTACGGCCCATCAAAATGTGGTCTTCGGCAAAGTTGTAGCTGGGAAGTTTCCACACGAGATGAGTGTGTTCACTTTTCCATAGATTATTATGACGAAGAGATAGAGGGCTGAACACAAAAGATTGGCGTTTTCCATAGAAATCTCCATATAAACTTCAAATGGCGTGTGCACAATCAAATTTCTTCCGAATCACTTCATATTTTGGGAGGATCATTTTCATCATAATTGACATCGTTTAAGCATAGGGGAGCAAAAACTTCAAAATTTGCATCAGTCTATTGAATAGTCATCAATATGGTAAGTTACACCGGGGCAAGATGGAAAGACTGGGCAACTGGAGGTTCTGCATGCCTAAACATGTGCAGGTATTGCCTATAGCCACCATGTGCTAAAAAAACTGGTTCAGGTGGAAGTTCATTTCCATCGACATTCAACAAAAAAGCATGTTAAACATTTTTACCTATTCACTCACACTTTTGAAACAAATTTAAGATTTTCTGGCAGTCCTCTAACAGTTTCATTTCGATTTATAATCTTTTTGAAGTCATAAGCTTCCACCAAACAATTCATAAATAATATAACACTTTTTCCTTATCGCAGTCCCATTTTTTTTCTAAATATTGTGCTAGAAGCCACCAATGGATCAGAAAGTGTCTCAGAGTTTCATAATATTCCTTCCGGAAGTCCCAATCAATGCTAAAGGACCAGGCCCATGGCACGGGACGACTATTAGCGTAGTCAACATCGCCATGTGTTTACTCATTTTCGGGTAACTTGAATCGAGAGTGTAATCAGAATGCGAAGTTTTGTGCAATGTTTATGATCCATAATCGAGCAAGAGTCGCAATCAAATCACTGATTGCTTGCTTGGAGGCTTGCAGGATGCCTTTTAATGTTTGCTCTCCTTCCAAAACCATCGAAATGTTGAATGTGCTTCAACTTTTTGGAACATTATTAGCTGACTTAACTAAATCAAAAATTGATAATCAAACCATAGCAAACAATTACACAAAACAATGGTCTTTATTTACACAGTTCTTACAACTGACAGTGGGAGATATTCACTTATCGCCCGGGACATCCTGGCTACGAAGAACACTGTGTATCGATATATGGTTGTCATGGGCCTGTAAAGGACACAAATTAGAACCAATTAAATAAATCTAGAATACATTTCTGTAAACGCTGTGGAAAAAATGCTTAGAGTATTGCAGGGCCAATTTCAAGAAAAAAATATTTGAGAAATCCTCAGCAGGATCTCTGATGTTAATTTATAAATTGAAATCCTTCCTTCAATTAATAATTTAACATCAGAGATTTTGCTGAGGATTTCTCAAATAATTCCTTTTGAAATTAGCCCTGAAATACTTCAAGCAAATTTCCCACCGCGTTTGCAGAAATCTATTCGCATATTCATTAAAAATTTCCATAGTCATTCAAAACTTTCATAGTCATTGAAAATTTCCATTTTGCCAGTCAAAGGACCCACGATTCAACAAAAAAAAAAAGATCATCAGAAAGTTTGAATTATAAACTAAATTATTTATCATCCGTTCAATATACATACTAACTCGATCAACGCGTTGCAACGTTGTGCTTATTCCTATGGAGGATGGAAGACGCAATAACGTTTTCCACGATATTCTCATACCTAGTAAAGCGTAATATGATTCGCGCAAGACCCACAAAAGTTCTGACATGTGAGAAAATCGATTAAGAGTATTTGTAGAGTAAGTCCTGAGAATTCAACTGTAATAATTGCTACAAGAAACTTTTTATCCGTTAGAAAAATAAATGGAGCAGTTCTTAACCTTCCAGTCGTCGCGCGGTTTGCCATCGTCAGAATCATCGCGTTGCTGTTGTGAACGAAAAGCGAGGTTTTTTCAGCGGTGTTGTACAAAATACAACAGCGCGACGGCTGAAGTGTTAATGGCATTTCTGAATTAATCAATAAATGATTTCTTGAAAATATCTATGGCCAAACCTGTATATACTCTGGAACAAATTGCCCTGAGCATTCCTAGAAGTAATTGTTGAGAAGTTTCTGGAACATCCATAGATAATTATCAAAAGTTTATTGAAGAATCTGTGGTGGTTATAATAGGAATAATGTGAAAATAGTTTCAGTGTGTTGTACGTCTATTAAAATAAATTATATTGGACATCCCTAAGCGAACTAGTATGTAAACGAGACAAACGAGCGAAAACTTAACGAAGGTTGATGTCGACAAGAAGCGGGAAATCCCTAGTGAACACTAGGGATGTCCAATATAGCGATGAGGTGTGATTTTAAAATATCATCCATCGTTCACTACAGAATCTTTGGATTAAGTAATCGATTAATCTAATACCAGTCGTATCGTATTATACAAAGAACAAGGGCGACGGTGCGATTTCTGAACATTTATAATCTATCGAAACATTGCTGAATCGCTTAACAATTTTCAGAGCAATTTCTATAGAAAATGGTCTCTGTTTTAATGCAAGTCTCTATTTTCAATTGAAGGTCTCTAGAATCTCTTTTTCCTTATTCTGCTTGTATTGTACATGCTCCAAAGAAACCTTCAGGCTCTTCAAGAATTTCGTCTCAGATTTCTCGAGGAAAAGCTTCAGGAATTATCATAGTAATTTTAATTAAAATATTTTTGGGACTCCTACAGCGATCGCTACAGGATTTTTTCTAGAGATTTTTCTATCAATTTCCCCAGAAATTGTTCCAGCGATTTTTCAAAGGGTGCTTAGAAGAATTTCTCCAAAATTCGCTACTAGAAATCCATGAGAATCTTAAAGCTACTACATCCAGTAATTTCCTCAGGTACATGTTGATTTGTTTTCCAAAACTATCCTATAATTTCCTTCAGATATTTTTTCACTAATCTTTCAACCGAATACGCCAGTTGTTGTTTTAGGAGATCTTCCAAAGATTTCTACAGAATTTCTTGCAAGGAAATCCTTAAAGGTTTATTACAAATCAATTGAAAAAAATCTAAGGTTTTTTTTAAGAAACCCTACATGAACTCTTTCGCCTATTCGTGTATATTGCTTCAAGAATTCATTCATGTTTCCTCCCACAAATCCAAAACTCCTTGAGGGGTTCTTCGAACAAATATATTTTTTTCTATGATTTTTCCAGCATTTCATTCAAGTAACACTTTGGCTGTTTTACCAAACATTTCATAAAAAGTTTCTCTTAAAATCCCAATGCAACTTTCAAAAAATGATTTAAGTTTTCACACAAGTTTATACTACAGCAAATTTTCCAATAATTACTCCGACCATTCCTACACAAATTTCTATAGAAAATCTGATCAATGTTTTTCGAGAAATTTCTTCAGAAAATCTTGTGCAATACTAACACGAGAATCAATTTTCCTCACATTCCCCTAGAGATCTTTCTAGAACGAATTCTGAAAAATAAACTCTCGAGACTTACTTGGGAAAATCTCAAAGAATTACTGAAGAAATGTCTGTAGAAATCTTAAAAGAAATCTCTGGAGCAATTGCTGAAGGTATTATTGAAGAAATCCCTAGTTGAAATCTTATATAAAACCTAAATGACAATTTAAAGGTAATCCCTGGAAATTACTGGAGAAGTTATTGATTGAATTTTAGAAGACGTTTTGATCGGGAATGTCGGAGAATGATCCAGGGGAATCGATGGATGAATCCAGGCATTGCAGAATTCGCTCTCATTTGAGTATGAAGCACGATCAAAGCAAGCAAAGAAAAACATCCCATCTGTTGCGGTCGTCATTGTATCGCAAGGTGTAACAAGTCTGATAAATGGAAGCAGCGAGCGAGAGCCCCAAAGAGAGAGCGATGATAAAATCCATTTTTCTCGCTTGTTTACCGTTGGGGGTAGGTGTTTTTCTTTACTGGCACGATAAACAATCCACGAACTTCCAATAGCAATAGTGTCCCCCAGGCTTGGAGTATGTTTAGAGGGGTTTTATCATGCACTACTATCCCCCCAATCGGATCAAAGTTGTAGCAGTATACGATAAACAGTCTCTCATAATGTGCAGCATGTTATGATAGTTACAGAGAGCGAAACGTGAGAGATTCTCTCAATTTTCTCAGGATTCAATCCCTGGATGAATCATTGGATAAAATCTTGGACGAAACAGGACTCTCTAGAAAAATTTCTAAAATAATTTTTGAAGGAATTCAATTGATGTCTGAAATAATCTTTGATGAAATTTCATTTCTGTGGTTCTCCGCAGGAAAATCCAGGTTGAATTCTTAAGGTATCTTAAATAAAATTCTTGGAAAAATTTCCTAGGAAATGAGCGGACAAATCATCTGCAAATATCGTTAGAACGCTAGGAAACAGTAGAATTCCCTCAACTCAAAACTGACCAAAATGTCAGCTCTTTCCGTTTGAGCCCTTCAAATATAGTAACTTTGAATTACCAGTCCAGGGTTAAGATTCATACCAGGGTTAACTTCACTGTGCTTAAAATATTTTCCAACGTTTGTCCTACCCATAGTTTCGAACGTGGACGCGCCTCTGGTTGCCAGTACTTGTTTTAACCCGTAAAATCCCGGGACAAACCTTGAATTTTTAAATGGCCACATTGCGGAGACTAGTAGATCTATTAGTTTGAAATAAATTTTGGAGTAAATGAGGTTAGCTGGTCTAACAGTGCACTATGTTTTATTTTGTCGATTTCATGCGCTTTTTGAATAGCTCTCAAACCATTGATTTCAGCGATATAATTTGTTCGGAGAAATTCTTAGTATATTAAAACGCATCTTTTAATGCGAAAATGTTGTGATCAAGCCACCTAGCAGTGAGATAGAAAAAATATTTGTTCATAACATTTGCCTTCGGCAAAGTTGTAGAATTTGTAACTTGAAACATCTTTGTCGAAGACACGATTTTTCTATCTTTTATACTTTTTGAGATATATGTCGTTGCATGTGAACGGTCCCTAAACATTTTATTTTTTATCATAACTTTTTTCCAAGATTTTTAAAATTTTTTGTGTTTTTTATAAAGTTGTTTGTCATAGAAAAATCCGTGTTTTTTGCTGAACATATTATCAAAAGATGCGCTTCAATACACCAAGAAACTTCTCCGAACAAACTATATTGCTGAAATCAACAGTTTGGGCGCTATTCACAAAGCGCATGAAATCGATAAAATCCAACACAGTATAGCGCCATCTAGCGGCTAAATTCCCAATAAAACTCTTCACCGCCAGGTAGCTAATGATCTGCTGAACAGCTTTGCCAAACCTTCTAGCTGAGAAGGATCTTGAGGTACAAACATTTGAAGAAAATTTGTCGCTAGTGTCACCTAGCGGAATTTTTTTTTGCTAGACACCTCACCTCCAGATAGCTTTTGATCTTCTGAACAGCTTTGCCGAAGACACCAATCTTCTAGATGGTAAGGATCTTGAGATACAGATGATTGAATAACATTTTTCACTAGCATCACCTAGCGGCAAAAATCGCAATCAGATTTTTCATCGCCAAATAGCCATTGATCTGCTGAACAATTTTGCCGAAGACACCAATCTTCTAGCTCATTTTGATGTTGAGTTTGAGGCCAATTTTGGACCCCTCATGTCCACGCTTCTTCCGTTATCTGGAAGAGGGGAAGGGATCAGGGGGATGTCTCACCCAAGGACTGTAAGCCCAACTAATCGCATTTATTTAGAAATTTATGTCAAATTCTACTAGTCTCCAAATTGTGGCCATTTAAAAATTCAAGGTTCGTCTCGTACTTTTAAGGGTTAAGACTGTAAAACTTGCAAAATTTACTTTTTCGAGCAATTTTTTCAAGAAAACTTAAAATAACTGATAAATGTTACCCAGGATAACGTTATTTGATTTCAATCAGGTAAGATGTTGAAATAAGTTCAATGGCGATGGTAAATTTCCAATTGTCAGGGAACATGCCTCTTGAGACTTCCTTCTGATACCTCACACCAAGTCACTCACATTGCTAAAAATTGCCATTATCCAACCAACTCACCTGTGTGCAGTTCCCTTCTGGAAAAGTGTAACTAGACTTAAGCTATCAGTAAGCTATGCCGAATATTTGGCTTGGATTGATACAGAGCCAAACAAATATCAAACATCGCAAAGATTTTGCCAATGTTGAGACCGATGTTTGTCTTATGTCTAGCCAAATATTTGCACATTTGGCATAGCTAGCTGTGTACGAGTGTGCGTCCGAAAGCCCGAGCAAGCGAGTTCGGTTTGTGCGTAACCAGAATGATTTTTTTTCTCGGTTTTCGTAGCAAATACGTCCAGTGTTTCGCGAATGGGATCCATGCCATCAGAATTGTTTGCACAAACCCGTGTGTAGACATGTTTTATTTGGACAGTCGATTGAATGGTGAATTACAGGTAGAGTTCAAATGCAGAATTCGATGAGCTTGTTCCAATATGAACCAATGCTCAAATATTATTTATATGTGCCAGAACGTCTACCAGACATATCCTATGGCCTTTCCTATCCCATCAACATTCCACAATATCCCATAGCACCTATGAAAGGTCGTAGAGTTCTCTGCATCTTTCTTAAGTAGGTGTTCAAATAATCATTCCTTCCCATTTCTCAGCATTCGCAAGGACGTGGCCAGGACAGCTCTCGACTGTTGGAGGATGCGCCAATCTTGTCTAAGAGTCAAGGGTTGGTCCCAAATCTTTGACTTAGGTAACGGACGGGAAGGAGACAATCCTCATACAACGGTCTTCGACTGTACCACCTATGAATTTGTGCGAATTGCTTAATGCTAATGCTAATTTGGCAAAGCTAGCTGCGTACTGATAGCTTTAGTGACAATTACCCATATTTAATTATTGGCGGTCGAATGTAACATAACCTTTTCCTATGTATATTTCATGGATTATCTTCAGTAGAAATCTCCCGTTCTGTATTCCACTAGACATGCACGGGGTTATAGAAAAAAAAAAACTGTTTGGCTATGCACCTGGCAACTGAAGTTGCACAATATAGCCTGCATTTACAAAATGTATTACCCATTCCTCCAGACCAAAATGCCATAAATCAACTTGAAATTGGGAACACACTTCAAGTCGAATAGCAGGGACACGACAGTCTACGTAATGTATAGGGTTAAGAATGTTATTTCGGCATACATAGCATTTTTCACATTTCATTAGTTTATTCAAGTTTTGTTTCTAAAGCATTTTTCTATAGATGATTGGTTTTGTTTTTCTAACGTAAAAGTCTTATCAAATCGGTCTAAAAAGTAGCTTAAATGAGATTATAACTCAAATATTTCAGTTAATTTTCGAATACTAAGCAAAAGAGTAATATGAATACCTTAAAATTCATAATATAGCAGTATACTTCACAACTTTCCTTAAAATTCTAGGAACAGTCGGAAAAACCTACATTACCCTACCATGTCCGCAGCAAACAGGAGCTTGACTTTCGGTGGATCGCCCTTGATTTACACTAAAAACTACAACGTTAGTTCGCCCGGGAGTTCCCACAGGTGCGCATTCCTGTGTTATTGACTTGTAAAATGAAATAGTGGTTTGTTTGCATGACATAGACACAATTATGCCTTGTTAAATAGGGAATTGATGCCATTTTACTGTTGGGAACGTTTGCTACTACATGTTTTTTTTGTAGATTGTGTTTGCAGACCACACAGCGATGTGAAATATTTTCAAGAGGGGAACTTTGAATGGTTCATCAAATTTTTATTACCATGGAATATGAAGAATATATTTGCAATCATACTGTACTACATATCATACTCATGCACAATCTTTTCAAGACAGTGTACGGTTGTAGATCAACTGATGGTAAAGGTGTAGAGAGCTAATGAAAATCCTCAATTTGTCTCGTATTTTTAAAAATAATAAAATTGTTAAACATTCCGAAAATTTGAAAAAAAAATTGACGGTGTAAAATGCTTGTTCAAAAACTTACTTACCGTTTTGATTCATATTACGGACACTTAAGGCCTTAGTGAAGTATAACTCAGCAGAGAGCATACAAAATAAATCATGCTGATTTCTCAGCGTTAGCGAGCGTCGGAAACCCATAACTTTCGAATGGTGGGTAAAGAATTCGCTTCCACAACTTGTATAATTCTAAATAAATCGAAATGTGTGGCGTTTTCATGATTCTTATTGTAGACGCTTCCTCAATTTTCTTCATATTCCGGACACTTTGATTCGAATTACGGACAGCTCATGGAATCATTAATAGAAAAGTCAAACCATCAGTTGAATTCTTCAAGCCACTAAAGAGATGTCTAATTAGACATTAAGGCAGTTGGCCATTATAAGTATGCATAGATTTTTATGGAAAAAGCTTATTATCACGAGCCTCGAAAGTGAGAACTTTTAAATAGCTAAAATTAAAACATTTCGTGTGAAATGTTTCCCATACATAATAGAGTGTCCCGAATTTGAAGCTGTCCGTAATATGATTTAAAACGGTATTTCTTTGAAGGTTTCTGTTTAGATTTTCAAAATTCAACTTCATCATCTTCTTTGTGGCGTAACGTCCATACTGCGCCAGCGCCTGCTTCTCAGTTTAGTGTTCTCATGAGCAATTCCACTGTTATTAACTGAGAGTTTTCTTTGCCAATTGAATATTTGTGCAATTGCATATCATATAGAAAGCACGAAGATACTGTATGCCCTTCTTCATATTTCTTACGCGGCATACAATTATTTTTTTAATTCTCATACAAAAAATCTTTCTTTGAGGGGAGGGGGGTTGAAAAACCTCGAAAATTGTCTTACGTAATTAATGGACCACCCCTTACTAAGCCTGTAGAATGTGTAGATAGATTATAACTCGCTTAATCAGAAATGGCAGCGCATCAGCTTTTTGCAGGCTAGTTCAAATTACTGTGAGTATTTCTCTACTAATTCTAGGAAAAAAAACCTATCTAATGGAATTTCACTATGTATTCTGAAAGAAATTCCTAGAGGAGCTTCTGAGCAAATAACTGTTAGTAGCCTAAAATGCTGAAGAAGAGCCCTAGAATGCTGAAATAGTTATTGGTAATGATTCTGACCGAATCCAAGAAGAAATTCCTAAATGAACTTTTATAGGTGTCCCCAGGGCAAATTATGTATATAAATTATCAGGAGTAATGCCTAAAGAATTATCCTGTGGATATCTGAAATTTTCAACATCTTAAGCGGCCCATAAATGGAAATTACTATAGAGACATTTTGGAAAATTTTCCAAATACGTTAACACTTCTGTATACAAAAATACGTTAACACTTCTGTGTACAAACAAGTAATCTTAAAGTTAAAACTCATTTTTCAAACCATACCACAGAAATCTGCTGAAGAGGGCAATTCAATTTGAAATAAATTTCTGCAAAAAAATCTAAAGTGGCTTAACAAACTGTTTTAATGTATTCGAATCCTCTTAGCAGAATCTCAATAGAGACACAACAATATAGATTGAAGTACCTCCACTGAGTGGATACGAGTAACTGACACGGAAGAAGGCTGCAAGTGGTAGTCGAAATATGCGTATCTGTCAAAGATAAGCAATTAGGGCGGAATTAAAAGGTACAAGCCCAAGTAACCACAAGCATTATAACATTGCACTAATGTAACCGAAAGACATCATTGTTTGCATTACGCATGCATCTCTGCACTTATTCAATAACTGTCAAGCACTGACACATTTGTTCGGCCTCATGAATGTTTTGTAGCATTACTGTAATTCAACAATGTCTTTTGCATTTAAAGTGAATATAATGTTATTTTATCATGCAAGGTTGCATTCTCTTATTAAATGCTTCATTGTCACCAGTAGTGCAAGTTATCGCTTGAGTCTTTATTAAATAAGTATGGAACTGAAGGAAATCGAAAGTATTCCTTCTAGTACGATATGATTAAAATACAATTTCGATTTGTGAACAAATGGTACAGACTCCTTTCCTTTACTTTCAACTTCAAATTGATAATAAGACAGAATTTATTTGTACACTCAAATTCGTGATATTTTTAATTCGTATGTTATTTTCTCGAAAGACACGACAGGAGCACTTTTGGGTCCAAAATACTATTTGGGTCTAAAATAACGTTATTCGAAAACGACGTAAACAAAATATTGATAATTGCAACATCTAGAACAAGCTAGAAAGTTAAAAGAATGATTAAACCAACAATTTGCTTGTTGAAAAGCGATTTATGCGACCTAGGGTTCATTGTTTGCATTGGGTGGATAAACTCTAGTGCTATCAGTGCACCAGATTCCGCTCATTTAAGGGAAGTTATGTGATCAAATGTTTACCATAAAATAACTATTGAGGTGATCAATAATATTTTTAATCACACTGTAGCTCCAAGTATATATAATCAGCAGCAAAATAAAATTAATATGAAAAACTTTCATAAAAAAATATTCAATTGCATTTGTTACTGCATCTAAGTGTTCCTATTTCCGGTCACTATGTACAGATTTTATGACGAAGGTACTAAAAATGCATTATTTCGAATTTTGTTATTTATCCTCATGGTTTTTAATGGTCAACCTATATTTGCAATAACAATAAAGAAGATTGTATTCTGAAATCAAAATTCTTTTCAAATCTTGTTAAACTTTTTGCATGAGCGCCTATTGGAACACACAAAAATCCCTACTGATCCAATAGCCGCTCACAGTGTCTTGTATTTCTAATATAAAGACTTATTTGAACCAATTAAAATAATGTAAGACGACTTCATTTGAAAGTGGTTGGTGTAGCTAAACGATATCCGTGCGAAAAAGATTGCATTTTTATATGAACAATTCATTTTTACTCTAGTGAGCAATAATAGGGGCATGTGCAACTACTTGGTATAGTAATTGCTGCACGAACATTTAACTCATCGATGAAAATTTAATTAATCCTTGATTAATACTACACGCAGAAAAATTGCGCGTTTAAAGCTTTTAAAGCTACCATTTTCGGGGGTTAACTTAAGTGCTCACACCGGTAATTTTCAGCAGACCAGAAATGCGCTTGAATCTACCATATCTGTAGTAGAAATGAGATTGATGAAAATAATGTATGTCAAATGTACCAGTAAGGTGGTGGAATGTACCACAAACATAGTAATTTGTTCTGAAATGGGGCGTAGTCAGCTAAAATAGTAATTTTTACCAGAGAATTTTTCCCGTGTAGGACCAATTCGAACCTAAAATGTGTCGAAACACAACACAAACACAATTGTGTAGTGGTCACTGTGAGTGATTGAGTGCCACTACGGGCTCGTCATACTTTTGAAATAAAGTTCTGATCAGTGTTTGTCAGAGCGTGCAAGCTGAAACAACTCGGTGTTGTATCTCAAGCATCCGAAGATTATTATAAAACCCTTTACTGTGCATATAACAGACAATATAACTGGCGTACGAGGTGAAATTTTTTTTTTCAATTCAGTTGAAGTTTAAGCTTTGATTAGGAATATTTATAGTTTTGTGAGGTGATACTAGTTATTGGTAGAATTTAATTCTACTGATACAGTTTCTAAAGCCGTTTCGCTCATCTCAAGTGTGGTGATGCCAAGGCGGCAAGGAGTTTATGTTGAAATCTCATCACAGCAGTGTTTAATTCGCACGTTTTGCGAAAAAGTTTTCCAATGGTTTACTACAGAGTTTCTTCATAAAAAAAGTAAAACCTGTGAAAAGTGTTTAAATCGCAAAGGACGCGTGTGTTTAAGATCGGCTTCTACTGCATCGCCCATTGTTCAGTTTGGCGTAGTAAAATAGCGTTGTGTGTTTGACCGGAGACAAAGCCTGGCATCGCAAATCAGCTGACCACAATAGCTTTGGAAATTTTCATCGCGTCAACCAGCATCTATTCCCAGTATAAGCTTGTAGTGTGTGTTGAAGTTTTTGGTACCGCTTAGACTGGTCCACATCATCGATTGAAGACAACACTAACCAGTGACAATGCCAATTATGAGTACAATTGAACCGTTCCATCCAGATGGAAGCATAACTTTCTCGCAATATCTGGATCAACTGGAGTGGATTTACTTGCATCAAAAAGTAGCAGATGGGAATAAGAAGACTACATTCCTTGCATCGTGTGGTACCGCTGTCTACAGTGAGCTCAGGTTGCTGTACCCTGGCCGAAACTTGAAAGATATTGAATACAAAGATTTGACAGATTCGCTACGTAAACGTTTCGACAAAAGTGAAAGTGATTTAGTCCAACGTATCAAATTTTATGCGAGGGTGCAGAAACCTGGCGAAAAAGCTGTAGATTTTATTCTGGCGGTAAAGCAGCTGGCAGAGTACTGTAATTTCGATACGTTTAAAGAGACGGCAATTCGTGACAAGTTGCTGTGCGGTATTTCAAGTAAACAGCTACAGGAGCGGCTCTTAGATGAAGAAGATTTAATTCTTGCTAGGGCCGAGCGGATCATAACTAACCGTGAAGAAGCGATGGAAAGGGCTAGTCTGATGAATGAACCAGAAACAGGTAGAGTTAGTGCCATTAATCGTTTTGGAGGTAGTAAGAGGGTTGATTTTCGTCGAGATGGTTCACCGCCACCGTCTAGGAGTAGGGGTCGGAATCACGATCTTCGTAACCGTTTGAACGACAGCCGGAGTAGTAGCAGGAGCCGTTCTGAATCCAGAAAGCGGGGTTACCAGCCATACTACTGTACGTACTGTCGCAGAGAGGGTCATACTCGCAAGTATTGTTACGATTTGAAGCATCATAATCCATCGGTAAAATCTGTAGTTGTCGAGACGAAGAAACCAGACCTCACTGTCCGTTTCAAGAGAGCAACCTTATCGGATTCTGAAGTGGAAATGGACGTTCTCATGGTGTCTGCTAGTCGGCGATCAAGTACACCTTTCTTGATTGATGCTATCGTCGGCGGTAAAAACTTACAGATGGAAATCGACAGCGGTTCAGCAGTGTCCGTTTTGTGCAGACAAACGAATGAGAAGAAAAACTACCCAATAAGTACTTGTCGTATAAAGCTGGCAGTCGTCGATGGAGCTCATTTGATGGTCGTTGGTCATTTCGCAGTGTCGGTGAAGCTTAATGGTCAGCGTAGAACAGTTCAACTAGTGGTCCTGGAAAGCAAAAAAATCTTCACACCACTTTTCGGGCGTGACTGGCTAGACGTACCGTTTTGTCTCAAATTCCGAACAGACTCATATTCCGAACACTCGGTTTTTGTATGACGATTAGGTTGAAATGTTTCGCTGAAATATGTCACCAAATAAAAAGGAAATGGCAGTCAATTGCAATTGAATTTGAAAGTTTCCAATATAATTTTTACCGCAGGTGTAGTGATGATTCTTTAGTTTGAGACCAGTAGAACAAGCTCAGATAAATTTATTTGCGAAATTATTCATTTGAATACGATTTATTCGTGCTGTTCGGAATTTGAATCAAGGTGTTCGGAATATGAGACAGAATAAGCATAGTGTTCGGCATTTGAATCAAAGTGTTGTTCCATACTTTTACGTTCAAATAATACTAAAACTAATTAAATCAACATTATTATTGGTACACCCAACAGCTAACATTTAGGCTTTGCGAAGAAATTAAAATTTACACAAATATCAGCCAATTTATGCCAATCAGATGTATTTGAAGTCACTGTTGGCCTTAAGTGTTCGGAATATGAGTCAAAACGGTATTCTTTTCAGCATGGAGAGACGCCTTCCAACCAGTTTCTGTGAACTACACAACCGTGACGAGGGAGGTTACCGTTGAAGAGGATATAAAAAATCTCTCTAGGAGGACGCACAAACACGGCTCATCGCGAACAGTTAAAGTTGAGGCGCAAGTCACCTAACCGCATCGTTTGTGGAACTAGCGAAATGGATAAAGAACGTTCAAGGGAGAAGATGAATGGCCAGGACCGGAATCAGGACCAGGACTTGGATAACGATTTTTATGGATATGTTTTCGATTCATGTCTGTTCAACACACCATCTGGCAATAGTTTGCCATACTCGACAATTTCTGGCAGTAGTTTGCCATGTTCATCAGTTTCTGGCAATAGTTTGCCAAGTTCATCAGCCTCTGACAGTGGTTTGTCACGATCATCAGCTCATGGCAATAGTTTGCCAGTAACCGAGCATTCAGGCAATTGTGTGCCTATTCGAACTCCTTTAACACATACTGACGGAGCAACGCGGCAGCTCAACGAAGATTCGGTCGGAAGAACGGAGTGCCCAAGTGGCCCATCGGTTACAGCTGCAGTTGATCTACTCGATCCGATAAATAAGCCTCCACAGTTATCAGGGTCTAGGCAAAGGAAAACAAGAAGAAAACGTAACCAAGATGAAGCATTTGGTAATCGCAGTGATTTAAATTTAAGAAGATCTCTTCGTTCAAAGCGTAAGAAGAACAGTGATGAATATGAACACTATTAATTTGAATTTTATTCGGTCTATATTATTGTAAATAGTAATTCGTTCAGTTAGATGAAATTTGAACATGTTTTAAATGAATTGTAATAACAATCTCGAGAAGGGAGAACTGTAGTGGTCACTGTGAGTGATTGAGTGCCACTACGGGTTCGTCATACTTTCGAAATAAAGTTCTGATCAGTGTTTGTCAGAGCGTGCAAGCTGAAACAACTCGGTGTTGTATCTCAAGTATCCGAAGATTAATATAAAACCCTTTACTATATGCACAGACATTATAAATTGATGTCGCACTCAATGCTTCGTTTAAGAGTACTTTCATTTGCCGATATCACAAGAGCGCCTACAGCATGGAGTGCTAACGCGTCCGGGATCCAGCATATCATCTCCTCATTGCAGGTTCGAATCCAGATGCAATGTGTACACATTTTGTTTTTTTTTTTTTTTTGGCTCAAGCCCTACATGACTTGAGGCTCCATAATTCATTTATCAGCAATCATCAAAAACGAAAAATCAGTTTTTTTCGACCAAACACAGAGAAACGAAAAATCAGTTTTTTCGACCAAACACAGAGAAATCCTCATGAAAATCTATCCCTGCTTTTCAGATAGAAAATGTAATGCAATGATAGATTTTCATAAACTTTGCTTAAATTTTGAGCAAAAAAAAAACTGGTTTTGAAAATTTGTAAAACGATGATGGTTATTTTCAGTGCTGGGAATGGTAATAGTAGGGTGCCGGTGCCATTAGTGGACTACCTAAGCTATAAAAAAGCATAACAAAATAACGAAAAGCCCTAACAGAGAACTTTTGGCGTCAACAGAAAGATTTCAACCTCTACTATATGGTAAAAAATATAAAAAGAGTGATAAAACTTTTTTTTGGCATAAAATCGCTTGAGCCACTAATGGTACACGTGTTCCAGTAGTTGCGCTAGTTCGGGAAAGATACAAGGAATTTAAACAATATGGTAAATTTTTACAAAGCTTTAACATTTTTCCCTCGGAACAACAACTAATATCTTTCGAATGAAGCATAAAGATCATCTCTGGGACTTTTCTTCATTTTTATACATCCATTTTAAAAACTGCTTCCTTCTGTTGATCCACTACTGGAACACGACGGCAACTATTGCTGTAAGGGAATAATTTTTTTGCGTAAACTTAATTATTGTCCTATTTTGTTAAAATAAAAAGCTGAAATTTGGCAAATCGACTAAACTAGAAGCGATCTATCCATCAAAAATAGCACATGTCGTTTTAATCGAAAAATCTACGTTTTATTCCATAGTACAATCTACTGGTATATTACAACCTGAGAGAGACTCGCGAAGAGGAAAAATATCAACGTCATATGCAGCCCAGATTCCACTGTCACGAAACGTCAAATGCAGCCCTTCGTTTTTAAGGCTGAAAAAGTGAAAAGTATTGTATTCAAAATAAACTGTTATTCAAATCCTCAGTCAGCGGAGCAGTTTTTCCAAAGATGCTGATAAATGTAACCACAAGGCTTGTTATTTCTAATGTCTGCTACGTTTGCTAGCATGGAATTTCACTCAAAAGGCTATTTAGGCTTCAGTGTGATGCAAACGCAATAATTTTTTGCTGCGATGTTCATGTGAGAGTTTGAACGGCTTGCGCATGATTGATGAAAATACAGAGTGGAATAAGAAAAAAAAACTCAGCAATCACAGAAAAAGAAGACCGTCTCCGCGAGTCTCGTCTCAGATTCCAACCATTGGTACTGGCACCCTACTAGGCTTGAATTTCGCGAAAATCACGTGGCTCTTCCCAGTACAGTAGTTCAAAAACGTGAATCTCATCAAGTAGCCAATGTTGGGTGCATGAATTTGCTAAATCGTTAGTGTCTTTGAAGGCTCTAAATGCGGGAAATGCAGCGGGAAATAGAACATTTTTTCTACAGTAAATTTGGGTTGCAACGGGTGCTTTGCAATTTTCAAGGCTTTTCGCCAGTGATGCATTTAAATTGAACGCGAGTCAAAAAAGAACTGAACGCGTTATAATTTTGCACGAGAACCTAGTAAGCATTGCACTCTTGTGCAAGATTCTGCACTTGCTCGAGAACGGCCCGTTTACTTCAAAATGCACAATGAAGTATTGCTTGGAACAGCGCAATAAAGAACCCGAAAAAACTACACTCGACTATAATAAATTCATATCACTCAATATACATGGAACTTTAAATGTTTCTCAATATCTTGCAAAACTTCCGCATTGAAATATGTTGTGTACCGTTTTGACTCATATTCCGAACACTTAAGGCCAACAGTGATTTCAAACGCATCTGATAGACATAAACTTGCTGATATTTGTGAAAATTACAATTTCTACGCAAAGTCTAACTGTTAGCTGTTGGGTGTACCGATAAAATTGTTTATTTTACCTTGTTTAGTATTGTTTTCACGTAAAAGTATGAAATAACATTTTGATTCAAATTCCGAACACTGTGTTCATTCTGTCTCATATTCCGAACACCTTGACTCAAATTCCGAACAGCATGAATAAATCGTATTCAAGGGAATAATTTTGCAAATAAATTTATCTGAGCTAGTTTTACTGGTCTTGAACTAGAGTATCACCACTACTCCAAAGGTATAAAATAGATTGGAAGACGTTAAAAAAGAATTGCAATTGACTGCCATTTCCCTGTAATTTGATGACATATTTCAGCGAAACATTTCAACCACATCGCCATACAAAAACCGAGTGTTCGGAATATGAGTCTGTTTGGAATTTGAGACAAAACGGTATGTGCCATGAAAACAGTTTTCATTTCAAGTTCAAATTCCAGCTCGCACGAGTTCAGATTTTTGAACTGCTCAATGAGCAAGCCTACCTGATCCCTCATTCAAAAGTTTGAACTGGAACGCAAACTGAACGCGTTCAAATGCAACACTGCTTTTCACCTACAGCAGCGATGGGCGTGAGTTTCACTGGCTTCGCTGATTGTAATTGGCTTTGCTTGGTTACTGTAGAGTGAATTTCAGAATATTTCCCAACCCTGGTTATTTTCTTCCTAAAGCAATTATAAATCATGAACCCTATATATACTCACCTAAATGCTTTTGAAAGACTCATGTATTATAATTAAATTATCGCTGATAATTATCATGCTTTCAAGTATCACTTTAATTCGATTATAGTGGTGCCCTATTCAACGTTACATCTGCTTTAATGCGCTCTGTAAGGTTTTATTACTTTATAGCAGAATCTGATAGTGCACTATAAAGCAAAAATAAAGTAAGCATATTTAGTTTCGTGATTTTTTGGGAAGGTACTCCAATCTACTTTTTTTTTAACTGTTCCTTCAGTTACTTTCTCCGTTAAAGCTTAATTAATAAAGGTTCAGTAATGCAAACTAGTATTGCGCATTTCTTCCACCACTGGACTATCGCAGAAGTTTTTACAAGTGCGGAAATGTTAATGAAAGTGCGCGATTGCTTCAAATCGAGTCGGTGTTTTCAGCGGGGTTATTCCTCGAAGTCCAAACAACAACTCCGCTGAAGACAATGAAATGATTCGATGCAATCCCGCACTTTTATTTGCATTTTCGCACTTATGAAGCCGCACTTCGCAGTCCAGTAGTGAAAGAAATACACAATATCTATATCTATATGATAGTTTAACCGGTGTTAGAAGTTTTACTTCCTTATTTGCAGAGTGCTTCCTGAAGCCCAAGCAAGCTGGTTCGGCTTTCTAGACGCCGGAGTAAAATCTTTTATTTTCATTTCGCGCGTTTTGCTGGGCAGTACTTCGTGGAAGCCCAAGCATTCGTGTTTTGTTTTTTGTTTCATAAGAGCGACTTTTTGCATGGAAAACAAAAGTGTTATTTTTCTCGCGTCTCCACAGTGATTCTTTCTCAGTTAGTCTGTATGCGTTAAGTAAAGCTGAAATTGGATTGTGGTTGCTCCGCCAAGGATGAAGGATCAATTAGTGAGCTCGTTTCATACTTTAATTTCAAATCTGTAAAATATTAATTACGCGGGGATGAACCAACCTCGGGCTGAATTTCCCCTTAATAAAAAGTCAATCAATCAATCTAAAATATTTATAACTACACATTTAATCGTTACAACGCACAGTGCTTCGAACGTATGGCACTTGGGGACAAAAGTCAGAACTGGATGTTTTATGCGGTTTTGCCCTACGAAGTTGAGGAGAAAGTCGTTATACACAAAAAATCTCATTATTGGCATGAATGACACATATTACATCAGTAATGGCATAAGTGGCTTATACGCCATGTTTTACATTTGACACCATAGAACAGATTTTGAATAAATGTTTAAAATAAAAACGCATGAAAAAGTACTTGAGTCGTTTGCATAAACGATGTATGTGGTATGCGTAAATGTAAAAGTGTCTCAATAATCAAATTTTTATAAACATATTAAAGCATGGATTATTCGAACGACTAAAATCAAACCGAATAAAAGAGATAATATAAAACTTATTTTTGTTAGCAATACAATTCATTCACCAGCTATTAATCATCCAAAAACATATCAATCGAATCATTATCTTCTTTTCTACAAAGAAAGTTGAAATGTCGTGGGTTTCTGTTTGATGATTATTAGAAACAATTTGATACATAGGCTACGAACGCGAGCTCTTCAGGTTAATTATTGTTGATAAGATATATATAGGTTTTTCATGAACATTCATTGAACGGTTTGAAAGGCCTTCCCATGCCAGCCTTTACAGCCGAATTGGAAAACTCTGCATAGTCAATTTTCTGTTTGCGCGGAAGCAAAACTGGCTTTGCTAATCAGTCGGAGTTTTGCTTCACAAATATATCGTATGATCTTCTATATTTAGCCCATTTTTTGTGTGTTTTGCAGCAATAAAATTTGCTAAACGTATTTAGCTTGTTTTCAAATATCTGAGAGAAAGAATCAGTGCTATAACAACAGTACATGAATTTTTCGAATACGTGGATTGGCAGAATACCATTGCTTGAAACAATCTTTATTGATGATTGTGGCAGCATAACCTAAAAATCATAAAATGCCATACAATCGGCAAACATATGCAGCTGGAATTACTTTCAGAATTTGAAAAAAACTTTGAGGTACTTTTTGTATGGGCTAGAAGAAGATAGGTTTTTAATTTTCTTCTGTATTAAAGAGTTTTTTTTTTCAGAAGCATCTTTTTCTACAATTTTTAAAATATATCACAGAAAATTAAACGGAATGACTCCTACTTACTAGTTTCAACACGATCCTTAACAGCTTACACTTTGAAAATGTGATTAGTATGGGAATAAAGCGAATGAAAAAGGGATTTGATTGACACAAAAACAATGAATTATATATAACGATGAAACAACTTGTCAACACCTGGTGTTTTGGTTTGTTTTGATAAGCGCACGAACTTGCTAGTATCTGTATTACACGCTCAAAACATATGCCAACATCATGGCCTACTTGATTCTTTCGAATATGAAAGTTGATTTTTTGACTTTTGTCCAAGGGACGAAGCACTGTGCAACGGTGGGACGTAAATATGATTTTTCAATAAACTCTTCAATAAACTAATTTTCAATAATTATTTACTTTTCACATATTCTTTTTCAAAGCACCCCTTTTCATTTACTTTCATTTTTGTAATTGAAAAAAAAAGCTTTCAATGGTTCGACACTATAAGCGTAGATTTGCAAAAGGTTCACTTTATACAACAAACTTGGTATGGTTCGCCACTGTAAGTGTCGGAATAAGAATATTCTGTGATGTCTGGACCATCAATCGAGTTTTTTTTCTTTTCATATGAGTAGAACATGATAACACAGTGCCGATATTATTTTCATATCAATTGAAAATAGTACTAAATATTTTTAGGAAATAGTATAAATGTTTCTAAGCAAGTTTATATCTCACAAAAAGATTGTCCATCTCGGGACCACCCGAGAAAAAAAATTGGGATTTGAGAAATTTTGTGAATTTCAGTTTCCCGGGATATAGATTTTGGAATCCCGGCAATCCCAGGATTCATGAGATGAGTGCAAAATTTAATGAGAACCAGTAATTTTTCATGCAAAACAATGACTCAAACTTTATTCGATAAAGCTAAGTAATACTTAGTAAGTATGCTGTTCCGCTCAAGAAAAGTGAAAATTTCTGCGGAAGCAATAGTAGAGAAATTGTCCGCAGTGAGCTCCATTTAAAATGAGATTTCTTTTCAACTTTGTAATGCGATCAAAGAAAAATGCTTTTCTGGACCATTTCTTACAAGAAATTTCCCAAGCATCAAGATTGGCGATTGTTTTTCTTTTCAGGTGTATGCCATATATGTTATGCCCATAACATATGAAAGCATCGTAAACGGAAAAGAATAGAAGGGTAACAATTTTCATAAAAAATATCAATTACAACATAAGGGGTCATGCACAAATTACGTCACGCTCCAAGGGGGGGGAGGGGGTCAAGCCAAGCGTGACAAGCCTTACAAAATTTTCGGAGGACTCATACAAAAAATGTGTCAAAGGGGGGGGAGGGGGGTCAAAATTGGAATTTACCGTGACATAATTTGTGTACCATCCCTAAGTAGGAAATATTTTTATTACTTTCGTTGCAAAGTACCTTTAATGATTTAAAAACGTTTCCTTATACTTAAAAGATGATAGTGATGATATATTTCTTTCAAATTTTCTGGATGAAATTGACTTAATATTTTGATATAAATATTCACCTTACTTATATTTATATTACAGAATTTGTAAACTTCTTCATTAATCCTCTTTTTCATAATTTCATGTAAAAACATTTTGAGCTTTCATTTCAAAGAAAAAAAAGTTTTATTGAAAATTGTAGAAATCTCGGGATCTCGGGACAAGCACCAATTTTTGTCGTGAATACGAGAACAAGCAAAATGGCCGGGAAATTGACATTCTACTCACAAATAATTGTTTATCATGGTTTAATTGCTTGTCAAAGTGAATCCTGTGAGAAAACGATCCTCCCCATTAACAAACTATTTTCCCAGAAACCTCAGTCTCCAGATAACAAAGGTTACACACTAACATTCCTTCCCCCAACCCCACCTGACTGCAAGGACGTGGCTGACGCCGTTATTTATGCACACTGAAGAAGATTATGGCCAATCCCAGCCAATCCCCGGGCCACCACAATTTAGGGGCGCAGATTACGATTTAAAATATTTTTATTTAAGATTTAAAAACTATTTAAAACTAGTGGGCCCGGCAAACTTCGTTTTGCCATCAAGTAGGCTGTTGAAAAATGCTATGGATCGTTCCATACAAAATGACAGTTCCGTTCAAGCTCGTTTTTCCTACTTTTCCGGTGAATATCCTGGGATTTTTATACACATAAACACGTCGGAACACTTCACGAACAAAACGGAAAAATAATCATTCAAATCGATTGACCCGTTCGGAAGCCATTTCGTGACATACAAACACCACTGCATTTTTATTTATATAGATTAATGAAGGTTTACGCTATAACCAGAGAAAATTTATCAGCATTATTCGATGTGGAAAAATCTGAAAAATCACTTGAAATGTCTTTCATTTCCTCGCATTCCTCAGCGTGCTGGTCATTTTCGCTGTTATGGTAATAAGCACTTGGCCCAATCTGACTGCAAACTTTTAGCGATTTTTAATGAAGTAAATTTGTTACATATCTCTCGTATTTTACTACATTTATCAAATCTGATTAAAGTGAAATGGAGGTAAGGTAATTTTGCTAATGAAACAATAATCCAATATTCCCAAGTTTTGTACTTAGTCCACTCTGACTTAACGCCGACCACACCACTTAAGCCACTAAATTCCTAATTTAAAAAAACATATTGGTTTTATGTGATCTTGGTACCCATTTATGAAAAATATTATCATTCCAGTAGCGTACAAAAATAAATTTTAAAATTTAAATATGAATTTTGATATTACATTTCGATCATGAATTCTAGCACCAAATTGACCAATCATACAAGTTGAACATTTTAAATGCATACGTTATGTTTTGTAGCAGAAAGACCAATTTACTAAAAAAAATCTCATTGTGCACAGCGGCATAAAAAATAATTTAGTAAGCTTAAACTGAATACCGATGTTTGTAAAATATGAAGTTTAATAGAAAACAAAGTTGAATTTATCATATCACACTTACCTATGTATTTTTGTATCACATATCTAGTTTTGCTGACGATCGGTGGATTCACCATGGTAATGATCTGCTTGATGTTGTTCATCAAATGGATACCCCGTCCACGGCATTTGTTTCCCGGTTTAACGATCCATATATTCAGGTACCCATCGAGCGCATATTGTGGCCAGTGGTTTTTGATTTGCTCCAAGACTGACTTGGCTTCCGCAACGTAATTTGCGATTGCATTCGTATCTTCTTCTTCCTTCATTAGCTGGATTGTACCGCCCTCGTGGGTCAGCAGATAATGATGGGTAAGAAATACGTCCCAATCGTGGTCCCAGATTTTTACGTCCTCTTCAACGTCGATATCGTTGTGAAGACAATAATCCAAATACTCCTTGCAGCGCGAGAGTGCGAAGTTTATACACGATCCTGGAACTTTTCCCTCGTCCGACAGAATGGCATCGATACCTCTTTTATCGTGAGTTTCCACCAACCACTTGAGGAGTCCCATCGAAGACGTCAGACGAAAGTTGTCTATGAACTCGTTGAGCTCTTCTGGATTCCACACGTTGTAGCAGCGAGGAAAGTAGGTCTCGGACATGCCTTCCTCGTAGAACCAATGAAAATCATGCAGAGCGGAACATAGACCTTCTTTTGTTGTGAATGGTGCCTTGCTGAAGCGGTTGATGATCAGGGAAGAATTTTTAGTCATATCCAACCAATCGGCCTTCTCCCTGCGAGCCGTCCATAGAAGGTCGATTGGGGTATGCTCCAGGAAGCGTGACATTATACTTCGCTCACATTTTGCAATGTGGTTTTTACGTGATTCGCCTGGCTTACGTTCTGGGAGCTGTTGTACTAGATCCTCCAAAATAAACCCCGAGGAAGAAGTGTTGGCCTGTGGCTTAGCCCTAAACCCGTCTAACTTCTCCACCCAACCCCTTTCGGTCAAAGCTCGTCGCACTGTGTGGAACGAACCCCGCACAAGAAACACTCGATGATGTTTGGAAGCATCCTGCACCTTCTTCCTGAGCTCATTCAGTCGATCCGCATTGATCCAGTTGTTTTTGAAGGGATTTATGAATTTAACCGTCGCTGTTAAAGGGCCCATATTGCCTTCGATAGTCTTAACTGCCACCTTTTTGACCTCCTTATCGTCTTCATTTCCACTGCCATTGTTGGTAGTCCCAGATTTTCTTTTCGTTCCATTCTCCGTTACATTGCTGTCCGGTCGGCTGCCTTCATTATCCTTGTCATTTTCACTTTCAATATCCTTTTCACTGGAACTAGAACCAGCGTCGGAGCATTTATCACTATCACCAATTGTGCTGCTGGTACTACTACTGCTGCTACTGCTGGTGTTGCTGCTACAACTATTGCTTCCGTCCTCCATCATCAGCAAAACTGTGACACGGGAAACCTCATTTTTCGATAAGCATCGAAATATTTATGCCACCAATATTGCGCCCAAATCTTTCTTCCTTGAACCCAAAACGATAACTAAAAACCACCCCCCACCAAAACAACTTTCTTTCACCGCGCACAGCGATGCGTTACACTACCAGTACTAAGCACTCGGAAGCCACTAAGCGCCTACATTACCACCCATCGACTGCCGCCCCCAAAACCAACGCTATGTTAGATCGAACCCTTCCCCGCCGAAAGGAGGAAATCACCACTCACTCACGCTCGACGTGATTTCAGTTCCCACCCCACCGAATTCCAACAGTGATTCGTCCTCTGCTTAACTCACTTCCGGGTGTCCTTTTCTCCTCTAGCACACACTTTCCCTTCAGTCCCTCACTCGGCTCTGCTAGTGGGATCCTTTTTCCTTAGTACCTCCGAACGGTTCCACGGTTGATCTAATACTGGCCGCTCCCGAACTCACGGTATCGGTTTTATAGACGCGGCCGGGCTAATCCTAGCTGGAGGCCTGATTCTCAGCTGTTGGTTGTTGGGAGCTTTTGCCACCTGTTTAGAACAGCAACATAAAGCATAGAATGGAATTCGCCGCACGGCGGTGGGTGGGAAATTCGTGCAAGTTGAAAAAGTTTTCCTCTAGGCGGGAGCATAAACGGTAAACATCATGAAGAGGAGCAACTTTTGTGCAGAATAGGAAATCCCTATTAAAGCAATCGGGTGGAGCTTTTCAAGGATTTTCAAAGAAGAAACGATCCACACAAATCAGTTGGGAGATAGCGTGACCAAAGCCATCGGTTTGATAATTGTGCAATCGCACAGGGCGGTTGTTTTAGCATAGAAATTTCCCTAATTAAATGTTGATTTAAAGTTATTGCATTGCACAGTGCTACATTTATATAACTTATTGATTAAAGTTTGATGTAGAAGACATTTCATGTATAAATCATAATAACGTACCGTTTTGATTCATATTACGGACAGCTTCAAATTCCGGACACTCTCGTTTGTATGGGAAACATTTCACACGAAATGTTTCAATTTTCACCGTCCAAAAGTTCTCATTTTCGAGGCTCGTTTTATTAGGTTTTTTCCATGAATATCATTGCAAATTTATAATGCCCAACTACCTTAGACGTCTCTTAAGTGGTTGAACGATTTCAATTGATGATTTGACTGTTCCATTAATAATTACCATGAGCTGTCCGGAATTCAAATCAAAGCGTCCGGAATATGAGGCAAAAGTGAGGGAGCGTCCGGAATAAGAATCATGAAAAGGCCACACGTTTTGATTTATTTAAAATTATTCAAGTTGCGGACGCGTATTCTTTACCCACCATCCGAAAGTTAAGGGCTTCCGACGCTCGATAATGCTAAAAAATCATACAGAATGATTTATTTTATATGGTCCAAGCTGGGTTATACTTCACTGAGGCCTTAAGTGTCCGTAATATGAATCAAAACGGTATCTATGATTAGCCGTTCATAAACCACATGAGCCTT
The DNA here is from genome assembly GCF_002204515.2 of Aedes aegypti. Classification (NCBI taxonomy): domain Eukaryota; kingdom Metazoa; phylum Arthropoda; class Insecta; order Diptera; family Culicidae; genus Aedes; species Aedes aegypti. The sequence goes on along the minus strand of NC_035108.1, from coordinate 283,680,373 downwards.
TATGAGGGGAAAAGGGGGGTCTGGCCAAATACTTCGGTCCATAAGAATATAAAAATTGTTGTATGGGCAAAAGATCACGAGGAGGGAGAGGGGTCTGAAAATCCGATAAAAACATGGTTTATGGAGAGCCCCTTAGACTACTGATTAGAGTTTTCAATTTTCCCGGGAATTGACTTCCCGGGAAACGGGAAATAAAATTGTCATTTCCCGGGAATTCCCGGGATCCCGGGAAAGTCTTAAAACGTGAGAAATAAGCTAATTTAGTGTTTTTTTTTTCTAATTATTTATATTTCATATTTTAAACCATTGCATTTGTACGTTATTTCTCTCCTGTGTGAGTAATTTATTTTTGTTTTTCAAAAATATATGTTGGCTAAGTTTTTTTAAGGTTTGAAAAAAGTTTATAAAATTTAGCAAAAGTTCATGTGGAGGTCATTCCAGACAAATCGTAAGAAGTCCAATTAATATTTGCCAACATTTAAGGTGAAGATTAAGTGAAGCCAAACCTCAAATTTTCAAGAGCACAAATCTGGAGAACCAAACATCCGTTTAAGCTGAAAACTCAATCGATTGGTGATCAATAGTAAATGAAAACCCGAATTTATTACTATACCCTTCAATTCCCCTATAGTTTGTCAAAGGACAGATACGCATATTTCGACCTCAACTGTAAGGTCGTCCTCAGTGTCATGTACTATTACTGTACTACTTTTAGTACACGACACTGAGGACGGCCTTACAGTTGAGGTAGAAATACACGTATCTGTCAAAGGATACAAACACTAATGGAATTAAATGGTATAGTCACAGACAAACAGACGTAACACTTAGAACAAATCGCGATCAAAATCATAGCCACGATGACATGTACGCCCAATGCTAAAATCGATGTGTTTGGCCGATGGACCAACAGATGGCGGTAGTGTGTAAACGTCAAACACGAACAAAAACGATGCGAGCGCTGCAGGTGGTGGATTGGCCACCAACCATATATTTCAATCGGCCGTTAAAAAGGTTGTCGATGGACATCGGTGAGAGTGTGACGTCTGTTTGTCTGTGGTATAGTATTGAATTCGGTTTTTTATTTACTTTTATTTATTTTTTATTTACTTATATATTCCACAAAATAGCTCGAAGATTTATTATCATGAGTTTTGTGCATCGATGCATACGATGCATCTTAATTTTAAAAATTATTTTCCAACAATAGAATGAAAACCAACTAAATTGAAAACATTAAAACTGAAAACCATGAATGAACAATAGCCCTACCAAATCATGAAATAGATGTCTTGAAAGGGGCCTTCCTTAGACGAGTGGTTAGAGTCCTCGGCAACAAAGCAAAGCCATGCTGAAGGTGTCTTTTCGTAATAGAAATTTCCTTGACTTCCCTGGGCATAAAGTATCATCGTACCTGCCACACGATATACGAATGCGAAAATGGCAACTTTGGCAAAGAAAGCTCTCAGTTAATAAATGTGGAAGTGCTCATAAGAACAATAATCTGAGTAGCAGGCTCTGTCCCAGTGAGGACGTTATGCCAAGAAGAAGATCTTTTGAAAGTTCCTTTATATTGTATTGCATATGAAGTTTTTTGAATAAAAAAATCGTCTAAAATATATGCATTTCAATAAGTGTTTGATTGCGGAAAACAGCCAATGAACATCAAACTGATTTGAAAAGTAATTTGTACGATGGTTTTTATTTGAATGTAGATGGTCAAGTCTTTATTAAAATAGAGCTTCCCGGGAAATGCGAATATCTCGGGAAATACGGGAATCCCGGGAAACAGAAAATCATTTCCCGGGAAACGGGAATCCCGGGAAATCTCATTTCCCGGGAAATGTTCCCGGGATTGAAAACTCTACTACTGATCTGATTAACATTGGCGTAGGAACTACCCCACCCTTATTCCCAAATATACTACAGCAGTAGCGTAACCAGGATTTGGATCCTGGGGGCTTTGTAATCTTAAAGGGAATGTTCTAAGGAATGTAAAAATTTGGAGCATATAAAATATATCTAAATTAAAAAAAAAAACAAAACAACATTTGCAAACTCAAGTTTCTCGCCTCCACTATTGGCATACATTTTATATAAGTGACACGTCCGTAGAATAAAACAAAGTTCGCTTCTAATTTTACGTCTATTCCATTTGGTGGTTGAACATTAGAGTGAGGCAAGTTTTTAATTTTTGGCTCCCCTATGTTAAAATGATTTTTATTATAGTAGTTATCACGCCCAATGGTATGGGTGCCCTAGTGTAGATGTAGTTGTGAACCGTAGAGGAAAACAATATGCACTCTGTCTCGAAAAACACCCAGAATCCGGGTGTAAATTTTTCAAATTGGGTAATATTTCCATATGCATTTTGATGAGTCTGGCAAGCGTGTGCATGTTTCTTTGAGAAAAACAAAAACTAACTGTGTATGACGAGCGTATGCTAGTCTTCGTGCGTTCAAATGTCACTAAGCTCTATGTTTATATGGAGAATACAATGGAAAACACCAAACTTTTGTGCTCAGCTTTCTGTCTCTTCGTCATAATATTTTATGAAAAAGTCGAAAAAGTGAACAAACTGTTCTCATGTGAAATCTTTTCAACTAAAACTTTGAACTTGTTCCTTGAATTTCCTATGCATAAAGTATAATCGTACCTGCCACACGATATACGAATGCGAAAATGGAAACTTTGGCAAAGAAAGCTCTCAGTTAATAACTGTGGAAGTGCTCATAAGAACACTGAGCTGAGAAGTAGGTTCTGTTTGGGAGCTGGTCCTTTTCCTTCCAGTTTGTTACACAATTATCTACACATTCATAAGGCAAAACACATTCTAGAAAAAAATGTGTTTTGTCCAATACACAAATAACATTAAAAGATAAATTTTATCTTTTTCGCGTCAAGGGTTTGAAAATGATGTTTTTTTAATTCCTTCATTAGTATCATTCCAAACATTACATTCATTTCTTATACCTAGGTGTTCTGTGTTATTAGACAACACTATCATCCTAATTTGATAAAATAAATTTCAGATTTTATTTGCCGTAGCAGTTCAGATTTTTTTACAGGTGTGTTGATTTCACCTGCCAATAAGAGAAAAAAACACGTTTTCAATATACTTAACCTAACTTAACCTAATTGTATAACGCATTAATCGTGGCTATAGAAAATTTAACGATTTTTGCTTGAAATTTTTAATTATTTTATTTGACATTTGTTCCAATGTTCTGTTGGAATATTCTATGTAACTCATTGATACTATTCAGGGAGGAAGCTTCAGAATCATTTTCAATTTTTTTTAAATTCTCTGCAGAGCTGTCTTCCTGGTATCACAACCGCTTGCTCATATTGGTATAGCATTCAACATGGCTGGCCTGAAATGTTTGAACATCAAAAGCTTGTTCTTAAGACAATGTTTTGATTTTTTATAAATAAAAGGATAGAGACATTTTACATATTTGTTACATCTGCCTTCGATGCCCTCAATGTGATTTTTGAAAGTTAAATTCTTATATAGCATGAGCCCTAGATACTTAAGTTCATCTGACCAATTTCCACTCTCATCGTGACAACATGTCTACTTGAAGGTTTTAAATAAAAAGCTTTTGTTTCCAAACTTTTTTTTTTGCAATCGACTACAGACGACACGCAGACTTCGTCCTTTGGCGGAGAGGCCTGTGTCATCCGCAAACAAGGATTTTTGACATCCCTGAGGTAACTCAAGTAAGTCAGACGTGAAAATGTTGTATAATACTGGTCCCAAAATGCCACATTGAGGAACACCAGCTCTTACAGGAAGACTTTCAGACATGGAGTTCTGATAATTAACCTGAAGTATACGATTCAACAGATAACTTTGAATTATTCTAACAATGTATGTTGAAAAATTAGAGTTTTTTTTTTAATTTTCCGATCAAACTTTCATGCAAACTCTGTCGAAAGCTTTTCAATGTCTAGAAGAGCAAGACCAGTGGAATAGCCTTCAGATTTGTTGGAACGAATCAAATTTGTTACACGTAAAAGTTGATAATTGGTGGAATGTCCTTGGCGGAATCCAAACTGTTTATTGGAAAAAATTGAATTTTCGTTGATGTGGGCCTTTTCAAAAAGTTTACTGATGAAGAAAAGCTAACTAATTGAACGATAGCTAGAAGCTTCTGCAGGATTTTATCTGGTTTCAAAATTGCAGAATAAAAAATGGTTTCAAAATTGCAAATAAAAAAATTTAATAATCTTAATCTGTTGACAGTCCGTGAAGTCTATCCCTTCTGTGACTACGGCAGCCATTATTCATAGCCCAGAAATCATTTAGGTACAAACAAACAAATGGTACCAGAATCATAAGGTAGAATAAAGTATACCGCTCGAGTAAGGTAGACATAACAGTCCTTTTCGCCACCCCAAAGCATTGGTCAGTGAGAACTGCAATTTTCTCAGTATTGCAGTGAATGATGCTGATACAAACCGATGCCAAACAATTCTTTCTCAAAACGACTTTAGCATTGTACAATAACATTTCGATAAATCTTCATCTCTTTTTGGAAATAATGCAAAGAAAATGCATCTTACCGTATTCTCAGTCCGTCGTATCGTTTTCAACTCCATCGCAATCAGTTCCCAGATTCGTCTCACAGCTCACGACTCACTGTGTGTATTGAATGGTTAAAACACAACATATCAACGCTATAATAAAATGTTTTACTAGAATATATAGATCTACGGGCATCTCCCTCCATTCCTTCAGCATGATGGAATATACTAATTTCCTTTAAAATTAATTGTTTGTCATCAAAATTCAGCCCAAACATATGAAAACAATTCCTTTTTGTGGTAACCGCGACCGTCCATCTTCAATCAGCAGCCAAAGCTAGAATTTGGCTCGATCGAAACTTAATTTAAATCGGCTGTCTAAGATCGTCCGCTATTCGCAAGCTTGGTTTAAAGAATGCCTAAAAGACCACACGGGACCGTGCAAAGAACTCCATCCTCACTACTCTCTCTCTCTCTATAATCTCTCTCTCTTTCTCTCTGTAACATTGTCTTTCTCTTCGATTTTGTAGAACAAAGCTTTTAATACTTTTGCACCGCTCTTATTCCCATATATTTCTCTTTTATTTCCATATCTGAAAGCTTGATGCCACTTCTGAGCTTTAACACGTATCTGTGATGCCAGATATATCTAGCAATATCTTCACAGAAATAGCAAATCATCTAATCTTTTAAATTGTAATAATATTAAAGTAACTTTTTGTACAATCTATGTAACTAATTTGAGAACTATGAATTTATTATTTATATATATATATATATATTTTTTTTTAAATTCATTTATATCCATTATGATCACTACATCTCATCCCACCTGTACTCTACTGCATACATTGTTTTTCTAAATTAAAAATGAAAATATAGTTTCATTTACATAAGACCAATTAATACCAGCAACAAAATTTTCTGATTTTTTTCCGTGTGTCCATATAATCATCATCTATCAATCAATCAACTTTTGTGACGGGTAGGCGTCACTAGCCAAAGTACTTTAAGATATAGATACTTTGGTCACAGGCAAAATAATTCTGCGTTCGTATGCATACACGTTACATGTCACGTATACCACTTAAGAGTTTTGTAATTGTCTTTGTGACATCGCTCTGCGAGAGCTCAAGTTTGACATTTTGCTTTTTGCGAAAAACAGGCAACGAATAACAACAAACTAGCAGGGCAACAAAATGAAACCATTCTTGCAGAAAAACGAATGTGCTGTACGCTAGAGTGTTTGAAATTAATTGAAATTATCGGAAAAGGTGCCATCGAACAGATACTTTGGATGCAGTTCAGGATACTGCTCGGGAAAAGCTGAGGATTCCGGCCAAAACAAGGATGTTCCGGCTAAAACAAGATGCAAAACTCTTCTGAGGACTGCAATGCGGGAGTAGATGTGTGGCCAAAACTTGCTTGCCAATACTATGCAAACCATGCAAACCCATCAGGACGGAAGGAAATGAGAAAACGCTAACAGTCATCTACGGTTATAATGAAACCAAACGGTTTACAGTAAAACGCGACTGACAAATGTTAAGGTTGGTTTAATTCATTGGTAATTCAAAATTTTATTTCAATTTCAGCTCAGTAAACATTGTACTTCAGAAAAACACACTGTATACATATCTGTTATCATACCGTGCTGGTTTACTGATGGTGCGCCTTTCTCTCAAACGCTTATTTGTTGATTCTGTTGAGTTCTCGTCTGGACTATCCTTATCGGCTTTGTCTACTGACGAATCTCGACCAGGTATTGCCAATAATCCGGCACCTTCCAAAGGAAACTCGTTGGTCCGGAGTTCATCATAATCACCGTCGTCGTTAGTATTCGGAGTCATCGGTGGTGGTGCAATTTTGACGTCCTGGACGTTCCGTGCGTACTGGACACCGCCTTTGCTGATAATTATCACTTTTGCTCCGCTTCTTGCCACCACCCTAAACCTCTCCGCCGAAAAAGTGGGATCCGCCTTGCTTTTCTTGAATTGCGCAACCAATACAGTATCACCTACCTCGATGCTCGATTCCTTAGCATGTTTGACTGTGTCCGCATATTGTTTGCTCGTTAATTTAGCTTCTGCATCCCGCTCTCGCACATCAGTTCGATCAAGGTTCTTCGGTTTTGATGGACCCCAAAGACTTGGGAATGTCCCGCGGTATCTCCAACCTACTAGGAGTTCAAATGGCGTGACTCCTAGTCTAGCATGTGGGACAATGTTGTTGTGGCTATGGACATATTTTTGTAGTGCTTCGCGCCAATTTCCACCTTCAATTCGAGATGCAGCAAGAGCCTTAATGATCCCTTGGTTTTGTCGTTCGACGATTCCATTTGTTTGTGGACATAACGGGATCGATTTCCTCACGCGCACCCCTTTGTCTTCCCAGAATGATATAAAATTCGAGCTCTGAAAGGGTGGCCCATTATCGCTCTGGATAACGAGTGGGTAGCCCCAGATCTGGAATACCTCACAAAGCGCAGCGTTCGTGCACTCTGCATTAATGCGCTTCATTTCTATAACGGATAGATGACGTGAGTAGGTGTCTACGACAATTAAAAATTCCCCAGAGCCGAAATTTGGCATTGAAAGAAAGTCTATTTGCAGGACCTCCCAAGGGTTCTCGGGTAATATCCTGCTAGACAACGGCAGAGGTGGATTCTTCCTTGACCACATTACACAAGTTTCACAGCTCTTCACGAAATTCTCGACTTCCGATGACATGCCCGGCCACCAGAAAAATTCGCGCATGATTCGCTTCATGGCTACTTCTCCAGAGTGCCCCCCGTGAGCTGCCTTCAATGCTTTTGAACGGAGTGAAAATGGTAGCACGGTTTTGTCATCCTTGAATACAATGTCTCCGAGATAATGTAGGCTTCGTTTTTGAGCTTCGTATTTGCGCAAACTTTCTGGCCATTTATCGTGTTTAAGAGCTTCTCTAACTTCCCGAAGCTCTTCGTCGACTTCCGAGCATTTTTCAACTTCGCTCCAGGTCATTTCGGTACCACCCACGTCTAAAGCATACAAAAAATGGTTTTCACTATCGTCATCGAAGGGGATCGCCGTCTGGGTTTGCCTAATCAGTCTGGAAAGCGCATCCGCAACATTTTCGTTTCCGGATACTCGCTCAATCTTATAATCATATTGTTGCAAACGCAATGCCCATGATTCGGCACGTGTAGCTGCTCTTTTACCCAACCGATGCGTACTGTTGAATATGTATTCGTTCGCTTCAGAATCCGTCCGCACTACAAACGACTTACTCAACAGATACGGCGAAAATCGTTCTACTCCCCACACAACTGCGAGCGCCTCCTTCTGTGTGTGGGGATAACGCTGTTCAGTAACTGTAAGCGCTTTGGAAGCGCATGCGATGATCCTAGGACTGTCGTGCGAATTAAATTGCACTAATACAGCACCTAGCCCTACAGGTGAAGCATCGACAAAAAGCTCAATCTTATCCGTAGTGTTATAGTACCCAAGTCGTTTAATAATCTTTAAGGCTTCGTTCCTCAAGAAATTGAACTCCTTTTCGTGATCTTCAGTCCACACAAAATGGTCGGCATTGGCAAGAGCGCGAAGATGTTGCGTTTTTTCAGCCCTGTTCAGGATGAATCTATCCGTGTACGTTATGAGGCCGAGGAAACTCTTTACTTCGGCACAGTTGGCCGGTGTTCTAAACTGTTTTAACGCACTCACCTTTTCGTCCTGAACTTGCCATCCATCTGCTGTTAATACAAATCCAATGAAATTCACTGCTTGGCTACCGAAAACACATTTGGAGGTGTTAAGTTTCACGTTATGATTCTCCAGACGAGCTAACACTGCTGCTAGATTCTCGTCGTGTTCCTCTTTGGTGCGACCATGTACGAGAACGTCGTCGAGGTAGTTTTTGACGCCTTTGCAACCGCCCAAGACTTTTCTTTGCAAAATTTCCTGGAATAGGTCCGGCGCGTTGCAAAGACCAAACGGCAGTCGCACACAGCGGAACATTCCGTATTCCGTAAAGAAATTCGTCAAGTGCCTAGATCCTTCTTCCAGTTCCACGTGAAAAAACGCGTTCGCCAAATCTATGGTTGAAAACCATTTGGCTCCGTCTAGGTCGGCTAGTATTGACTCCAGTGTTGGCATAGCGAATGGAGTTCTATGGATGTAGCGATTTGGTCCCCTTAGGTCGATAACAAGCCTGATATCCTCCTTACCCTTCGGAACCACCACCAGTGATGAACAAAAAGACATGTCCATATCGTCTGTTACTCTTTCTATAATATCGGCAGACACAAGCTGTTGGAGTCGTTCTTCTACGCGAGGTTTTACAGCTTGCGGAATATTCACGAAGACATTCCTGCATGGTGGTTCCGATTTGTTGTAATGGAGCTTCACTGGGGGGACGTTAAACTTTGGAAATGGTTCATTAGGTGTTATGAACGCCACTTCGTCGAGACCGCTATTCAAATCGCTTTGGGAGTTTGCTGAGATTGGTACGTGTAAACCCAGCATTAAAACGCTGTACCGGGTGGCTGTTACTCTCCCTAGTAAGGCCTTGGCTTCGTTGACGACATAGAATTTTTCAATCAGATTGGGTCGATCCTCAGACACGTACAAGTTTGCCTCAAATGTGGCTAATACTTGTATCTCGCCTGTTGCGTATGCCCTTAGTGGTCTGTCCGACCCCGTCCGCAGGTTAATAATCTCGCGTTTGTATCGTTCATTGCTCAGAAGCCCGTTAAATGATGTCTCCGTGAACGTGTTCACTTGGGCACCGGAATCAATAAGGAATTCACAAGGCATCCCAGCTACTTTGGCCTTAACAGTGCTGTCGTCTTTACTCGCGCAGATTTGATATAATGTCATCCAATCGGCGTGATCTTTAGTTTGAATGTTCATCTGTCAATAGGATAGTATTCTTAGTCAATATTTATTGTTCTACGTCAGTAAATCACCTATGCCACGCTGATTGTTGTATTGTAACGTTTATGATTGTCTTATCGCTCTAAACTCGAATTAAAGAAACAAAACGCAGTCTTTTGAAGTTGACCTATTGGAAATTTATTCAAATTCAACTTGCTTTCAATCCAATTCAAATAAGTAAAAATAAAAACTTAAAATAAATCCACGAATTCATTGAAATGGATCAACGTGTCATAGTGAACGAAAATGTTTCATAATTAAATATCAGAGGGCTCACTCACTTCCATTGCGTCAGGAGCCGATTCCATCTTCTCCACAGCGGCAATTCGTTCCGATGTTGTGTCCACTGGTCTTGTTTCGTTGTCAACCGAACTCTTGTACGTCCGAGGTACTACCGAGCTTCGGCACGCTCTACGAATATGTCCTTTACGGCCGCATACCAAACACGTTTTATCTGCAGCGCTACATGCCGACGGTAGATGATAGACGCTGTTGCATCTCCAGCATCTGTCAGGATTAGCACTCGAATCATCGATAGGAGCTCGACGACTGGGCCCATTACTTCCTGTAGAGCGAAACCCTCTAATCGGGTTGAACCTTTCTTCTCTCCTGCGTGTGGCACCCTGTTGAAATCGTCCTCTCCGGTAATTCAGTCGAGGATTTGGAGCTCGGTTGCCGATCGAATAACTTGCACTCACTGGAGCCACCATAGCCGGATCCGCTTTGCTATGGTTCTGCTTAAAAAACTCCTCGTTGATGCGTATTGCTTCCAATTCTCGTACTTTATCGACCAAGTTGGCAAATGTTCCTTTTCTGCTCAACATTTTTAAGGCTGCAACGCGGACTTCACGGCTCATCGCGTGCTCTGCAATGACGCCAACAATTTCCTCGAACTCCTTATTTTCCCCAAATTCGCATAGACGAGCAGTATCACCCACCCGAGTGATAAATGTCAGACTCGACTCACCAGGCTTCTGCTTCATTATGGCCAATTTTCGTCTTTGCAGCATCACATCGGATCCTGATCCGAAGTAGGTTCGCAACCTGTGCATTGCGTTGGAGAATGGCTCAATTGTTGCATCTGGTGCATCAGGTTGGGATTTTGTATTTCGATAAATCTGCAGCAGGCGCGGGCCGGCCTTTATCTTGAAGATGGTAAACTTGGTGGCTTCATCTTCCACGCCGGCAAGGCGTAAAGTATCTTCTAACAACTCCTTCCATGACTCGTACGAATATCTATAGATTTCCTCATCCCCATCTAATGGCTTACACTCGGGAACATGAATAGATGAAACAGATAACTGATTCACGGAAGACATGAATCTCGATTCTTCCACATTGACGGGTGCTGGGGCTGCCCGCTGCGTACTTGAAGGGCCCATGGCTTGGACGAAGGCGATACTGCCATCTTCACTCGCTGACGCCACCGGTGTGGAGCGTGAGCTATCCAGTGCGGTTTGAAGAGCTTCTTCTTGCGCTTTCAACTGCTGCTGAAGCTGTTCAATGAACACTTTTCCAGCCTCGAGTTCTTGTGTTAATGCTCTGACTTGTTCGCTTTGCTCTGCTGAAGGCGATTCAAGCAGATTTTCTGTTGACTTCTCTTGGGCTACTGTTGTTGGAGCGTACGGGATAGCATGTTTTGTTTTCAGTTTTTTTCGACGATTTCTTGCTGTAAACCAAAACGAAACATGTTCGATGTTAGAAAAACCATTCCACTATTATTATAACTATAAAAAGGCTTGTTAGTGCCAAAACATCTATATGTTGATGATTCATAATTCGATTATGTTCTACCAGATTAGAAGTATGCAATACTGATGTATTTTTTCATTAACCTTTCACTTTCACGATTAGTATTTTTTTTATCTATCAGTCAATCGTATTTTTCTTGATGCTTGGTTCAGTACCAGCAAGTTAGAACACTAAAATGTCAATATGTTGTAAACCATCAATCTTTTGGTGAAAATTCTCAATCCTTTTGCAATTATCGGTCTTTTTCTACCAATCGTTTCGCCATTTTTATTTATTTTCCAAAGTCTCGTTTTTTTTTTTTTTATTCGCTCGACCTATCGCAAGCTCTTATTATTATTTTTCGTCAATTTGGTTTAATAAATCAATCCTCTACGGCCTCTACACATTTTTTTTTTACAAGATCTGGCCTCTCACCAACCACTATGGTTTAAGGAAAAATTGTTAGGAATAGTCGCCGATCGGACATTACCTTTCATGCTTGCAGCATGTTCGACTGTTTCAATCACCATTCAATCTTACGCAGTCTCTATACATTTCAAAATAGCTACCGACTTCCGAGGCAACGCTTGTCCAACTCGCAAGCCTTTAACACCTGGTAGAAAACTGTAGTTTCTAGGTACATATTAACCAATTCTCGTCGTGTTTGAAATGAGCCTATATTTCTGCTAACTTTTCAAACAACCTCGTAATTAAGAATGGCTACCATTATGTGTAGATGCTTGACCTTCCGCAAGCCGTATACGTGGAAAAATTGAAATCGAATAGCGCCTATCAGCCATTTTTTTCTCAACAAATTTTACTTCTTCACTGCCATGCTGTTTTCAAAATGGCCGTCATACGCCGACAATGCTTGACCTCGCGCAAGCTTGATTTTTTTTTTCTGGGAGCAATTTAATAGTATCCTATCCGTACTTTCGTTCCACTACTTTTTTCCATTCAAATCAGTTAATTTAAATACTCACCTATCTGCTGCGCCATTGTGGTAACCGCGACCGTCCATCTTCAATCAGCAGCCAAAGCTAGAATTTGGCTCGATCGAAACTTAATTTAAATCGGCTGTCTAAGATCGTCCGCTATTCGCAAGCTTGGTTTAAAGAATGCCTAAAAGACCACACGGGACCGTGCAAAGAACTCCATCCTCACTACTCTCTCTCTCTCTATAATCTCTCTCTCTTTCTCTCTGTAACATTGTCTTTCTCTTCGATTTTGTAGAACAAAGCTTTTAATACTTTTGCACCGCTCTTATTCCCATATATTTCTCTTTTATTTCCATATCTGAAAGCTTGATGCCACTTCTGAGCTTTAACACGTATCTGTGATGCCAGATATATCTAGCAATATCTTCACAGAAATAGCAAATCATCTAATCTTTTAAATTGTAATAATATTAAAGTAACTTTTTGTACAATCTATGTAACTAATTTGAGAACTATGAATTTATTATTTATATATATATATTTTTTTTTTTAAATTCATTTATATCCATTATGATCACTACACTTTTGACCATACAATAATGGCATTTGCTCACAGTACAGCGAAAACATCACAATCAAAGGAACCGTCTTTTTACGTCGAGCGTCGCGCACACATTGATGCGCACAAGCTTTTTTTCTCAGTATTGTGCTCTGCAAGATAAATCCACGTAATGCGATTATCTGAAAATGTCGATATACCGTCGCAGTGATAATGAAAATCACCAAATGTTTCAGATTAAGCAAATTTGAAACATTTGCGTCCTTGAAGAACGAAAAAATCCAAGCCTACTTGAATTTTGACGTTGCGTTTGAATTGCGCGCATATCTTCTGCGCGTTACCGCCGCCGCTGGATGTGGATTTAATATAAGCGCCGCAATACGACGGATTGAACTTTGTTTACATTTCAATTATACGCGGCGGTTGAAAAATTTGGTTGAAGTTATTTACCGAAATACAGTAGTTTTATTGCATTTTTGGTGTACAAGTGTACAAACCATAACAGCTTTCACAAAATTACACTTTGATAATTAATCTATGTTGCAGGTAAGTTTGAATATCCGCCGTAGTGGAACATTTAAAGTTTGATACGACGAATAGTAGCGCTTACGACGAAGTAGAACAAAACCCTATCTCCAACACGCGTTTCCATGATCCTCGACGCCACTTTTATATCCTGCAAATAAAAAATAAAATAATATCTTAATCTGTTGACAATCCATGAAATCTATCCCTTCTGCGACTACGGCAGCCAGTATATATAGCCCAGAAATCATTTAGGTACCAACAAACAAATGGTACATTACCGTTTTCAAAAATATCATAGCACGTCTAGGTTTTGAGATATTGACTGTTCAAAATGCACAATTTGACTATTTCAGCCAACTTGCCAGCAAGTTTACCAGCTTGTATGGGAATTTATTCGCCACACAAATCAAAATTCTTGTTTATAGCAATTATTATCTACAGTTTCGAAGCTTTCCGAACTCGTTGTTATTGAACCATTGCTATCACACTGCAAACATCAGCTTGACAACGATCAACACTGCTTCACCACCGGTCGCTCGACCACTACTAATCTACTATGCTTCACATCGTACATAACTGATAGTATGGTCGATAGAGTTCAAACTGATGCAATCTATACCGATCTGTCCGCTGCTTTCGACAAGTTGGACCACAACATCGCAATTGCAAAGCTCGACAGGTTCGGCATCTGCGGTAACTTCCTGCGCTGGTTCAGATCGTATCTAACCGATCGTCAGTTAAAAGTCGTGATTGGGGACTGCAGCTCCGACAGCTTTCATGCTACTTCCGGCATACCACAAGGAAGTCACCTGGGTCCAGTGATTTTCTTGCTTTATTTCAATGACGTTCATTACGTATTAAAAGCCCCTCGGTTATCTTACGCGGATGATCTGAAATTGTTCTTACGAATACGCTCAACTGCTGATTGTTTGTACCTGCAACAACAACTTGACTTGTTTGCCAGCTGGTGGTCTCTAAATGGTATGGTGGTGAATCCAACAAAGTGCTCCATCATAACGTTTTCCAGGAAAAAGCGATCAATAGTGTTCCCTTATAGTTTGCTCGGGACGAGTCTCGAACGTGTGGATCACATCAAGGACCTAGGTGTTTTCCTTGATTCACAATTATCATTCAAACAACATATTTCGTACACGGTCAGTAAAGCTTCGACAACTCTCGGTTTCATCTTCAGAATCGCCAAGAATTTCTCAGATGTTTACAGCCTGAAATCGCTTTATTGCTCTCTTGTGCGCTCCACGCTGGAATACGGCGCAGCGGTTTGGAGCCCCGCTTACAACAATGGAGCGGAAAGGATCGAATCTGTCCAACGAAGATTTCTTCGATTCGCACTTCGCAAGTTACCGTGGAGAGATCCGTTTCGCCTGCCGAGCTACGAAAGTCGTTGTCAGCTAATAGACTTGGACCTTCTTCGCTGTAGAAGGGATGTCATAAGAGCTTTGACTATTGCGGATGTGTTGCAGGGACGCATCGACTGTGGAACTATTCTGGAACAAATTAATTTGAACGTCCGACCACGCTCGCTTCGCAACAACATCATGCTAAGACTGCCTCTATTTCGTACAAATTATGGACTTCACGGTGCTCTTAGTGGACTACATCGAGTTTTCAACAGAGTATCTTCATTGTTTGATTTCAACATTACCCGAGAGACGCCCGGATAAAAAATACAATACAAAAACAATATAACGCATTGTACAGTACCATTCAATATATTGGAAATACAATACAGTATATTATAAAATGACAATACAATTACAGTACAATATATTGTTTTGAACAGTTCACTGTATGGTATATGAGATTTTTGCAATATAATGTATGGGTGGTTAAGTATCGTAACAATACAAATATAGATATTTTCTCATACAAACATTTTGAAAATACAATACGATATATTGTTCATGTATTGTCTTGATAAGTAATTCTTGTATTGTTGTACAATACAAAAACAATTCAACGAACTGTATCATGGTTGAATTCGTCGTTACAGCTAATGTCAAGTGACTTCTAAAAAACTACTTATTTTTACTTTTTAAATATTTTTCACCCAACATTTCTTGCTTTCTGAACTTGTTTTGTTTATTTCTTTCAGCAAAGCTACATAGAAAAAGCAACAGTTGTTTTACGCAAAAATAGGAATTTGACCAAAATTGTAAGGTATAAAACCAGTTAAAAACAATACAATGTTCTGTTACAGTATATTATATTGTTTTTGAATAGACCATTTCCGTCAGATCTTACCCCATATTTTTATATTTTTGTTCGAAAGTCGATTATTTTTTATGATTATTGACGCTTTTGGAACTAATTTATATGAATCCCTTATTTTATTATATTTTTTTAAAAACTAGGATATTCACCACTTTTTTATGTGGAAACTGTCGTGCGACACAGTTGTTTCAACCCTGTGGGTATACAAGGTGGAGATTTTTCCACAAATTTCAGTCTCACCCCTGCGTTGAGTGTTTGTAGACATAATGAAATGTCAGTGTCAAATCGGACAAACGGCAGAAACAGAGAAATCCATGTTCTGGATCAACTCAGGTGACGAAGATCATGGATCCATATCACTAGTTTTCTCTTTTATTCTTCCGCTATGCTTATGCTAAGCATATAGTGACGTCATTATTCGCTCTGCATGAGCACAGTGAATGAATAAAAGAGAGAAATAGTGACACGCATCTATTATCTCTGACACCTGAATGAATCCAGAACATGGCGGAGAAATATGTCGCAAGCTCCGAAGCATTTATGCGGTCAAACGGTCGCCGGAGCTATATGGCCGTTTCCCCGTTTATTTCGGAGCCATGAGCGCTTCCCCGTTTAATTTACTCCTCTCATAGGCCGCCCTAAGAAATGTCATTTTCATAGTTCTGTCAATCTGATGGTCCTTCGCCACCACGAAATTTTTCACGACCACAATAAATATCCTCTTCATCTCCCCGCTCGCAGCCGCTGCGGTACTCCATGATAGCTAAAAAAAGGGTTCTGCTTCCTTCTGGCCCGTGGCCGGCGACAAAATTGTGGAACGGACGAAGATTTCTCCACGTGACATTATGTTCTGGACACTAGATACCCATGGAAACTAAATGATGGATGTGCCAGTCGAGGTCCTCTTAGTCTTCCAAATTTCCGGTTGGGATAAAACAGCTTCAAAAACGCGATGAAATCCTCATCGCCAGCCTCCGGTCGACCATAACACCGGAACTTTTTATATCCAAGGAGCATCACAGCAGCCCCAGGCGATGGAGATGGTGGTTGTGAAAAGTTTTGTGATTGTTTTCTTCCATCATCAAACCAAAACGGCATCTAAAAAATATTGACAAAGTTGCACGCCTGACATAACCTCGAAACTCCATGTAAAAAATATCAACATTTCCCGCAGTGAATGTCAACTCTATATAAACAAATATGAACAATTCCAGAAGGAACATCAAGAACAGGACAGTCAATTGAGGTTAATGGAAGATGGACAGAGATGGAGAATTTTCCGTGAGCGCTTCTATCTGTCATGATTGATCCGAACCAGCTGATCAAATATTCACCACGATGTGGAGAAAAAATCATAGGGAAAAAAGGGGTCGCATAAAAATCGGAGAGAAATTTATTGTAGGGGACTGAGGGGTGGACTAACGTGCCGCCAGTTTTTCATTGTTTTCCAATAGTTAGAGGCTTCAAAACATATTGGTTCCTTAGGAAAGTTTGTTCAGTAAATTGACAGAAAGCATATAAGCCAATAAAAAATTTCACGGAAATGGTCTATTGGGTCCTAAAATTTTTAATGAAATCTTGTTTTTATTTAATAACACGAAAAAGCATGTTACTATAACTACTTTAGCAATTTTTCCCGCTCAAATAATGGCTATATCATCTTTAAACTTTAACTTAAAAATTTGGTCCATAAATTAACCTTGACACTTTTGATCATGTTTGACGTTCGCTTAATCGACAAAAACACCACAGGGGTTTTAGTTTGACCACTGGGGTTGTTCCTATCTGACATTTCGTAAGGGACACGGAAAACAAAATACACCCATAATTTGAGTTTAAGCCAAAGGATGTGAAAAAATCTAAAAAAATGTTTTTTGGGCTTAAACCAACGGAAAACATTAGAAAATTGAGTAAACATGTGTTTTTGGCCTGAACTTAAGCGTTTGGCACTAAAATTGGGACAGGGCTTTAGGACCCTATTGATGGCTGACTTTTGATTCATAGCCAGTGAGGAGAAACGATTACTTAATTCTGGTATTCTACCAGAGTGCGTTCTCCGAAATTAAAAAAAAATAGTGTCTTTGTTAGTTGTTGTGTCTGTAGTTTATTAAATGGAATTTATACTAATCGTTGGTAATTTATCTCCACGAATTTCTTAAAAAATGCGGGTCGAAGTGCGGTATTATATCGAATCGATAAGGCGTCTTAAGCTAAGTATGCTGTTTCGCTCAAGAAAAGTAAAGAAATACCCTGAATGGGTCAAGAAATTTCCTACAGGGAGCCCCCTTTGAAATAACTTTTTTTCTCAATCGCGTACTGGGATCAAAAATGTGATTTTCTTGACCATTTCTGGGGAAAAAAATTTGTACGCATCGAAATAGGCGATTCTTTTCCTTGTCAGTAGGAAACCAGCTTTTAACCGCAATGTTGTGCGTGATATGAGCAATAAGCGTGGTGTAGATACCAAACTAATCCGATACTTCTAATATGATTTGTGGTTGTATCATTTTTCACATACTTTCACTGTGGTTGTATCATCATTCACATACTTTATAACGCTGAAAATGGCCTTTTAAAACACCCACTCACTTCCTTAAACGCTTTTAATATTTTTCAAAACAAAAGCCGTAGCACCGTCTGGACACCCTCCTTCAGCGTTGTGATATACAGTGAAACCTCCATGAGTCGATATTGAAGGGACCATCGACTCATGGAAATATCGAGTCATGGAATAGCAATCCTGTGTAAAGCTGCTTCTAGGGACCATCATAGTAACCATGAAATTTTGTTTTTAGTATGGTTCCATGAGTCGATATCGAGTCATGGAACATCGACTCATGGAGGTATCACTGTATGTGAATAAGCCCATATCGTTCATTCAAAGGTTGATTTTCTCTCGGACACCCTATTTCTGAGGCTCTGATTAGAATTTTGTCAGGATGTGGTTACTATAATTTCATTGAAAGGTTTGAAGATCCACTAAGAAACCCTGCCATAAACTTCCCTAGAGAAGTTCAAACGTCAAAAGAATATGTCAAAATCTTTCATGACTTGTCTCGCTCACCCAACAGGTCAGTGAAGCCTTCGCGCAGTAGTTGGAAAGAAACAGCATGCGTTCGCGACTGTTTTCCCCGCAAGCCTGCATCTGTCAAGTGCGTTCTCGGCTGACTGACGGCGGTGCACAAGAAAAACAAGTTTTTTTTTCTCGCTGGGCTGCTGCTGTTGCTCTCGAAATAATGATGGTGTGTTGAAATTTTTTTCGTATCTAGAATTGACAGCTAAATAGTCCGATTTCTTGCGGTGTTTGTGATGTGTGGTGAAGGGTGAAGAAACCGAAGTGACTGTTGTACAATATTTTTGTGTGATTCGGCCAGTTGCTGGGTAAATTTTAAGTTTTCCCAAACGAGAACATAGCATCCCGCGACGAATTCCCCGCAGCCGAAAAAGTGGCGTTCCGCGATTCTTGGTGTCGCGGACGTTTAGGGAACCTGTGATCGGTCGGACCTGCTCCCCGGATTGTCAAAAGTTCTCCGAAACCTAAACACGGTAGTCTCCATCTTTATTTTGCATTCGGTCGTGTCAGATTTTTTTTCCCTTTCCCCGATGTGAAGTGTTTACGGGAAAATTGGCCAAGTGTGAGGAAAATTTTCGACGCTCAGGGGGAATGGTGTTTGCTGACGACCGAATTCCGATACCGGAGTGCGAACCAGGCCAGTAGTTGTGACCTGGCGTTACGTAATTGTGAAACGAGAAACTAATTGGATTTCGGTCCCCCGTCCAGGTTTTTTTCCTGGTGGATTCCCCTGGCCGTCCAGCTGTCCAGCCGGAAGAACCCGTGAGTGCTATCGAAGAAGAAGGTAGACGACGTTGCAAAACGAGTGCTCCCAATATATCGAAAGCGAAGGGAAGCGAAGCAGAGTGACAACGAATTCCTGTTGACCATCGGACAGAAGCAAACAGTGACGTGACGTAGGAGGAAACGCGGATTGAATTGCACATATTTACAAACACACTCGGATGACCTTTGTGTTTTAGTTTGGTGGGAGAGAAAAAGGGATCGAGGGAAGTTACGTGTGGGGGTTATCACCAGTGACAAGTGAAAACAAGTGAATCCGGGTATTATAGGAGCGATCAAGGAATTCTAGCAGCATTTGTGCAATCGGGGGATCATCTCTGAACCGTGGATAGAAGGGCGGAAGGATGGCGTTCAACGAGGTAAGTGTGAATGACCTCCGATTTACAATGGTTTAAATTACGGGGAAATTGATTGACATACTCAAACAACCACGTATATTGCTTTCTGTTGACCTTGGCTGGGAAGTTGGTTTTCAAATGTATATCTTCAAGTTTTAAGTCATTCCAACACATAATCTAATTTTGACTTATTAGAGCAGAACTACGGCAGCTTTCTTCCTAAACACGTAGTTGGAATGCTTACTGCAGCACTCCCACTTCGTGGATTCTTCCTACATTGATCTCAAAAGTTTGCACCGCATCTTATGGGATTAGTGCTAATTAGTTCACATAGTGCTAAATGGCAAGCGACGTTTGGTCCCCATAATTCCCATCTCGTCAAACCTTAGAGGGAACGTATCTTGTTTGTTGAAATTGATTGATTGAAAGTCGAAATCTCATATCATATGCCACATCCAGGTCTGGTCAGCAGGTATCGAGACTTGGTCTCTGTGATAGCTTGTATTGAGTACGTGCACCCTCTGTAGGTGCATACAATGGGAATCGAACCCACGACTCGTGCTTCTCGACTTCCGATCTTGAGGATCGGAGTTTGATTACAGGAGTTTATTTGAAATGTTGTTTTTTGCCATGGACCAAATGACTTGAGGCCAAAACATGTCATCAAGATTCTTTGTTCAAAAGTGCATCTTGTGGCTGAGTCGTAATTAATAGGATTCACAAAAATCTTCTACTCCAGTGTGAAAGAAGAGAAATGCTCAAGTAGTGATTTGTGCCTTCAGTCCTTTCTCTATGTTGCATATAAAAAACATTGGTTTCGCATGACAACAGAACCATAATTGAACTTTGATCCTCAAGATCGGAAGTCGAAAAGCTTGACTTCAGGACTAAATCACATATATAACTGCTTAGCATGAAATGCGAATGTTGTTTGAAGCACGACTGCATTGATGACATTTGCTAGCTGTTTGCTTCAATCATCATCCATCATTGAAAAATCAAAGCTATTATGTTAAATTTTGTAACATGTCAGCAATTGCGCCATTTGGTAGCAGCTCTAAATGCCGGGTAATGAGAAATGTCGTATTTTCGACGATTTTTTACAATTTATCTGTAACTCGGATACGAAAATTATGTACCGTAAAGTGCCCTAATTCAGCGCATTGCCTAATTCCGCGCATTTCATACAACACGATTTATACATGGAAATACACATCAATATTGCAACAACTTTCAATGCCATTTGATGCTACTACTATTTAGAATAACTTTGAATCATCAATAAAAGCAAATAAGGATTTTTTTCGCAGCGTAAAAAAATAATCAGTGGAGGCCCGTCGTAGTCGACGCCATTTTTCTAATTTCCTTAGCGTCCGTGCTACTACTGTAGGACAAAAACAAACGCTATTTGTTTATTGAAAATGTTTTATTTTTTATGGAATTTTTCATGGAACTACTTGCTACAGATATGTTTCATGGTGCTTCTATGAAATCTTATCAAGTTTTAGCATAATTATTGAGTTTCATCCTGAAAAATATTGCGCGGAATTAGGTCACGTCTTTTTTCATAATGCCCTAATTCCGCGCACTGTTCTTCGCTAAACAACAAACAAGTTAAACATGCTATATTCGTCTTCACATCTAACTATTTCTATGAAAGGTGTCTTCATGCATAAATACGTTTCACGGGCAATCAGAATCTCAGGAAAGCTCACTTACAGGGAAACTAAAAGCGGCCGTCCAGAAACCACGTGGTCATTCATGGTGAGAGGAAAAGTTTATCCAAAGACCAAGGCCCATAAAAATTATAAAATTGTTGTGTGAACAATATACCACAAGAGGAGAGAATCTATACATCTGTGCACACAAAATTTACTTATCATTGTGAACCACAAATAACAAAAAGTATGATATACGAGGAAGAGGGATTGCAAATGGCCATATTTTGTGAGACGTAATTTATGGATGAACTTTAACTTTTTTTTAACTTTTGCTTAACAGATTTAGGTTTTAGGTTCTCGTGGCATTAGTGGATACCATTGATTGAATTGTTGAGGACATATCGATTCCAAGCAATAATGCGAACTGGTTCTTGTGTTGTATGAACAATGCAGAATACAAATACATATAGGGGTAATCGGGGTGGTTTCGCCAATGGGGTGGAATGAGCACCCCTTGAAAACTGCATAAATTCTTAAAATTTCATCTGAAGCAACATGCAACTCCAAAGCTGGCAAGGAAATTAAGCAATATGTATGTTATAAGTCAGTGTTCTAAATTCATAGAAAAATGAATAAATTGCATTCGAAATATAATGTTGATGATTGACTGTTACAATGTTCTTTAAAATTTATACTTTTTGCACAGAGTGTTTTCAAACGCTATTTACTTTCCAGTTTAGTGAACGAAATAATTAAATTACTAGAATCTATGAGATAATTTCACAATCTAAAATAGGATGCTCATATCACCCCATCGACAAAAATCGACACGAAAAATGACAAATTTTCAAAAATCATTCATTCATTCGTGAACTTTAAAAGACAACGGACATCGTGCGGATCTAAAAATTGTTGGAAATCATATATAGAACTGATAATTTCATAATATTTTCTGCACTTCTATCGACTTTTCCTTAAGGTCTCCAAACTGCCCCACATTCCCTTATACGAAATTCACAAGTATCAATGCAACGTTAATGAAAAGACCGTAACAAATGTTTATCTTTGTTTCATGTGATAGTCATAAAAATATGAGAAATAAAACTAAACGGCTCAAACAAAAATTTCTTATCTCAGCGTTACGTAATGAATGAATGCTGCATTACATTGAAATTAATCTTGATTTGATTGCTTCGCGAGTACGCGGAATTAGGCGTTCTTCTGCGCGGAATATGGAAAAGCGCTTCAAAAATGCGCGGAATTAGGCAATTTCGACAAGTAAACTTTTTCAATAAAATCACAACTGTAAATTATGAATACAGTCTAGTTTATATTTTTCCCATAATCTACAATTGATTTGCTAACGATCCACTCATAAAGCACATTTGTTGATGCTATACTCATTTTTAATTACCCATTTGAATGTTTTTATTCCTTAACTGCGCTGAATTACGCCACTTTACGGTAATACAATAATGTTCAGAAAAGGCAAAGGCGGTTGAATTATTATGATTGGACATAAACTTAAGAATCTCGTAGAACAAAAACTGTAGAGAAATGTATGTTTTTATAGGTATTTTAATGAACAGAAATCAATTTTATGAGGTAAAAACCATCTCTAATCGGCATACAGTGTTCCAAAAAGTTGTAAAATACTAATAATGCGTTCATTGGTATTTATTTTGATTTTCGTTTTTCAAATTCTTGCTAGAATTTTTTTAATGTAAAAAATAGCGAAAAAACACAAATTGGGCTTGATGTATCTCCTAATCTTCTACAAATTGGATGAAAATTTATCTGGTAGTTTGTTTTAGTAGTGCAATTACGACTAGGAGGTGACTGGTTGAATCCCAGACATTTCTATTTTTGTGAAATCGTCTAGTACACGTGGTTTTTTTTCGCAGTTTCAATTTTAATTTGTACATTTGACACGTATTTCGCAGTTGTAGGCAATTCTCGTCTAAGATTCCTTAGACGAGAATTGCCTACAACTTGATCATTATTTAACTGTGTAAGTAATCTGAATTTGTTATTTCCAAACCTAATCATTGTCAACTACTATACAACGATAGCACATCTTCTTTTTCTTATAAGAAGTTGTGTCGCTGGTTTCCAAAGAGAAAGACCTGAACACACTAAGCTTTGTGTCTTTCAAATTGGTCTAGATTTATCACTTAAAATACAATTATTT
Source organism: Aedes aegypti (assembly GCF_002204515.2). Classification (NCBI taxonomy): domain Eukaryota; kingdom Metazoa; phylum Arthropoda; class Insecta; order Diptera; family Culicidae; genus Aedes; species Aedes aegypti. Next base: position 283,656,893 of record NC_035108.1, on the reverse strand, counting down.
AAATTTAAACATCAATAGCAAAGCGTAACAAAAATGACATCTTTGCGTGTCTCAAGATCCAAATTATGTATCTCTAGTAGATTTGGGGTTGCTGAATCTGATGCCGTTTTCAGAAATGTTCCAGCACGTCTCAATTTTTTGGAACAGGTCGCCAAAGTCGCATAAAACACTGGTTTCGATGTTTACTTAAAATTTGAAGAATGATTTATCAAACATTTTAGTGATTTCATTCATCAAGCATACAAAAATGAACTTAAACTTTCATTTCAGATTATTTAGTTGGTGTTACATCAATTAATTTGATAAAACCTCGTTAACGATGTTACGCCAATTTACTCGGTCCATGGCTGTGTGTTCGATTTTGGCCCACGTTCTCCAGATCTTGTTGCACCTGATCAAGCCACCTCGCTCGCTGTGCTCCTCGCCTTTTTGTGCCAACCGGATTCGACGCGAACACCATCTTTGCAGGATTGTTGTCCGGTAGTCTTGCAACATGTCCTGCCCAGCGCACCCTTCCGGCTTTCGCAACCTTCTGGATACTGGGTTCGCCGTAGCGAACCGTAGCGAGCTCGTGGTTCATTCTCCGCCGCCACACACCGTTTTCCTGTACTCCGCCAAAGATCGTCCTAAGCACCCTTCGTTCGAACACTCCAAGTGCTTGCAGGTCCTCTTCCAGCATGGTCCATGCTTCATGTCCATAGAGGACCACCGGTCTTATAAGCGTTTTGTACATGGTACATTTGGTGCGAGGGTGAATCTTTCTCGACCGCAGCTTCTTCTGGAGCCCATAGTAGGCGCGACTTCCACTGATGATGCGTCTCCGTATTTCACGACTAACGTTGTTATCAGCCGTTAACAAGGATCCGAGGTAGACGAACTCATCAACCACCTCAAAAGTATCCCCGTCTATCATAACACTGCTTCCCAGGCGGGCTCTGTCGAGCTCGGTTCCGCCTATCAGCATGTACTTTGTTTTTGACGTATTCACCACCAGGCCGACTTTTGTCGCTTCACGTTTCAGGCGGGTATACAGGTCTGCCACCGTTCCAAATGTTCTGCCGACAATATCCATATCATCCGCGAAGCAAACAAATTGGCTGGATCTTGTAAAAATCGTACCTCGGTTATTTAACCCGGCTCTCCGGCGGGATTCGAACGAACTGGAATGTTCGCCCGAAATCTTCACGCTATTCTGCACACCGTCCATCGTTGCTCTTATTAATCTTGTGAGCTTCCCCGGAAAGCTGTACTGGTCCATGATTTTCCATAAGCCGCTTTGAAATCGATGAACAAGTGATTCGTTGGGACTTGGTATTCACGGCATTTCTGGAGGATTTGCCGTACAGTGAAGATTTGGTCCGTTGTCGAGCGGCTGTTGATGAAACCAGCTTGATAACTTCCCACAAACTCATTTGTTATTGGTGATAGACGACGGAAGCACTTTGTAGGCGGCATTCAGGATAGTGATCGCACGATAGTTTTCACATTCCAGTTTGTCGCCCTTCTTGTAGATGGGGCATATGACCCCTTGCTTCCACTCCTCCGGCAGCTGTTCCGTTTCCCAGATTCTGACGATCAGCCGGTGCAGACAGGCTGCCAACCTCTCCGGGCCCATTTTGATGAGTTCAGCTCCAATACCATCCTTACCAGCGGCTTTGTTATTCTTGAGCTGGTTGATGGCATCCTTAACTTCCCTCAATGTGGGGGCAGGTTGGTTTCCTTCATCCGCCGTGCTGACGTAGCCACTTCCTCCGCTGTCGTGACCCTCGGCGCCTGTGTTCTCCGTGCCATTCAGGTGTTCATCGTAGTGCTGCTTCCACATTTCAATCACCTCACGTCCGGCCGCCAAGATGCTTCCGTCCTTATCCCTAAACATTTCGGCTCGCGGCACGAAGCCTTTTCGGGATGCGTTAAGCTTCTCGTAGAACTTTCGCGTTTCTTGTGAACGATGCAGCTGGTCCATTTCTTCACATTCCGCTTCTTCCAGGCGGCGCTTTTTGTCCCGGAATAGGCGGGTTTGCTGCTTTCGTTTTCTTTTTTATCGCTCCACGTTTTGTCGCGTTCCTTGCTGCAGCATTGCAGCCAGCGCTGCATCCTTCTCCTCCAAAACCTGCCTGCATTCTTCGTCGAACCAATCGTCACATGTCCTCCTTTCCACGTACCCGACGATGTTCTCGGCTGCGTTGTTGATGGCTGCTTTTATGTTTTATGCTTTTATGCTTTCATTTCAGATATTATTTGGTTGAAATTGCACGATTAAATTTAGATCATTCGATTTTTCGATATGCTTGCAGTCTCCATACAAAATTCATCGTTTCTCTTATATGACAAAATACAATACTTTCCTAAATCGTTCAAAAATAATTTTTGAGCATTCAAAGTATTATGAGCTTTGTTGATAAGTATTATTATACACATGAAGTTTGAATTTAGTGGCAAATTAAGCAAATAAATTGCCAAACAAGCTGGGAAACTTGCATGCAAGTTGTCAAAAAATTCAAATTTTGCATTTTCAACAGCCAATATCTAAAAAAACTAGACGTGCTACGATATTTTTGACAACGGAAATGGATTCAGCAACCCTTAATTAAGTCAATAGCGGTATTTTGGTGCTTGAGACAAAAACGTGTTCCGCAGTGTAGTTCATTGTGCACATCCGCAAATCAGTCATCTCATCAGGAACTCAGATTCATCATTATCCGAAGGTAGGATTGTTGCGTCATCACTGGATTCGATTCAGTTATTGCAGGGTTGATATAGTCTTCTTCACAATTGATTGTTGCAGCTGATATGGGAGGGATAATCTTTTTCTAATGTGCAATGTTTCTTTCGTACGCTGCTCCTGCTTCTTGATCTTCTACTATAGCTCGGGCTCCTGTATGTTTTGTTACTTTATGTTTTGATCTTCTAAACGCTGTAGAAAGTTTATTCGTTGGTAACAAGTTTCTCATTAAAACAATATCTCCATCCCTAATATCCGATTAATGAGCATGGCGTCTTCTGTATTGTCTTTATTTTTCTTTCTGTTTGTTTATTACATCGTTATCGCGATAGTTCGATGATACTGGAATTGTTTCTAAATCTTCAATGAATGATATCTTAGATATTATTGTACTTCGAGAACATAATTCCGTAGGAGTTTTTCCAGTTGTTGAATGCGGGGTCGTATAATACATGATTAATTAGTCGTTCAAATCCTTGTCTTATCAATGCATTACTTATTTCCAATCTGTTCAAAAGCGATCTATTTTGTCTTTCCATCAATCCATTTTCATGTGACCAATATGGTGCTGAATGGTTCAAATAAATGTCATGTAATTTTTAACACTATTCAAATTCTTACACAATGAATTGTTTAGCATTGATAGAGTTCTTGGATATCCCAACCGTATAAAAATCCTTTAAAATTTATTGACAACTTCCTGAAATGTGATCTTTAAAGCTAAGTAGCCCGTCATTCGTTTTGGCAACAATGATGACTTTTCAGCTTGCAGTTCAAAGTGATAAAACTCAGTCTTGATAGTTTATTTTGACTTGAAAAAGTATGCTGTAAAGTAAAGTAAAGTAAAGTATGCTGATACTTTTCCAGCTGTGTCAGAGCAAATCCAACTGATTTTCTTTGATTCGAAATCGTGAGATGAATTAGCAACAATCATCAACGACACGTACAAAATTCAATGACGGCCTACTTCGCCTTAACATGACTTCAACTTCTATAAGCCACTACCACTAGTAAGTATTCTCCTGAAGGAAGTGGTCCCGTAAAATCAATGGCAACGTCGATTCATGTTTTTGTAGGTAACTCATTGGAGGCGGCTTACTTGGAAGTCCAATTTGTTGGCATCCTTCAAACTTTGGAACAATCTTTTTTGCTTCTCGGTTTATGCGTTCTGGATGACTCTCATGTTTTAACATGTGACAAACTTATCTTCAATCATACCAAGCTTATTTAGAAATGGTTGATATGGTTTAACTCAGTGGCGATTCCCTAACCTCAAATCCACCTGTTCCACGAACAGAAATTCTTGAATTTCAGCAATAAATTTGCATCTTATGAGTAGAGTTTTGTTAGAAAGCACGATTTCAATCATAAACTTTTAGGTATATGATCTAAATTTGTCAAAATAGTCATTTTTAGATACGTAAAACAGGTAGAAAGTGAGGTTACGAGTCGTCACTGGTTTAACTAGAAGATCAGTCCAGTTGCCTGACATAAGACAATCTTTGACTGCTCTGAGTTCTAGATCCACTTTAGAAGCATTCTAGATTTCACCCACATCAATAGCAGCTAATTCTTGAACAGCAAGCACAAGAAAATGAATGTCAGTTTCACACTCAACTGAATCGTTTCCAACAACAAGTCTTGGTAGAGAATCTGCAATGTTTCCTGATCCTCTTCGGTATTTAATAGCAAAAGGTGAACGGAATCAAATTGCACCACTTTTAAATGGCTGTAACTTTTTACCCTTTGGGTATTTTGTATTGAAATGTGTGGTGTAATTTGTTCAATATGTATTTGTTTACGCTATGTAAGTGTTACAAGCAGATGTGCAATCGTTGTAAAAATTGAGTCACCTATTGTAATAACAAGGATTAGGCGGATGGGCCAGAAAAAAACTCAATCTCAAACAACTAAATAACGTTTTATTAACAGAGGGTGGTCTATACAGTTTGAAGGCTTAATTCAGAATGAACTCCACTAGCATTTGTCACTATCTCAAGGTTTGCTTATTATTGCCACAATTGGGTCTATAACTATGAAAATCTACCTTTTCAACTAATAGAAAACCATAAGTAGCGAATTTACTCTACAATCTGAAGGAGTTCTCAGAGAAATTCCTGCAGAAATATCTTATGATTTTTTTTGCATGAATCAGCGTTACCCCAATAGCCGTAGCGGCGATCGTGCAACTATTCAGCAAGGCCTATCTAAGGGTCGTGGCCCATGGGTTTGAATCCTACCGGTCGATGATCATTTCTAGGTAGAAATTTTCTCGACTCCCCAAAGTATCTTTGTACTTGGCACAAGATATACAGGTGTCCATTGACGAAAAAGCTCGCAGTATCTCATTTCAAAACAATCGAAGGGCTCATGAAAATACTTAGCTGAGAAGCAGATTCTGTCCCAGTAGCGACGTAATTCTGGTAGAATCTCTGGAATAACCCTTGAAATTCTTTGGTGAAATACATAGAGGAATTCTTGGAGAAATCCATGCAGAAATTCCTACAAGCGTTTTTAAAACACCTTGAATGATTTTTCAAAGAAATTCCAAGAAAACTAATTGAAAAAAAGAGAACCCTTATTGAATTATTGTATAAACTCTTAAAAGATCCTTGGGAGAAAGTTTCTTAAGAATTCCGGAGAAACGACCTGAATGATTCTAAGAAATATCTCCCGACGAATCCATAGAGGAATTTGTGAAGGTATCTGAAGTAAGTCTTCAAAAATATATTTCTGGTGTAATTGCAGTACAAAATTCCATAGCACGGAAAACTTCTGCTTTCCTGTAGTGATAAATAACTCCCTACCAGTCTCGTTATGTCGTCAATGCTCACTTTGAAGGCAGATGCAACCTCACTTTGCCCTCTATGCAGCAAACTTGGTTGTACAGGTGCAAACGAAAATACCCATACTGCCGTTTTTGGAATGGCGACGGCGCGTGCCTTTTCACTACAAAATAATAACGTTGATTGATGCAAGATGCAAGCAGCGAAAAAAAAAAACGGTGCAACGAGAGCGAGTGGGACAAATTCATAAGAACAGTCATAATAATCACAACTCCGAGAAATGGTGTCAGCAGCGTGGACAAAAGCAGAATGGAGTGCAGGCTCTCCAGGCGTAGACAAAACAGAATGAATATTTTTATATTTAAAACAAAAGCACATTTTCCCCCCACTTGTCCGAAACAGCGGAGTGAAAACGCAAGAGAATGCTTTCGCTGCTGTGGATGGGAGAAATGTCTAATGAATGTGAAGAATGTAATGTCGGATTACTATTAAGGATAGTATCAAAAAGTAATTAGGAACATTCATGATGCCTATTCTCCACGCCTAATGCATTTTTGGCAATTATTAGATATTTAATATACAATGAATAGGCAAAATGGGCCTCCCTTAGCCGAGTGGTTAGGGTCCGCGGCTACAAAGCAAAGCCATGCTGAAGGTGTCTTGGTTCGGTTCCCGGTCGGTCCAGGATCTTTTCGTAGTGGAAATTTCCTTAACTTCCCTGGGCATAGAGTATAATTGTAGCTGCCAAACGATATACGAATGCGAAAATGGCAACATTGACAAAGAAAGCTTTCAGTTAATAACTGTAGAAGTACTCATTGAACACTAAGCTGAGCAGCAGGCTCTGTCCCAGTGAGGACGTAATGCCAAAAAAAAAATGAAGAAAAAGAAGGCAAAATGATTGAAATAGGTTTCCGGTGGCCAATATGCATGGCCAAGCAAATTCCTGAATCTAGATCAAATTTGCCATCGATTGCTTCATCCATTTTTCATAAAGTTATAAGTATTTGAAGTTAGGCAAAATTTTGCCTATCTCAATCATTTTACCTATGCCCTGTAGTTTGTTAATTTTTTTTGTGGAAAACAGATTATAATTTACCAAACCTCTTATTTTTAAATCTGCACAAAATATGTTTGAAACATTTTCCGGTGATTCAATAATTTATTGCAAACATAATTTGAACGAAATAAAATTAAAAAGTGTCCGCTCAGATTCTATGTGGATTTATATATACATATCTACTTATTCCAATAAGGTTTCTTTTTTTGGTCCTGTTTGGTCTCTGTTTAGTCTCTCTTTTGTGGCAAGATTTTTTTCAACTTTCAACGGAATACATCCCACCCACCTCGCAAGCCATTGCGGCTTGCGCGAGATGCAACGTCATGTGGAAATGCACACCTGAGCAGTCCCCCCGCTCCCCGTACATGAAACGTGCTTTAAGAAGTGAGCACCGAGGCCCGATCAGACGTTGCATTTCTCATTGTTTCGCACACCGTATGATTACGGCTAACTTAATTGTATGTTATTTGTAAATTCGTACATATTTATGATGAGTGGAAAATGATGCGTCGAAGGGGAACCAATTTATGCGTTTGGCTGTATTCTAACTAGAGCTATTTTTTTGCGACACAGTTCTGATCACTGAACTGTTGCTGCGATAGGGTAGGGATTCGTTTTCTTTTAGAGATACAGACTGAAACACTGTCTTCTATAAAGATCATCAACTGATGTGTTTAGAATTATATTCGTAAACGCCATTTTTATGTACATTTATAAACGTATTGAACTTTTTCCTTTTCTTTTTCTTGGCATTACGTCTTCACTGGGACAAAGTGTGCTTCTCAGCATTGTGTTCTATGAGCACTTCCAAAGTTGTTCACTGAGAGAGCATTGTTTGCCAAAGTTGCCATTTTCGCATTCGTATATCGTGTGACAGACAAGATGTATACTCTATGCCCTAGGAAATCGAAGAAATTTCAATTACCAAAAGATCCTGGACCGACCGGGAATCGAACCCAGATACCCTCAGTATGGCCTTGCTTCGTAGTCGCAATGTTGGGAAAGGCTCCTTTTAAAGATACTATATTAATCAAATGCTCCGTTTTTGTACTATAAACTTCCAGAACACAATAATCTTTCTTTTGAAAGGTCTTCAAAGTCTATAAATGATATTCACGCGACAACCACCTCTTTCACATTGTTCGCTTCATTTTATATTATTATTCTAAATATTTGCATAAGACGTATACATTTTTGATTCACTGTGAGTAAAATGGAGTCCAAAACTCAATTTAGTTTAATTTCTCAGAAACTTAACCCGTATATGCCTGAGTGAAAGCAAAAATACTAAAACCCTCACCGCTCAGCGAATTCTTAACGGATTTAAATGATTTTTTGTCAGTTCACTGGCCCACATATCTAGTTTCTGAAAGTGGTCAGAGCTACTTGGAAATATTCTTGAGGTCGGAGTTATTCCGATGGGTCACTGGGTCAAGTCGGGTAAAAAAGGGCTATTTTTTGGGACATGCCAAGTTACCTTTATTTATTTGCAATGAAAATCATTTAAATTTGCACAAATCATTAGGATCTGATATTCAACATTATAAATGAAGAGTTTTGCATCATTTAAAATACACCGGATGTGGCCATTTGGACGTAATGCCCGGAATAACCAGCTGTAGATTTGTTGGATACTAAACCGTTTCAACTCTCGAAAAGTAGAAATCAAACATAATTGTGCACTAAAATACGTTCCCATAAACTTGGCACAGATGTTCAGATACAAATTGTCCACTTTATCATAAGTTTGAGGCGTCCCGGGACCATAAAATGGTCATTTGTATTAAAATGCAAAACTCATAGTTATCCACTTCAATCGTTTCTCAAAAGGTTTACACTGATGCAATTTTCCTTAAATTCCGTCATGCAGTAGCCACATTATAGCCGATTCCGGAAATTTTCTGTGACTTGAAATTTGCCTACCTTCAGGGGCACAAATGCACAGTACCCTTCTCACCCGACCTGACCCAGTGACCCACCGGAATAACTCTGGCCACAAGAATATTTCCGCGTTTCTCTGTCCACTTCTAGAAACAAGATATGTGTGTCAGTATACTGACAAAAAACCATTTTAATCCATTAAGAATTCACTGAGCGGTGAGGGTTTTAGAATTTTTGCTTTCACTCAGGCCTATACGGGTTAATGAGGTTACAGTTTGCATCATTTCCGTCTAGAAAAAGTCTAAAGAATCGTTTGCTGGCGGATCGATTTTTTTTTTCTCTGGGTGGTTCCAGACTTTTAGTTTCATTAGAATTTAATACGAATAATCATAATATTCCTTACTAAAATATTCCAGCTTTTGTTCCATAAATATTCTTAATCTAAATTCCCCCGTAATTGGGTTTTGTGTTGATTTTCCCCAGGAATTATCTATATAAATAAAAATGGAGTGGTGTTTGTATGTCACGAAATAAATTGAAAATGGATGAACGGAGTGGTGTCAGTTGTTCACAGTTGCACACGACAAGGGATGCGACGTGTTCGTGTGAGAAAAAAGTTTGGGATAGTCTCCGGAATAATCGAGAAAACCGGAGAAGACTAATGTGTCATTTTGTATGGGGGATTACATGACGTTTTGCAACAGCCTACTTGATGGCAAGACGAAGTTTGCCGGGACCACTAGTTTCAAATATTTCTTCAGGAATTTCTCCTGGAACTCGTATAGGAATTCCTTTTAAAATGAAAAGTTTTGCTTTTGAAAATACTTATACCCGGATAGAGCAGAATTGCAAATATTTGAATACAATAGAAAAGTTTAATGTTAAAATTGGTTATTTGTTATTGTATTTCTAAAAGATTAACAAAAAAAAAAAACAAAATTATAACTCAGTTTGTATGGCATGATAATTAAAAAAAGTGGGAAAAATATTAGAGAAATCCTGTTTTGTACTGGGGTGGAGAATACTGGATCACATGCACCAGTATTAACCATGTTTTTAAAGTTGGTATCTAAATTCGCCAACTAAGTTGATTTTATCAGAGATGGCAGTACGGATTCCGTAACGATAGATGTTAAGAACACGTTCAGCAGTGCCAGTTGGGAGGCTATCGCCGCTGCCCTACACAGAATGCGAGTCCCCGAATATCTGTTTTACAAATTTACTTACAGAACCGGGTAATGGTTACCCCGGTTAACCAAAGTAACGGCGGGAGTTTCACAGGGATCCATACTTGGTCCAACACTGTGTAATATGATGTACGATAGAATTGAATCGTGGATGATTGGCATCAAGCTGCAGTTGGCTCATCACAAAACGGGGGTGGTACTGGTCAGCAACTGCAAGGCGGTTCAGCAGGCGCAACCGAAAAAAAGCTGCCAGGTACGTTTCAACTCAAGGGTATTCGGGTGGCGAGTGCCTACCGCACTATATCGTTGGAGGCAGTGTGCGTTATCGCAGGAATGATCCTCATCTGCATAATTTTGGCTGAGGACACAGCATTCTATCAGCAAAGGGACACAAGGTATGTGAGGGATACCATCAGATTGGATACAATGGCCAAGTGGCAGCAGAAGTGGAATAACTCGGAGAAAGAAAAGTGGACCCACAGCCTCAATCCAAACGGGTCTTCCTGTCCCCGATTTTGTTAGGCCATGAATGCTTCCGGACATATCTGCACAGATTCGAATACGCAGGGTCTCCACATTGTCCGGCCTGTCCAAATGTCGAGGAGACACCGGAGCATGTTATATTCGACTGCCCTCGATTCAGGGATATACGAAGCGAGATGATGTCAGAATCCGCAAGTGCCCTAAATTTGGACATGGGCCATCATTAAAGCACTTGGAATGCACAGAGGGATAACGCAGATTATTATGCAATCATCAAAACTGTCTTACGTAATTAATGGACAGCCCCTTGCAGTGAATTCTATCTTGGTGCGAAATTCTAGAGGCTCGGACAAACCTTCAGAGACTATTACGCCACTATTCCAAAAGTTTTTAATGATATTTTTCTCAGATCTCGAGGACTGCTTAAGGAATTCTTGTAATTCCTCCAGATACTCCTTCTCCAATTCTTCGAGGAATTTCTCCAGGAATCCTACCAGCGATTTCTCTAGGGACTCTTAGAGGAATTTCTTTGAAATTTGGTCCAGAAAATCCTTCCAACTTCTAGTATTTTTTTCAGAGACTACTCTGAAAAAAAACCTTATTATCCCACGATTTTCTGCAGATGTTTTTTTACTAGTTCTTTCGCCGATTTCTCCAGTTGTTACTTCTAGGAGATTTTCCACAGAGCTCTTACACAAAGGTTTATTCCAAAGTTTTTGAAAAAAAATCGTTAAAAATCGTTTCGATATTTTTTCCTAGAAACGTTAGAATAATTCCTACGCTGATTTTTTCTTTTATGCCATGCATTTCCATGGGGATTATTTAAAAAATTCATCTTCGAATTCTCTCAGGAATTGCTCCAAAAATCTCCAGCATTTCATTCAAATATTATTGTCGTGATTCGAATATCTATCAAAAAAATTTCCAAATAAAATTTCCAAATCTTAATTGATTCTTAACATCTTAATTTAAGATTCAACGCCAGTTAATATTACGTCAATTATTACAATTATAATAATCGAAGCATTGATAAATAAATTTGTTCAGCGATTCTGTCAGAATTTCTTCAAGGAATTTTTGAAAAAAAAAATTGTGCGGCATTTTTCAGAGGTTCCAATTTATTCAGTCATCTTCAGTAATTTATCAAGGAAATCCTAGAAAGAATTTCATCAAGAATCCAGGAGTTCAGAGATCATCGTAGAAATTTATCAGGGCATACTTAGAACTTACACAAGTTTTATCAGAGATTACTCTAAAATTTTCCTTAGTAATTCTTCGTGATTTTTTTTTCAAAATTTTCTCCCAAAAAATCTGAAAAATTTACTTGGCATTTCCCTGGAAACATCCCGTGATGAATGATTGGAAAATTCTTTGAAGACTTCCTTGAAAAGATAGGAATTCTTGAAGGAATTTCGAATTTTCAAAGATGCTCTAAACGGGAATGTTAGAGAAAATCCTATGAAAAATCAATGGATAAAATTTCTTAAGAACTTGGAATTTTCTTGAAGAATGAAATGAATTTAGGGGGAATCCTGATTCCTAGAAACAATCCAGATTGAATTCTTGAAGATATCTAAATTTAAAATCATGAAAGAATTACTTAGAAATCTCGTGATTGATAATATAATCAAACTTCTGAAAAGATCTTTGGAGTAATATATGAAAGAAATCTACAACAAAACGTGTAGTTTTACTTATCCTAATATCACAAGGAATTTTAATAATAGTCTTAGTAATATTCTTGCCTCAAATGAGAAATCAAACTCTCATGTCGCGGTTCCTGTTTGTTTGTTTATTTCTTTTTTTTCAGCTAAAAGATCTCTGAAGTTGTTTTTCCCAAGACCGTCAGTCACTACCAGCCCTGATTACCCCAAGATATCATCTATGCAAAAAATACCAAACGGCTTCCAAGGAAATTTTCTGGGTGCGATACTGATGTCCATAAAGCTTAATCTAATTTTAAAGAGAAGGCTATTTTTTTCTAAATTTTCAATAGAGTTTTACTTCCTATCTGACTTTGATTATTAAAGGCACTTTCAGATCATTTGAAAAGCCTTTCTGGTTTTCGGGGAAAATTAAAAGAAAATCGCAATTTTTTTCTCAAGCTGTTTACCCATTTAGAAAAAACAGACAGTTATTTTTTATAGCATTGAAAAATATTTTGAAATTTATCATTATATTTTTTGTTTTTGTGTTTCGATGCGAAAATCTTTGAAAATAAATTTTTAGTCACCTAAAATGGAAAATATTATCCAATATACATATTGGAGAATTTCCTGAACCTGAAATTATTTCTTTTAAAACCTGGAGCAATCTGGAAATATCAGAAAATTTCATTTCTTTAAATGAATAGACACCCTGGCATAAAAGCAAAAATACCCTCACCGCTCAGCGAATTGGTGAAACAGTTTAGAATCAACTTCTAAGATTGCACTGAAACTTCAAAGGCACAAATCTTGCGAAGAAAACATCCAGCAGCAATGTACTTTTTATTTTGACTTTGTGCACTAGCAGAAAGCTTAAAATAAGAAGATCAGAGACGATTGCCTACTATTTCTCCAGTTTAGTGCCTTTGAAAGCGTGAGTAGGGGCATAAGTCGGCCATTGTGGTGATCTTCTTTTTTTTAGACGACAATGGTGCCTGCCACGTCAGAATGCAGACCAATGTGGGGAAGGGGTAGGAATTGATGATGCATTATACTGGCTCCCACGTAGACCGTATATACCACTGCATCTAAGCCAGTTCATGCGGGAGTGTATGGATTGTGGGAAAGGCATGGCAGAGAGGTTTGCTTTTGTGGTTAGCAGACTGCCTATGAATCAGGCGTAAGGAAAGGTATGCGCGTGGAAGAAAGGAAGCGTTAGGGAAACGGTTTCCTGTCCGTCTCTGGTTCTAGCGTTTGCTATAAACAAATAGTTTTGAGTGTGATAGATTTATACAACTACAAAGTACGAGGATTTTTTTTTCTCTGTTCGGATGCGCCACTGCGACCAGTATTTAGATCTATTGTGGCATTACCCGTATCCTTAGTGTATAGTGCATGTCGCATTACTCCATTTCCATTGATAAGTAATGGAGCATCGATTTCTGTACAGTTCTTGTTTTGATTCCTCAGATATTGATACAAATCGACTATGATGAAAAGGTCCCGCTATTTACACCCTTCATAGAAATTTACATCTTAGCGAAGGCGCGCCCCTTAGCAAACATAATCGATTAAATTTCTGAGAAACCAAATCGATACTACTGATATTTGACCATGCAACGGAACTCTAGTCACATCCTTGTTTCGCTTTTAGTTTAGTCCTAGAAAAATACTAGAAAATAGGGGCTTTATACTAGCAGCAAAACCGAATCAAGCTAGAAAATTTGTTTAGTAATCAGATCCTTGTCCTTGATGATGAGTCCTTGAATTACCAGTACTTGTTGAGTTAATACTCATGATTGTTATCCTGGCTTCAAGTCTCGGGACTGACCAACTCCGAGTCTTTAACCATCTGCTAGGTAAAATAGATTAATTTTCAGAAACTGTTGCCAGTAACAAGTACCGCGAATCCTTGAATTAACAAAACATATTACTCTAGCTCGAGAAACAAGATGAGACTAGGGTTTAAATTGGTAGATCTTACCCCGTAACGCACCACGAAAAGGTGATCTACCCGCGTACGAGGATAGGGACGGGCCTGGGATTGAACCCATGACCTTCTGCTTATGTAGCAGAAGCGGTAGCCATAAGACCACCAACCCCGTCAGTTGGAATTCAAATGAGGTCGTGTATATTTTTGGCTTGATTCACACCAAATATGAACAGTACGCTAAAATTGATTTTTATGCAAAATTGAAGAAACAAGTACAAAATTGAAGAAACAAGTACAAAAAGTTTTTGAAAAACGTCTCCTTACTTTTCACTTGCCCGACAAGTGGGGTAAGTGAAAAGTTTATCGTTTTGAACAATAAACTCAAAAACTAACAGTTATGTTCACAATTCCATTACCTTCAACATTTCTTGAGGCTTCCCAATGAACAATAACATAAGTAACATGTAAACGAAGAAAAAGATATTCTTGTTACTTGAATTTTTTCTGTTCAGTTATGTTTGTTGAAATGATTCGACAACATTATAACTTTAACATTTCCAATGTTAGTTCTTACATCATGGGACAGCAATTGCATTTCTGCTCTGTAGAATTTACACCGCTCGTTATTTGTTAAGAAAATCGGGATAACTCTTCGGTAAAAATCAAACGGTATCCTTCAATAAAGTATTTATTTTTTATGTGGATACACCTATACCCCATTTTTTATCTTTTGAACTAGCTTTACATGGACATTTCACAAGATTTACGTGCGTTATCTTATATTGGAACTATTCAATCAACGTCTTCCTTTTAATCAGCTGTCCGAAGTAAACATATTAATATCGTAATATTTAGCAACCCTTTTTTTAGAGAAGTTCCTTGATTTGGCCTTAATAATAGCTTTTAACACTTTGAGTATAAAGTTTCTTGAATTTTCAGCACGTTATGTTGTTCTATGATAATTGCGAACCTTTTACAATTATAGCTACCTAAGGAGAAAACACAAATTCAATCTCCAATGAGAAACTTTTCACTTGCCCCACGTGAGTAGAAAATTGACGGTGTTTCAATTTAGTTATTTTTAGTTCTATGTTGAATTAATTCTAATTTTTTTTATTGCAGTTTAAAACTGTCAGAAGGGACAACTTAGAAGTGGTACAGAAAATTATTTTCCGATACTTTTTTCCGCTGAAAATATTAAATTAAGATTGCACGCCGCCAACTTGTTACGGAGTGATAGTTGACAGGTTAACAATCTTTGGCACAGATGTTAAAATACAAATTGACCATTTCTCGCATAAACTGTGATCTCGCCCTAAAAGCCATTGGTAATCGAGTGTGTAGCTTGTTGTTACCGAGCAAACGAATGGATTTGCACGATATTCAACAATGCTACGATGAAGAGAAGATCCTCCTCAATCTCCCAGTGGTAATTATTTTTATCCTGGGCCATTCATTTAATTAGAAACAAGGAGCTACACGCTTGATTACCAATGGCTTTTAGGGCGAGATCACAAGTTATGCGAGATTTTATCGTAAATTTGAAGCTTCCCGGAGAACCGAAAATGGTCATTTTTAGGATTAATCAAATGCAGCACTCATGGTTATCCAATTCAGTCATTTCTCAAAAGGTTTACACTGATGCGATTTTATTTAAATTCTTTTATATAGTGGCCACATTATAGCCGATACCGAAAATTATCTGTGACATGAAATGTGCCTACCTCCAGGGACACAAATGCACCCTTTCCACCCGACCTTTCCAGTGACCCACCGGAATAACTCCGATCACAGAAACATTCCCGAGATCCTTTCGCCACTTTTCGTAACTAGATGTGTACGAGTAAATCCGATTGATTGAATCCGTTATGTATTCGCTGAGCGGTGAGAGTTTTAGTTGTTTTTCTTTGGCGAATTGTCAAATTCTGGTTCAAATCTTTGAAGAAATCAATATATAATTGTTCGAAAAATCAATTGAAGAGGAACTGGTCAAATCCTTACTTTATTTTCCAGAGCAACACTTGAAACAAAAAACCCGGTAACGAACGGGAATTTCCGTAATCTTTGGGAGAATTTCTTGAAAAGTCCTTCGTAGAATTCCAAGAAGAATCCTCAGATGGAACTCTTAGGAAAAGAAAAATGTAATCTCAAGAATTGATGTAGGAATTCTTTGAAGTAATGCCTGAACGAATCTGAGGAGGGATGCTTGAAGGGTTCTGTCAACTTCTTTGTGGAATTCCACAAATAGTTTCCAAGAAAGTATTGCATTATGTAACTGAGATTGCATTAAATTAAAAATTATATAAAAAATGTAATTTTGTTATTTCAACTTTAACGTATATTTTTTTTTCTATCTTTATTAACGAGATTTTTGACCCTGGGCTAGTTCATCTCGGGACCAACGGTTTTACTTCCTTTCCGAAAGAAATCGTCACTATAACATTAACGATATGAGTGACTATCTCGGGGATGGGATTCGATCCCAGGTCCTCGGCTTAGAGGCGTGTGTTCTATCCACTACACCAGGGCCATCCTCATATAAACATATAAGCATTAACGTACCATTTAGAAGTTTGAAGACCTATAGGGAGCTAGATCCTATTCTCGGCACTTTTGATTCACTTCGGCAATGCAGTTTTTTGAAAACTACTGATCTCCTATTTAGTCACAAATATCGTACATCGTATAGATGTGCTTCTCATTGCAAAGTTTCGGACAGTTCTGTCGATAAACCGCCCCACCCCCCTCCCCATAACTGGGACAAGGCCTGCTCCTCAACTTAGTGTTCGTATGATCACTTCCACAGTTATTAACTGAGAGCTTGCTTTGCAAATTGACCATTTTCGCCTTTTGTATATCGTATGGCAAGGACGAAAATATTTAAAGCTCCGGAAAATAGATAAAATTTCCTTTACGAAAAGATCCTCTATCGATGGGTCTTGCCTATAAGAACTTAAAACTTCGCTAATATATGCCTAGTATATCACTCATTATGTATCAATGGATCAGTCAGATATGGCTACCACTGGCAAAGGGTAGATTGTGTCTGATATATTGTGTTACTTTGCAAAAAGTGCTTTTCGAAACATCTTCGTACGTTATATATGAATCAACCTCAGGGCTCTTATCATTACTTTCGGTATTCCCCTCGTACAGTCTGTGGCCGTCTGACTACCCGAGCAGAAAAAAAAAATTCCATACCAGATAATTTCCAATACTTATCACATCTCATGCATATTCTGCAAACATCAAACTGATAATTGGATCAGGTATTGATGAATTTTCATACGCAAGTGAAATTTTTCAATTGTAAATAGATTTGTTGTTCAATAACTCAATACCATACTGAATATATTTTTTTTTGCTTAAAACACTATGTTTATTACCATAGTAATACTCAATTTATATATGGGCAATACATGGACTACTGAACAATACCTAATTATGGTATATTATCAAAATATACTATGCTACAGACAGGCACTAGTTACACGTTCTTGCTCGGGTAGCTTGCCCAATGGCTGAATGAAGCCACCGGAGCTCGTCAAGAGCCATCCGGCCGCGTTTAACAATGGTGGCGCGAGTGATGATGAGTGTTGGTTGGTAACCTAATCAAGCCAAACACATCCATCCATCCAACACGGGTGCCACTCGAAATTAAACACCTAAATACGGTCCAACCACTCGGCCATTGTTGTTTTCACCATGCAACGCAGAAATGAGGTTGTCTGCAGCATTCACCACCAGTGGGAACCTGGGGAGGCCTCATCAGTACCAAATCAGGTGCCGGTCGGTTAGGAATATGTATCGCGTCGTTACACAAATGCAGCTTCAGTTCTAACTCTCCTCGTATTTGAAGCTCTTCGTCAGTCGGTCGGTTTAGTTTCGGTGGGAGTCTTAACCGTTACATAGTTACTACAAGTTGCGCCAAAGCATCGAAAGCATCGATAAAGAACACAGGGCGTAAGGTGCCCCAAGTAGAAAAAGAAGAAGCCTATAAATTATTCACTGCGGCTGGTGAAGTGAAATTCCAAAAAGGGGCGCAATCTTAGGTGCCTTAGGTCGATTATCGTCATCGTCAAGTGGCGCAAGAGAAAAGAGTCCCAATAAGCAAAACGAGAGAAAAGCGGAGAAAGAAGTCTGACTGGATTTGCCGCTTTGGTACTCCGGATCTACACCATAACAACATCGACTTCTCTGCTGAGGAGGCATGCTCTGCCACAGGCCGTAGAGGCCGGTTTGATGAGATTAATCTTGCAGAACTGCAAAGGGGGCCAGAAGCCGAGTGCACAGTGTTTCCAGGGGTCTGAATTCGTGATCGAAATGGTTTTGCACCGGAAAAGTTGGTTTTATATGTATGATGTCTTCGGAGAAATTGTTCGTGTCTGAGAGATCCATAGTAAGAAAGTATTGTTTTTCTGATGATAGTTAGATATATTGTTACTTTTTACAAAAAGTGAACATACATTAATGGTGTCTTGATTGAAGATATAGATAATTTCACTAAACGAAAATTGCTGAAAATACTATTGAATTTCAAATGATATCAGTATTTTTTGTGCACAACCCCTTAAAACCAGTTTTTTATTTATATATTTGTTTTGATATTTGTGAGAATGTTCACATAGCAATATTTTATTCTTCTTTTCAAAAGTTTTTCGTTACAAACCGTTCGAAAAAAAATAAATAAAAATAAATAGATGAAAACCGATACTAAAAGGTATAGTACTATACCTTGAATTCCACAAGAGTTTGTATCTTTTGCAATTGTTGATTTCTGGGAAAATTGAGAATATCTCTCACTTATCGTTCTCTGTAACAATCATGATCCGCAACATATCATGAGAGTATGTTTGTCTATTGCTACAGCTCTGATTATATCGTGGAGATAACAGTGCATGATAAAACCTCGCTAAACAAGCTCCAAACCTGGGGGACACTATTGCTTATTGGATGTTCAGGGTTTGTTTATCACGCCAGCAAAGTATTGCTGTTTCCTTTTGAGATGCAAATCTTGACTTAATGTGCTCCAAATGCGGTAACACAAAACAATCAAAGGACACCTAGCAACGATTTTCAAAATCACCGCAGACCTAGCAAGAAAAATCTATCTTTGACACCGCATTTCTTGTAGAAAATCTTACCGCGTTTGGTGTGCCTGACAACACTAACCGCACGGCCACAAGCCCACAAACCACAAAATACCTACCCCAACGGCAAATAAACAAAAAAATGAGTTTTAGCATCGCTCTCTTTTTGGGGCTCTCTTCCGCAACTGCTATTAATCAAGCTTGTTACAACCTGCCTTGAACCTTACCTCGAGTCGAGTATAGTACACGACACTGAACACGGCCTTACAGTTGAGGTTGAAGATTTATTATCAAACTGTTCAAGACTTTTGCGAGATGTTTTGAAGTGATTTGTGATAGTAAACTACAATTATTATTGTTCAAATTATTGATCAAAACCTGTTCGATTGTTGTATGTAATAATCTTAACTCGTCAAATATAAGTGCTTCTGGAGAGTTTTTCATTAGATTCAAGAGGCGTAGGTAAAAAAATGGTTTTTAAATAGATGGAATGTTCTGAAACCTTTAAAATCGGACAAAAAACAATCACTGTGCTCATGCATTTCGTTGGAGCTTAATATCGTCAAAAACGCTGCTCAATACGAAATTTCCACGGTGTCTCTACGGCTACTCGTTTTGCCCAATTAGCGGTTGAAGATCTCGTCGGGGCTCTGGACAGCTTTCTGTGCGACGAAGTATACTTCTTTTGCGCTGGTCTCACGTCAGAGCCCTGTTGAACTTCTACTGAACGCTCATGTGCATTTCGTAGCTCATCAACGACTCATTCTCCGCTGTTGCTTTTCGAACCTTCCTGGTTGACCAGCTGGATGCCGAGATGGGTCCAGCGATTCCGGTTGAAGGATGACTTCCGGTTCATTGGCGTTTTGACAACTCAAGCCGGTGATATGCTACATACTACTCAGGACTACTCTGGCGGTGGGTCAATCCTACTCCAACGAAGATTTCCACGGCGGCAGATGCCGAGCTCAGTCCTGCGATTTCGGTTCACAGGTGCCCGACGATCATTCGCGGTGCAACAACGCAATATACTGAACTATTCCCTGACGTTGGACTTAGCCTACTCCGAAGCTGCCCGGGCAAATGTCGAGGACGGTGCTGCGAATCCGGTGAAGGGAAACTACCGGTTTTCAGGCACCCCGACGACCATTTTCCGGGGCTGTTTTACGAATTACTCAGCTACTCTGGCGGTGGACTCAGCTTACTCCGACCCGACGTTGTTCGGTCAAGTGCCAGGGTCGCTACTGCAATTCCGGTTGGAGAATGACTTCCGGTTTGCAGGCGCCCCGACGACTTATCACCCATACTACGCTATGCCCGCTCTACAGGGTGATTACTATTTCCTGTCAGTAAAGTAAATGATCGTAGGTAAAAGATGTATGTATGAATTTTAATTTTCAGTGTACATCCTGTTTTGTGCATATATAACTCCGATCGCGGCCAGGATATCTCTGGTCTTCACACCATCTCCTTTGCAGCGAAAAAATAATCTGCGTTATCCCTCTGTTCACCATAATCCAAGTGCTTTCATGCAGGCACATGTTCTGCACGATGTTGTCCGGATTTAAGACGCTTGCGGTTTTGACATTATCTCGCTTCGTATATCAATGAGCTCACCCTTCCCGTGGTGATTGTGGAGATGCAGAGGTATTCTCGGTCTTTAAAAGCAACAATCATTACACCCTAACATTCCTTTCCCATCCCAACTGACCGTAAGGACTTGGCCGGCGCCGTTATTGATCAATAATATTAGATCTGCTAAAATTGCACTTCGAGAGTAAGCGGAAACTCCCATCCCTTATTGATTTGGATCGAAGTGCAATTCTTACCAGTTCCGATCAATCACGGAGTAGCAACCATTGACATGTACAGTCAGTCTATGCTATGCTATGCTATGCTTATCTCGCTTCGTATATCAATGAATCGAGGGCAGTCAAATATAACATGCTCCGGTGTCTCCTCGATGTTTGGACAGACCGGACAATGTGGTGACTCTGAGTGTTTGAACCTGTGCAGATACTTCCGGAAGCATCCACTACACTTCTCCATGTTTTCTTGTCGTCCAATCCGACGTGTTATGAATGAACCTGTGGGTCCACCTTTCTTTCTCCGAGTTATTGCACTCCTACTGCCACTTAGCCATTGTATCCAATTTGATGGTATTTCTCACATTCCTTGTGTCCATTTGCTGGTAGCATACTATGTCCTCAGCTAGAGTGATGCAGATGAGGATCGTTACGGCGATAACGCACACTGCCTTTGATGATATAGTGCGGTAGATACTCGCCACCCGTATAGCCATGAGTCGGAACGTACCTGCCAGCTTCTCACGGTTACGTTTGGTTCTCAACGCTGCAGCCCGAGCCGGAACTCCGTATCTCAATATGGACGCCTCTTACTGCTTCTCGATCCTCGAATGTTGGACATGATCCTAGCTACAGTGTTAGCTGCTTTCGTTGCCTTTTCGCAGGCATAGTCAACGAGGCTGCTGAAGTTTAGCCTGTCGTCGACCATTACTCCAAGGTGCTTTAGAAAGCGCTTCGATGAGATTGCGACGTTGATATCAAACTGCTGAACCGTCCTGCAGCTTGACTCCAGTCATCCACGATTCAATGATATCTTGCGATTCCGTCGTCAACATCTCTACTTCCTCCGCAGTCTCGCTTTGCACGCGATGACTTCCGAATAGCATCCACCGTCTTTTTACGGAATTCCAGGCAGTTTTTTCGATCATCCGTTCTCGCTTTCCGTGTAGATCGTCAGCCTGTCGAGGATGATCTTCTCTAGAAGTTTACCAACAGTATCCAGCAAGCATGTTGGTCTATATGAAGCAGGATCTCCTGGCGGTTTTCCCAGTTTTGGCAGCAACACCAGCTTCTGCACCTTCTTCTTCATCTGCGTCAGCGTACGTTATGGGCGGCCACGCGGTAGGAGCTTGCGTAGGAAAGAGAACGTCCACTATCAACTTCAGTTTGTCGGGGAACATTTCAGCTGGTGTTACTGAGCCCTTAATTTTCGCCGTCACTACTCGATAGGCGTTGTCCCAGGGTTTTGCGTCAGCTTCCCGGCACATCTCCTTGTAGTAGTTCGATTTACTCGTCGATATCTCCCATTTGAACGCGGCTCTGGCCAGCCGGTAGATCACCTTATGGCTTCCGATCCAGCTCTCTACACGCGTCTTCTGACTCTTAAGCAGGCTGCACGGAGGGTGCTGAGTCTGTCGTTCCACCAGTATGTAGGACGCCTGATTCCTTGGTTCCAATTTTCTCGGCATAGTTGCGTCACACGATCTTGCCAACGCTTCTGTCAGCTCTCCTGCATCAATGTTTGGAGCGTCGCTTACTGCTCGGAGTACTTCGATAAAAAGATTCTTGTCTAAATGCTTTGTCTTCCACCTACGTTATCCATTCCTCCTCTGCCATACTGCACAACTTCTCTGGCCAACGCAGTAGAGGATCGATTGATGGTCACTGTGGGTGTATTTTTCGCCAACTCTCGAGTTCATATTGTTGATCAGCGACGGGCTGCAAAAGGTCGCGTCGATGATAGATTCCCTACCGTCTTTGCGACTGTGATAGCAAGACCGTCGTTGTACAGCCTACGTCGAGCTTCGATGATTGAGGTTAAGACCAAAAAAGGCCTCAAGTCCAAAATGTAAACAAATCGGTTTTTTGCTGATTTTAGTATATAAGAGCCTATTCTTACTGAATAGTCATTCAAAAATATGCATAAAAGTTGAAAAAATTACATTTTTCTAAAAGGCCCCATCTCATTTTTGCTAACCATGATATATATCGCAAATGCGGCCTTTTCCTAAAAAAGCCTCATTTCTATATTTCAAGACTAACAATTCAAAAGGCCTCATCTCCAAAAAGTAAACAATGAGAAAAATGTAATCTTGTTTTGTCAAACAATAGATCAAATTTCAATTATGAATTTAAGCATTGTGTGTTATTTTATCGTCCAGAAAGTCGATGGATAAACTGATTTATAGCTATGAATATTCATTACTATGATTTTAGCAAAAAATCCTGCTAAAAAACGAGTCAAAGGAAATGAGGCTTTTATTTCACCAAAAGCTGTGCAGCCCTTTTTATTTGTGCCCATAGACGCCGGTCGACGCTGATGAGGCCAGTGAGTTGACGCCTTTGTTTACTCTAAAATGTGTTGAGGCCTTCTAGTTGTGGCTTGTTTTTTTCATCATCTTCCGATGTGGCCTTTTGAAAACCACTCAAAATTGATGATGAAATAAGAAATTTGAAGTGTGGAAGAATGTTAAGTGGTGAAGTAAAGTACATGGAGATCCCTACAGCAAGAGAAGATTCGTGCGGTCGGTTAAATATGTGATTGATTGAACCCTTCGTCATCCATGAACATTATGTATGTGCTACGCGAGTTTGTCGTCGAGAAAATGTATGGAAATATTGGTGTCTGGGTTCGATTCCCGGTTGGCCCAGGATCTTTTCGTAATGGAAATTCCGTTGAATTACCTGGGCATAGAATATCATCGTACCTGCCGCACAATATACGAATGCGGAAATGGCAACTTTGGCAAAGAAAGCTCTCAGTTTATAAGCTGAGAAGCAGGCTTTGTCCCAATAATGCCAAGAAAAATGTCAAAACAAAGAAAAATTGGTTTAAGGTTAATAGAAACGAAACCAAACATCGAATTTTCAAGTTCACAGATCAAGAGAATCTGACATCCATTCGCGTTGAAAATATTATCGATGATGATGATCAATCTATCAAATTTCCTACTCAAAGCGCTGTTTGGTTCTGTAGACTAGTGCTCTTGAAAATTCGATGTTGGCTTCGTTTTATGATCATCTTAAAATGAGTAGTTTACGAAAAAAGACTCATTTATAAAAAAAAATCAATAGCCAGAGCTAAAGTATGTTCTGCAAATTTCCATGTTGCTAAATTATCTACAACTTTGTCCAAATACCATTGTGGTATCTTCAAATTTATAAAAAAAAAGTGAAAATCTGTCTCACAAAATCTGTCATCACAAAAATAATGCTCAAGATGGGTCTCTTTCAAAAATCACTTCTGAAGACATCATACCTCTAAAACCAACTTTTCGAGCGCAATACAATTTCGATCACGAATTCAACCCTCAGGAAGCACTGTGTAGTGGTCCGGGAGGTCTTTGGAACAACGACAGCAGCCAAGATTGGCCTCGGTCGCAGCGTGAATTTCTCTCAACCTTACCTGGTCTGGGCTGGTTTGGGATGGTTTGGACCGCCACTCCGCTCCGTTGACTGGCAAGTGAGCTTTTTTCTGGACCATACTACTTAGTACCGATTTTTACCTTGGCCAGTGTAGAAGAGGAAGTTGTAAATTGGTGTCGTGATCTCGGGCGCAATTCGTGACGAAAAGTGCTTTCGAAAATCTAACTGTGTTTTTTTATGGGTTGCTCTTTAAGAGGCAAGATTGGAATTCCTCTTGACTTGTGCTACGTGCGAACAAATTTTAAGTGAAATCGCGTGATGTCGTCTAGTTCCAAGTGCCCAGTCTTTATTGATAGAACCAAGTCCAGTGCGTGGAATATGTGAGTCCAGCTCACATATCGATCGGTCCATTTTAAAATAGAAATAAAAAGGTGCAACCACAACAACAATCACTTACCAACATCAACGGTACTGATAGCAGCAGCAGCAGCAGCAAAGCAAGAAAGAGAAGCCATGGTGTATTCGAGTCGTGAAAATTTTACTGCTACAATGCTCCAGAGCAATGAGTTTGATGCCGGAGTGACGTCACGCTCTTTGACGATGGTAGACGAAACGGTGGTGAATGATTGGCAGATTAGTCAGAACCATTTCAGCGATTCATCATCGGTTCCTCCGCCGCCGGTTTGGGGATCTGCCGGGCCGGGAGCAGGCAGCGGAACCAGCAAGAAATCCCCTGCATCGACGAATACTGGCGAATTAAGTGACGAGCAGGTAACTTTTTTCGCGATGTTCTTATCAAGTCTTATTTGTAAAATTGTTTAATCGTCGATCGGATATCGTCTTCTTCAAAAACGGATGCATTTTCTGCCCTAATGATGTTATTTACCAGTATAGGTCATATCACTTAATTACTTCAATAAAAACTTTGGAAGCTTCCTGTAAGCTGATGTTTTCTCTCTTTTTTCGTACGTGGTTCTGTTTTTGCTGTGGATTTTAGTTATTTTTTTGTTTTTCTTCTTCTCTCCACTTCGTCATCGATCCGCATGAGATGCTTGTAACAGAGCTTGGCGTTTTCTATTGTAAACGAATTATTCCTCTTATTGATGTTTAAGTAAGGATGGTATACACTTGATTCACAAATAGACTTCCGCTCGTATTTCATCAATATTCGAGCAATATTTACGACAGATGTGTGGCCCGTCAGCATTCATTAATTCTTTTGGATTTATACAACCAAATATACAATATTGCACAACGCAATATTTTTATTTTTTTCACAGTTCTTCGGACATTTGACATTTGTCATACAAAATAATAAATCATATTTTGTAGGCAAAGAATTTATTTTCTCTCTTATAAGCAGATGAAATCAACTGACCTGTAAAAATTCTGCACTGATACGGTAAATGAAATGTGATATGTTGTTAAGAATTTGCTTATTAAAATATAGTTTTACCAAATTAGAATGATAATGTTGTCTACAACAGAACACCTAAATATAAGAAATGAAAGTAATGTTTGAAACGATACTAATAAAGGAATTGAAAAAAATAATAGTTTGTAGGTAAAGATCTCAGATCACTGTGCTCTGTTTCATCTGAACTTTTTATCGTAGCTTGAAAATAACTTTAATCTCCACAAAACTTTCAGTTTTACACTCAATATGAAACAAATGCCATGATTTTGATTTTTAAATATATTTGGAAAGTATAAATTTTACAGAAAAGGTGAAGCAGGTGAAGAAATCTGTATCGATCCATGATCGGCAATATTTCGCAAGTTGTAACAAGCTTGATAAACTGAAGAGAGCCCCAAAGAGAGAGCGATGATAAAACCAGTTTACCATTGAGAGCAGGTGCTTTACTCTAATGTCTCCAGTGATTCCTTCATAGATTCCTCCAGTAAAATCTTTACTGTGATTCTTCTAGGCATCTCTCCAAAATAAATATATGTTAAAGGCCTTCTTCTGGAATTGTTCTAGGAGTTACACTAAAACAATCTTCAAGGAAAAGTTGTAGAATTGGTAATTTAAAACAACTTTGTCGAAGACATGTGTTGGTTACGCCCCGTCGAAAAATGGTCTACCTGAGCTAACCGCCA
Source organism: Aedes aegypti (assembly GCF_002204515.2). Lineage (NCBI taxonomy): Eukaryota > Metazoa > Arthropoda > Insecta > Diptera > Culicidae > Aedes > Aedes aegypti. Next base: position 283,630,837 of record NC_035108.1, on the reverse strand, counting down.
GTCTAGAGTGACAAAACCACACCCATCCCTGTGCAAGGGTTTGTCCAGGTATAGGAGACGGACGAAGGTCAGACACGATATTGACAGCTAATATAATTAAGGAACAATTGAATTGATCAGCCTTGAGTTATAGAGAGTACATTTGTGAATTCGCTTCTTAAACCTAATAATTTACATGCAAATCAACCTATTCCTAAATACATAAATACTATATAAACAGGTGAGAACTTAAGGCTAAATGAATTAATGAAAAATCAATGAACTAATGTGTGCTTACATAACTAGGAATTCGGACTGAACATACGTGCCAATTGCCTTCTGCTTAGTGATCCTTGGCTAGTAAACGGGTGAGAACTAAGTTAACTGAAATCTAAAGCATTACCCTAAACATACATATGTACACAGGTTATAACTTACAACTAGATGCTATAAGCAAATTGCTTAGAAACCACAGGACACAGCATAAATACCACAGTGCTACCGTTGATAGGTGAGACTTTACACCAACATGAAAATTAAGGTTATACTAAAAAAATTACTCTATAGGCTGTATAACCCTACGCATTGTATCCATCAGCAAATGGTAGAGGACAGACAGCAGAATCACTAAAGTAAGCCAATTACTATATACACTTACATATAAATACTTAGTCTAATTCAAATATTTCCTCCAGGAATTTTATAACTTTTGCACCGGATAAATAAAGTTTGGGAATAAAGTTCATGGAATTTCGATTCAAACTCGTTGTGATCAACATTTTATAAAATTCTTTATAAATCGATCTCGAGATGTCGAAAAAGTCTACCAACTCTGGACGCGAATACAGCGAAGAGCGCAGCTTCACGGGTGCAGCCGAAGGTAATACCGTTGCAAATGCGGCGGCGACTACAGGCGGATTGTTAGGCGAAGCCTCCATGCCTAGTGCAATTCAGGTAAATTCGAAGCAAGGTAATGTTCCATTGGTTACCGTTCCCCGAAATACCGGGACCAAACCAAAACAGCAGCAGCTAGATATCGTTCCCAAAAAGTCAAAGTCAATCCCAGTCACGTCCGACACGAAACGGAATCCGGTACGCGAAGTTCGAAGGAAACATGATTTCCACTGTCAGTTGTGTAGTGAGCGTGACAACGATCGAATGGTGCAATGCGATGGCAGTGATTGTAAGCAGTGGTTCCACTACGATTGTGTGGAAGTAACGAATGGTGTGGCACACGTAACCTGGATCTGTCCTATTTGCAGCGCCGCAAAGGATCCAACCCCAGCGATTATGAACCCCCCCACCGGTACCACCACCGACCAGAACATGCAGCTGAACGAGCAAATGAGGTCGTCAAAAAAGAGCAGTCATACAGAACGGTCGTTCAGTAAAGGAAGTTCAGTAAGGAGCGAAACAAGAAGGATTAGGGAGCTGGAGCTGCAGAAGCTAAATGAAGAGCTAGAACTGGAGAAAAAGTTTCTGGAGAAACGATACACGATCCTAAAGTACTACGGATTCGTCATCAGTAGCAAGCGAGATGGAGAATATGTCGAAGATTCAAGAGTGGGTAGCACAAACTGAGCGCCATGGCGAAGCGAGCGATTCCGGTTTAGTAGAAGAGGAGATGAATGGGCAGCAAGCATCGAACAACTCGAAGCAGCCACAGGAGCACCAAATTCCAAATCTCGCTCAAAACAACAACCGACTATCGATTCACGCAGATCATTTCGATCGTGCTTTGCGGCATACTCAACCACAGTTCCCGAGCCTCAGGGAGAATCAACCGTCTAACTTTCCCTCGGGGCACCCAGCTACAATCGTGGATGGCGACCAATTTGTTCCAGGATAGCGTTCAACACCGGTGTACAGACAATCTCTTCATATGCCACCCGCAACGACTATGAACAACGAGACAGTGTGTATCCTTAATAGGAGTCAACTTGCCGCACGTCAAGCAGTCCCCAAAGACTTGCCGGAATTTAGTGGGAATCCGGAGGACTGGCCACTCTTCTATTCTGTACTCAACTCCTCAACCCAAATGTGTGGGTTCTCGAATGAAGAGAACATTTTACGATTACGCAAGTGTTTGAAGGGAAAGGCACTGGAGGCGGTGAGATGTCGTCTACTTCATCCCTCAAACGTAGCTGGAGTATTGATGACGCTAAAAATGCTCTACGGAAGACCAGAAGCTATCATCCAGGCAATTATCCGAAAAGTTCGTTCACTACCACCACCAGACATGGAAAAACTGGAGACTGTAGTGAGTTTTGCACTAACAGTAGAGAATCTTGTCGCAACGATCCAGGCCTGTGAAGTCAGCGATTTCGTATACAACGCTTCACTCCGGTATGAACTAGTGGAAAGGCTTCCATCCTCTCTCAAAATGGACTGGGCCAGATTCTCCCGTGGAAAACCAAATCCAACGCTCATTGATTTCAGTGCGTGGTTGTATTCTACAGCGGAGGATGCAAGCGCCGTTATGATCAGTAGCGGTAACAATGATCAAAGAACCCGGCAGAGCAAAAAGGACGGGTACTTAAACTACCACTCTGAGTCAGAGTCGACAGCCACAAGATCTAACGAAGCACCTGCCAGACTGAAAACTTCCGGCACCGTCACGAAAGAGCAATGTGTTGTGTGTAAAGGAGTTTGTTCTTCTGTCGCTAAATGCCAGAGATTCGAGGAGTTTAGTTATGACTCCAAGTGGGCGACGGTGAAGGAGTGTAGACTATGCCGAAAATGTCTTCGGAAACATAATGGATCGTGCAAGCAGGCTAAGCAGTGTGGAATCAACGGATGTGAGTTTCTTCATCACCCTCTCCTTCATAATGCACAAAAGCATGGTGCATCGAAATCAGCACCACCGGCTACTGCTAGCAACACACCACCAGAGACGAGAAGAACGGATCGTAGCTGTAATATTCACCAAATCCAATCAGAAGTTCTGTTCAGGATCGTCCCGGTTATGCTATACGGACCAACAAAGACGATACGCACATACGCGTTTGTCGATGATGGATCTGAGCTCACTTTGATTGAACAGAGCCTGTCCGACGAGTTGGGAGCGGAAGGACCGAAAAAACCATTGTGCTTGAAGTGGACCGGCGATACGCAGAAAGTGGAGCAAGGTTCACAACAGATTAATCTACAGATATCCGGCGTGAATAACCCGAAGAAGTACGAGCTATCGAACATTTCCACAATATCTTCTCTGAAAATTCGCCCACAAACTCTACTGGTAGAGGAAATCCAGGAAAAGTACCCTTACCTGGAAGGACTTCCGCTTGAGTCCTATCGCAACGTCAGCCCTCGGATTCTCATCGGAGTAGATCACGCTACACTTGGTCACACCATCACAAGCCGTGAAGGCAAGGACAATGAACCCATTGCCGTTCAGACACGATTAGGCTGGATGGTTTTTGGAAATTGCACTGGGAAGGAGAAAGAGGAACGGTATGTAAACTACCACAGTGTCCAAACCTGCGAATGCAATCGAGTTCCTGGCGAAGATCTACACAAACTAGTGAAATCTTATTTCTCGCTAGATAGCCTCGGAGTATCAAAACCGGACAAATTGTTGGTATCGCAACAAGACCAACGAGCACAAATGCTTCTCGAAACTCTAACTCGCCTTACAGATGGGCGATACGAATCCGGCCTTCTTTGGAAGTACGACGGTGTTCGACTTCCGGACAGTGAAGCTATGGCACGGAAGCGTTGGAGATGTTTGGATAACCGTATGAGGAAAGATCCCGGATTATCTGAGGCGCTTAAAGCAAAAATGAGTGAACATATCAGCAAGGGCTACATAAGAAAGTTGTCAGCGGAGGAGCTTAAAAAATCACAACCTCGCGTGTGGTATCTCCCAATTTTCCCGGTGGTCAACCCAAACAAACCGGGCAAGATAAGAATCGTGTGGGATGCCGCAGCCACAGTCTACGGAGTGTCTCTGAACACCTTTCTTCTGAAAGGCCCTGACCAGTGAACGTCTCTCGTTTCCGTTTTAGTACAGTTTCGAGAGTTTCGGGTGGCAGTAAGTGGTGACATCCGTGAAATGTTTCACCAAATAAAAATGCGTGAAGAAGACCAGCATTGCTTACGTTTCTTCTGGAAGGACGACGATAACACTACGGAACCGAGCGTTTATGTAGTACAGGTGATGACGTTCGGAGCCTGCTGCTCGCCGAGTACCGCTCAATACGTAAAGAACTATAACGCTAAACGGTTTGAACAGGATCATCCTGAGGCCGTAAATACAATTGTTAAACGGCATTATGTAGATGATATGCTCGTCAGCGTAGAGTCCGAGGAGGAAGCAATTCAGCTTGTTCAGAATGTCAAGGCGATACACGCCTCTGGTGGTTTCGAAATTCGAAACTGGATATCGAACTCTCGAAATGTGGTGGCTGCGGTAAATGAAAATGCTTCACAAGAGAAAAATCTCGACATTGGCGAAGAAGGCGTCGCTGAAAAGGTCCTCGGCATGTGGTGGGATACTACGAAGGACTGTTTCACCTATAAGATCTCCGCACGTTACGACAAGGAACTTATCTCAGGAAACCGTCGGCCAACAAAGAGGGAGGTCCTACGCACGCTTATGATGGTATTCGATCCGTTAGGATTCATCGCACATGTTTTAATGGTCTTAAAAGTGCTTCTACAGGAGATATGGCGAACACCAGTCGGGTGGGACGATCCAATCGAGAATCCGCAGTATGAAAAGTGGCTGTCCTGGCTAGAAATCTTCCCGCGGATAGCAACAGTTGAAATACCGCGCTGTTATCGTCTACTAACACCATTAGATGAGGAAACCAGAATTCAAATGCATACGTTCGTCGATGCAAGCGAAAGTGGATTTGCTGCAGCGGTATACCTACGATTCGAAAGGAACGATGTCGTCGAATGTATGCTAGTTGGTGCCAAAACCAGAGTCTCCCCTCTCAAATTTCTATCGATTCCTCGCTCCGAGTTGCAAGCGGCAGTCATTGGTACGCGTCTCGCCGATACCATATCAAAGGCACTCTCAATCAACGTTACTCAAAGAACGTTTTGGACGGATTCCAAAGACGTATTATGCTGGCTCCGTTCGGATCACAGGCGTTACAGCCAATTCGTTGCATTCCGCATCAGTGAAATCCTTGAAACAACAGATGTTAATCAGTGGCGCTGGGTACCAACAAAACATAATGTTGCTGATGAAGGAACGAAATGGAAGCGGGTCCCTAACTTGGACAGTAACTGCCGATGGTTCCGTGGGCCAGACTTTCTTCTCCTGAAGGACGACAACTGGCCAGCGAATCCGTTTCCAGACAAGAGCACACAGGAGGAGCTCCGACCACATCTGCTTCACCATACGCAATCCAGTGAGCAGGTTATATCACCACAGAAGTTTTCAAAATGGACCGTCCTCCTGCGTGTAACGGCTTACGTACTACGCTATGTTAGCAACCTAAAGCGTAGCTGCTACGGGAAACCTCGAATGTCCGGACCGTTGACGAAGCAGGATTTTATCGATGCAGAAACCTATCTGTTTCGTCTTGCGCAGTCGACCGCTTTCCCAGAGGAAATCTCCATTCTCATGAAGAACCGTTCATGTCCAAAATCAGCAAAACTGCTCCCTAGATCCAGTCTACTTTACCAATGGTGTGCGTTCCTAGACGAGAACAACGTCCTTCGTGTCAAGGGCCGAACAAAAGCGTGTGCGTTTATCGATAGAGATGCTGCTGAACCCATTATCCTGCCCCGGAATGATTCGGTAACCTCTCTTGTCATAGCTTCTATCCACGAGCGGTTTAACCATCAGAATCACGAAACGGTGGTTAATGCGATACTTCAACGTTACCGTATCCCTCGCTTGAAAGCAGCATACCGACACTTCAGGAAAGATTGTCAACAGTGCAAAATTATGCTCGCTAACCCGATGCCTCCTGCAATGGCTGATCTCCCTAAAGCTCGACTAGCGGCCTTCACTCGTCCCTTCACTCACATGGGAGTGGACTACTTCGGTCCGATACTTGTCTCGGTTGGAAGACGTACTGAAAAAAGGTGGGGGGTACTTGCCACTTGCCTAACCACTCGCGCCATACACCTACAGATCGCTCACACACTGACCACTGACTCCTGCATAATGGCCATCCGGAACATCATGGCCAGGAAAGGTATTCCTGCTATGATCTACAGCGACCGCGGAACTAATTTTCGCGCTGCAAGCAAGGAGTTACAAAGTGCGACGGAAAAACTTGATCAGAACGTATTGAAAAAGGAGTTCACGTCAAGCCACACTGAGTGGTCTTTCAATCCTCCCCTTTCACCTCACATGGGCGGCGTGTGGGAGAGGTTGATTCGAAGTGTCAAGCAGAACCTCGAACGATTGCAGACGAGCAGGCTGCCGACCGACGAAGTCCTGCAAAACGCATTGATAGAGATCGAGAACATAATAAACTCTCGTCCTCTGACCAACATTCCAATCGATGACGATGACTCACCAGTATTGACTCCTAACCACTTCCTGTTAGGATCAGCCAATGGTCTGCGATCATGGGTCCCCTTGGACGACAACCCTATTCTACTGAGGAACAGCTGGAAGCAGTCACAAATGTTAGCAGACACCTTCTGGAGGCACTGGGTCCGGAACTACTTGCCTACGATCACTCGTAAGACGAAGTGGTTAACTCCAGTAAAACCGATCGAAATTGGGGATGTAGTAGTCATCGTAGATCCGAAGCTTCCTCGTAATTGCTGGCCGAAAGGCCGAGTGATTGCTACGTGTCCGGCATCGGACGGTCAGGTGAGATGGGCTACCGTGCAGACTGCATCAGGAGGTATCTACGAACGACCAGCGGTATCTCTAGCTGTACTGGACGTAGGCGTTGAAAAGAATCCGCTCCAGAACGAATCTTCGCGTATTCCGGGGGGGAGTGTTGGTTACGCCCCGTCGAAAAATGGTCTACCTGAGCTAACCGCCAGTCTAGAGTGACAAAACCACACCCATCCCTGTGCAAGGGTTTGTCCAGGTATAGGAGACGGACGAAGGTCAGACACGATATTGACAGCTAATATAATTAAGGAACAATTGAATTGATCAGCCTTGAGTTATAGAGAGTACATTTGTGAATTCGCTTCTTAAACCTAATAATTTACATGCAAATCAACCTATTCCTAAATACATAAATACTATATAAACAGGTGAGAACTTAAGGCTAAATGAATTAATGAAAAATCAATGAACTAATGTGTGCTTACATAACTAGGAATTCGGACTGAACATACGTGCCAATTGCCTTCTGCTTAGTGATCCTTGGCTAGTAAACGGGTGAGAACTAAGTTAACTGAAATCTAAAGCATTACCCTAAACATACATATGTACACAGGTTATAACTTACAACTAGATGCTATAAGCAAATTGCTTAGAAACCACAGGACACAGCATAAATACCACAGTGCTACCGTTGATAGGTGAGACTTTACACCAACATGAAAATTAAGGTTATACTAAAAAAATTACTCTATAGGCTGTATAACCCTACGCATTGTATCCATCAGCAAATGGTAGAGGACAGACAGCAGAATCACTAAAGTAAGCCAATTACTATATACACTTACATACACTACCCGCCATAAGTATGGAATCGCATCATCTAGTATTGCAACACCTCAATTGAATATTGCAGCACCCCCCAAAAAGTTTAGCATCACCCGTAAGCTATTACACTAATGACGCAATATCTTGGAAACCTCACTTTCTAGAAAGCTGCGGTCTTCAGCAAAGTTGTTCAGAAGCCTTACGGCGTTCATCAGCTGAAATTTTTAATGCGCCATTTTGCCGCTACGTGGCGCTAGGTGCATGTAATTTGGTCATATTTTAGACGGCTCTAGCTCATGAACCTGACCACTTAGAATGTTCGTGTCTTCAGCAAAGTTGTTCAGAAGCTTAAAAGCAATGTGAAACAGCACTGATTGGTTAGCAATTTTGCCGCTACGTGGCGCTAGTGTGCATGTAAATTGGTCATATTTTAGACGGCTCTAGCTCATGAACCTGACCACTTAGAATGTTCGTGTCTTCAGCAAAGTTGTTCAGAAGCTTAAAAGCAATGTGAGGCAGCACTGATTTGTTAGCAAATTGGCCGCTATGTGGTGCTAGCGTACAGCTGAGAGAGGAGACAGCTCACTGACAGTTGGCATGTTTTCTTGCCTTCTAGACTTCTTTCTTTAGTTCTTGGGTTTTCACAACGGTCTAATGATCTTATCATTCACTCATTGTTGTTCAATGTGAAAAAGGTATGAATAAAAAAATCAATAGCAGTTTGCCAACACACGACTATATTTAAGTATTCAACTTTTTTGAAATGTGCAGTCATCGAAAAACACCTAGAAAGTTTCATTACCTTTACCTAAATTCTAACGGTATTTTACGCTTTGCTCTTCAAATGTGTGGTTTTCCAGTGCCAGTTAATGACAGGTTCCCTTGTCTTTTTGGAGCTCGCAATCTTAGCCATCTGTCTCTTCTCTCTCAGATGTGCAGGTAGATTTGGTTATATTTTCGCGGGCTCTAACACACGATCTTGACCACCTAGAATGTTCGTATCTTCAGCAAATATTTAGAAGAAGGCATTTTCTACGAACCTGTTTACTTAGACAAAATTCAAAACATTGTGGAATATAATACAGTGAGGACCCGATTTTGTCAGCCCCTCGATGAATTTTAGGCTGACAAAATGGGGAACCTGACAAAATCGGGTCATTTTATTATGTTCCTGTTTTTCAAATTTCGACGTGTTAATGATTGCTTGTGAACCGCGTCAAGAACTTGCATGGACTTTTAAGAGTTCATTAAAAAATTACGTAACGCAAAATTTGTCAATTTTAGACCCCCTTTCACCTCCACATAACAACTTTTGTATAGAAAATTTTAAATTTTTCTTTGAACCGTAACATTATGTAAGACCCCCTCCCTCCCCTGTTGCGTTACGTAATATTTGAACGGTCCCTAAGGGGTCGATGACCATTGGCGTAGCCAGGTTTTTTTCATCAGGGTGGAGGGCTTGAGAAGATCGAATCTTAACATTTCATTCACGATTTTCACGACAAAACGATCATTATACATTACACTCTTTTTGCATGAAACATAAAACTATACAAGATACCCACCGTATTTTTTTCATAGTAAGCTAAGTAAAATCCTAAACGCGTCTTATTTCAATGTTGAGTGACGGGTCTATTTAAAGTCTTGCAGATTTACCTATTGGAAAAATTCCAAAGATTCGATTCGTTGTGATTCCTTTGATCGGCAATTTTGCTTTGTCCAGTAAAACAAATGGAATCAACCTGAGTTCCTAGTTATACATGATCGATGAATTATCTAAAAATTTCTCACAGAACACAGATATTCCTAAAGAGGTTCATATTAAAATTCCTCTTTATTTAGAATTTCCTTCGAAATACATAGCATAAATAATTGCCTCGAAGCTCTTCTTGGAATTCATTTTAGTATAATTCAAAGAATTTTTCATACGGAGTTTTCACATAATTTTTCCTAAACATTGTTTTAAAACTCAATGTTTGGAAATGGAATGTGTGTAAAATATTTCTTACTGTATGAAAACCAAGAAATTTTCTTTAGTTTTAATGGATTTTTTTGCTGGGTTTTTAGCGCAGAAGTATTCATAAATTACATCACGTGAAGTGTGAATAAATCTCAAAAATTATTCCTATACCTAAGGGATGATTTAATGCTTCAAAATGATTTTGGTGAAATTCCTAGTCAAGTTCCTGAAAATCTCGTGAGCAAATTTTGAAGTTTATCTCGAGACATACTGAAGATAAAAATGGAATGAACTCAACAAGGACTAAATGAAGATGATTATTGAAGTAATTACTTGAAAAATAAAAATATTCAATTAGAATTTTGAGTGAAGTTTGTGGTCGAGTTCAAGTTCAAGCAAAAATCAATTTTAATTTAGACGCAAAACCGGTGTACCCAGTATGTTTCTGGAACAATTTATGAAATTATTGTTTGGAAATTTTTGAAAGAACAGGAATCCATAGATTAATTTTTGAAATAGTATTGAGAGAAATTCTCGGAGGAATTCATGAATGAACCTACACACATAATTTTTTTTGACTTAAACTCGGCTGTATGAATTCCGTTTTTTTTTTAATTTTAAGAATGATTTAACTAGCGAGTTGCCAAGTTGCTAAGTAACGAAACACAGTTTTATGATACTTGAGATCGCTGTGCATAACTCGTTAAATATTTGGCATATTAAATTGAGTTTTTATGGAAGAATTTTTAGAATCACCTCTAGAAAACACCTTTAAATTTTGTTGAGGAATCTCTGGAGAAATTCGAGGTACAGCCAGGAACGATTTAAAGAATAATTTCAGGAATAATTGAAGAAACACGTTGGAGAAATATCTGGAGGATTATGAATGATATCTCGAGTGGAATTCCTGTGGGAAATACGAGGAGTCCGATTACTCTAATGATAATATTCTGCTGACAATAAATTTTGTAGAACCTTTTTGAGTTTCCCAACAGATTTGATATACCCTTCGAAAAATGTATTGCAAGAAGTTTTTCAAAAAGCTGATTGTTTGGAATACTCCATAAGTTTTCCAATCTATCATCATGCAACAATTATATAAATATGAGTGCTGGAGACAATTTTTTAAGAATACAAACACATGATAAATTCCCGTAATATTGTTTTTAGCATCGTCCAAAGGGGAGGAGGCATTCCCATTGCCCCCTCTGGCTATGCCCATGCGTGCATGACATTAAACATCATCATCATTTCTAATGAAAATATGGTAGAACATGGCGAAAACAATTTTTTGATAAATTTAAAACAAGCCGACAAAATCGGGTCGAAAAGCTGACAAAATCGGGGGTAGACATCGGGGGCAGACAAAATCGGGGGCTGACAATATCGGGTCAGTACTGTATAATTGTTTACTATGTGTTAAAAAAATTCAAAATTTGACATTTTTTGTTAAAATAGGCTATATTTAATGCCTTAAGGAATCGTACACAGTTTTAATTAAAAGTTATTTCCAACATTCAGTTCATATTTCGGATCCATCATTTCGCTAAAAGCAGAGCCACCCTCATCAAAATTGCTAACCAATCAGTGCTGTCTCCGATTGCTTTTAAGCTTCTAACCAACTTTGCTGAAGACACGAACATTCTAAGTGGTCAGGTTCATGAGCCAGAGCCGTCTAAAATATGACAAATTTACATGCACACTAGCGCCACGTAGTGGCAAAACTGCTAACCAATCAGTGCTGCCTCAGATTGCTTTTAAGCTTCTTAACAACTTTGCTGAAGACACGAACATTCTAAGTGGTCAGGTTCACGAGCTAGAGCCGTCTAAAATATGACCAAATTACATGCACACTAGCGCCACGTAGCGGCAAAACTGCTAATCAATCAGTGCTGCCGCAGATTGCCTTTAAACTTCTGACCAACTTTGCTGAAGACACGAACATTCTAAGTGGTCAGGTTCATGAGCTAGAGCCGTCTAAAATATGACCAATTCACATGCACACTAGCGCCACGTAGCGGCCAATTTGCTAACCAATCAGTGCTGTTTCACATTGCTTTTAAGCTTCTGAACAACTTTGCTGAAGACACGAACATTCTAAGTGGTCAGGTTCATGAGCTAGAGCCGTCTAAAATATGACCAAATTACATGCACCTAGCGCCACGTAGCGGCAAAATGGCGCATTAAAAATTTCAGCTGATGAACGCCGTAAGGCTTCTGAACAACTTTGCTGAAGACCGCAGCTTTCTAGAAAGTAAGGTTTCCAAGATATTGCGTCATTAGTGTAATAGTTTACGGGTGATGCTAAACTTTTTGGGGTGCTGCAATATTCAATTGAGGTGTTGCAATACTAGATGATGCGATTCCATACTTATGGCGGGTAGTGTATAAATACTTAGTCTAATTCAAATATTTCCTCCAGGAATTTTATAACTTTTGCACCGGATAAATAAAGTTTGGGAATAAAGTTCATGGAATTTCGATTCAAACTCGTTGTGATCAACAACATGATTTTTCTATCTCTTATACTTTTTGAGATACATGCCGTTGTATGTGAATAGTCCCTTAAAGTCGTATTTTTAATTATAACTTTTTTACAAGAATTTTGACATTTTTTGTGTTTCCAATGTTTTTTGTCATGAAAAAACCCGTGTTTTTGCTAAACATATCGTCACGCTATCTTTTAAAGTAACAAAGTTATTTATGAATTACTCTTTTTCCTAGGGGTAGTTTAGGCCACTACAACTGCCTTCGGCGCAAAATGGCGCAGATAACTCTTGCAAATCATGAAAGTACCATATCTTCCCTTTCGGCAGATGATAAAAACATTGGTCTATAAGCGTCTTTTCATGGGTTCTTACTATTGAACAAATAAGCCTTATTAAAACAATTTCTACCGATAATTCCTGTACTTCAGAAGATAGAAAAATGCGATATTCAGTAAGAACACGCATTTTAAGCTATCTAACAACTTTGTAGAAGACATGAAAAATGTAAAAAATCAAGTGTCAAGTGTCTTTTAAAAAACATATAAAAGAGGCTATCTAATAATTTTACATGTTCAAATGTCCATGTTGTGAAAATTTAAAACTCTTGGACAGAATGTACGAAAAAGTTACACATATCAATGGTTGCTATTCCGTGATTGACCGAAGTCAGTGAAAATGCACAAAGAATCAACTAGAAGTTCGGTTGGGATTGGTCATTATCTTCTTCAGTGTGTATAATTCAGTGCCTCTATTTATACAGGGTCAATAACGGCCTCGGCCACGTCCTTGCTGTCAGGTGGGATTGGGGGAAGGAATGTTAGTGTGTAACCTTTGCTATTTGGAGATCGTGTACGCCACTACATCTCCACAAAGGTTACTGGCAGGGATGTTTTTTAATGGGGAGGATCGTTGGGTCACAAGATTCACTTTGATAAGTGATTAGACCATGATAAATAATTATTTGTGAGATATAAACATGCTTATCTATATAAATAAAAATGGAATGGTGTTTGTATGTCACGAAATGACTTACGAACAGGTCTGTGGATCTGAATGATTCTTTCTCCGTTTTGTTTGTCAAGGGTTCCGACGGGTTTGTGTGTATAAAAATCCAAGGATATTCACCGGGAAAGCCGAAAAAACAAGAGTTAAAGCAACTATCATTTTGCATGGGACAAACCATAGTGTTTTTTAACAGCCTACATGATGGCAAGACGAAGTTTGCCGGGACCACTAGTCTATATAAATAAAAATGGAGTGGTGTTTGTATGTCACGAAATGGCTTTCGAACGGGTCAACCGATTTGAATGATTACTTTTCCGTTTTATTCGTCAAGTGTTCCGACATGTTTGTGTGCATAAAAATTCTAGGATATATAAAATTCCCAGGAAAGTCAGACAATCGAGCTGAACGGAACTGTCATTTTGTATGGGACGATCCATAGCGTTTTTCAAGAGCCTATTTGATGGCAAGACGAAGTATGCCGGGCCCACTAGTTTGTAAATATAATATTTTCATTTGATATGAAGAATTTCTATGTAGAGGAAAATTATGTGGACACGCGAGGTGACGAACCATTCAAAGTTTGTTGAACAAATACCTAAATGTAACATTCCTACAGCTGTCAGGACGAAAGCATGTGTTATTATATTTTACTTATTTGAAAAGAAACAAATAACTCGATTGGCTGGAACACCATAGAACAATCTTATTAATATGCCGACACTTCCTACTGTTTCTACGAATCATGCAAATTTTGTTGAATAAAGTGAAACTTTCGCAAGTCTACATTTGTAGTGTCGAACCATTCAAAGTTTTTTTTATTACAATAATAAAGGTAAAAAGAAAGGGGTGTTTTGAAAAAAAAATATGTTAAACATAAAAAAAATCATGAATCACAATTTATGTTGACACTCTCAGTGGCGAACCATTCATAGTTTGTTGAAAAATCATATTTACGTCCCATCGTTGTAACGATTTTTTATAGATTAGATATAGAAACGAGCTGACCAATTGATCCGTTATCCTTGACTGAGCAGCAACAATCCACTTTCAGCTTCACTCGTTTGCTCGGCTATATAAAAGCACTCAGAGAAAGTAGGCGCGCGACTGGAGAGACAACTGACGACAGCTCGGGCTTTCTTGACGCACTGCCCAGGAGCAAGCGTCAAGGTCGAAGGATCAAACACTACTCTGAATTTCATTTGAACTAATACAAACAAACCGCTGCTAAGTATTGCTCGGTGTACAATTTGTTGAATTTTCAGCTTTGACGTTGCTTTTCGTATAGACTAAGTATTGCACTCCTTACCTATAAGTTGCATAAAAATATGTTTTAAGGTCTGAGAAAGTACGGTAGGAACAAGTCTCCCCGAAGTCTACCCAGTATCCCCTACTGGTTATGCAACTTATCCCCGAATACCAGTTTCCCGAATACCCCTTTTCCTTGAATTATCCGTTTCTCCGAAATGTTTTCGACACTCGTAACTCGACACTCGTAACTCCATACATTTCGGGTCGGGATCAAACTGGTAATCTGATATATAGTCTTCTTTATTTCTTTTATTGGTTTTTCCAATTTTACCGTCCTTGGTATGTTTGACCATATGTTTTGTTGAGATTGACTAAACACATCCTTGTTTTAATTGCTTATCGTTCTTCCTAGTTTATCACTTTGTCATTGAAGACTAGCTTTGTATCTTTTTGATATGCATAACTTTTCAGGGAAACGAGTCATTCGGGGAAACAACATTTAGGGAAAAGTAGCACAATCTTTTCTGCTACATGAGTATAAGCATTAGACTGGGCATTCGTGACAATGTTTTAAGGTACAGGTTATTCATATCTAGAAGTTTTACATTAATCCCTGCCTACTTTCTAATTATAAAGCATTGTTATAATCATTGAATAACTCTTACTTACATAAGAGCTCATCGGTGTGAAAAATCAAATATGAAAATTTCCTCCCTGGGTCCCTTTCTTCCCGGGTCCCTTTCTTCCCAAAATTCTCTCAATGGTTTCCTCATTTGCTCTGCAGGAATCTCTTACAAAGATTTCTAAGCGAATCTGTTCAGAAATTCTGCAGAAATTCTTTTTCAAATTTATTCGAGAATCCTTTCAATATTCCTGCAAGGGTGTCTCCAGATTATTCACAAGTTTTTCACGAATTCTGTTATAGAAGAACTTCCTGGAATTTGTCTACAGATTCTTAAAAAGATTCCCTGCGGGCCATAAATTTCTTAACCAGTTAAACACAAAAGTCCAAAATACTGATTTTTTGGCTATTAACGACGAATTGTTTTTGTTTAAGCACAAATGAAATCGTTGGATGTTTAGTTTCTTGGCATTATTGGTAAATTATCGAAAATGGTTTAAAATACCCTTGAACAGAAAAAAAATAACAAGATTTAAGTTATTATTCAGTGAATAAACGATACTGACGTTAATTCTCAGATATGAAAAACCTTATTAGGGTCGATGTACCAATAGCCGCATAGCTAAGAACAAAAATTTGTATAAAATCGAAAAATAACGCTAGCGGCATTATTTTTACATCATCTGAAAGCTTTTTCTCTTGGTTTTGTGGGAAAAATATGAAAACTACGAAAACTCATATGTTTGTATTTATTATCGCTTGTGCCACTATAGGAATACATGTGCCTATAGTAGCATTATTTCTAATTTCTGTTCCTATAGTAGCACTAGCATCACGGCGTTGTCAAAATACTAATCAAAACCGGATTTTTACAAAGCTTTTATATTTTTCCTTAGAAAAGTGGATCAAATGCTTTCGTTTGATGTAAAAAAGTTCTTAATTCATTAAATATTTTGTATAATAAAAAATAGTTTCTCTCAGTAGTGCTACTTTAGGAACAATAGGTTTACTATAGGCGCAAGGGAGCTCAAATTTTAAGCAAAACTAATTATTTCGATCATTTTTGAACACAATCAAGCTGTGTATCAATGGTACTTAGATAAATAGCTCTTGACCTTCAAGTCAAAAAATGTTTTGAAAAGATTTATAGCAAAACGGCCGTAAAAGCCACTAGTGCGACTATAGGGGACTGTCAACTAAGGGAACACTGACCCTAGTTTATGTTTTTTCGTCGCGATCCAATCCAAATCCATGGATTGTCCGCACATAATTCTCAAGAGCTGGTGAATACAGGCCTTGAAAATCGCTGAGTTGGTTTCCCTCTTAACTAGCATATTGTTGAGATCGACTAGTGGAATTTCTTCGCACTGGAATTCAACTACAGCGCGGGACGAAACAATGTGCACATTTTCCGATTTTCATAGAAAACGGGCGTTTTTAGTAAACTTTTTTTTTTTTTAATTTAGTTTTAGCTAAAGGAACAAGTCTTCGGCTTGTGAACCCGGAGGTTCGATTCCCGCCCAGTACAGAATTTCTTCGAATGGGATACTTACCTTATTTTCTTGTATGTGCGTAGTTGTATTATTATACTTGGGGGCTGTCCATTAATTACGTTAGACAATTTTCGGAATTTTTCTACCCCCGCTTCCCCCATGGAAGATTTTTTTATGTAAGAAAACCAAAAATAAACTGTATGGCGCGTAACAAATCCTAAAGATACCCCAACACCCCTTACGTATTCAATGGACGGCCCCTTGCTACAAAATATGAAACAATATGTTGACAGGTATTGAAAGCACTTCAAGTAATAACTTGAGAAATGCCCATATGAAAACTACCACCAAAAAAAATCTTAGATTTACACGTAACGTTATTTTAGTTTCAATCATGCAAAGCATGATGATTCAATGATAAAACCTAAACACATCTATTATATCCAACATTGTTACCAAATTCCTTAATTTTGAACGCGAAACATCTTCTCTCAAAGAATGTTGCTTGCAAAACGGCTCGGTTTACATGATTTTCCCGCTGAAAATTCAATCATAAATTATGCATATGGAATGACAAGCCGTCGATCCATCCATGTGCATTATTTTTGGTAGAATATTCAGATGCAAGAAAGCATGCAATATTGGCGAATGTTGGATGTAAGATCATGAAATGTTCCAGTTTCACTCAAGCATTTTCGAATGCAATGAGACAGTTTACATTATTAATAGTTGAATGTTCAGATGCAACTCCTTTTACATGATTGTTGGCCCATTTACGAAACATATGTTAAATCTAGATTTTCAAACCAAATCGTATTAATTCGTATAAAGAGGTACCTATTTCCAAACATGACTGGTTTGCATGGCATTAGTTCAATGGATACTTTGTTTGGTCCAGCACTGTATGCACATTGACTCTCCTTTTCGTTTTACGAACGAGCATTTGTTGGTACCGATCCGAGAGAACCACAACGCATCGGCCCAGGTGGATTGCGCCCGGAGGCAGTTTCTCCGGAATAAACAGTTATAAGCACGATTGCCCGTGCTGGCGCGTCACAAAACTCGCACGAGTTCAGGTTTGGCTTTGGCTTTGCTCGGGATAAGCGAAAGGTACTGTTCCAGTCGTTTGCATTGATTGCCCAGGGAAAACAATCAGAAACCAGCCGAAATCTAACCAACATCTGCACCAGTGATGAATAGCAGTGATCTGAAACAGGTTTTTCTGTGATCAGACGTATGTTGTTGATATTTAGTCATTCAAGGTCCAAATTTGAATTAAGACTAATTTTTTTTACAAATGTGTTTATTTTTTTTTAAGTTTTGTTTATTTTCTGGCATTTTACAATATTCATTTATCTGGTCTATGCACATAATTATGGTTTTTACATATTCGATTCTGATTCAAAATTGAAGTAAGGCGATGCAACACTGGTCATCGTTATTGCTTCCGGTGCATCACATCATCGGGAAGCTGATTTACCTCAATTTGGTCGGTTTGGCAACGAACCGACTTCCCCAATCCGATCCCTGATCTGTTGTAAATGTACAATCATTGCACGCGTTTGTGTAGATATTAGCATCGTTGCTTTGGTGGCATACTTTTGGATTATCGACAGAGGTGTACGTACACTGTGTACTGTAGTTTAAAGGGAGGTATTGTGAATATAGTTTTATGTGACAAATTTGATTGAAGGGGTGATTTAAGTGAATTATGAGGAGATCTACAACAAAATTTTCCTATAACTAATTTTATTAAAGCCATATGCCTGCAAATTAAATTGCTTAACCGCTCAATGGGAGTATGAACTTTACAAATAAAAATCGGAATTCAAAATTATGAATAATAAGTCCTGAAAACCGTGAATTGATACAGTCATAAAGTCATGACGGTAATTCATGATTTCGTGAATATTATTCATAAAGATACGTAAGTAGAACTTGACTAAGAAGCTAAGAGAAAAATAACAAATTTTAACCTAAACAAGCTCTCCTTAACCCCACAACAGCGTTCATATGATAATGTTCATACGATATTATGACATACTGCTAAAATATGAACTCAAGTCCTTAACAGTGTAACTTGTCGACGGGATGAAATAATGGTTTAAATATTTCAATTTGAATGAAGTTGCTAAATCGAAAAGTCACATCTTCCGATCCGAGGATTTATCAAAATTCAGTTTTGGCTTCAAAGACATGAATAAATGATTTCACGGATGAAATACCTTGAACGATGAAAATAGATTTTTGTAACAATCCATGCTTGTGAATGATTCGAATATTAATCCTAGACGATTTAAAAATTCAAACGTGGTTCTGTGGCTACTCCCTTACAGATTCCTTTAGGAAGAGCTCAAAGATTTTTTTTTTTCAATGTGTGCTCCAGAGACTCCTTCAGAAATTCATTTTGGGACCCATCCAGCGATTCGTATAGAAATCAATCAGCAGTCCAAAAGTTGCCATCTTCTTCTTCTTGGCATTTACGTCCTCACTGGGACAGAGGCTGCTTCTCAGCGTAGTGTTCTTATGAGCACTTCCACAGTTATTAACTGAGAGCTTTCTTTGCCAAAGTTGCCATTTTCGCATTCGTATTTCGTTGATATCTAAAAACCGCATTTTTTTTTAACTGTTCAAACTATTCCCTCAAGAGTTTCTGCCAAGATTCCCTCACAAATACTATCAGAATTCGACAATTCAGAATTCGAATCAGGAAATTCCTTTAGGGATTATTTCGAAAATACTTCAAGGAACCATTTTTTTTTCTGCCGATTCTGTTAGTGATTCTCCGGAAGATCTTCCTGGACTCTTCCTTGGCAGACTTATCTAAAGATTTCTCGAGTAATTTCACTAGTTAATTATTCATGGACTTTCAAAAAGTTCATTCAGAGTTTCCAACTGAAAATGCTACAGTCTTTCTTTCAATTATTCGTATACACATTTATCAGAAATGCTAACCATGGTTTTTTTTTTTTTGGCATACTTCTAGAATTATGTACAGGGTGTCGTTCGGAGGTTTTATAAAGCGAATCATCAAAGACTTTCTCTAGATTTTCTTCAGATGTCGTATGTCCTGCATTGTCAAGTATTTCTCAAGAAGTTTAATCAGAGAACATTTTACGGTTTTTATTAAGAATATGTCTTTGATTAGTTCAGAAACATTCCCAACAATTTATAAAAAAAATCCTTCACAGTGTTCTGCAAGAATTCCCTGGTGGATTCATTGGGACATTTCTGGCAGAAACTCTAAAGAAATGTATGAAAAAATCTATGAAGGAAGCCCAGAAGGATTATTTGGGGGTGTTAATATCGAACTTCCCCGTTAAAATTTTGAAGAAATCCTGAACGAATTTTTTAAAGGAAATTGAGGATTTCCTTGTGATATTTTAGGAAGAATCATTGGTTGAATTTATAGAATAAATTCTGAAGACATCTTTAGTAAAATTACTGGTTGTATTCTTGAAAGCATCCTTAGTCAATCACAAATAAAATACCTCCAATTTACAATCTTTAGCACCCGTCTGATTCCGACCATGGCGATAACGGCTACAATGTCACTGATGATCACGATTGCAAAAACGATGCTGGAACCGGATGTTTCAGTACACATCCAGCCGGTTAGTACCGGTCGGTAGCACCGTTGCCATCGCTGCCTGCAGTTTATGGCGATAACTGGGACTGACTCTTGTTTTTTCCTCCTCCGTACCGTAGAGATTTTCGTCTCCATTCATTCATCTTTTGTGACAGTTTTTCCGCATTAGCCCCGTTTGCGAGAAGATCCGAAACCTAAGTAATTTGTATGGGTTTACAACTGGGTGGAACCGGTTCTCGTCACGAGTATTAAAATTGATTACTACAAGGCGAGTTTTCGTAAGTAAAATGGTACTTTTCTATGTTCCTTACAGCATTTGCTGCTCGAATAATTTCTAACTTACAAAGAGAAAATGCAGTATGAAGAAGGTGACTGCATATCACCACCCTACATTATTCGACCGAGATTAGGTCGACGTAACCGTATCTGGAGTAGTACTTGTTTGCCGCCATACTTAAAACTGTTTTGAGAGGAAGCAAGCTGTAGTAAACAATAAGATATCATGATCAAAAGGAAAATTGTAGGAAACTCAATGCGATAAAGCATAGCCTAATTTGAAGCTAGTAGAAACGATGAGTTTAAATGTGTTTTTCAGTTTTTTTTTTCTCTAAAAGTACAAGTTTGAACATTTATTTTATATTGCATTTTAAATTGGCCATTATAATTTATTGAACTTATAAATTTTCACAATAAGTGTCTAACTAAGTGTGATAATAGTAGTTTACGGAACAAGTTGCAGAATAATGATTTTTACAGCACGAGTGGTAAATTTGTCCTACGAGGTTTGCCGAGTAGGATAATTGCAACGAGTGCTGTAAAAATCGAGTTCTGCAACGAGTTACGTACAACATTTTTTGCAATTTCGTCGAGGACCACTTGAGAGCATCAGAAATTATATCGGAATGCACTCACCATTATTTTACAATTTCTAAAAAATTGTTGTGTAATGATTCATTACGCAACTCAAAACAGTTGCGCAATGAGAAAGCGTTGCGTAATGAATCATTACAGCACTGATTTCAGTTGCGTAATGACTATTCCCGCTTTGCATACTTCAGTGCAGGAAAATAGGCCGTTTTATGACAGATTGGCGTGATGAAAAACAGCCTATTACGATGACAAATTGCAAAAACAATTTAATCAAACTGTACGTATACAAACAAAACTAATGATTCACTTTTTATCCACATTCGAATCCTAAACAAACTGCGAGGGAATACATTATTATTTCAGTTTTGACAAAGGACCCATGTAACAACTTTCCTCTCCGTATTTGCTACCCATCCAACCAAAGCGTATTCAAGTTGACATTTCTGAAAAAGGCAGTATATTAACATAACACACCACGTATCCCAGAGGAAATCGCATCCATTTCACTTTGAGACGTTGAGGGTTAAGCCATTCTTCATTAGGAAGCTTTTCCCCGTTTTTTTGCATTGTAGGTCAAATACAAAAATACCGACATTTTTTAGAGTGGCTCAGTTCAAAGTTTTTGTTGACGTAGCTTAATCAATTCACTCAGATAATTCGCAAGAGTACAATAACGTCCATTAATTATGTATCTGATATAGAAAGTGACTCAGTTTGAATCGATAGCAGCAGTTGGGAAATTCAGAAACCAGACCTAGTAATCTCAAGTAGAAATATCTTCTCGTTGATATTGTGTGTATTCCAGAACTTCCTCATATATGATGTCATTTTTATGATAAGATCTTATCTCTTTTTATGATGGTAGCTGTGCTTCAAAGCTGTTATCTCACGGCCTTTCAAACAAAATAATTGGTGTGCAATGTCTATGCCCGAGCAAAAAAAATTATTATGATACTAGTGGTCCCGGCAAACTTCGTCTTGCCATCAAGTAGGCTGTTGAAAAACGCTATGGTTTGTCCCATTCAAAATGACAGTTCCGTGCATTCTCGTTTTTTTTTTACTTTCGAGGTGAATATCCTTGGTATCTGATCCGCTGACCCTTTCGTAGCTCATTTTGTGACAAACAAACACCATTCCATTTTTATTTATAAAGATCAAATATTTGTATTATAACCAATTCTAATTGTCATACGCCAAAAATATCGAATCGCTTTAGCGAGTATTGCCACATTCGTTTTGAATTTGAAATGAAAGCACCAAAAAAGTTCAGAATCACCGGTAAGCACAAATTGGTTTGTAGTGATTCTTAACTTTTCGGCGAATTCGAAGCAAGTGTTGCAATACTTGGTGAAACAATTCCATATTTTTGACGGATAACGTAAATAGGGACCCAAAAATCCGTAAGGGTAAACGCGCAGCGATCCAGCAAGACCAAGTTGAGGGTTGTTTAGTCGAGAATCTTTTCAAGTTTGAAATTGTCTCGACTTCCAAGGGTAGAGATCAGGGCAACAGATTATCTTCGTTCTTGCAACACAATCTATACATGCAACGGTCAATTGGTCAGTTCTGTCTCAATTCGAAAAAATATTTTTTCATTTGTAATGTTTATCTTGGAAATATTCTACACTGGGTAAAAAAGTTTTCAACTGAGAGCTTTTTCTTGTCAAAATTGATATTGTGCTCTGCACAAAACATTTGGATAATCAAAAAATGATAATATTCGCGTGTTTATGCTCGTTTCAACGTTTCATGCCGATTGTGGCCCGTGATCTCTAAGAAATCTTTTGGAACAAATCGAACCGGATTCCTAATTCTCAATTTATTGCTAATTGCATTCGTCATGCTGGCCTCAAGTATTGCAACACTTGTTTGTGGCATAAGGCCCAGATAGCCGTAGCGGTAAACGCGCAGCTATTCAGCATGACCAAGCTGAGGGTCGTGGGTTCGAATCCCACCGGTCGATGATCTTTTCGGGTTGGAAATTTTCTCGACTTCTCAGGGCATAGAGTATCTTCGTACCTGCCACACGATATACACATGCAAAAATGGTCATTGGCATAGTAAGCTCTCAGTTAATAACTGTGGAAGTGCTCATAAGAACACTAAGCTGAGAAGCAGGCTCTGTCCCAGTGGGGACGTAACGCCAGAAAGAAGAAGAAGAGAAGATGCTGGCTCCATACCACTTTATCGAAATCCTTTCAAAAATAAATTGCGTTCATCGATTACTTGAACTGCACCATAGCTATAATTTATTGCCAAAAATCATCGAGTCGACCTTTGGGGGCGCGTGGAAGGTGATATATACATACCGCGATGGATGAATACACAATTTGTTTGCAGTTTACCTGTGAATGCTTGCATGCACACGCTGAAAAATAGTTAGGGGCACGCTAGAAATCCATAAACCCTTACGGAATTAATATACCACCCCTTACACATGATTGAATACATTTCGCTCATATTTGAGGAAATGCAAACTTACACTTAAACTATATTAAACTTACACATTCAGTTTTTTATATTCTCAGCAATGTAAACGATGAAAAAACAACAATGATAGCACTAAACGAAAAACTCTTACTCTGTTAAAAACTGTCAAAAGCCAGTTTTTTCATTTCTTGTTTATAAAGACAATAAATCAAAGAGAGTCTATGTTTAAGTTGTGGACAAATTAAGTTCAAATAAAAAAAATCTAAATCGAAGCTTGCTTTATTTAAAAGCACAAAGTATCATGAATTTTCAAAGTTTTCCCAAACATACCGCTGAAGTCCTCGAACAAGATTAACACATCTTCCAACAGTTGAGAATTGTCCCGGCCACGTCCTTGCAAAAACTGAGGGAATGCCAAGAAATGGCAATTAATACCTACTTGTGAAATATGCAGAGAACTACATATTAGAGTGGTTCAAAAAATCGTTTTTGCTCCACACCGCTCATTCGATTCTAGATCAAATTCTGAGTGTCTTCCCAAAATTTGAGCTCATTTGGATGAAAATTGAGACTGCACAAGCCCTTCAAAGTTTATATGGGAATTGCTATGGGAAATGCAAGCAATTCATTCAATCGGTCATAGTGTTTTCCCATGTGCTCTTGGGGATTAGAGCTACGTTGATACTGTGAGATACATTCATCAGCTACAACTTTGCCGAAGACCGTTTTTAAATCGGACGCCTCAGTAATTAGTTATTGATTTATATCCAGTCACAAATTCTTCGGCGGTGCTCATTTAACTTCTGAACAGGCAACATTGCTGCACTTGGCGCGAAAGATAGCACGCACAAATCATGGCTACTATGTTTTACTGCATATATCCAGTGATGCCTGCCGAACAGCCCAATAATAATAGCCAAAGTTCTACAACTCATTCAAAAATCAATAACTAATTACCGGGGCGTCCGATTTAAAAACGGTCTTCGGCAAAGTTGTAGCTGATGAATGTATCTCACAGTATCAACGTAGCTCTAATCCCCAAGAGCACATGGGAAAACACTATGACCGATTGAATGAATTGCTTGCTTTTCCCATAGTAATTCCCATATAAACTTTAAAGGACTTGTGCAGTCTCAGTTTTCATCCAAATGAGCTCAAATTTTGGGAGGACACTCAGAATTTGATCTAGAATCGAATGAGCAGTGTGGAGCAAAAACAATTTTTTGAACCACTCTACTACATATAGAACTATCTCTCACAAGTGTGTCCATCAACACAGCAAAAAATATGGTTATATCACATCATTTTAGCTGTCCCGTCGCAAATATGGTGTTCAATTACATTTTTTAAATGTATAAATTCAGCCGACGGATGCTGAAAATCTTGTTCTAACAATTATTGTGAAACTGTTTTAAAAGTTGATAAAAAGATGTTTAAAAGCTGGACCAGGATTTGAACCTTAGTCTACCGAGTGAAAGTTGTTACCGGTACCTCTCGCCCATCCCACCACGCTGAGGAATTTTATACAAGTTTTGTATTGTTACTCGAATTGTTTTTCTCGACATTTTCGTCTAACGAATCCAATTATATTTTGAGCGGAATATTGTTGTAAATTGATGTAATCGAATTCTAATTTGTTTGAATCTTGATAAAAATACGTCGGTGGAAAATAGCGTAGAGATTCCCAAGAAATTTATCCAGAGATTTTCCCTGGATCTTCAAAAATTTCCTGCGTGAAATTCTCCTGGAATTCATCTATAAATTTCCACAAGCTTTCCATCAGGGATTTCACCATAAATTATCCCAAGAATCATTCAAGAATTTTTCCAGAAATGCCTAAAGGAAGTCTTTTACTTAAACATTTGTTTGGAGGAACTGCTGGGAAAATTCTTTGAGGAATTCCTGGAGAGATTTGTTTACTTTATTTTTTTTTTGTTACAGATAATATCCTTGCGCCGTAATAAATAGTCTGTATGGTAAATAAAAGTTTTGTTTCGATAACCATTCTGGTAAATCAATTTTGGTAGAAACAATATCGTTTATAAATGAAATCATTGCAAATTCAAAACCCAACAAGCGAAAAGCATTACAAATGTTTTTTTGCACAGATTTGAATATGTCTTCATGGCACAATGGACACATGCTTACTTTAATACCATAAATTAACAATATTTTAGTTACCTCCAGCTGAAGATTGTTACACATTCTGATGTTTAAAAAGGGCTCCCCCTCAGCTTAGCTTAGACTGACTACACATATCAAGGGTTGCTATTCCGTTTAAAAAGGGCTCCCCCTCAATAATACAAACAAGAAAACACTTCACTTGGTTCGTTCAAGTAAACTTTCAAAGGACAATTCAAGGAAAAAGTTAACTTTAAAACCGCCAAACAGTTCATATTCAATACAGATTCTACACTGTGCATTAATATTTGATGAAATATGCATATTCCTAGAGAACAAGGAGGTGTCCATTTCGCCTCGTATGTTTATTATGCCCCAAATCCCCCTGCTTTTGAAAGAAAAGTGATCAAACTATGCCGCAATATGCCTGTACTGATCTAGCATAGGAAACATAGCATAGCAAAACTCAGAATAAATGGGGCACTTAACGTATCTTTTGAACGTAAAAGTATTATCTAGTCCAGTTTTTCTGAACACCGATCAATTCCTGTGGGAATATTTGAAGAACTTCCTTGATAATTTGGCGAAGGAATCTCTGAAGGGTTACCTGGGTACATTATTGAAGCAATCTCTGACAGATCAGCTGGTTAAATTCCTGAAGGAATCCCTCGAGACATCTCTGGAAAAATGCCTGGAGTAATTCCTAGAAATATCCAAGGAAGGTTCACTGTGAAGATTTTGCTGGAGTAATGTCAAGAGAAATCCTTGTAGGAATCTGTGGAGAAATCCCAGTAGATAATTTTCTGGAAAAATCAATAACATCTGAAGAAATCTCTGAAAGCATAGAATGGAGTCCTATTCGAAGCAGTCTAAAAAGTACGGTTGTGATCGAAAGTTCCTAGAGAAATCCCTAGAAAAAATCTTGGAGGAATTCCTTGAGAAATCGCTACTGTAGGGATTTGGAGGAATTTATGGTGAAATTCCTAAAGAAATCTCTGGAGATATTACCGGAGGAATCCATGGGGAGTTTCAGAAAGAATCCTTGGAGAAGTTCCTAGAGTAATTTCTGAAGAATCCCTAAAAATATTCATGAAGAAATCTTTGGAGGTTTTCCTGGAGCTCTAACTGAACCAATCTATAAACCGCGGTATGTGGTCAAATGTTCTGACTAATCAGCGATAAATGTTTCTTTATTTATAGGTAAAAATCAAGAATTTTGATTCGTGGAATAATATATATTTTATCATTAAAATTTCCTATTATGACTGTTTAAGGTATCCTGATATAATGATTTTAGTTTAATATTCAGCAATCGCATGATAGTAATAGTTTGAAAACGCTGTACCCAAACCGGTTCCGGTATATTCCGATCAAATGTTGTTGTTGGTCTTCTTGAAGCTCTTGTAACTTATTTTGCATAATTTGTAACTTTTTGGAAGCATCACTTGTAGAAGTCACTGGAAGCTTTTTTTGGAACCAGTATGGTAGTTTTAGGATGTTAGGAAAAGTTTGAAAATTTCAGATCTTTTCATTTTTTCTACGGAGCTACAGCTTGTTTACAATGTCGATTAGACAAAAATTACCCCAATTCGCAGTTACTTAAGGTTAAGCGTGCTGTTTATAAAAACAGCGAAGAATAAATTAATATCGGCCGACGTAAATGGACGTGTGTGATTTCGATCATGTTCATTTTACAACAATATTCCGTACAAAACGTACTCGGATTTGATCAACAAAAAAATGCGAAGAAACCCATTGTATGTAGCGGGATTTGGGGCAAGTGTGCCACCCTGAGCAAATTGTTCTCTATCTTTGTCTAAAGCTTAAAAAACCCACCAATTCAGCCTCATGACGTTAGTTTTACGTCCTTTCATAAGCGCTGTGCCATTTAAAAAGAAAATAATTTCAAAAAGTATTAGTTTTGGAGCTCCTTAAATATCATCCAAAATCACCTGATTTTCAACACTATGGGGCAAGTGTGCCACCCTTATGGGGCAAGACGGCCACCGAATGAACATCATGTAATTCTACTTGTAATGAAATTTTATTTATTTCCTGTTAATATTGCTAACAAAGCAGAGCCTAATTGATAATTTTAAAAATATTTTTTAATTTACCGTCATGAGAGGATGCTTTATACAAGTTTCATCACATGCGGAACTCTCTACTAGTCAATTCGAATAACTAAAACCTTTTTTTGTCTCCATTCAATACGATATATGAATTACTCTTTCATTACGGGGGATCTGTATAATATTACACTAGATCAGCACTAAAATATTGATGAAAATATATAAAATAGTTCTTAAAATGCTTAAAACCATGTTATTATCGAATATTTGAAAAAAAAATCACTGTGGCAGCAAAAATGTTCGCTATTCCATTTCTACACTTCAGAAACCGCCTCATTTTGGTTCATTATTATGATTTTGTTGATGATGTTTACATTTTTATGAATTTCACTCCAACCATTTTTGTTTACCAAATATGGCATACTTGCCCCAAAAAGTATAGATTTCAACCAAAATGGATTTCGTATGTAAAACTAAATATTTTTTTCGTTCAAATGCTACAATTACTTACAGTTTTGTATAGCTTCACGATGTACAGTACGTTTATAAAAAATGTTATTAATTTACCTCTCACCATGCTATTTAGAAACAACGAAATCTTATAAAATATCACTGAAATTTGATGATTTTCACAAAAGTCGATATAAATACCTGAAAAACAGATCAATTTTCGTCATATTTTGACCATTGTATTATGAACTATAAGGGAACGTTCCCTTATGTTCCGGAACATATTGTTAAGCTCAAATAAAAAATATAGTTTGTAGTTTTTATAAAAATTAGGGGTGGCACGGCACACTTGCCCCAAATTCCGCTAGCAACACAAATTTTGTAGAAATTTGAGCTTATTTACAGATTCCTTCAGCGTTGTGTGATGACCGAGTGGTATTAGACGCAGATCTTATTCGCCAGACCATGCTTGAAATCCTGGTCGAACTTTTACATCTCTTTGTTAAATTCTCAAACCGGCTCTACCGAACGCTATATCCCGACATTCAGTAGTCGCTGACTTGTTTATACGTTTAAAAGATGTAATTTAATATTATGCCATATTTACGATGGTACTGATGTGCAGTTAAATGATGTGATATTACAATTTGTTTTGCTGTGAAGGCGAATCCTGTACTTCAGTCCTTTTCATTTTTTCAAACTCGTGCAAATGCAGAGGACTCAACAGCATCTTTGAAGTGAGTAACACGTCAACATTCCCCCCTCTTAAATTGTCCTGCATTCCGACGCAGTTGGCGCCTGTATTGTTTAATACATAGAATGGGAACTACAATACTTGCACTTTGAGGGTGCATTTAATCCAAAGTAGCATCCGTTAATTCCTTGTGCAAGTATATTTATTCTTGCAATAACGAAGTAGCAACTGCGGGTGGTGAATCATACTCATACTCACGTTCATCTTTTTTCAATGAAATGGAAAATCAAAATTTATAGCATTACCTTTTTTGTATTATAAGTTTTTGTTCTCGTGGACTGTAATGATGTACTTTCGCTACTGCTGATTTCGTAGAAACACATTCTCGCAGTACAGAAGAGGATCTTTTTCATCATACGTCGCTTTGCAACCAGAAATCGGGTTGATTGATGGTTTTATGATTATCGCTGTGATCGATAATTCCATTCCCTGGCATCAGCCCTTATATAGGAAAAAGCGGCAATTTCAAAATAAAAATTCGGTGGCTACCCTGTTACCACGTCGTCCACTTTATAAGATGAACAACAATTTTTGATCTGTGAGGGCGTTCTGATTCTACAGTTTTAAATTGTTCTAACACCGTGGTAATTTTGGCTCTATGAACAATTTTCCAACAATGATGTAAAATCTCAGAAAAATAAACTCTTAATTTGTGATTGTGAGACACAAACACCCCAAAGGTACATATTGCACCCATTTTCCCTTAGTTTTCGCTCGCTTTCCACACGTTTGCTCCTGCTGCGCGTGTGGTGGGGGAAAAACTTCGTCAGGCAGTTTCTCGGCTGTCCTCGCTCATCGTGTGTGTGCCCTATCATCGTCGTCGTTGCCGAGTCGACATCCTCGTTTGGTCCTTTCGCCAGGCAAGGCAGCCCTCGTGCGATCCGGCAGTTGGCAGTCGTTCTTCTTCCGTCGAGTCGAGTCGAGCCTTTCCGTTCCAGACGTCGACGGTTGGTGTCAGCGTATTTGGTGCTGTATTGTATAAACGGTTCGGTTAGTGAGCGCGTGCTGTTTGGGGAAAATCTCTATACAGTGCCAAGTTCCGTGTTCTGTATTTTTGTATGACGTGTCTGGCCGGAACGGCGTTGAAATTCTTCCGGTGGGGAATACCAAGTTTCGTGTAGAAATATTTCGTGTTGACGTGGATTTCCTAGAATTGTTACTGTACTGTGGAGTAGGGTGAGGCTTATTTCCCAAAAACTTTTCGTAGTCTTACTTTATCAAGTGGAAAATGATCATCGGTTCCTGGGGTAAAATGAAATTTTTCGGTGAAGTGTTAGAGTTGGCCATAAAGGCGTTAGTGCAATTTTATTGGACACGATTGAACGAAATTACACAACATTGAGTAGGGTGCAGAACTACTTGGGCACTTCCATGATTCGCTTCGGCATGAAGGGGTTTATCGTCTGTATCGTCGACGCATATTGTGGCTAAATATAAACCCAGTACCACAAAAAAAAACAAGTGCTGAAGTGAATCAAAAATGCCAAAAATAGGGACCGGCTGCTCAAGATTTGCACAAAATCGAGCTTTTCTGGACAAATGGACCAACCAATTAGGTGTTTAATTATAACACATGCTAAAAAGCTGCTCCAGTGATGATTTCCGCAGAAATCAACACAAAATCGATTGTCCTAGAAGAATCCGATTTTAAGTAACTTTATTTTAAAGAGTAATTTATCGTAGTCAATTAGCAGGCTATCCAAGGGCAAAAATTAATTTTTTGGGATATATAACGATGTAGCGTCCTGAAAGAGTAAAACTATCGCAATTTTGAAAAGAATTTGTATCCTTAAGACCAACAAAACAACCTAAAAAGCATACCAAAATTATGATGAGTCTACTAAACTCGGTTAGACTGAACTTATGCCCTATACGAGACTTCTAAATCTTCACTAAAAAATTTAATTTTTCAAAGGATGTTATTGATGGGATCGATGATAATTTTTCACTTTGTAAAATTTGACTACAAAATATTTTGGGAAATAAGCCCCACCCTAATCTCAAATTGATTCTAGAAAAAAATAATATGCCACTCACAGTGCAGGCTGTTACCGTTCGATAGAAGTGATTTTCCGGCGATAATCATCGTTAATTCACCATCGCAGTGTAGTGCCCACCGTCAAAATTGAAAAGCGTGCCAAAAAGAAGAAAAGGAAAATAAATTTCTTCAAGTACATCCTCTCGTTGACCATATTTCGCCGCTGGAAAACGGTCCACAAGGCGGAGGAGACCCCGTCGCCGACCGCCGGATTTACGATGGGTCTCCGAAATGCCTCTGCCTTGGCCACTTCCGACTCCGGTGGGGGCTCTTCGATGGATTACAACCGGAATCAAATCGTTGGGAAACGTGACTCAGCCGCCAGACAGTGTGCATCTGTTACCGATAGTTCTGTGGTGGTGGCGTCTCGCCGGCAGGATATCAACAGTAACAACAATGATGGCCCACCGCAGATGTCCTCGTCTGGGAGCGAAATGATGGTAAGGGAAGACGAGGTAATATGCGCCCCCTTGGGGAAAACTCAATTTTAACGGTGAATATCGTCGACAACGTTAGGGTAATTGGGTTTAAAACGAAGTTGCATAAATAAGCTCGCATTTACTAAAACAGTCGTTGGATTGTGGCAATCTGATCTAAGAAATTAATTTTAAAAGAAATGAAACCATAGTCAACGATTTCCAAAACAGCGAGATGTAACACGCTACCGAGTTCCAAACGGATTTTTGGTGGTAAGATTTTTCGAATTATTATGTATGCAGCAGATGTTTCTTTTAAGTTTAAATTTTTGCGGCTTGCCGCTTTTGCCCTACGTCATTAATCCCAAGGCCTTCAAAATCATTTTTGTTTTTTTGTTTATATTTGTAGTGTGGAAATTGGGAAATGTTTTTTCCGTGAGAGGCGTTGAAATTGATAGAGATATCATCTGAAATGATCGAATATGATTAAAATATCTTTTATCTTGGAGACATTGCGTTGGCGCGTTTTACCCCGACATCGCATTTTACACCTAGTTCCCCTATGTGTACAGTGTGCTCATGTATCTGTGTGGATGCTGCTCTTTTCATGCGGGATTTCCACTGCTGAAATCCGATTGTCTACTGATGGGGAAATGTAATTCTACCCTTGTTTTTCCTTACGCTGCTCGAAGTGGTCCGGAACGATTGCGACAAAATATGCATTTCGAGCTACAGTAGTGGTCAAAAATTTACGTCAGTCTATTCATCCGTTCTCAAGCCATTTCGTGACATACAAACACTTCATTCTTATTTATATAGAAGAAGATATAGACAAATCATTATAAAAAAATCTTCTTCTTGACATTACGCCCTCACTGGGGCAGAGCAAAATTAATATGGTGAATTGTTGCCAAAATCAGTGTTTCGATCCGAAAGTCTAAATAATAACATTCTATTTAGAATCGCATATTTGCAAAAACAAAAAAGGCAGTTTTTTCCGAATGGACTACGAATATAGAAAGATGAAATCGTTTGTTTCTTTATTTCGTCAATAGGGATAAATGGACGTTCCTGTTTTTCTTGCCCCATCGGAAGATAACTGCTGTTAAAATTTTGACAAATGCTCCATTCTTACTAGAGCCTTAATGTTGAAATATTCAAATGATCCTAACCGAACGAGATTTTGAAATCGTAGTCTAAATTACTTATTTTATGGTTTAGTGTTTTCATGTCTAATGTTTCTGGTTTAGTGCCACGTTATTTCATTAGAGACTCACAACTGTGTTTCAGTATTTAAAAGTTAACTTAAGTTTACCAACGATGTTATTAATGTAGTAGATTTTACAAGTGGGGCCCTGATAGCCGTAGCCGTAAACGCGCAGCTATTCAGCATGACCATGCTGAGGGTCGTGGGTTCGAATCCCGCTGGTCGAGGGACTTTTCGTAAAGGAAATTTTCTCGATTCCCAGGGCATAGAGTATCTTCGTACCTGCCATACGATATACACATGTAAAAATGGTCAATCGGCAAAGAAAGCTCGCAGTTAATAACTGAGAAGCAGGGTTTGTCCCAGTTGGGACGTAACGCCAGAAAGAAGAAGAAGATTTTACAAAGTTTAATACGCCACACTCTAAGAACTCAATTTAAACCTAAAATTTCGTCGAATGCTCCTCTCCATATGGTTTGGCAAGAAAGTCAAAAAAAATCACAATTCTTAAAATCTTAAAATCTTTGGATTAATGAAATCAAACCACAAAAAAAAACAATAATAAAATATAAAAATAACTATAGGTGTTTAAAAGAATGGGATAAAACGCGATTCCAACAGACATTGTGGATATGCAGCAGAATATGTGTAATTAGGAATAATCTGAAAAGAGATCTGACAGTTGTTTGTAAGCAGTCAGTTTCCTTTATGGAGGGCCAAACAATCCATGTATGTTTACTATCAAGATTCGGGTGCCATGATAATCCCACTCAACATTATTCAGATACGACCATTGAAATTTTACATATTTTTATGCACAAATTGTAAATTTTTATTTTGATGCGTGGCATTCAAATTGACAGGCATATATTGCCTGAAAATTTGAAATTTGACTAAAATTCCTCTTATATAGGGGCTATTGAGGTGGAGCCTTTTTTTTCGTAGGCACAAATAATCTGAAATTATAATAAAATAATATGATCTAGATAATTATGATATCAATATTAATTTTCCTTTTTCATTTTATTTCCAGGTACGTGAAACGTGTTAATAATTTACAGCAGCAACGTTTGATAATACAGTAAGCAATAAGATAAAAAGTCATCGCAAAGTTTTAAGTTTTAAGCTCAATTCTAAACAATTCTCGCGTATTTTTTCAAAACGACCTGTGTAACAATGAGAGATTCACTCCTCTCTCTCTTTCGATTATAACAGTGCTATACTAAAGCTTTTGGGAAGTTTCTCACTATGGATCGAAAGAATTTGTCCGTTTCATACAAAAGACGCAACAGAAAAGGTTAATGTGACTCAGTTACTGACTAAAGAAAAGGTAAACAAAGACAGTATCTTAAATGTTAGATAGATCCTTTAAACAGTTATGCGAGAATTGTTATAAATCCGTACAAACTTGGCGTACAAAGAGGCTTTCTTTGTGTACACTTGTTTCGATTATTACTTGCTTGTTTAAATGGCTTCCGATGTTCGTTTGGCGTAGCATAATATTTTAAACAAATATTTTTCGATCTACAATATATAAATTGTCAGAAATGCCTCTGTTTTGCTATTGCTCTCCAAGTTAGAGATTTTCACTCCAAATATAAGAAAATCGATATTAATTGTGAAAATTTATTACTACTTGTAGTTTTTTGACGTAAAAATTGTAATTTGTTGTAAGCACTAGGTAGGCAGAATAATCTATTTAGCATCGTCTCACCCCAGTAGAAATTTATAACAAAATGATAAGACATTTTGTTACCTGGTTATCTATAACTGATTTTGTTATTATCTTGGTTGAATTAATGATTAAATAACTTTGATAACGGACGGGATGGAAGCAACCTAACACAACGGTCTATTTGAGAGGCTTTCAGCCGAACGCTGGTTTACCTCTTTAAATACTTATATAGTTAACTTATTACTATATAAATCAATTTTTTTTTCGTGTTCAAATCAGTTTTCTTTAAAAATGCTATTAATTTTGTTTTTTCAACAGTTTTTGCAGAATGTCCGCGATGCTGGTTTGTAAATTTATATTAGTCTTATCTGATTCTAGTTCCTTGCAGTTTACAAGAAGATGTTCCACACTAATAGGCACTGCACATGCCGGACATATTGGCCTGCAGGTGTTTGATACGTAGTGTGGTTGTGTTATTCGAGTGTAGCCGACTCTGGTCGCGATAGAGTTTGTTGTTCCCTGCGCAATTTTCGATCATTCCACTTCCCTATGTCTCACCTTTATTTTTCGAAGAAAAAGATCACGATTCATGAACCATTGGTGCTGCCACGATTCATAGACACATTGTTGAATAATTCGTCGTGCATCGAGTTCTGGAATGCTAAGCTTCCACATTCTATAGTTCTAGAGTTTCTCCCTGCCTGCTCGTTTCCTTTGATACCACAATGTCCAGGTTTCCAGCAGAGGTTGGTGTTGGATGAGATTTCTGCCTCGATTTCTTGGATGATGAAGTGTTACTGTTGTGGGTTCTCTAATGCTGAAAGAACACTGGCTGAGTCAGTGAGGATAACGGTTGGGGCTGCATGATCATTTTTGAGGTTGATAGCAAGACGAATTGCTACGACCTCAGAAGAATAAAACTGAGAACTCGTCTGGAAACCTTCTAGCTAAGCTCAAGTTATCGCTGTATACGCCAATACCAACTTTCCCTCTAGCTCTAGATCCGTCCCCAAAAAAATTGTTTATGACTGGTGTTCAGCAAATGGTTGAGTACCGCCGATACTTTAGAACTCAAATTTGCGCAGTGCGCATCGTACCTACATGCTGTACGTACACGAATTCTCTCTGCTCTTGGAAGTTGTTTTAAAAACTACCTAAAGCAATAAAACAGTACTTTTCAGTGCTACATAAACAGTACTTTTCAGTGCTACTAAAACAGTACTTTTCAGTACAATTTTTTCTACTATTGATCCCTTCACGATCCTTGTTTGGACCCGTGCCTTCGAATTTTCGTTGGACCCGTTGGCGAAAGTTAGCGGTGGTAATCCTTCTTGGACACCGTCTTGGGAAAAAACCTCTCGAAGGTCATTTCTTCTTTCGATTGCAACTACAAACAAAAGGAAGGGTGAATCTTTGAATTCACAACTTCTTTCCAAAAAAGTGGGATTTAAAACTGTCACTAAACGTGACAAGAATGGAAGAAAGGACGTTTCTCCGGAATGCGAACTTTCTTCCAAGGGTGAAATGGATAATGTCGATAGTTACATCGAAATGAGCAATTAGTTCGATGCTCTAGACAAATTTTCCGAACACCAAATCGAAGCAGTCTCTAGCCCAGACTCTTAGATTCAAGTGAGGAAACGAAGAGTGCCGCCTATCGTGGTCAGTTGTTCCGAATTTGGGGGATTTAGGCAGGAGATCTTAAACTCCATTAGGGGAATCAAAGTTTCCTTCCAAATCGCAAAGAAAGAAGACTGTCGCGTTTTGCCGGAAACTCTTAAAGATCGCGAAGTTCTTCTTAAACAGCTTGATGAGAAGAAGCACCAGTTTTTTACTTATGACGACAGAACTGAACGTTTGTTCAAAGTCGTCTTGAAAGGTCTCTCAAGTGACTATAAGTCACCTGAAGAGATCAATTTTATTAATGATTTACTTTGATTTTCTCCAGTCCAAGTAATCATTATGAAAAAGAGAACCCAATCTGGCATTGTTCGAAAAGGGCTTTCTCAAGAATATTATTTATTTCACTTTAACAAAAAAGATCTGAATAATATTAAAGCTTTAGAAAAAGCTAGACTTATGTTTGATGTCCGTGTGACATGGGAACATTTCCAGAAACCTGGAGGAAATTACCAGAACTCTACTCAGTGCCATTGATGCCAAAAGTGGGGTCACGGTACAAACAATTGTCGCATGGATGCTAAATGCATGATTTGCGGAGGTTCTTCTCACGCCAAGGACGTCTGTCCAGCGAAGGAAGATACCACCAAGTTTATATGCTCGAATTGCGGAGGTAATCACAAGTCCAATTTTTGGGCTTGCCCATCGTGTAAGAGAGTCGTCGAGGCTCGTGCCAGGCAGATAAAAGATAATATCCGTTACGATAACGGTCGTTTCCGGATTTTTCCTGGTAGATTATCGAACAATGCTCCTTTTTCAGTCAACGATCGCTTGATTAGGAATCACACCCATCAGGAAGATCATAATCATGCTCATTGTACATTGCACATTGTATGCTTTGGTATTTGTATTTAGTTGGTATTTTGATTTAAACTGGGAAGTTTGTACGACATTATTGGCCCAGGGGGTCCAAAATATATTGGTTACCCTATCACTCTATTCCCTCATTTTCATGTAGTGTTAATAATTTTCTCGCTTCGCATTATTTTCCTTTTTTTGACTAAACAAATTTTGTCATATAATAATAACAATAATATTAAATATTTCACTTTGTCTTATTTAGCCCCAAATCCCTCATTATTTTATATATTACAGCCAACTCTCCCTTACTCGATGTTTCGTATCCCGATATCGAGTTAGAGAACCCTAGTAAAAGTTGTTTTTCATAGCTACCTCGATGGTCCTTTGGATCGCAGTTGCACTGGTTTTGTGTTCTGTAACTTGATACCTCCCTAACTCGATGGTCCCTTCAATGTCGAGTTAGACTGTATTTATATTTTCTCACTTCTTCTCAAGATTTGTTGTATGGATTGTAGTTTTTATGATAATATAATATTTTACAAACATTCTCAAGTACATTGCTTCCAACCCCCTGGTCATTTAGGGGTTTCTAAAGTCCTTATATTTTAGACACTGAGTTGCTACCAGCCATGCAGCAGTTGTAATGCATTGCAGAATTTAGTTCAAAATATCCTTCGGATCTGTAGAACCCATAAAGTAGCGCTTTGTCAGTGACTGCTAGTGGAATGTTTTCACTGTTTCAGCTATTTGAAATATTCGACGACCGCTACTGTTGTCACTGGCAACCGCCGGCAAAATATCTGGAAAAAGTTCACCGAAAACATCCCAACCAAATCATAGCTAGAGCATTATTCCCGATCTCATCCCTAACGTGGCGCATGAAGATATGCAGGAAAATAATGCTTGTAGCAGTGCTACAACTGGTTGTGCGCGAATCTAGATAGCAGCATTATAAAAAAGCTGGAGGAATCGATTTTTCCTTTTGCTTCCTGCTCGGCTTATGGCAACGTAGCTAGCCGACAATGTAGAAATTTCCCCGATAGAACGACGGTATTTATATCGCCTGGAAAAACCGGCTTTTCAGGGGACTCCACCACACTACGGGTGGTGGCATGAATCAAAAATAGAACCCGTCCCGAAGTGCCGGAAGTGAGTGGCGGTGTAGGCGCATTTGTCGACGACGAGGGCTGTGTAATACGTGTATCAACATTTGGGTTATGGTGGTTGCCTAAGACCAGAGTTATTGCCTCGGGTGGAGGAAGCCTTTGCTGGTGCTAGCTAGCTACTAGTAATGATTATTGGATTATAAAAACGGATTTTCGGGCTCTTACTCATGGATGCCAATGGGAAACCTTTTAATGTTGCACAGCAATAATAATCGATGACGAAAATGGCACGAAGGGTATTGCTAATTGTTAAGGGTTGCAATTTCGGGGGATACGTAATGGAAGCACATCCTTAGTGCTCGACAGTGGTTTTTTAGTCATATTTTTCAAATGCTAGTTACGAATTTTACAACTAGGAAACGCATTTTTCATATACAGAGTAATGCGGGGTAAATGCTCGCATCTAATTTTTCGCAGAAGATGTCTTCTGAATTTAGACTATTTGATCTCCGGTTTGCGAAGCAAGTTATACCTTAACATATGACCTTCAAAACGTAATACTAGTAGTTTCATTTAAAGATATATTATATTTAGTGTCACAAATGAAATGTGAACCTTTGCTTCATATAACCCCATACTTGCGTCATTTTTGTAAATGAGAAGCATATTTTAGACAGAAATCCGTTCTAATGAGATTCGACAGATTGCGCACCAATGCATTGCAATGCACGAAGTCCGTCGAAAGACTTTTATGTGTGTCGGAAGATTTATCCGACGTTAATTTTTTTTTCTTAAATTCCCATCATTTGGTTTAAAAGAACAAAACATTCGGGCGTTTCTGCTAATTACACAACATTGGAAATCCATATGGTAAACTCAAGGAGCGAAATGTTCACAAATATGACATTTTAAGGTACTTTCGAGCGCAAAATTGAATAAAGCTTAGATATATTTCTGTTTTATCGATATACTATCGTCAGAAAACTTTAAGCAGGCATACCTATAAAGCTTTCATTTTGTTATCAATGATTTTTTCAACGTTTGTGCTTAGTTATGACTTTTCCAATTTTGTAAGTCGTGGCTGTCTTGATACATATTTTAATCTTAATAAAATCAGCCAAAATTTAAACCATAGACCACTTTCAAGATGCCAGTCTAGATACGGGAATGGATTTGCTAATTCGAGAACTTTTTCTAGAACATAACATCAACATGCGCTTCCGTACATTTTCCACACGAATTTCACTCAATTTTGGGGACAAAAGAACATGATTAAAGGAATTTTCCTTTCGTCCATTCAGTATGGCGGCAGCGTTCGATTGTATTGTTGTCCCTACCTTGAGGTTATCGAATCCAGCCGAGTTTCAGTGATCATTCAATAAATGGAATCTATCTGCTCAAGGGTATTATCGAAAGCACAATTACACTAGAAATGGTATTGTGTTGGTTAGCGGCCTGTAATTCATATCCGCGGTGCTATTGTTGAATACTGCCCGTAAGCAGCTCTTTGTGCTATAGCGTCCAAACTTGCCAGGTTTGCACAAAAATTGTCCCGATTTCCAGTGGAGCAGAATCGGTATAGAAGTGGCGTACACGGCCGATGGTCATCTTTCCCAGGAGAAACTTTTCAATCGATTATTTATGCTATGTTTAATCACCGATGGTGATGGTTTTGTTGCTACACATTATCAGCGTTCCACATGAATGCCAAGAATCGTGGAGACAAATCTAAAAATACATCAACTGTGTAGGATATATTGCGATTAGGCCATCGTAATTTAGCAGGTCAAAATGGTGCAATGGTATGAGCTAGGTGAAGATGGCAAGGTAAATTGTAAAGCGTAAGTTGTAAGTTTTTAGTATAGAAGTGCTAGTTCTACTTTTTTACTTTAACAATATGTAGGAGAAGTGGTGGCAAAATGAACAGGGGTGGTTAAATGAACACCATGTCTTTTACCGAGAAAAAACAAATTTCAGTGAATATTTATCACGCACGGACGATTCAGAGCATAAATCGGAGTGTTCGGGTTGATGCGTAGGATAATTACAGTGAAAATATCAACGAAACCTAAGAAAGAAAATCACGTTCGAAAATTAGATCTGACGTAACTTTTAGCGAGGAGGTTTTGAGGATTTTCAGTGAGGTGAATATAGTTATGATATGATGTAAAATTTGATACCTTTAGATTTCTTTTTGAATTGGTTACAATCATTAATGGATATATTTTCGGAAACGCAGTGAAAATTTTCAAAAAATATTTATTTTGTTCACGTTTATGCATGATGTTCGTTTTACCACCCACAGCGGATCATTTTACCCACAAAGTGCAGGTAAATTGAACATTAGCATCTTCTTTTGCTAGCGATAAAAATATCTGATAATTCAACTGTTTTAGTCTGAATTAGTGTCTCTGCTATAGATAACATCCCTATTTTTGATGTTGTGCTAAAGAACTATACAAATTCTTCGTCCTTCTATCAGAAAAAAGATGATATCCTTAAGGTGTTCATTTTACCACCCTTTCCCCTACTTGAAATTATATCAATGGAGTTGTATCTAAAAAGGTTTAAAAAAAATACATGAACACCATCTGCATAGACTGTAACTTAGCGCTAGACAACGGACAAGCACGCTCTAATGGTACAGCCGAGAAACATTCTTGACGAAAAGTTTCAATGGCTGCACTGCCGTTATACGCATGATTGTCCCATGTTACTTTTGTGATTTTTTAATTTTTGTAACCAAAAAGTCTATTTTAACCTATATTATTAGAAAACAACTTTAAAAAATATACTTTGTTCGAACACTCTATGAAAAGCATACCAAGTCAATTTGTCCCACTGTTGAATCTTTACGCATAACTGTCTCGCTACTGAATTTCTACGCATATCTGTCCCACTATGTATTTCCCAAAAACAGTTGCAAATAAAATACCGTCAAACGGGGCTTCTTTTGACATTATTTCCACATTCTTTAACTTTGAGGATTTGTAACTCTTACAATTATGGATAGATGTTGATAACACAGCGTAACAAAAATGACATTTTTGCGTGTCTCAAGGATCAAATTATGTGTCTCTAGTAGATTTGGGGTTGCTGAATCTGGTGCCATTCTCAGAAATGTTCCAGCACGTCACAATTTTTAGCTACAGGTCGCCAAAGTTGTATAAAACACTAGTTTTATTCATGTTAACATGAAATTTAAAGTACGATTTATCAAATTTTGTTGTGATCTAATCCGCCAAACATGCAAAATAGAACTTGAACTTTCATTTCAGACATAATTTGATTGAAATTGCGCGATTAAATTTTGATTAAACCGATTTTTTCAACATGCTTGCAGTCTCCATACAAAATTCTTCGTTTCTTCTATATGGCAAAATACAACAATTCTCTAAACCATCAAAAAATAAATTTTCCGCATCGAAAGTATTACAAACTTTGATGATAAGTATTGTTATACACATAAAGTTTGAATTCTGTGGCAAATTAAGCCAATATATTACCTTACAAGCTGGCAAACTTGCATGCAAGTTGGCTGAAATAGTCATTTTTTGCTTTTTCAACAGTTAATATCTCAAAAACTAGACGTGCTATGATATTTCTGAAAACGGCAATGGATTCAGCAACCCTTAATTAAGTGACTAGCGGTATTTTGGTGCTGGAGACAAAAACGTGTTCCGCAGTGTAATTTTTGCCTATATTTAAGTTGTATATGTACGTAACAAATGTGCAAAATATGAGGCAAATCCATCAAGAATTAACAAAAATGCTTGAATAGCGAAAAAAGTGTGTCCTTCAAGACAAAAAAGGGGCTACTTTGGACATTTTCACAATTTGATAATGAAATGATTTTTCCTTATAACTTTCAACTTATTCAATAAATTGTCGTCCACCGTGATGTTATGGAACGTTTTTCATTGATAAACTTAATGAAGAAAATTGCAAAGCTACAATCAATTACACAAAACAAATTTCAAAGAAACATGCTCAGTTTGCATTATGAAACTTAAATTTTCATCTTCCTCTTAAATTTAACTCTCAGTTACGAATGCTCGATTTTCAAGTTGACATAAACGAACGACGTAACTACTAGGTACTGCGATGATAAATGAGTTATGTACAAAAAAACCTTTTTTTTCTATTTTTACTGTTATATGAACGATATGTTGAAGAGTCACATTAATACCGGTAACCAATTTAATACCCGTAAGAAATTTTCATTAAAAACGCAATCTTTGAAGTAAAGTTTAGCAAGAAAAAGAAGAAGAAGTAAAGAAGTAAGTTTGCTTTTGTAATATGCTTTAAGCTTCTTAGCAGTTTAGAGCTGGCTAAAGAGTAGTTTAATTTAGGCATTTGAAGGCTGCAACTGTTCTGTACTACAAATTCACGTATAATATGACGAAAAATTGTTTTTTTAGAGATTATGTTGTGAATTTGGCATTGGTACGTATTGAAATATATGTGTTTTATGTCTATTCACTTTTACAAACATTTATTTTATTATTTTTAAGTTGTAAAATACACAAACCAAAACATTATAATCAAATAAAAGCCGCAAAAATAAGACCTTTGATCTATTATTTTAATAAAACAACAATTTTAAGCAAAACAAATCACAAGATTTTCATGAAACATGACGATTCGATAGTTTTGTGATTCTCCCAATAAGTTTCCAAGACATGGGTAAAATTCAAACAATGTTTGTATAGCCAATGTTTTATACCTTGTGAATATTTATTCGGGCTTTTTTTAAAATATTTTCTTGGTTATCCTGTTATTGTTGATGTTGCTCCAAGAAAAAATCATGCCTAGTGGTAGAGCATATATTGGTTAATAAAAGTGCTGAAGACACAAAATTGCTGAGATTAATATTTACGCTGCTAATAAATACAAAAGGTGAGTGTCCAAAGTAGCCCCTGGAATCAAAAGTAGCCCCGTCCGACGGTACTAAATTTATAGGATTCATTGAGCTGTGTCAAATCGTTTTATATCATCTTTCTTCTTTGTCTTTACCTCCCATGTGGAACACTGCCTGTTTCACACAATATTGTTCTAGGACTGTTGTATAGGGGATAGACTGAATAATTGAGTTAGGCGATTTTTTTCCTAAAAACAAATGCTTGAAACTTTTTGAAAAATGAATGAAATTAGATGCATCCAGAACCATTCGACGGAATTTTATCTAGTTTCAGCAACTTGCTTGACCATGTATATTGGTTTGATGTTTCTAGTTTTCTGAGCTCATGCCTTAATCACATTTTTCTGTTGCTTGATTTTTTAGAAACTACAACTAATTGAAAATTGAATGTCACATTATGGTTCGTTTGGTTGGTAAATACTGGCATGGCGTACCATTGGTACTTCGCGTACCTGAAGGAATAAAATAGACCCCTTTGTGTGGTCCTTAACCTTCTGCCCTATCACTAACTCCTCGTGGTAATGGACGGGGCTCGAACAACCTAAGAGAAGATCGGGTAATCAACCCAGATGAGAAACTTTGATCGTATGCAGACAGGGACCCCCGGTTTGCTTCTGCAAACCTTGAGCGTCTGTTTCCCATGTCAGGGGCGGCTGATCATCGTCCGAGTGCCAGAGATGAACTCTAAACTAAACTGTGCTCTATGGCCCTCTAAACATTAGGGGGAATGGTCCTCCGGAAATCTAGGGGGTTTGTGTCAGGCTCTGCAAGCCAGCCGTAAAAATACATCAGCACAGGAATATTTATAATTGGAGGCTATGAACCACTCAAAAGGATCTATTTTATTCCTTCAGGTACACATAAAAATGTGCCAGAACAATCGAATCATGAAAATTTATTTAGATTGGAGATCATGGGGGGCCTAGATAACCTTAGCGATAAACGCACTGCTATAGAGCATGTCCAAGCTGAGGGTCGTGTTGTGTCCCAGTTGTGACGTAACGCCAGAAAGAAGAAGAAGCTTGGATATCTAGTGCCTTTCCCACTTATTTCTGATACAGTCCTTAACCTTTACAGACGTCGGCACTCAGATCAATGTTTCAAAATTCTGTATGGTCAAAATTATTGAGGAATGTTATAAAAAAAAAAAATGAAAAAATGTTCCAATGGTTTTTTGATGAAGTCTATTGGATGAAATATGCCACATGGAATATATCACCTGTTTTAGTTTGTAAACTATTTTGGTCATTTAAGGAACATGGTCATCGTATATCGGTGCCGGTAGGGACCCTAAGGGGTCACTTCCAGAATATCATGCACTTATACCTTTCGACTGCTCAAAATTCACGGTTTTTAACCAAGATGCTAATAAATGTCTTGAATTTTAAAGTGATTCTAACTTAAATAGGGCTCCAAATGGCTGATTTTGAAACCTCCTTT
Organism: Aedes aegypti; assembly: GCF_002204515.2. Lineage (NCBI taxonomy): Eukaryota > Metazoa > Arthropoda > Insecta > Diptera > Culicidae > Aedes > Aedes aegypti. Next base: position 283,586,889 of record NC_035108.1, on the reverse strand, counting down.
TCTGTTGTCGTGTGAAGGCTTGATTTTTATAATTTTTCATATTAAAGTGGATTGACATCATTTCATATACTTCCTTTTATATCTGACGTTACATCAGACAAGATCAGAGCTTGTTTCGCAGCCTACTATTTCACGAGCAGTTTCACATTATTATCCCGAAAACTTTCTTTGAAAATTGACCATTCCTTGCATTTGTATGCAATAGTCGGCAAATTTCAACAGGTGATACGTTATTTCAAATAGATCAATTTACAATGGTCAAAGAAAGATTTTTTTTTGCGTTTCCCCGTCATTTTAATTTAGAAATATCCTAGGTACCCCAATAAAGTCGTACCTAAGTTTGTAACCGTCACGGAATTCGAATTTTTTTATGCATGCATCAAAAATATAACCCATTTGTTATTTTTTTTCCTGAAAATCTAATCAAAATCGATCGAATGATGGCGAAGATGCAGAATTTTCAAACTTCGTTGTCGACACCCAGTACTGTAAAGGTTAAACTGTAAAGATGACCTTGTCTTTTTTTTAGTATTGCCTCCAGGGATTGAATTTTTAGAAAATTGAGAGTATCTCTCACTTATTGCTCTCCGTAACAATCATAATTCGCAACACATCTTGAGAACATGTTTATCGTCTTCTGCTACAGCTATGATTAGATCTGGGGGATAACAGTACATGATAAAACACCTCTAAACAAGCTCCAAACCTGGAAGACACTATTGCTGTAAGATTTTTAGGGATCTTTTTTCAATCTTTTTTCAACTTGCGAAACATGGTCAATCATGAACTGATACAGATGGGATGTTTTTCTTCGCTTGCTTTGATGGTGCTTCGAAATCAATTGAGAACGAATTCTGCACTACCTGATTACCTCAAAACACAGACATCATAACTACTGTTTTGACTAACAGAAGATGAAATCTAAACTGAATTTTCTACTGATTTGTTGACGTAGATTTCTCTTCCATTCAATGCATTCCAGTTCCAGATATCTTGCAACGAAAAAAAAATAAGATAAGCAGTGCTTTTTCAATATCGCCATCGGTGTCAGTAATCACCTCTGATCTGGGTGCAATGAGCTGTGAAGACACTTCTCGCTTTTTTCATATTGCATCCTATTTGAATGCCCGCTGTGTCACATAAGGGTGGTTAAAATGACAAAAACAGATTTTAGAATACAGTCTCTTACCATTTTTATGGTGACACTTGGGAATTACTTAAGCAATTTCGGGTAATTATTTAAAGGTGGCTCGAAGACGATGAAGAAATTTATCAAAATATTCTTAGCACGGTAAAAATTGTACGTATGTAGGGAAAACCCACTAATTTTCGACCCACAAGAATTCTTTCGCCAATTTTCGGATTTTCATACAAAGTAGGCCAACATGGGTCGAAAACTAGTGCTGGGTCGAACATTGGTGCTCTTTCCCTACTACATTACCATTTCCTAGTCCGAACTTATTTTTCATACCTAAGGGAAAAAAATGCTGTAGAGAGTAAAACAATCCGACGGTTAAAAAGTGTTATTCATAAATGTGTGTGCTTGCTTTAGTCCGCATTGGGATAGAGTTCTGTTAAATTCTATAAAAAACCCTAACAAAAAATGATATAATAATTATGTTAGTTTTATTCATATATTTTTTTTTGTATAGACTCTTTTTATGTCACCTCAAAATTTTTACAAACATGGATGAAAATTTGACAGTACTCTATTTTCATCACAAAGATTGTGAGGAAGGTATGTGTGGTAGTTTTCCATTTTTTGAACCACCCTAGTGTTACATCTGCCGTTCTTCGCCCGTCCCGACTAATATTGGCCAATATGCAAATATAGCAGGATCGGATCGAAGATGTAACGTGATGCAAAGAAAAAAAGCGAAAGCTTGCAAAATAGTGTCGCTCCGTCGTCGAGGCAACCTTGATCGGAATGAAGTGGGAGAGGGTGGATGATATCGTCAGTTCAGGTGGCTGACCTGGTCCCACTGGCACCGGATGTGAAACTCTCGCCATCTAGCGAGAGACGAAAGATCGACTGCAGCGCCGGCCGCCAGTGCAGTTGGGCTGGGCACAAACCCAAGAATGTGCTATGTTGGGTACGAGCCCAGCCAATCGATAACGACACAACGAAATGGTGCACGGATCGAAATGGTATCACGTACCCGACGGCTGGTAGCGGGTCTTTATTTGGAGACTTGGTCACTATTTCAAATGCATATCACTATTTCCAATGGAAGGTTTCTTAAGTATCTTTTTTAACTAAAATGTCCTCTAAACTCACTTTTTTATTTATTCCGCTTGCAGTGAATCCTAGAGCAAAGCTCTACAGCCTCCAACATAATTTCAGAAACTATTACGTTCTTCACAGGTTCTTCAGGAGCGTATTTTTTTATTATTCATGGAAAAGCTTCAGGAATTTTCCTAGTTATCTCTCCTAAGATTTGTTTTTGAAATTTTTCCAGGGACTCCTACAAAAATTCATTTGAAGATTAAAATTTTGAAAAAATCTTGGAACCCAATTCCGGCATTGAAAGAGGAAAACAAATTATAAATAACTTATTGCGAAAAAACTCAAAAATTTGCTGTGCAGTTTTAAAGCGCGCACAATTTTAATTTAGGACTCACTAGTCTGATTGAAAATCAAGTTACTCAGGATTTCGAAAGCATTCTCAATCAAGAGAATGGTTTCAAAAATTCTTGGGAGACTTATTTGGAAGAAGTATTATTAGAAAAAAATCAAACATATGAAAGCCCCCGACGTTGGTAGATTGTTTTTACATCCTCATCAAGAAACTTTCAGAAGTAGCTTATCATTCTTGGTTGATATATTTAACAAATGTTTTCAGTTGGCATATTTACCTGACAAATAGAAAAAAATGTCAAGGTTGTACCAATTTTAAAACCAGACAAGAATCCTGCATAAGCTTCCAGCTATTGTTTAATCAGCTTGTTTGCATCCATTAGTATACTTTTTGAAAAGGTCATTTTGAACAGAATGATGGTCCACATCAACGAAAATTCATTGTTTGCTAAAGATTTGGACATTCGACCACTCATCGATTCCTACGAATAACAAATTAGACTCGTTCCAACAAATCTGAAGGCTGTTCTTATGTACATTAAAAAAGCATTCGACAGTGTTTGGCATGAAGGTACGATTGTAAAACTACGCGTCGTACACTTAAGGGTAAATATCAGAACTCCACACACTCTCAAAAAATCATGTCATTTTACGTCTTTTGGATGCACATAAAAGAAGCGAGACGAATGACTTAAATTTATGTCGAATTCTAAATACGTTAATGTCCGATTCGGGAAATGTCAATCACAGTTCCATCGTGTAAAATTACATTTTTTGTTCAGCACATCTTCAACGACAAGCTTTTGTGTCGTTCCATCACTTACGTCATGCGTCATTCAGTCAGAACGAGAATTACATCCACAGTAATGTTCATTACTTTTAAGAGCGCAAGTCTAAAAGACTTCCTGTAGGAGCTGGTGTTCCTCAAGGCATTTTGGGACCAATTTTATATTTTCACATCTGACATTCCTGAATTTAGTCAGAGAGTTAAATTCTTTGCTTGCGGATGACACAGGTTTGGTATTTTTTTAGGCAACAGGTCTCTTATGTTCCTATTTTCGAGACACTCAGTCGCTACCAGCCCTGCGTACCCTCTCCGTTGCACGCACACTGCCGCTGACCACATGATGAATAAATTATAATTGCAGATCATCGGTATCCATTTCGCCGTTTTCACTTTTCAATCGGTCGGACTGGACTTGCTCTGCTAACGCGAAATGGTGTTTTGAGCTGCTTGATTGGTAACCTAATGAAACGATAATGAATTTTATGGCGATAAAAGGGTAGAAGCAATATTGTGAAGTGCACTTGAATTGCAAACAATTTTCGATTTGATGGCGATATCGAAATAGGCTCCATCCCATTACCCCGAACGCCATTACCCCGAACGCCACTACCCCGAACGCCACTACCCCGAATGGGTCACTACCCCGAAAGCCATTACCCCGAATGGGTCATTACCCCGAACGCCACTACCCCGAATGAGCCATTACCCCGAATAGTATGAGATACAGAGCGATATCTTGTTTGGCGGGCAAAAATTCATCTATAATGAAAACTGGTAATTAATGGTACGTAAAGTTCATCAGTTAAATGTTCATCACACATTTTCCCTTATTTTATATGTCAGCTATTCTTTCGAAATATCTTGTTGGTTACTGTCTTCTCCTCATTCTTTCTGAGACAGTGCCTGTTTGTCAGCTCAGTAGACACTTTCGCAGTTCTAGGGTTCATTCCCAAATGTCATATCGCTAAAAATATCCTTTTTTGACACCTACCCACCCCTTCATACCATTTTTTGTATGGAAATTCTACATATTGTGTATGGGCTGTAACATTTAAGGACCACCACCCACAACACTTGTTTGTCCCCTTCAGCGTTACGAAATTTGTGAATGGGCTTTTAATAAAATTAGGGTGGCTGATCCAGTGATAGTGTGCGTACCAATAATAGTGGTAGTGCGGTTTCGAGCGTGTTATAGTCAATTTTTATTTTTATGTGTATTTTTCTAACATGGCCCTTGTTAAATTAATATGAATGTGTAAAAAATTTTGTTGAAAATTAGTAAGGAAATAGTAGAAAACAATTAAAAGCCTTAACTTTTTTGCTCCTTTGCACCAGTGATAGTGGGACGTTCCTATAATAGTGGGTTTCAATGGAAAATCAATGTAAACCACTATTATAGTAACAGACGTTAGCAAATGCCACTATTACTGGAACATGTTCCAGTAATGGAGGAAGTGCTTTTTTGAAAGATTCGGTGATTTTATTATTCTTAGATTATTTTTTACGTAAAATAGAATAGAAAAGCTTTCATTTAACGTATTCAGATATGAAAAACGAGCATCCGTTATTTTCTGGCGATTTTTTATTCCTCAACCCGTTACTATTGCCACTATGACTGGTACAGACGCCCTACTCTTTTATTGGCTGAAAGCTTTCCTTGTCAACTTTCCATTCTTGTACATGTGCCTCTATGCCCAGGGACTACAAGAAAATGTTAAATGCATAAGATCAGCCACCGGAGGAATTCGAACCCATAACCCTCAATATGGTCTTGCTGAATAATTGCGTGATCACCGATATTTGGACTTCTTAGTGGTGTTCAAATTTCAATTTTGTGATTGAACAAATATTTTCCTTTCTTATGAATGTACGTTGTGCTATAGCATCACGTTGTAACAGTGATCATTCACGTCATAGCTGAAACATTTCACCAGAAATTTGGCCTTCTTTCCTAAATAAGCTGTTCTTTCAAGTTTTCGTTGAAAAAGCTAGTCACTAATATTTCCATATAGAACAGTTTTTTTTAAGGATGAACTAAAGTGAATACTGCTATAATTCTAATCAGAAATTTTCCCTTTCTTTTATCTTCTTGTATTTAAACAGACAGGTATCTTATGGATATGCTCACCACTTTCTGCTATAATAATTTCTTCATTGTCTTGAATTAAATAAAAAAGTTTTTTTTGATGATTATCTCAACGAAATCCAAATTAATGATCCCACAAAGCAACGAAAGTTTTTACTGTAGCAAAAATCAGAGGCTGCTGGTTTTTCTAACATGTACAAGTGTATTAACGTTTCCTTGCTATAGCGGAGCGGTTGTCTATCAGGCTGGTCTTCAAGCGGATTCCATAGGACAACACTTGCGACGACTTTCTCAGGGTGATCTTCCATTACCATTGTTTACGAAACAAAATCTTTATGAAGAACCTAATGCTAGTAGCCCGACACCTACAAAAATGAGTAAAGGAAGTGGGTACTGACGTCCAACAAGAGACTTTACTACATCCTATATTTTGCACATTATAGCTATCCTTATCATAATAAATTCACCCTTCTTTTCGAAATAGGTTGTTCTTCAGAGTATTGCGATGTGGCTGTGTGAATCTCACCAAAATTAGAGGATAAATCCAAACGAAACGTAGTATGTAAAAATTATTTGCTGAAAATGAAGTTGCTTTTTTATCTTCTTATCTTTGAAAAATACATTGTTGAGCCAAACTCGGTAAATACTCAAAAGGAATCGTACAATTATCTCCCCACTCTCTAACTAAAATATGTCTCAAAATGTTACCCATTCGGGGTAATGGCGTTCGGGGTAGTGACCCATTCGGGGTAGTGGCGTTCGGGGTAATGACCCATTCGGGGTAATGGCTTTCGGGGTAATGGCGTTCGGGGTAGTGGCATTCGGGGTAGTGGCGTTCGGGGTAGTGTCATAGAATCATCGAAGGTCTAATGGGTAGATCGTTTTGAAGCCTTCTGATACGATTTTGATTTGTGTTCGCAACCCTATAAATAGTGACATTTTTTAATTCATTTATTTGTATCATTTGAAACATTCATTTTTGGAAATAATTATGATGTTTTTAGGAATGACTGTCAAACGTCTGAGAAGAAGTCAGGAGGAGGAGTCTTAATTGCTGTTTCTACATTGTTTAGTGCAGAAATCATAGAAACCACTAAATTTAAAGAGTTTGAGCATGTATGGGTGAAAGTACACATAGCAGGCGAAACGCATGTGTTTGTGTCTGTGTATTTTCCGCCGAAAAACGCTCGTAAAATAGTTTATGAGAAATTTTACAATATTGTTGAACATGTTATTGGCGGATTTCCTCCCGAAACAAAAGTGCATATATATGGAGATTTCAATCAACGTGATATTGATTTCTTTCCAGACGTCGACAACGAGAGCATCCTGCTGCCAATATTTGGAGAAAATGAGGCTTTGCAATTTATATGTGATACATTGGCAAGTCTAGGTCTAAACATATTAACCACGTTAAAAATCAGCAGAACTGTTATTTAGATCTCTTAATGACCAATAGTGATGAAGATTTCTGTGTGGTAGAACCATTGACTCCCTTATGGAAAAACGAACTTTTTCATACAGCTATTGAGTTTTCTTTATTCGTGCATGGAAATAACAGACCTAAAGATTGCGACTTTGAAGAAGTTCATGATTATCGTTCAGCAAATTATGACAATATAGCATAGCATAGCATAGCATAGCATAGACTGACTGTACATGTCAATGGTTGCTACTCCGTGATTGATCGGAACTGGTAAGAATTGCACTACGATCCAAATGAATAAGCGATGGGAGTTTCCGCTTACTCTCGAATTGCAATTTTAGCAGATCTAATATTATTGATCAATAACGGCGCCGGCCAAGTCCTTACAGTCAGTTGGGATGGGGAAGGAATGTTAGGGTGTAATGATTGTTGCTTCTAGAGACCGAGAATACCTCTGCATCTCCACAATCACCACGGGAAGGGTGTTTATTAGTGAGGGAGGAAAAGATCTGGGAGTCACCTCTGGTCGGTGATGCGATCCATGGACAAGGGGGAAATATACGACTTGTATTTAAAGCTAGTTTTGTATTTTTGTCTCGAGAAGTTTTTGGAAAAATACGTCAACATCTATAATGTCGAACAATTCAAAAGACGTTTTTATTAATGACGAAAACTGAAAATTACATGTATATATTTTAACTTATATGAAACAGGAATAATGCCGACACTTGTAGTGACGAACCATACATAGTTTGTTTGAAAATTACATATGAGTATTACTGTGCATTTTGTCTCGATATGGTAGAAGTTTTAGAAAATACGTCAACATTCACAATGTCGAACAATTCAAAAGATTTTTTTTAATAAATAATTTTTAATAATATCAAAAAGACAAAAATATATGTATATTCAAATTGTATAAGAAAAAAGCATAATGCCGACACATATAGTGACGAACCATACAAAGTTTGTTTTAATATTACATAAAAGTTACGCTTTCAAGAAAATATGTGTTATCATAAGCATGAAACGAACTCACCAGTTGGTAATCCATTCTCGACTGAACACAAAACTGACACTGACAGCAAAACTTCTTGGCGTCCCGCAAACAAACCGTCTTGCTTGGGCCTTCCCAAATACGTACCCAGCAAGACGCTTCAAAACAGGTGAAAAAAAAAATCTCCGGCAACGAAAACACGCGCGAATCCGTCACCAAAATCAATCGGACGACGCAAAACCGAACTGTCCTGCTTGGGCTTCACGAAGCACTACCCAGCAAGACGTTCCAAAACAGGGGGAAAAATTCTCCGGCAACAAAAACGCGCGAATCCGTCAGCAAAATCAATCGGACGACGCAAAACCGAACTGTCCTGCTTGGGCTTCACGAAGCACTCCGTTCAGCAAATTATGACAATATAAGACAGAAAATCAATCAAGTAAGTTGGCAAAATGTGTTAAGAAACGAAGAAAATGTTGAATCTGCCGTTAAAATGTTTTACAAAATTTTAAACGACATAATACACGACGATATACCCTTAATAAAAAGAAGAGGGATCATAACTCAAAGTATCCTATATGGTTTAGTAGAGAAATCAAAAATTTAAAGAATCGTAAGCAAAAGGCACATAAAATATACAAAAAATGTAAAAATGATGCAAATTTAACTAACTATTTAAATATTTGCGATCAATTAAATCTTGCCATTGATACCGCATTTGAAGAGTATAATGAACGAACTGAGCGTGAATTGAAATCATGTCCTAAAAATTTCTTTAATTACGTTAAAACAAAAAACAAATCTAACAACTTTCCATCTGAAATGCACCTTGATGATAAAATTGGTGTGAACCCTGAAGAAAGCTGCAATCTGTTTGCAACATTTTTATAAAAAGACGTTTACACTACTTATTCGGAAAATAATCGAGATCGTGAATATTTCTCATTTCTTCCAGAAATCCCAAATGACATTTGCGTCAATCAAATCAAAGTACATGATATTGAAGATGCACTAAAAAGTCTAGATGTCTCCAAAGGTGCTGGACCTGACGGGATTCCACCTGTATTTTTGAAAATGTTATCAATCGAACTTGCATCTCCGCTATTTTGGCTCTACAATATGTCTCTGCAATCAGGTAGTTTCCCTGAAACATGGAAAAGCTCATTTTTAGTGCCAATCTTTAAAAGTGGCAAAAAATCTGACATATGTAATTATCGTGGGATAGCCATTATCTCTTGTATTCCAAAGATTTTCGAGGCAATAATAAATAAAATTTTATTCGATATGGTTAAAAACAGAATAACTCATACTCAGCATGGTTTTTTTAAGGGACGCTCAACATGCACAAACTTGCTGGAGTTCATTCATTATTCTTTGACTGCCATGGATAATGGTAATCACGTGGAAGCTCTCTATACAGATTTCAGTAAAGCTTTCGATCGCATTGACATACCAATGTTGCTTTTTAAGTTAGAAAAAATAGGATTTCAACCGGACCTTCTTAAATGGGTAGAGTCTTATCTTACTAATCGTCAACAAATAGTTAGATACAAAGGAGTAAAATCTATTCCAATTAAAGTTACATCGGGAGTTCCTCAAGGGTCTCATTTAGGGCCATTATTCTTTATTTTATACGTTAACGACATTTCCTTCATTCTGAAAAAAGTGAAAGCTCTCATATATGCTGATGACATGAAACTGTTTCTTGAAATAGTAAACGATGAAGATATACATACTTTTCAAAATGAAATTGATATGTTTTACAAATGGTGCAATAAAAGCCTTCTCCAATTGAACGTGAAAAAATGTAATTCAATATCCTTTAGCAGAAAGCGTAGTATACCTAACACAACAGTCTACCTAGGGAATCAACCAGTAGAAAAATGCGTAAGAATAAGAGATTTAGGAGTGATTTTAGATTCCAAAGTTACTTTTATAGATCATTATAATACAATTATCAACAAGGCAAACAAGATGTTAGCATTTATAAAACGATTTAGCTATAATTTTCACGATCCATACACTATAAAAACATTATACATAACCTATGTGCGTTCAATTTTAGAATACTGTAGCATAGTTTGGTCACCATTTTCATCAACCCATGAAAATCGTATAGAATCAGTTCAAAAACAATTTCTGTTGTTCGCACTTCGAAAATTAGGTTGGACAAGGTTACCTCTAACATCTTATGAAGCTCGATGCATGCTCTTTAATATTCAAACATTGAAGAAACGTCGCGAATTTGCAATGGTCTCGTTCGTAAACGATATAGTTTCGCATCGTATTGACTCGATGACACTTTTATCAAAATTAAATTTTTATGCTCCTTCAAGACAACTGCGAAGTCGTAGTATTTTTTATACAAACCATCACCGCACAAATTATGCCAAATTTGAGCCTTTAAATCAAATAATGTCTGTTTACAATAAACATTGCGAAACCATTGACTTTACTATGACGAAATCGGAACTAAAACAAAAATTTATGTCATATCAAAATTCGAACTAGATTAAGAAAATAACGTTTTCAAACTATATAATATTAAGTGTAAAATTGTAACAAAATGGTCTACTTCTGATTGACGACATGAAATAAATAAATAAATAAGTGTTGTGGGTTTGGCGATATATCATACATTGTTAAAACTTAATTGTGCTATAATTAATGTGGTATTTCATTATCGTGGTAATAAAAAAAGATCGCGAGTGCGTTGAAATTTACTTCTCCTCACGTTTTTAAGACGGATCAAGAGTTTAAAGCCATCATTCGAATTTTGTTTCACATTTTGGTACTACAATACCTCCTGCTTCAACAGTGGAATTAGTTGAAGTTTTAAGAGCATTGTCCATATCAAGTTTTGTTTGCAAAGAAATACTAACATCAAGATTATTATCGATGCGTGTTTTATATGTATTCCAATCGGCTCGTAAGTAATTGAAAGTGTAGCTAAAATGATTGAGAATCGCTTCATGGAATATTTGAATTGTAACTGGGACAAGATTAGAATTGCGAGCCGATTTCCGCGAGTTAGTTTGAAGCAAATTACCTTGCTGTCCAGTGCATTGAAAATATAAATAGATTGCCATGAAAGTATATTTACCAAGCTACATTTTAACAGAAAAACCCAAAGTTTAAAAAACTTCAGATTCAAATGACGAAAAAGTAGATGTTTTACTCACCTATGAATGATGCCAGCAACTCCACCACATGCTACATCCAGGCGATCATTACAATAAACAAAAGTTTGTATCCATGTTCCAAAAAAGTTTCAGTATTAACTGCTATATATATGTATGTATGGGGCCTTCCTTAGCCGAGTGGTTAGAGTCCGCGGCTACAAAGCAAAGCCATGCTGAAGGTGTCTGGGTTCAATTCCCGGTCGGTCCAGGATCTTTTCGTAATGGAAATTTCCTTGACTTCCCTGGGCATAGTGTATAATCGTACCTGCCACACGATATACGAATGCGAAAATGGCAACTTTGGCAAAGAAAGCTCTCAGTTAATAACTTTGGAAGTGCTCATAAGAACACTAAGCTGAGAAGCAGGCAATGTCCCAGTGAGGACGTATGCCAAGAAGAAGAAGATATGTATGTTATTACCTGTTAGAAAATTAAACAGTTCGTCCTCCCAACCATTCAATAAATAGTGAAAGAAATTCGATAAAATTTGTCCTTGTAATACATATTGTCTACCTTGCAGAATATGCTTACTCCTACCTACTATATAGCACTTGCAGGTAGTTGCAATAATTGGTAGTTTTACGAATCGCAAAATACACTCAGGTAGTGTTCTGATTCGAAAGAACATGGAAGCTTTCGCTTTATATGCCTCAGCGTTCACGCCGTATTTGAACACACTGATGAATCGATTCACATATTTTAGGTGGAATTCTTAAACAATTCACTTTGACAAATCAGAAAATGATGAATTCCTTTTACTGTTCAAGTCTTCTTAGGCGTTTCCTGAGAAACAGCCTGTTTGCGACTCCCACGCATTACTGTCACTGTCACCGTGTTCGATTCAGTTCCCCCTGCTCTTCCCCCACGCCGTTCAATTCCAGCCCAGCGCATTCAAGTTCGGTTAGTAGACCATTTAGCGGAGAATGACCAACGAAGCGACTGCCAAGTCACTTGGTTCAGCCCAGCTTTGCACAAACCACATAAATTCTGCACTGGTGGTGTCGTTGTTGCACGTTTGATATTTATTTCCCCGTTTATACAATTTATTACAGCGAAGAAACCATTTTACCAATGCCGCTCTAGGGTTGTGTCTTTTTTTTTTTGCGGGTACGGAAAAATAGGTACTCGAATTTGATGCCGCATCGTGGACTTCCCAAAATAAACAGATAAGTTTTCTAGATAGCAAAAAAATGTTTGTAAATTACACGTGATACGTATAGCAACAAAATCGATTGTTGACCTCCTTATACAATTTTCGATGAATATTTGAATGAATGCATTTTTTTTTTTGTGGTGGTAAAATTCAGTTTTATTTACAGGTCATTTCAGGGTACAATACAGTTATTTACAAGTCAAAGACAAACAGTTATTTACACATCGAGATGAAAATTAAGTTGGTTAACATCAATTAAACCGTTAACGTCATTAACGAAGCAGATGTATTTTACAAAAATTTTTAGCATCTCAACTCTTGTTGTTTTCCTTATTCCGGGCAACGCCGGTCGCATCAGGTCTTCGAACGATAACCGTCTCCATCCATCCATCAGCGCGGTTAGCCTCTGTTGTACGACCGTCCATGCCGGGCCGACACGAGCACATTCGCTGAATTTATGCCGGAGCGTTTCGATTTGTTGTCCACCGCAGTGCACGCAAAATTCATTCTCTGCTCTCCGCATCACGAACAGCAGTTTGCGGTGCTCCCACTTCTCGTTTACCAACAGGTATAACTTGGTTCGTTCCGCCGAAGAGAGCTGCTTAACGTGGATGCTACGCCACGCACGTGGCCAGTCAATCGTTGGATGATTTTGTTCCACCTTGGGCAAGTCCGTCTGCGCGACGAAATGCCGATGGATGAGATCGGCGGAGGGGTTTTCTTGGATAGGGGGTGGAATGTGGGAGTAATTTGAAAGGATTATTTTCAGGTCGGGATTATCGATTGAAATTGCTGGGCGGGGATTGTCGTGGAAAATAAGGGATTTATAATAGGGAAGGGAATCGATCTCTTTCAGATGACGATTGATGGCGAGTGATTTTGCCTTCAACGCTGGCAGATGAAGGTTTAAGCCCCCATGCTCCTTGCTGCGCGCAAGCTGCATCATCGGAACGCGGGCAGGCATTCCTCTCCACAAGAACGCGCCCATCGTGGAGGTGACTTTCGCCGTGTGTACACCTAGTGGTGGTAGCACCGACGAAACGTACCAAAGCTTCGACGTGCCGAACGTATTTAACATAATCACTTTCTGGTGTAAGGTGAGCAAACGCAGCGAGTGTAGCCATAACTTCCCCACCAGCGCATTCCAATTTATCGTTGTCATCAGTCGTATGGAGTTTGCGAAACTGATACCCAGAATTTTAACTACATCGGCTGTCTGTAGCCACTGGGTATTTATCGCATTGCCCTCATAAAAACCAACGTTGATTGACACCGTCTTTCGCAAGTTCAAACGGGCGCCGGCAACAGCCTCGAACCGAGTGAATATTTCATTCATCAGTTCGATCTGCCCGGCTGACGTCACGATAAGCTTGCCGGCGCGCCGGTGGTGACGGAGACTCGCAATCCGATCTTTCAGAGCCAGAGTGGCCTGAAAAATGTTACGCTCCGAATTGGAGCATTTCTGCCCGTCGCTCAGCACGTGGTGGGCTCGCATGACGCACTCTAGCCTGGTCTTGAGAATGCGCGAGAGAAGTTTGTAATCGCTGTTGAGCAGCGAGATGGGTCGATAAGAACGGGCCGTGTTGTCGCCTCCCTTCTTCTTCACCAGCACGATGATGCCCTCCACAAAAGCAGGGGGAACATGCGGAGATAAAATTCTCGTGGGATGCCGTCATTGCCGGGAGAACGCCGCGGGGCACTCGCTCTGATGGCAGAAAGTATTTCTGCTGTGGTGATCTCGTCCGTGCAGGCTTGATTGATGGGATCATCGGAAGGGATCACACGCTCGCATGCAAACCCGTCATCGTTGTTGTCGTCTGCTGCTTCCTCTGTGTACAGACCCGAGAAGAAGTTGAGCAGATTTGCTTCGATCGCTGCTGGCTCGGCAACGGTCTCATTCTCCTCCGTTCGCAACTGGGTGATAACGGTCCTCTTCCTTCGTCTCTCCCCCAACTGAAAAATCGATACGGGTTCTCCCGCCACGTATGTCTCGTTCATACGCATAAACATGTGCGAGAAATTTCGCTGAAGCGCCAGCATTTCGCCTTTCAAGCGATTGATTGTGGCCAACATTTCTGGGTGTTGGTAGTACCCATCGTACGCTAGCCGTAATTCCGCATATAGACGCTGATGTGCGTCATGGAATTCGTCATAGACGATTCGTGATTTGCGTTTGAAGAAGGTTTTGATTTTTGGCTTAGCGTACGAAAGCCACCACTCGATCCACGACCCGTAATTTCTGCGCTGCCGGGTCCAATATTGCCACTGTGTTTGGAACTCGGCAACGTTCTCGTCGGTGAGAAGAGACGGTCGAAGGGACCAGAAACCACGGCCGGGCTCATTTCCTAGCTGGGGGAGGCAGACACGAAGTGTCAGCGCTTTGTGGTCCGTGAACGAACAGACATGCGTATGCGCGGTACGCAAATGCTCCCGCAAACCGCTGCTCACATATATGCGATCGAGGCGCGATTGTGCGTTCCGGCAAACGTAAGTGAAACCGGCATCTCGGGGGCGCAACTTTTCCCACACATCGTGGAGCTGCAACTGTTGCACAGCTGTTTTGAGGGCCGGGCTGGTGTTTGCGCTAGACGAATCGCATGCTCGAAGCACGCAATTGAAATCGCCAGCGAGGATAATGTGTTGAGTGGGATGGCGGAGATAGTAGGCTAGAGTGCCGTTGAAAAAATCCTCCCGTGCTGCGCGCTGTGCAGAGCCGGACGGAGCGTAGAGGTTGCAAATAGTGGTATCGTGCACTCGCAGAGCGATAAGGCGGCTATCCAGGCTTTTCTCGACGTGAGATACCTGAATGTACTCCTTCAGAGCAACAGCTGTTCCTCTTCTCGTGTGGTCTACATTTGTGTATACGACGAAGCCAGGCAAGGAGAGCTGGTCGTTTTCCACTTCTTGCAGACACACAATATCGAGGCTTTGGCTGTGGATGAAGGTGCGCAGCGCCGCTAGTTTCGTGGGATTGGTGATGGTGCCGATGTTGAGGGAAGCGATATTGTAGGATGTGAGAGCCATTACTGTTGTGAATCCTCATCCTGCTCGTCGTCATCGTCTTCTCGGCGTGGCTTTTTGCCGGGTGGTCGGCCTCTGCTTCGCCTGCTGCTCGTGGATGCCGACGATTCATCGGTCTCGTTGCCGTTGCCATTCTTGCTGTGCGATCGCAGCGCATGGATTGGCTTTTTGAACAAGTCCACCACAGCAACATTGGGTTGGGTAGCTTCGGTGGCTTGTTGTGTCGTTCGGTGAGATGACGACGGACCTTGCGCACGATGCTGATGCGGGCTGGGGGACGCCGTTAAATCAATCTTGTCGGATTGACTGTTGATTTTCGTCGCCGGGGCAGACTGTTCGGTCCGACTCGGAAGCTTCGGCAGCTCGGGAAAAGCAACCGGTGAGGCGAGCGATGGCGCGGTAGAAGCTACCGATTTCGTGTTCGGTGGTTTCACACCGGACGATTTTTTCGGTGGCTGACGGATGCCACTTTGCTTCGCTACGTTGGCGTAGCTCTTCTGCACCAGCAGTTTTTTATTCTGGACACATGATATGCCAGAGTGTGCCTGCTCTTTGCAGTGTTTGCATGAGAGCACCTGCCCCTTGTACACCACATACGCTTGCTGCCCATCGATGGTGACCCACGAGTCGATGTTTCGGTTTAGTAGCATACGGGCAGACCATATGCCGAGTGGTATGCCGGCGAACTCGTAGCTCTCTCCCCACGTTAGCTCGTGAACCGAGATCACTTCACCAAACACACGCAAGAACTCCACGATCTTCTCCTTCGTCACGTTTTCGGGCAGGTCATGGACCTTCACTTCGACACTTCCATCCTCGATGGTTATTCGAAGCTTGTGCTTCTTCCCGTCTATTTCCACTTCGTGACGTCCATCGTGTTCTTCAACAATTTTCTGTGCGAGCGTCAGGTCGCCGACCTTGACGAACGCACATTGTTCACCTCTACTACACTGTAGTCTCAACACATCTTCCTTCTTCAGGCCGAGCACTGTGCGGCAAAAGCCGTGCACCTTTTCGAACGACGGCTTCACGGGGAAGTTCGAATAATCGATTCGAAAGGTGTTTTCTCGCCTCATCGCGTAATCACCACACACGCGACGCGGCACAACGGAATATCGATAGAACGATCTGAAAAAAAATGCCTGACTAATGATCCCCCACGCCGTTCAATTCCAGCCCAGCGCATTCAAGTTCGGTTAGTAGACCATTTAGCGGAGAATGACCAACGAAGTGACTGCCAAGTCACTTGGTTCAGCTCAGCTTTGCACAAACCACATAAATTCTGCACTGGTGGTGTCGTTGTTGCACGTTTGATATTTATTTCCCCGTTTATACAATTTATTACAGCGAAGAAACCATTTTACCAATGCCGCTCTAGGGTTGTGTCTTTTTTTTTTGCGGGTACGGAAAAATAGGTACTCGAATTTGATGCCGCATCGTGGACTTCCCAAAATAAACAGATAAGTTTTCTAGATAGCAAAAAAATGTTTGTAAATTACACGTGATACGTATAGCAACAAAATCGATTGTTGACCTCCTTATACAATTTTCGATGAATATTTGAATGAATGCATTTATAATTTGTAAATATTAATATATCAACTTCGAGGTAACTATGACACGAAGCCACATTGAAAACCGCTCAGTAGAAATGAGAAGAAGATGCTAGAAATTGGTGGATACTGGAATGGGCACGGACGGAAGCATGGGCAGAATGGTGATTTTTACCAGAGTAGTACGGAGATTCATTGTATCCGTTGGCTGGTCGTTTCGTCACGTATTGTTTATACATAGAGAATCAGGAAGAACAGTGGGAACAGGGTTCATGATTGTCATGCCTATACGTGTCACTCTGAGATTTCCTCGACAGGGGTGCGAAGCAGCATCCATTTATTATGTAACACTGTAACGTTTTTTTTCTGTTTAGGCAAAATAATTTTGCTTTGAATTCATTTATTTTAAGAAAATATTTTGAATTTTAGTTGAATTAACTTGTCAGAAAAAAAATCGGTCTGACGTTTTTCCCTTTTTAAGTAAAATTATAGTTAAAAAATCTAAATTGTAAAATAAAATATCTATTTGTTACAATATTTAATATCGACGTAAAGTATCTTGTATTTAGTTTCGTATCCTGATTTTGACTTCGTCTCATGTGAACGTGCAATGGGAACTGTATGAAATTGGTTTGTGTCTAGACTAAATGTATGTCATAAAAGACGTAGTGAGTGCAGTAATGAATATATGTATAGTAGTTTACGGAACAAGTTGCAGAATGATGGTTTTTACAGCACGAGTCGTAAATTTATCCTACGTGGATTGCCGAGTAGGATAATTACGACGAGTGCTGTAAAAATCGAGTTCTGCATCGAGTTACGTACAGCATTTTTTGAAATTACGTAGAAGACCATTTGAGGGTATCAGAAATTATATCGGAATGCATTCACCATCATTTTACAATTTCTGAAAAATTGTATTATGATTCATTACGCCACTCAAAACAGTTGCGTAATGAGAAAGCGTTTCGTAATGAATCATTACAGCACTGGTTTCAGTTGCGTTATGACTATTCCCGCATTGAATACTTCAGTGCAGGAAAGTTTTAATTTTTTAAATTGCAAAAACTCTTTTACACCATTTCGACGAATCTCAAGAAGGACTAAGTTCGCCATCGAAGGATACATTGGCGCGATACTGTAGACAAAAAGGGGATTGTTTAATGTAGATTTCTTTAAGAAAAAAGGACTTAAGTTTGGTCATTTCGTTCTCTACTAGGCTGGAGTTTAGAAGTTATTGTGGTTTTCTAGTTTCGGTTGTGAATTTTTCTATTTTGTGCTCTTCGATAACGTACCAAAGGTAATTTGTGTAAAAGATTTTTTGTGTCTTTTGTGTTTGTGTTGTGTTTTATGACATATATGGTTGCCAATTGTTTAGTGTTCGCTAAATTGCTTTATGACATGATACGGATTTACATGATACGGAATTATTCTTGGAAACCGCTACATTTTCTCAGAAAATAATAGAAAAAAATCATTTTCCTTAATTTTTTTTATTTTTCGCCATGGTGTTCCTGATTCGCCACCCTCCATAAATAATCAACGTAGGTGGCGAATTCAGGAACCGAAATTAAAATCGTGGCGAATACTGGTGCAAGTGGTCCAGTATTCGCCACCCCCATTTTTAATACAAAAACCAAAGTTTCTGATTAGTTTTAATATTTTCCCTGCTGAGCATGGATTGAAAGCTTTCGTTTAATGTATTGACAGTAACCAAAGGTCGTTTGATTTATGTATAAACAATATTTTTCCTTAGGGAGGCCAAAACTGGTACACCTCCCCTATGTGTTTTCGGTAGTTTTTTCCGTGGTCCGGCGAATCTTCTATTCGTACAAAAAGGCAATTTTTAGACTTGTTATTAGTTTTCTTGACAATATATTAATTTATGCCATTCGCGCTGGGCTTTCCAGCGCTTAAGCGTTTTTTTTGTATTGTACGGGCTGGTTTCAGATTTGTGACAAGTGGAGTCATTTTGTGGTTCTCCCGTGGCGTCTCCGGCGCCGCCATCAACAAGTATTTGAGCTCGGGATCCACTAAGGCCCTCCTGTTAAGGTAGCTAAACGGAGGGAGGCGAAGTTCGTCCATCTATCGAACGAAGTTCTCCGAAGGTCTCCAAAACCCGTCGTAAGTCGCCGTACGCTACAACTCCGGTGAACGTAGTCCGAGACCGCGATTCCCGTACATCAGAAATTGTCGCACGTAGGCTCGGACTTAATCTGAAGGTAAAGGGTTTCATTTCATCGCGTGCGGTCAGAGTCTCCAAGGTAAAACCGTTCCAATATCCACGAGGTTTGGCGAACTCGGTGGCTTAAGCGCCACTCCCGATAGACAAGAGACCACCGGTCAATTTCAATCTTTGCCCGACTATATTAGAGTCCTTCCATAGGACTTGTGAACGGCTTCAATAAACTGACACCTTTTACCTTTTAGTTAGCATTAATTTCAAGATTACGACATTATTTGATCCGTGCATGAAGTGCAATTGTGGAAAACCACGAGAGGGCAAGTCAGATTAATGTTTGTAGGACAATAGAGGAAATTTTAAAATCTTTTTATTAGAGAATATTTATGGAAACTGAGGAGGCGTTGAAAAATCCTGTTAATCCTCAGCAGATTCAGTATTGGACAGACGGTCGCCGGAGCGCATGAAGAACTGAAAGTCACTTAAAGAGTTTGGGAAAACGGGTAATTTGGATAGAAACAAGGTTGGTTGATGGCCGCCGGAGTGCAATAATATCCGGAAATCACGGAAAAGTATTAGTAGAGAAAGGAGGCATAAACGCCATAGTTAAGAGAGTAGTGTAGAACGACAAAGACGAGAAAATTCGGAGGGAAAATTAAGAAAGTATGCGCGGATGGTGATGGTAGAACATTGAAGAATGACCGATAAACTAACCGTCACAGAAGCAACCACGGATACTCGTCATCATCAAGCGTATCAGAGTACAGTAGGGAACAATACAGGAAATCAAAGTTGGGAATTAGGATCGCCCAGGCCAAGAACTCAGGGTTTGACGATGCCAAAGTAGAAGGTGCACCATAATAATATTCACCTTCCAATACTTTGCCACATCTCTAACGGTTCATGATTTATCATGAAACGGCTGCATTCAGGCGGAGGATCTGTTAATATGTTTCGGCATATTACAGGTCCTCTTCGAACGGAGGGACCGCCAGGGCTCATTAGTTACTTATAAACCAGTGCTGATTGTTAATGGTTCAGTTCGTTTACACGAGCTGTACAATCCTTTGTACTAATCAGTAATGGTGGTTAAGTTTCAAAGCCAACGTGTGTTCAATCGTTTTATAATGCAACATAAGAATGGGTGTTTGGTGAAACTTTGCGTTACACTCGTCGTTATAAAATTAGTGGTGCTAATAATGCTAAATCGTAGTTTGAATAGTAATGACTCTACAGCAACATAAATAATAAAAAATAAATAAATTGAATATCTTTTAATTACTTAGTAATTATAACAGATGGCAAATTATAATAACAATGAATTTATATGAAAATCGTGTGATGCAATTTTGATGAAAATTTGTAGCTGTGATAGGGAAAAGTGATACAATGGAAAGTATATCTGAACTGTTTTATGAAAGTTGAGTGATAATCGGTGGAATACGTGATAGGGTCGATAGTGAGTGATGAAATGAAATGGGGAATGAGGACCTTGTAATAAAAATATTTTATTCTTCGCTTTAACCACTCTAGTAGAATTTCGGGCCTTATTATAGTTTGGTAATAGTCTGAACTACTAGACTGCAAAACTACGGTAAGGGCTGATTGCTGCTAGGGTACACAGTGACCATTTGAGCAACATTGCTTAGGAACGCCTGTGTGATGAACGCAATAGAGGCTTATAAAAGCAAATGCTGGGAAAGAGCTTAGGGTAGATTAAAAGTGCCAGTACTATCCCTATCGCTACTGACAAAAAAAAATACGCAAAATTAAGTTTTTCCAGCTTATACATAAGAAAAGTTGCATTTACATAAATTTGGCTTATAGGGCCAAAGTACTCCCAGGGCATTGGGTAGATGTTGCAGACAAGTTTTCCGAGCCGAAAAAGACTGATTCAAGTGAGGAAGCAACGGATACCGTCATTCGTGATAATTAATTCCGAATATGCTGGATTTAGGCAGAAGATGTGAACTCGATTAGGAGAATCAAATTGCAAATCTCAAAGGAAAGAGACTGCCATGTTTTGCCGAAAACCCTGAATGATCGCGAATTAATTCTCAAACATCTTGCAGAGAAAAGCCACAAACTTCATACTTATGACGACTAGACTGAACGTTTGTTCATAGTCGTCTTGAAAGTGCTCACTAGTAATGATGAATCAATGAAGGAGATCAAAAGGTTTACACTGCCCATATCTGCATATTTGTAACATTCGACAAAAGTAGGCATTGAGTAAATGGGATACCAAGTTTACATTTTATTGCAGTATGGAATGAAACTAGAATTTCAAAAAATCACTAAGAATTCAAAAGTGCTTATTTGAGGCTGAAATTCTGTACAACTCATATCGCATATTGGATGAATAGTCAGAAAAAAATTCTGATAGAAATTTCGTTTCTACTGCATTATGAGGCTCATTTATAATCTCAATGTGACTGTTATGCGGTTACAATTGCCAATGTGACAAAACAACTTGGTATTTTTTTCGAATTTTCTAGAACAATCTCACAGATTTCAATAAGTTGATCGAAAGTATTTATCATTTGATGACTCTCCCCGGTATTAACTCCAATTTGTCAAAAATGTCGAATGTGACTGTTATGCAGTTATGGGCAGTACATGGGTTTTCTCAAGTTCAAATAATAAAAATGGAAAATAGAGTTTTCTGAAGAATTTTGTTTAGTTTATTTAAACAAAAGAGATATTATTGAATTGAAAACTTTGATAACAGCAAAACTTAGGTCTTTTGTCCATGTGCCATGGAAACATTTTCGGAAAACTGGAAGAAGTACACTACCCGCCAGAAGTATGGAATCGCTTCACCTAGTATTGTAACACCCCGAACAGCTTAGAATCACCGATAAGCATAAGATGCTGTTGTAGTGATACTAAACTTTTCGGTAGGTGTTGCAATATTCGGAGTAAGTGTTGCAATACTCGAAAAAGCGATTCTATACTTTTGGCAGGTAGTGTATATGTAATTCCAACCCTGAATGACCCGTTTCAAAAAATATGTTTAGCACAATTATACTGCTTCGTCTTGAAAAGGTGCATATCAAATAAGTATATTATATATAAGTTTTTTAGAATTCTTCACATTTAGTTAATTTACTGTAAATTTACTAAGCAACATCACATTCACAGACACCTACGCAAATATTACTTCATTTCCTTCCGAACCATTGCGCGTGTCGACAAAAGAGTTCACTTTCACAAACAAATTACTAATTTGATTTTTTGTTTTCTAATTTGTCTATTTCAGGTAAGCACTCGTCCGCACAATATTCACACCGACAGTCTCAAATCGTGCCCATCGAATATGTATGTACACACCGGCTCCAATGCTAGCAAATCAAGAAGACCTTCGCTCAAGTGTTTCCTTTAAAGTCCAAGCCCTTCGTGCACACAGAGAGCCTAATTCGGATCAGAGAATCCGTATAATTGATTCCGATCACATCGAATGGAGCGAAAACGCTACAAATTTCAGCAAGCTCCAAAACTTTCAACCGGGCGAGTTCGGTGACCATGGTGCAACAGCAACTACCAAGAAGGGTAGGTTGCGGGAGGTCACTTGGCCAATTAGTCATCATCAACATAAGTATCGCGCCGCGCACTACAGACCGCTGCGACCGACGTCCACCTTCGTCGTCGTTCATTGTTCCGGATGGAGTGCCTCGAAGGAAGACGCATATACACAACCCGCCAAAAGTATGGGGAATTGCATCGCCGAGTATTGCAGCACTTAAATTGAATATTACAAAACTAGAATCACTACAACAGCAAACTTTTTTTTATCTTTGTTAACGAGATTTTTAGTCCTAGATAATCTCGGAACCAACCGCTCCACTTTTCTCCAGAAGGATGTCGTCACTAGAAGTTTTTTTTATCATAAGTGATTATTCGGGGATTCGATCCCAGGTCCCCGGCGACGTGACGCCTCTCACGTCGCCGTGGACCTGGGATCGAATCCCCGAATAATCACTTATGATAAAAAAAACTTCTAGTGACGACATCCTTCTGGAGAAAAGTGGAGCGGTTGGTTCCAAGATTAACTAGGACTAAAAATCTCGTTCTAACCACTACACCCAGGTCCGTCCCGTGTTCTAAATGTTTTGGGTGTTGCAATACTCGATTATATTATTCCATACTTTTGGCAGGTAGTGCATACCGATGCACCACCGACCGGTAGTCAAAACAGCTCAAGTTGAATTTCCATTTTTCTCTTTAAAATGAAACAACAACCAGCAGTGTGTTACGACGCGATTGGTGTGCGTTCGAAAACCAAACGGTTTTCCAATCCAATTCAATCAACCTTTGGTGCGGTTTGGTTGGAGTGGTCCGATCCGGTGCTGGTGAACATGTTGGGACCGGAAGGAAGAAACGACGGTAAACCATGCTAATTAAATCGGAAA
The DNA here is from genome assembly GCF_002204515.2 of Aedes aegypti. Taxonomy (NCBI): domain Eukaryota; kingdom Metazoa; phylum Arthropoda; class Insecta; order Diptera; family Culicidae; genus Aedes; species Aedes aegypti. The sequence continues at coordinate 283,563,512 of NC_035108.1, read as the reverse complement.
AAATAATTGATTTTTTAACGATCAGCAAACAGCAACACCATCACCAATCGCCACTCGAACACTTTTGGTTTCGCTAAACTTGTTCGAAGGTGTGAGCAGCGTTGATTTTGCGTTATGTGATGGTAGTTGAGGTATTTATTTCATTGACCAATTACCAACACGCTTGTAATACGTAATGTACGGGAGATATACGGATCGAAGATTAACAAATTTATGAAAATTTTCAATTTGTTCGAAAGCAACAATGGGTTAAACTGCTTATTTTGCTCTTTCGCACTATCCAATTTTAATGATAAAAACAACACAACATCGTTTCCATGTATGCGTTTGAATCTCAACTCATCGTACTGTGAATAAATACTTCAGCAGTTTCAACTAACCAGATATCGTATGTTTTAATCCGGCTGTATCATTTAGAAAAAAGACAGTACATACCAATAAAGGAGGTGGAGCGTGTTTTGCATAAATAATTGAACAGCGCTAAGCTACTGCTTTTGTTGTCATCGCTTAGCATAGCAGCGTCAGAAGTAGTTGTGGAACGATGTCGCTCCGAGAGACAACCGAATCGCTGTGATTTAGGAGACACATTCAACAACGCTATGCAGCAATGCATCAAACCAAGGAGGGGCGCTGGTTCAATTATAATGTCAGCATAGAAAGAAACAATCAAGAGTAATACCTCGGTTTCTAACGAGCAGCTAATCCTCTGACTGATGTTAGTTAAAATTGGGGTGGGAATAGGTCAAGATTTTGCTGTCGACATTTGTTCCAATTTAATTTTTAATTTTACAAAAATAGCTGTTAAAACCTTATTTTGTTAAATGAGCAAACGAGCAGCTTTAAAACGAAATTGTGCTGACAGCTAACTCTGGCTCTATCGAGGATCTTTGTTCGAAATTGTCTCTATTTCTGATATTTATATGAACATTCATATTATAGCATCAATTTGTCAAATAGGTATGTCTAACTATATATCTCGCGTAACATTACTAAAGGACCTATCTAACATTGAGAGGCTCTCTTTGTTTACTTTCTCTTTCATTAATAACTGAGTCACATTAATCTCATCTATTGCGTTTTTTGTATGAAACGCTAGTCAAGGAAATTGACTTTCGATCTATAGTGAAAAACTTCCCAAAATCTTTAGTGTTCCACTGTTATAATCGAAAGAGAACGAGAGAGGAGAGAATCTCTCATTTGTACATAGGTCCTTTAGTAATGTTACGCGAGATATCTATCTGTCTGTCTATCACTCTATCCCTTTACATGTTATGATTGCGAACAAGGTGACAGAACTTGCATACAAGTTAAAGGCGAACGGTACACCTTCTTCTTTCTGGCGTTACGTCCTAACTGGGACAAAGCCTGCTTCTCAGATTAGTGTTCTCATGAGCACTTCCACAGTTATTAACTGAGAGCTTTCTTTGCCGATTGACCATTTTTGCATGTGTATATCGTGTGGCAGGTACGAAGATACTCTATGCCCTGGGAATCGAGAAAATTTCCTTTACGAAAAGTCCCTCGATCAGCGGGATTCGAACCCACGACCCTCAGCATGGTCATGCTGAATAGCTGCGCGTTTATCGCTACGGCTATCTGGGCCCCTTACGCCTGTTTCGTACGAATTGTAGTACAACTAATTTCGAGACACTTTTGGGAAGCAACCTATACTCTAAAACCACAAAATGACGTCGAAAAGTTCATGTCCGCGTAAACTTGCTATCTGGACCACTGTGCAATGGTGTTACTTTTGAGCAGCACCACTTTGTTCCGAAGTGAATCGAATTCTACTCACTTTCGAGTTGATCTGAACAAGCGGGTGTATATTTGACACGTGTTTCGTCGTGTACATGTAAACTCCAAAACCTTATTACAGCAAGAAAAATGTGCTTTTCTGTGAAAAATAAGACATGCCTCGATATTTACCCATTTTTCAATAGTTTAGTCATGTGAATCAATAATTTCCATTATTGGAGTCGATTCGTAGAAAAATTTTCAATCGATTGGTAAAATTATCATGAAAATCTATCCGGGCGTAAGTAAGTTATTAACAGTCAAAATCTAACCACTTTTCGTGACGCGAGCGATTTTCGTTTTTCGAAATTGTACCCCAGTATGTTGCCATAAGACGTTATCCAACGTCAAAATGATAGATTTCATAAGACCGTCAAAGAACTATAAATTTTCGGTTTATGTAACGTACACGGGTAGAAATCAGAATCCAAAAACAAAATTATGACTCATGGTATCATGATTCCAGCGTGTTTTCATCTTACGAAAATACACCATGATTTGGACTCATGATATCATGAGTCAGATTGCCGTAACGCAACACACGCGTTAGGTTTTTGTTGCTGATTGCTCGGAATTCGCGACTACGAAGCAAAAAGAGATTCCACAAAGCACTCGCACCGACGGAAAGCCTCGTAAGGAACTGTCATCGTGTGCGTGGAAAAAAGCAAAAAAAATCTCTCCTTGTTTTTCTCACAGAAAACCGAAGAAAAAATCAGCAGCTTCGTAGTCGCGAATCATGATTCAAATGCCAAAAATGTTGAGTCGCGCATCCGTTTATAATCGACAAATAAAAAAAAATAAAAAAAACAGCATACATTGAGACTCGAGCTAAGAACCTTTCGATTGAAAGACACGTACTCTACCACTGAGCCACTTCTTCATATTAAGTTAAGAGTGATCGATACGAATGAGTTGAAGCAAAGTGCACCGCTTAGTGTTTTCACCCTGGATGTTACGCTTATGAAGAATCATGATTATGACTCCAGGAACCATGATCTGTGATCTTGATATTATGACCTAATCAATTTATGAATTTCATGATTTGTAAATCATGCTTTGGGGATCAGATTTTTATCCGTGTAACGTATACATAGAGGTGATTTGTGGATGCCGTGACATCCAGAAGCAAAATTTTTCTTCATCACATCGTCATCCCAGGGATGAACCAGCCTCGGGCTGAATTTCCCCATAATACAGAGTCAATTGAAAAAAAAAATTGTCATCTCTTCAGCCTTTTCTTTTTCTTACTCCTATGCCATCCAACCCTATATATTCTTTATCTTTTACCACCATTCAGCAACTTGTATGCAAGCCATCTCTTATGCAAGCATTGCATAAAGAGGCAAGCATTGAATTTTGAGAAATTTGAGAGTATCTCTCACTTATCGGTCTCTGTAACAATCATGATCCACAAGACATGATGAGAGCCTGTTTATCATCTTTTGCAACAGCACGTATGTCATTTATCGTCCGTGGAAGATAACGAACCATAAACGAAAACAAATCAGACACACACCACCCACTGTTTGGCGCCGATCACTGTGTGTCAACAATTGTAACATTCGCTGACCCAATCTCATTTTGATCATGAAACTGAGGCGAATATTTTTTTATTTTCTGCGCTTTGTCCAATGGTTATAATTCGGTTGTTAAAGGCTGCATTACCAGCAACAGTGAAAGTTATTACCAATTTTATGCAAAACACAAATCACCCGAATGGCTCGATACTGTTGCAGTCTGTGAGAGTTGCGGCTCTTGAACGCTCTCGTGCCTCGTACCAAACGAGAGAGTGAATGTTTACATTCATAGGGCTCTCCGAATGCGATGTGCCACGAACTGTTATGGTTTGCGAACTATTACACTCTCCGAATATGGTTCGATCAGCTTATTCAGATCAAAATCCAAACACTGAATGGCCCCAAAAGTTAGCTTCGAATCTAAAACTACTCCTAAATCTCTGAATATGTCACACGTTTTCACATTCTGATTTATTAATGCGAATAAATGGTCGAATATGTTATTTTTTCTCTAAATGATACTAAGTTCCATTTTTGCACATTCAGTATCAACAGGTTGTTTTTTTACACCATGTATTAATATTTGTATTTCACCTGAGAATTCTATGATATTATCTTTCATTCTTTGTTTCAGAAAAAAATCATGTCATAGGCATAAATTGATAGTTTGAGTTTTTTTAAGAATTAAGTAAATATCATATACGTAGATAATAAAAAGCAGAGGTTCCAGATGAGGAGGGACACCTGAAGAAATTGAATTTTCTTTAATTTGAAATTCAATTATCAGTTGTTGGTCAGTCAAGTATGATTCTAGCCACCTTAAAAGTTAGATATAATTCTTGTTTTGTAATTTTAATAGTAGCATATGTATGGTAATGCGATCAGAAACAAAAAAAAAACACGGGCGTTAGGTGGCAATAATCGGGACAATGTTTATTTTGATTTTTAAAACCTATTACTATGGTTCTATTAAAGGGATTATGACACTTTGAGTACGATCTCCAAAATTCGCATACTAGATGGTTTGTGTTCAGACAAACTGAGCTTCTACTACTGGTTCCAGTAAAACGTACCCCACGCATTTGAATTATCAAAACATTTGCATTATTTGCTGTTATAATGTAACTTATCTATTTGGTGATACATCTGTATTAAAATTGAAACGAAAAAAAAGGATTGATGGAGTTCTTAACGTATTTTTGGAACGCCAAAATATCATCTAGTTTGGTCTGTCTGAACACCGACCGATATGCAGCGACAATAACGGTCTAATTTCTTATACGTCTATTGGAAGGCCCCATATTACACAGATAAAAATATTTAAATTTCAATGTAGTGTAAGTTTAAGAGTACTATACTGCCGTGAATCGCAAGTCAGTCCCATCTGTAAAAAGTAGGCATTGAGAAAATGGGCTGTGAAGTTTCCAAACTCATTTTCCATACGAATATTTAAAAATTCAAGATGATAGGAGCATGTTCAAACCTTAATGAAACTTTCACAATTTTCTTTTCACTACGTTATCTTTCCGAGTAAAAATATAAAGATGAACAAAACACGTTTCATTTCTATGTTACACGGTGCCGAAATTAGCAGTGGGACTGATATGCGATTACTTTTCATATGACTTGGTGTTTTTTCCAAATTTTTCCGAACGAATCATATTATCTCATTAGTGTAGCTGAAAGAGCTTTGAAAGATATGTTGAACACTGAACTCAATTCAATTTTGACGAAAATGCAGATGGGACTGACTTGCGATTCACGGCAGTATAGAAATAAACCAAATTCACGTATTGTTACAGGATCATGTAAACCTATATGAACACATATTTAATTTTCAACTAAGAATGCTTAGATATTACATGACCGTGTAAATTTAAAGTGAATTCAATTGAAAAATAATAAATTGGTCGTTGAATTTTACGTTTATTTCGATGCTCCAAATATGTGCATGAAAATAAACTTAAATTTACAACATATTTTTAGCTGTGTACGGTATCAATTTATCAAATAAGTAAATCATATTATATTATGAATAACATTGTTGGACCTTGAGACTGGCCCAGTTCTTCTCGTAGAAATATCTCTTCTGAAATTGAAGAATTACCATTCGTGCGTACAGCCGAAGCTCCGTTTGATCCGGTCCGTGTCATGTTGAACGTGTGCACAATCTGGAGTCAGATGTTGCACCGGTGCAAACCATTCCAAAATGATGATACAGTTTGAGCCACACTGCGATCACTAGCTTTTCCCAAACGGTAGATTCGGTTGACGAAAGAAATCATTCGAACGCATTGCTGCACACCTGTCGATTGACGCCACTGGGTTCATTCAGTAGCCACGATTGTTTAAATTATTTCCAATTTTGATTGAGCCGATCTCCGTGTGCGGCGCTTATTCTCGGGAACCCCGTCGAAGTGAATGCATCATATGCTTTTCGACACATGGGTGTGTGCGCTTTACCGTCAGTCGCCGTGTTGTCGTGCCACCGGAGGCAGCGATCAGTTGGTTGATCTACGACCGATCATAACAACAACTACTAGGGTAATTGATCTAATAGTAGTCAGTGTTTATACTGTTTCAATTAAATTATTAGCGATCCGGCTTTACTTTCGCTAGATAAGCTTGTTGAAACCAGGAAAAGTTAGAGGCTCCACCCTCTGAAACTTTTTTTTTATAAATATTCAATCATTTCCAGATTGTTTTGCCTTTTTTTCCTCCAAAATTTTGGAAGTGCTTTTCAAGTGCCGTACCGGTTCAAAATGTTAATCGACTCAATGCAGATAAAATTAGTCATGTTTTTTCAGTGCAATTTTGCAAAGTGTCACAACGTCAAATTATAATTTAGCACCTAAATTCAAAAAAAAAATGTTTTTTGTTTTTAATAAGTCATCTTTTTCTTCTTTCTGGCGTTACGTCCTCACTGGGACAGAGCCTGCTTCTCAGCTTAGTGTTCTCATGAGCACTTCCACAGTTATTAACTGAGAGCTTACTATGCCAAAAACCATATTTGCATGTGTATATCGTGTGGCAGGTACGAAGATACTCTATTCCCTGGGAAGTCGAGAAAATTTCCAACCCGAAAAGATCCTCGACCGGTGGGATTCGAACCCACGACCCTCAGCTTGGTCTTGCTGAATAGCTGCGCGTTTGGGCCCCATTTTTTAATAAGTCATAGACGGTTTGAATTAAACGTGTAGTCACAAAGATATACAAAAAGCACATTTGTGTACTTTTCTAGGGGCTGTTTTCCATATGGGTCGGTTATGCTTTTATGGATACTAAAGGAACAATATAGTAGTGTGAAGGTATTTATCATTTTGCAATAAAAAACCGTTGATTACTGCAATGAAATATTTTTCTCGTATATAGTCATTCCTTCCGTCACATGTGAATATTTAATAATCTTATTGGATTTTAAGCAGTTAAATGCACTTGAATAGTGTTTAGTAGCTCCATTATCAGAACATCTACCCTAGCACGCTACGTGCGATCGTGATATCGCATGTAGAGCTCGATCATTCGTGTGCCCCGCTTGTAGCTATCTGTCTCTCTGTCTGATCGTTGAACCAATCGACGAGGCCGTAAGCAGCCTACCAATATGTGCGAAGCTTTACGGCTGGTTGAACCGAGAAGGCTTAACTTGTGCACCACACCGGTGTGGTTCCTAGGAAAACCTGTGGTTGTAGACGAAAATGTGTTTGTGCAAATGTTTGTGCTATATGCGATATGGTTTACGCTGCGATGCGCGTTGTGTTGTTACGGTAGACTGTGCTTCGTGTTTTCTACGTTTTGTGATATGGGGGTGCTCAGTAGCTTAAATAAATTTTCAAAATAAGCGTTTTGTTAATAAATTTGTTAAACTTATCTTATCTATTTACCATAATCGCAATCGATTGAATACAACAATGCACTACGAAAGTATAATATTAATCGTCACGTAAATTTTATTTGTCAACATTTGTTAAGTGTAAACAACAAAACGACGTAAATTTAATTGCTAAATAATACGTCATTCGTGAAAAAATGAGGTCTAAGTCTTATGGAGTTGGTGGTCTAATCGCTACCGCTTTTGCTTCATAAGCAGAAGGTCATGGGTTCCATCCCAACTCGTCCTTTTCCTCGTACTATATGATATATACTGATTTATATATTTATATTTCACTTGCTCTTTTCTTTCACTCTTAATTTACCACACTTAAACTATTCGCTCATATGGCAATCGCTAGAACCAGAAACGGACAAGTAATCATTTGTCTAGGCTTCAATTCTTCCATAATGATGCACGCCTTTCTTTACGCATGATACATAGATAGCAGGGTGGTTAAACAAATCATTTTTGCTCCACACCGCTCATTCGATTCCAGATCAAATTCTGAGTGTCCTCACAACATTTATGCTCATTTGGATGAAAACTGAGACTTCACAAGCCTTTCAAAGTTTGTATGGGAATAACTATGGGAAAAGCAATTAATTTTTCCAATCGGGCATAATATTTGCCCATATATTCTTAAGGGTTAGAGCTATGCTGATACTGTCAGCTACAACTTTGTCGAAGACGGTTTCCATATCGGACGCCTCAGTTATTAGTTATTAATTTTAGTATGAGTTGAAAATCTTCGGCTATAATAATTCAGCTGCTCTCCATGCATTACTAATTATATGCAGTGAAACATAGTAGCCATGATTTGTGTGTGCTGTCTTTCGCGCCAGATGCAGCAATGTTGCCTGTTTAGAAGATAAATGAGCACTTTTAATGAATTTACAATTGGGTATAAACCAATAACTAATTACTGAGCCGTCCGATTTGAAAACGGTCTTCGTCAAAGCTGTAGCTGACAAATGTATCTAAAAGTATCAGCGTAGCTTCAATCCTCAAGAACAAATGGGCAAACATTATGATTCAGTCAATAAATTGCTTGCTTTTCCCTAGTAATTCCAACAAGCCCTTCAATGCAGTCCCAGTTTTCATCCAAATGAGCTCAAATTTTGGGAGAACACTCCGAACTTTATCTAGAATTAAATGAGCGGTGTGGAGCAAAAACATTTTTTTCAACCACCTTAATAAGTAGCCTGCTTACCAAAAGTAAGCCTCTCTGCCATTAAATTACCTCACCCCTATACTTTCCCGCATGAACTGGCGTAGATGCATGGGTATTAGCATGGGACACGGTCAGAGGCGTCTCGTCAGCCTGTTCAACCTGTTCATAGAACAGGTAGACCATTTAAATATAAAAATATAAAAACAATGCAAGTTCAACACAAAATTTTAAAACAGCATGAGGATTTTCCATAGAGTGCGGGTTCTTATTAACTAGATGGAAAATAGCATGGCAATTTTCTCAACACGCCAAGATCGTTCCCGTCGTATACATCCATCATGAAAATAGCGCGCTTTATATCCACAGCACGAGTGTAATGCAGCGCAAAAGCCGAAGAGCCATACCGTTCTTCTGTGCGATCAACCTGTTCTACTGCCCCTGTTGAACCAAATCCCATATATCGAATCTCCCACATACATTCACAGCTTGGTAATACGTATACGCTCTGAAGCATACAAGTGTGGAACCAACCTGTTCTACAAATAAATTGAACAGATTTCACTTTTTCTTCAGATTCGTGCACGCTAAAAAGATTCCTAATAAAATATATTTTGTACGAAAAAGATTAAGTGTTCGTTCACCAACTTAGAAGGATATCAGGGTGCAGAGCAATTTGGGCACTTCCATGATTCACTTTGGCATGTTTTTTTTCCCGAATTGCCTGAAACTTTGCAATAAGAAGTACGACGCATATCGTGGCCAAATATCAACTCTGTGGCTTTTAAAAAACCTCACTGCCAATGTGATTCAAATGTGCCATCCGGCTCCCTGTAGCTTCAGAGGTATTAATATCAAAATGATAAAAATTAAAGGCATACCATATACATGTAAATTTTAATCATCCATTGTTAGACTAGTACATTTGGGCTTCAACGAAGCTAGCGCAATCAAAATGGAAAATTGTTAGAGTGTAAAGCATGCAAGGATGATGCAAACTTTCATGCAATACGATGTCGGCTTCACTCAACATGTTCAACCAGCCGCTTGAACAGGCTAAGGAAGATGATAAAAGCTAAGGATGAATATAATTGAATAGGGTAGAGCATTTTTTTATTTTCTTCGTGCCTATAGATTATTGAGAGATCTATGTTGTTGATAGAAGAAGGACTGACAGAAAAAAATGGGCGCTCAAACTTGCCTTGATTTGTAATCATGTTTGAAATATGACACCGAATTCTTAAATTTTCCACGTATACAGTACACTGCATATTCACATATTAGTCGCAATGCTAGGAGAATGAGAAAAATATATTTGAAAATAGGGAAAATAAATAAGTCGAGTCTAGTACGACATTGAAGACGGCCTTACAGTTGAGATCAAAATACGCGTATCTGTCAAAGGATTCACACTCTAGTGGAATTAAATAGTGTATTACTTGATTCGGTTTTCTTTTATTTATAGGTACCTATTCCAGTAAAAAGCTCGAAGATTTATTATACATAATTTCTGCCGAATACACAAAAAATTATGTTTAGCTGAAAATATGTCCAAGTCAAGTAAAACATCACAGGAAATTGTAAAACGCATATTTGATCACATCGATACATTTAGTTATTTATGAAAAGTTTTATAGCTTGTTAATCATCAATTCACTGTTTCAATAAGCAATGTGAAAAATATTTCATGTTGAACAGGTGGTAGGTTTGGGCACGCGACGCCTCTGGACACGGTTATATGAAAAATTTAGATTCTCGCTCCAGCCAACTTTTTGGATTGCATTGCATGGGAAAACATTTTTTTTTGCAAAGAAAAATCGCCAGAAGTCGCCCATTGACCTCTATAAAAATACTGAACACAGATCTCGATAGATATTATGATTACGATGAATAACATTGTGGAAGACCGCAAAGCAATCCGATGCTCGTGAAAAAAGTTATTAAACAAATACTATTCGGAAATTTTGTCAAATTTAGTTATTATTGTTATTCCTTTACGTGTTAATCAACGTCGCTTTACTGATAGGTTTTCATTGAATAACTTTTTTCACAAGTGTCGGATTGTTTCGAGGTCTTCGGCAATATTCTTTATCGTAGAAATATCTATCAATAGAGGTCAATGGGCGACCTCTGGCGATTTTTCTTTGCAAAAGTATGTTTTCCCATAGTAAATCCCATACAAACTTTGAACGGCTGGCGCTAAAATATAGTTTCTCCGATCGAGCTGAAATTTTGCACAGTTGTTATGGGACCTAAATGCAATCCAAAAAGTGGACTGGAGCGAGAATCTAAATTTTGTCCCACACTAATGGGTATATCCGGTCTACAGTAGGCCAGTGTAAATGCAACATCAATTTACATCAACAACATCAATCAACCCCCTCCTCCTCATTAGTCAGCATTCTGACGTTGCAGACGCCATGTTTGTCTAAAAATGGAAGATCTCCAACACTTGTACACTGAGGGTGCTTGTTAGTCCCAAGCATTCAAGTACAGTCGACTCTCCACATCTCGTTGTTCTACATCTCGATATCACTCCCTTTGTCGATGATATTTTTCGGTGCCTTCATTCTGCATACATTTTCACTCTCCATCAGGGATTGAATCCTGAGAAAATTGAGAGAACCTCTCACGTATCGTTCTTTGTAACTATCATAACATGCAGCACATTATGAAAGACTGTTTATCGTATACTGCTACAACTTTGATCAGATTGGGGGGATAGTGGTGCATGAAAAAGGTTCCATACCTGGGGGACACTATTGCTATTGGAAGTTCGTGGATTGTTTATCGTGCTAGTAAAGAAAAACACCTACCCCCAACGGTAAACAAGCGAGAAGAGTTTGGAGAGCAAGAGTTTCCGCTCATGCTTCTTCTTGCATCGACCAATGGAAACACCGATAGATGTTGAAGTGTTAACTGAACCAAGCAAATAATAACACACAATGTCCGACCATAATACGTCAAAATCGACATGCAACAAATATTGTGAAATTTTATCAGATTTTTAGCAGTACAAATCTTTCATAAGTTCGTGACGGTCTTAATCCAGGAAATAAAAGAAGCTAACGTTATCCAACGTCAACTTGGCGGTCGTATTTCGGAAACAACCTCTTACTTTTTTGTAATGTGTAACTGGTATGTCTAAAAGACAATCCATTTGAACAACAAAAAAAAGTTTTTGGAATTCCTATCGCCATGCTAGGAACATGGCGGTTTAAAAAGTGTAGAAAATGTCAATTTCCAATTTTGGTACGAAGTTGTTGACCGCTAGAATAAAATTTAAACAGTACAAAGGCAAACTGGTTTAAAAATCTCGTTAATGATGATATAAAATACTTGTCAGCATAAAGCGCTATGAATTTTTTTTCACAATTATGAACTGCAAGCTTTGCTAATGTCTCGTAAATCATCAATAGTGAGACAAAAATGAGTAAGAGAAAGGTAAAATGTAGAGCGAATCAAATAAAGAGCGAATCGAGTAACTATCGAAAGTAATTATAGAGAAGTAAAAAGAGAATTATAAGTTAGTCGAGAAAAAGTCTAAATTGTGTGCAGTAGAAATGGCCTAAATCGGATGTTAGTAGAAAATTCAGGAGAAAAAAATCCAAAAAAGAGGAAAATTTGTTTTAGTGTTTATTACCAGACTACTAAACATACGTATGGCTTTTCAGAGGTGTCTGAAATAAACAAAACTACCTACCTTGATGACTGCAGCGTTATGCCATTACCGGGCATTATGTAGAGCTTTATCTTCGTAGACCTTGGGCGGTCTTCTCCAGCTACTACGTTTAGGGTCGGCAGGTGTTCTTCCACTGCATACAGCCAGCGTATTCGTGGTCTTCCAAAAAGTCTTTATCTGGTTCCCCTGCTGAATATTAGTTTGGCAATTCTTTCTTCCGACATTCACACTAAGTGACCAGGCTACTGAAGTCTGCCGTATTTTACACGCTTGATAATATTCGCATCTTTGTACACTTGGTGGTACAATTCGTGATTCATGCGTCTGCGCCACACACCATTTTCGAGTTTCCCACCGAGTATTGCCCGCAGCACTTTACGCTCGAAAACACCGAGAGCTTTCCGGTCATTGCATTGCATTAAATTCATGTTTATTTCCTAAAGTTTTTTTTAACAAGGAAATTATTTTTTACAATTAAAGTGGTTGACCAGAGTGGTCCTTCAGCTTTGTTTGCGATGCTGAATTTTTTCTGGATTTTTAAAATGGTTGTACCCTAATGCTAGTGTTCGGCCTTGTAGGCTCTGGTAGTTTGAAATAAAAATTTGATAACTACTACTATTTACACTACAAAAATTTGATAACCTAGGGGGGAACGAGGTTCCGGATGATCTGCTGGCCAGATTGGTGGCAACGAGCCCTGAATTTTTCGATGGAGTCACCAAAGCGCTCGTCTAGTGTTTTGATCTCAGCCAGACGGTGGACCTCGGTTGTCTTCGTTTTCGGAGGACTGTTGAGCATCATCCGGAGGAACTTATTCTGGGTCTTCTGGTTTTGGCGCAACTCTCCCAGATTGGTACGCCATATTCAATGACTGGAAGAATGAACTGTTTGTAAACAGCAAGCTTGTTCTTCAAAGACTGAGTTGACTTCCGGTTGATCAGTGGGTATAGTGCTTTTAACAAAATGTTGCTTTTGGTGACCGTTTTGTCAACCTGCTGTCTGAAGAGAAGCTTGCCGTCTAACTTTAAACCAATGTAGTCGGCTATATCAGACCATTCCACCGTTGATCCACCGAGGGTGATTTTACAATCCTCAGCCGGAACAAGTCTGGGGGATTTGGAACAGAGGAAGAGGATGACCTGGGTCTTCGCCGCGTTGATACAGATCTTCCAGCTGTTCAAATAATCTGACAAGACGTTCAGGCCTCTCTGGAGTCGAGATGTTAACGCTCTCGTGAATCTGCCGCTGTAGACGACTGATCTGTCGTCAGCGAACAGCGATAGAGAGCCGCCTTCAGGGAGCTGAGGCATGTCCGAGGTGAACAGGTTGTATAGTAGGGGACCAAAAATACTACCCCGTCCGGTCTGACTCTTTCCACGTCCACGCTTCGTGCCAGTAGAGAGCCACCGGAAAAATCAATGGTTTATACAGGGCGAATTTTGTTTCCGTTTGCAAGCTGCGGGACCTAAGCTGGTTACGTAGCCCGTAAAAGGCCCTATTCGCAGCCGCAACACGTCTTTTCACTTTGCGGGAAACGTCGTTGTCACATGTCACAAGTGTTCCAAGGTAAACAAAATCTTCAACAACTTCAAACACATCCCCATCAAACACTACCTCAGCACCTACACCACCATGCCTGACTCTATATCTACCTGCAAACATGTAAACGTCTGGTCCGTTGTCGAACGGCCCTTACCAAAATCAGCTTGGTATTCGCCGACGTAGGACTCCTCGAGCGGTCTCAGTCTGTTAAACAGGATACGCGACAGAATTTTGTACGCCGAATTCAGCAGGGTAAGTCCTCTGTGATTGGCACACTCCAGTCTGTTGCCTTTCTTGTAGATAGGGCGGATGAAGCCATCCAACGAGCCAGGCAATTCTTTGTCCTCCCATACCTTCAGAAGTACTCGGTGGATCGACTGATAAAGCTGCTCACTTCCGTGCTTGAGAAGCTATCCCGGTCGAGCTCGTCCTTCCCAGCAGCCTTGCAGTTCTTCAACTCCGCTGCTAGCCTTTTTAACCTCTCCTATGGTCGGTGAATCCACAGCTTGATCGTCATCATCTATGTTCATCCTGTTCCTCGCTACATTTCCATTTTCACCGTTCAACAATTGATGAAAGTGCTCCTTTTACCTGGCAGCCACCGCCGTTTTATCGGTCCTGCTCGATCATTGCACATGGCGGGCACTGGTACGATATTGTACCAAGCACCATTGATCGTTGCATATAATTTCGCATATCATTCCGGTTCATGCTTTCTTGAGCGTCAGCTACCACACTTTCTTCGTGCTGTTTTTTCTTCCTGCGGTGGATTCGCTTTTCTTCGGCTCTCGCTGCCCTGTACCGCTCTCTGTTCTGTCGGATATCGGCCACAAGCATACGGCTTCTGGCGACATTCCTCATATTTGTCACTCTCTGGCACTCTTCATCGAACCAGTAGTTTCGTCTTCGTCGTTGACCAGTGCCAATCACTTCCCGCGCCGTTGTTGTCACAGCTTCGTGATAGGGTCCCACAGGTTGTCGACATCTCCAGCAACGTTGATTCTTCCCAACTGCTCGTCTAGTTGCTGACGGTACTGTGCAGCTACCCCATCAGTCGATAAGCGTTGTATATTGAAGCGTAGCGTTCTGTTTGTTGTGGAACTCGTCACGCTGGATAACCGCGTCCGGATTTTAGCTACAACGAGATAATGATCCGAGTCGATATTAGGGCCTCGGAAGGTCCTGACATCCAGCACTACTTGGGAGCAGGCATCGCCACTCGGTGTCGCCAGGTGTGTTTGCGGATATTCTTTCGTGCGAAGTAGGTACTGCTGATTGCCATCCCTCTAGCAGCAGCGAAGATTACTAGCCGCAGGCCATTATCATTGGTAACGGAATGAAGGCTTTGCGTTGCAATGACGGTTCGGAAGAAATCTACTTTCCCGATCTGCGCATTTGCGTCGCCGATGACTATCTTGACGTCTTGTTTTGGGCACTCTCCGTAGGCCTTATCCAGGCTCTCATAGAACTCATTCTTCATGTCATCGGACTTATCGTTCGTTGGCGCATATATGCTGATCAAGCTGTAGTTGAAGAACTTGCCCTTCATTCTCAACACACAGATTCGGTCGCTTACCGGTTTCCACCGAATAATTTGCTTCATCTGTTTCCCAATCACTATGAAGCCAACTCCACGTTCTGCTCTGTCGCCACCGCTGTAGTAGATATTGGTACTTGAATGAAGTGTTGGCGATGGGGTCCACCGCTCGGAATTCACGTTCTCCGGTTCTCGGCCAGCGTATTTCCTGGATAGCTGCCACGTTCACGCCGACATTCCGCATTGCACGAGCCAGGAGCCTAACACACGCGGGCTCATTCAAAGTATTCACGTTCCAAGATCCAACTTTCCAATCGTTGTCTTTTATTCGTTGCCGGGTCGGTTGCCGTTTGCTCTACTTTTGCCTTTGATATGTCCTTTGCTCTACTTTTGCCTTTGATAAGTTCTTTGAATGATGCACCACACTAAACAACGGACTAGCAGGTAACGCCCAGTGGCACAGTCAGAAAACGTTCCTGACGAAAAATTTTCCGGACTGAAGCGAGAATCGAGCCCACACTCCTTGGATCGATACGGCTAAATGCTTGGTAACACTAACCCCACGACCACGAAGCCCACAATGCCCAGGTTTATTAGAAAATGTGACGTTTTCTTCTAAATTTCACGATGAAAATAACTTTTATTGAGTTATTGTGTTGCGCGCTATTAGATTTAGCTGTGATTTAAGCTAATAGAATTATGTGTAGCATGTAGACGCAATAAATAGGGTTTAATTTTTGGATCATAGATTTCCTAGATTTGATTATTCTGGAAATCCTATCTCTATTTTTACATAATTCAAATCAAATTTCTGAAGTTTAACGCAGGGTAAATATAAACTAAGCTCTAATTAGGCTTTATGTAAATATTACGGTAAAAATGTTTACTACGAAAAATTAAAAAAATGTCTTTTACTCGCAAATGCAAAAATTGCGAAACATTATAAGAATGTAAAATTTGAAAATAAGGTTTGACTTCTATATAACCTAAAACATAATGATTTTTTCGCACAGTATAATGATTTACGATTGTTCTATACAGTTGGGAAGATTCGTTAAAAAAAATCTTTAGTTTTGCCTATATAAAAATAGCATACTTTAAGGGGCAAAAGGGACACCGCAATATCCTCATGTTACACGAAATAATTTTGCTTTTCTTGTCAAATATTGCATTACCGTCGTTGGGGGTGACAATGGGTCAAAAAGGGATATGTGCGACTTATTTTTTGAATAACTATCGCAATTTAACTCCAATAAACTTCAAATTTTGTGTGTATGTACTTTGATGGTACATTAACAACTGTTCAAAAAATTAAAGACAAATATTTATTCACAGCGGCACCACAGATGAATGAAAAATGACCCAATCTCACCCCATAGAGGGGGTGAACTTGGGTCACTGTAATTGAAATAACTTGTTTTTGAGAATATGATTTCAAAACCATTCACAACTGAAAAATATTGATAAAAAACGATGCAAACAAAACATAAAGATATCTAAGATGTTTCACAAGTATGATGAACCCACTTAAAATAAAGATTATTCTGAAAATTGAAGAGCTATGAGAAAAAAATATGTAAACCCAACATTAATCGTCAAGTTAACATAAATTTTCTTGGTGTTTCCCTCAAATTGTTTTCAACGTCTCATCCCCATTGCTATGAAGCCCATTCAGTTTCCCCAAAGGTGTACTGAAACAGTGATTATTTTAAACCTTCGCAAATAGTTAAATTTCGGTGCGACATTCCACGATCAATAAATTTCAGGCAGAAGTTGACGTCATAATCCCAGTATTTCAGCAATCCAACTCATTTGTACTTCCGTGAGATGTTTCTATAATATGAAAACACTGATAAATAATCAAATTTAGAAAAAAAACACCCTTTTGATAAAAATTTACGATGTTGCTGCGCACGAAACACAGTTGCTGGTTTGAGAAGTTGTCAAAATGCGTTGTATTGTTATTCAATGCACGGAATATTCAAGTAGACTTGTTTGATGTTTCAGAGATGCTGTATTTAGAAAGAATAAACACATCTTAATAAAAAAAGAGAACACCCGGCACCGTAAAATGTCAAAAAAGTTGACTTGGAATTTCATTTACTATCGTTCTTGCTTGACCGAATCTCACCCCCATTTTCAATGTTTTAGACATCGTACCGAAAAAAATATTTTTTTTGTGGGAAAATCAAACAGATTCCGAAAAATACCTGTGATGTGTAATGAAAAGACTTTCAACATTCTACTAATACAACAATAGAGGCTAGAGTACATGCGTGATACTTTGTACAGGAGAAATTTAATGTTGTAAATTTTATCAACAACAAAAACTATTTCTAAAAATGCATATTGTTATGAATTATGTGTAATAATATGTTCCCTAGCATATGAATTATTAATTTTACAAAACATATGAAATATGTGAAATATTTCACAAAACATATTTTTCCGTTTTGACCCAATCTCAATGTTTCAATGTTTCAATTTAACTAATAAATTCAAAGTAAACCATCCAGAACATTCAAAAAGTTTTCTGAATAGTTTTACTATTATTCAAATAGCCAACCAGGATGGAAAATTATATATTTTCGTGAAATTACCGTTTCACTATAAATTTAACTTTTATCGCGCAGTTGTTATCGGTATTCACCTCATAAGAAAATACATTTTCAAAAATCTCAAACATGTATTTCTTATTTTTCAAAATATCATCGATTACATAATTTAGAAAAAAGATGAGCTTGCCCTTTCATTGGAACATTTTTTTAAATTTATGCTTATCAGCCATGATTGAACCGATATAACTTGAGTTGTCTTTCTTGTCCCTTCAACTAACAGGTTATCGTTTATAAATAAAGCTCAAACTACAAATTACAAAATGATCATACAAACTCAAAAACTACAGAAGACCGAAAGAAAATTATTACAGAAAATGAATGACAAACAGGACTTTACTTTTAGCGCTTCCATACTTGTTTTATGAGAAAGTACATTTTGCAGAAATTATTGTTGTCATTATTTTCGAAATAGTTTTGTAATAAACTTTTGTGTTCTTTTTTCTTCCAGGTATGTATCTTCAATATCCCGTATATTCAAAAGCTGATTGAAACAATAGAGCAGCAGTAAGTGTGTTCAATTCAAGTGTTCATATTGGTGTGTCGTGTCGTGTGTCGCATGAAATATTATTTTGAGTCACACTATTCCTACTGTTCAACTTATGGATTGAGAATCTGACCACCCCCACAGAGCAAAGTTGTGGGATCATATAGCAGCATAAGTATCCACATAGACGAACGTGCGCGCAAGCCTGAGTCGATGATGATGACGATTGTGATGATGATGATGAAAAGCCAACGGGGCCTTCGCTCTCTGGCCGGGCCATCATCAAGCCACAGGTATTGTAGAGGTGTATACTGCGCAGCTCTCGCACACCTCGCTGGAGGAACTAAGCGAAAACCGGAGTAGTAGTCCGCAACGCCACACGGGGCTCAGTATGGCCGCGAATGCGAGAGAGCAAGAACGCAAATCATCAACTATTCCGCGCCCGTATCCGAGAGTATAGTATACGTGTGGAGACCAAAAAAAAATACGACGCGATCGACTTGCCTTTGCTGGAAAGAGACAAACCAATTATAAAGTGTATTTTGTAAAATTAATGAAAAATATGTATTCGTTTTGTGGGGCCTGACGAGTTCAGTTTCGAGTCGGACGTTCAGCACGACGGGAACGCTGAGTGGCAACGCGAGCTAACGAGCTTACACGCGATCTAACGCTTGTTCTGAAACTGTGAAGTTTTGGAATATCTGAGATTCTTTCAAAGAAAAGTATGCGCGAATCGATTGGCTTCGAACGCTTTTAGTTGCTCAATTTATGCGTTGACATTTGTTGCCTATTATACGGGATTTAAGTACCGAGGGGTGACGACATTCGCCTCTTCTTTTTGGGAAACCGATGAAATTTAGTGCTATTGATTGTGTGATTCCAACAGTGAAATTGTGTGGATGGAAGAATTGCAGTGTACCTCAGCAAGCCTCAAAGAGCCAAAAGATTGAGGTGGTGATGCATAGCTGATGAGGAGGGATCCGGTATCGATTGAAGAGATATACCGTACTCGGCTCGCTAACCCGCCAACAACGTGTGATAATTGTGGGAAAGATTTATGTTTGCATCCAGCATTAGGCAGACCTAGCGGATCTTCGCCGGTTGCTCTCGCGGTTGGATAGTCCAAGCTAGCAGAAGTGGTAGCTTTCGGGGCCTCTACCAACATCAGTGAAATTCATTGTTCTCGGCTGTTGGTATCGCCAAGTTAGAAAACAATAAGCCGTTTCCATCACGTTTTATGAGCTGTTTGCCGTAGTTCCGAGACCGAGACCAAAAAGAAATGAGAAGAAATACGAGCTGATAGCATACAGTGATAGTTGATAGCGAATTGCTGCTATATGAGCGCTGACATGGAATAGTGAAAACCACCACCGGCAGCAGAAACAAACAGCAACATCAGCAGCAGCAGCTACAACCGAGAGCCTTGTCTTTACCACCTCCGCCCTTGGCCAGAAAGGAAAATGTATGTAAATACCGAAGAAGCGAAGAAGTTTTGTTTATGCTCGTCTCGCCATAAATGGAGTTTGCTGTTAGTGCGCTATGTGCTCTGAATATTACGCCTTGTAAATGCCGAGGGCGCACAGGGGTCCAGTTTTTTCAAAAGCTGACAAAAACCGTATTTTCAAACATAGTTTTAGGTTGAAAGCCAAAGTAATTCATCTACAGATGGTATAGAAAGCGTACCAGAATTTGAAAAAATATCACCATGTTTGGAAATTGCTAAATTGCTGTACATGTTCAAAAACCTTAATTTTTGATTCAAACCTCGATTACCTATTACCTATTACGATTACCTATTTCATGGGTTTCAATGCATATTTGGGTTTCAGAATATTTTTTTGGTCGATAACTCATTTTATTTTCATCTGTCGTTGTTAAATTAACAGATATTATTGTAGGTATGACAAATAATTGCTGTTCAGCTTCTTTATACCATACAAACCACTCCCCACGGAGATATCTTGCTCAAACGCGCTTACAAGAGAAAGGAATAAATTAAAAAGATAAGAGAAGATTCCTCTTTGCTGAGTATGAAAAACACACCGATTTTGTCCAAAAAAAATCAAAATGTGAAAATTAGGTATGCCTAAAATAGGATCGTCGACCCTACATATTGTCGAGACACTTTTCATGGGCTAAAATAGTGAAAAATTGAGAATACGACCTTTTTGTAACGATTTTCTCAAACCTGCACCACTGTGGGACGGTTATATGCGCCAGAGGCAACTCGGAGTTTGTAGAAACGTGCCATTGTTTTACAGCGATAGCGCTGCACTGCTGACCACAGAGATAAACCACTTGGGAGTGGAATCTTTTTTTTTTCGGATGTTAAGTGAAATTTTCTGTTTTTATGCAGCGGTAAATTTGATTTTTATGTACTTCGCCGCAGTATTGAATTATTGTTCTAGTTCATAACTTTCAATCAGAACTGTCCATGGTTATGCACTTATTTTTAGTACCCATGGATTACATATAGACAAACAAATAAATATACTTAGAACATATTTTTAGCTCAAAATCCATCGGGTGAATTTTACTTGCATGCAAAAAAACTAAAATTGACTCATCCTCGGCCGGTTCTAAGGAGGTTCAATGAATAATCGACAAAACACGCAAGGTTAAAGCTGGTCTCAGTGTCTAATTTAGCTCTCCAATAACGTCCGTAGTCGAAACTTTAAAAACAAGTTAAGTTGGAGTCAGAATTATACTAATAAGTGGCGTTAAAGTTGATTAAAAAGAAAGTTGGTGTCATTTTTACCCGATTTGACCCAGTGACCCACCGAAATAATTTCGCATTTCCAAAATTCATACAAAAAATTTGTGGAATGATCACCAGTTGATGGAATTTTGAAGATTTTGTCACTCATCCTTGATAGCCTAATTATAGCAGAACCTGATTTTGATCTCAAATCTCTTGAAGATAAGCCATTTTTGTAATCAATGTCAGGAATTTCTATATAACGTTAATCGTCTAGACTATTCCTGATTTATTTTGAACAAATTCTCCTAGAGATTCCTCCAGAAATTCTCCTAGCAATGAATTCCTCCATTTTTTTTCTCAATGCCACCGTTTTTTAGGAGATATTTCATAAATTCCTCCAGGAAGTTTTCCAGAAAACCCCACTTCTTTGGAACTCTTCAAGGATTTTATTACAAGTTTTTTTTTCCATTTACTCCTCATAAAGTTCCTCCTTAGACTTTGGGCCGTCCATTAATGACGTAGAATTTTTGCGGTAGTCCACGGTTTTGCGACGAACCATGCTTTTGGTATGGAAAAATGGTCTACAATGCAGGCCCCCAGAAAATTTTAATAATGTTGAATATTAAATAAAAAAATATAATCATTTGAGGGAATATATTCCATATTCCATATCACCCGATAGAGATATGACATTCAACATTAAATGCACTTGATTGTGGTAATATTGTGCTAAAATCTGTGTTGATCTAGGATACTCGACTGGAAGGATTTTAACTGGGATTTAAAGGTTTTCGCAGTCTTGGGAAATTAAAACGAAAAGTTTCCGTTTTGATTTCCCTAGACTGTGAAAGCCTTTAAATCATAATTATGCTAAAAGATTATGTATCCTTATTGAGGGACTTTAAGGATATCTCAATAACCATAAACAAGCTTTTCTCAAGATTACAACATCTCTAGGAACTTTGTAAAACTCCATTGAAAATTAATCCTGAAATTCAATTAAAAATTAATTACATTAATTACTATACATCCACTTGGAGTTTCTCTAGCAGCGGTTCTCAACCTTTTTGATGTTGCGACCCCCAATAAAGTTCCACAGTCATCCCGCGGACCCTTCTTAATGTTCTCGAAATTAAACTTATCGAAGTTTATTAACGCCATCAATTGATCATAATATAAATCGTCAGATATCATCGACAGGCACACCCAAGAGACACATCTGTAATCCATCATAGAAGTTGCAAGAAGTTTAGTAAATTAATCTGAAGCAAACTTAGTTTACTAAGAATATTTCCAGGAACTCATCAAATATGTTTCCGATAAGGAACTTCCGAAAGGAATCCTACCAACCCAACGTAACTCCCGACAGAAATTTGTCAACAATACATTCCCAGGAGTATGAAAATTGTCTTCGAGAATTTTTCTAACAGACTTTCACAAGACTTGAAGCATTCATCAGGTGATCCCAAGGATTTCTCGTGTAATATTTCATAAAGACGTATCTATTGAAATTGTTTACTTTTTCTTCCATCAATAACTAAGCCACATTAACCTCTTCTGCTGCGTTTTTTGTATGAAACGTAAGCCAAGGACATTGTCTTTCGATCTGTAGTGAAAATCTTCCTTAAAACATTAGTATTGCACTGTTATAATCAAATGAGAGTGAACGAGAAAAAAAATATCATTAGTACATCATTGGAAAACCGCTAGAAATTACGCCACGAATATACCATGGACAATTTTATTTGTATTTCAAACTCGAACTGAAAAAAATAGTGAGCCAGTGAGTTAAAATCAGTGTTGTGAAAAACTCAATTTCTCACAACTCACGCTTGAGATTTTTCATGTGTGAGTTGTCAATCATGCAACTCAGCAGTCAAAAAATCATGGATGAGTTGGCTCACCTTTTCAACTTATTGTCTCGTATTTCCACAGTTTACTCACACACGGCAATAATTTCTTGTTAGTCTGGTAAAATTATGTTAATCCTTTCTAACGTAAACAACAACATTCGGGTTTCACGAATTTTTGCCGGGTTTTGCGACTGAATCATTTTTTACGGTTTGAGTTGATTGAGTTGATTTTGCATCAAAATCTCAAGCGTGAGATTTGCAAAGCAGATCTCTAGTGAGTTTGCTCTCACGGGAGAGCGTATTGATTGAGATTTTGAGTGTGAGTCTATCAACACTGGTTAAAATTAGTTATGTAATCTATTCTTGACAGAATGACATTTCATAATTTCAGTTTCTACGCAGCAAATTGCTTAGTTATCGCTGATCTTAAAATTTTCGATATCCTTAAAATAACAAAAATCTAAATCTGTGAATAACGATCTCACGTGAATTAAGCGAGGTAAGAGATTCCTCACATGTATTCATCGATCAGGATGAACGATACTTATTAACAACGTCTTTGTGGACTCCCTGAGTAATCGTCACGGCCCGTAGGGATCCGCGGACCATCGGTTGGGAAAACCCACTCTAGGAGATATCAACGACTTTTTCTCCTCTATTTCACCATAACTTTGTACCAGAGTTTTTTACCAGAAATGTTCCTAAATCTCAGTAACAATTTTTAACAGTTCCAAAAATGCACTGAATATCTTGAAAAAAAAAATGTTTTGACGCTTTATCACTATATAATTTTTTTTCTAGTAATGCCACCATTTACTTTTCAAGACAATACGTTTTTTAGTATTCTCAGAAAATCTTAAATAGCTCTGCCAGATACTTTTCCAGGATTATTTTTGATACTCCGTTTAAAATTCCACCTACAAGTTTTGTAAGGATTTTGTTTGATAACCAAAATTAATTTTTCTAAGTTTTTTCTGGGACATAATATTTTCATGAGCAGCAAAATTTATCAGATCTTTTCAAATTTAAATATGCCATAAAATGCTTAAAAGCAACCTTTTCCTTAAAAGGAAAATAGCCATCATCGTTTTACAGTTTCTCAAAACCATGTTTTTGCTCAAAATTGTTGAAGCAAAGCTCATGAAAGTATATCATTGCATTGCATAGGGGTAATTGGGGCAGTTCAGACACCTTAAAAAAAATCGATGAAAATGCTGAAAATTTTATGAAATCTTCAGATTTTTGCATGATTTCCAACTATTTTTGGATGAATACACTAGATCCGTATGCTTTCCGTTGTCTTATAAGTTCTCGAATGAATCAGTGATTTTTCAAAATTTGCCATTTTTTGAGTCGATTTTTTACTAGTGGGGTAAAATGAGCACCCTATTTTTGGTTGCAAAATTATCTCATAAAATCTAAAAGTTTAATAATTTTTTTCACTACACTTGAAAGTTATTAGTATTTATATGCACTCCGAAGTACCATAATTTTTAACATATTATGCATCATTGTTTTTGTAGCAAAAAATGTTTTTTACTATCTTTCTCTAAAGTTTTGGTAAATTTTTAAAACTTTTTCTTGACCCTTTTTGCCCCTAGAGATGAAAATTTCATTCTCATTTTCATTACAATTTATTTATTTCATCATTCAAATCTGTTTCATGTGTCATAACTCGTTTAAAATTTTACTGAAATTACTGAAAGAAATTTAAATTTGTATCACTTGTTCAGGTTTTTGTGCACATTTCTGCATTACATCCATTTTTCGTAACAACCCAAGTAACCAAATAGCACTTTAATTCGCCTTCCGTGCTAATATAGGGCGTTTATAGAGCTGGTATGTCCTATATTAGCCGTATAACAGCCCTATCAGACCAAAAAGGCGAATTAGCGGGCTAGTGGTTACTTGGAAATAGCTTTTTTATTAGATTGGATGAAAAAACTTAATTTGGACAAATTCCACTAGAAAATCGAATTTTTAATTTGCGAGCTGATAACAGGTATCCAAGATAGGTAATATTTTTCCATTATCAAGCGATTTGGGACGTTTTTGAGGTTTTGTCGGACCCGTCACTATGAGTCGTGTTAAAAACATGTTTCGCTTAAATAAGCTAACCTTCCCGAATACCACCAGTAACCTCTAATTTATTCACCAGATTTTATTAGTGGAATTAAATCCATTTTTCAAAGTAATTCTTAAGGAATTCGTAAGGAGTTCTTTTGAAAATTGGTATTGATGTTGCTCTGGACATCCTTGTATTCCAATTATTGCATTAGAAAAAGGTTTATGCATTTAAGCCCCATAAAAATATTTTCTAATATTTGTGTCTTCATGCATTAAATGAAGAAATATCCCAAAAGATCTATATAGGAATATTTATAGAATGATTCCTAGATAAATTCTAGCTTAGCTTAGCTTAGCTTAGCTTAAACTGACTACACATATCAATGGTTGCTATTCCGTGATTGACCGAAGTCAATGGAAATGCACAAAGAATCAACTAGAAGTTTGGCTGGGATTGGCCATAATCTTCTTCAATGTGCATAATTCAGTGCCTCTATTTATACAGGGTCAATAACGGCGCCGGCCACGTCCTTGCAGTCAGGTGGGATTGGGGGAAGGAATGTTAGTGTGTAACCTTTGCTATTTGGAGACCGTGTTTGCCTCTGCATCTCCACAAAGGTTACTGGGAGGGATGTTTGTTAATGGAAAGGATCGTTGGGTCACAGGATTCACTTAGACCATGATAAATAATGATTTGTGAGATATATACATGCTTATTTGTAAATATAATATTTTCATTTGATATGAACAATTTCTATGTAGTGGAAAATTTTGCCGACACTTGAGGTGACGAACCATTCAAAGTTTGTTGAACAAATACCTAAATGTAACATTCCTACAGCTGTCAGGACGAAAGCATGCGTTATTATATTTTACTTATTTGAAAAGAAACAAAAAACTTGATTGGTTGGAACATCATAGAACACTCTTATTCTTATGCCGACACTTACAGTGGCGAACCATCCAAAGTTTGTTGAATAAAGTGAACTTTTCGCAAGTCTACACTTGTAGTGTCGAACCAAGGTAAAAAGGGGTGTTCTGAAAATAAAAAAAAAAGTGAAACATAAATAATTCATGAATCAGAGTTTGTGTCGACACTCACAGTGACGAACAATTCATAGTTTGTTGAAAATTCATATTTACGTCCCACAATTGTAACGATTAAATGTGCAGTCATACATATTTTATAGATTAGAAATAGTAGCATGAAACGAGCTCACCAATTGATCCTTTATCCTTCACTGTGCAGCCACAATCCACTCTCAGCCTCACTCGTTTGCTCGGCTATATAAAAGCACTCAGAAAAAAAGGCGCGCGACCCGAAAAGGAAAAAAAAACTTGGCTTTCTTGACGCACTGCCCAGCAACAAGCGTCAAGGTCAAAGGATCAAAAAGAACTAGGGTAGATGTACCAATAGTGGAGGTACTAAGCACGACTGAACTTCATTTAATCGCCTAAATTCGAGAAGCGCAATTAACGCACATGTTAATGTTGCAACGGAATGTAACGAACATTTACTTAATGAGAAAAATGGTTTCATCGCAGTAATCCACGGTATGTCAGTGAAAAATAATACCTCCACTATTGGTAGACTGTTCCTTTAGTTGAGGTATATTTTTAATTTGTGTTCCTATAGTTGCGGTATCTGTTGTTTTCTTATGGGAACCTCCACTATAGGAACACTTTACCGCAACTATTGGTACAAGTAAGAAAAGTTTTAGCAATTTTTGTGATATTCCATCAGTTTTAAAGCAATTTGAACGCTCTTTTCAACTATTCCGTGTATAAACAAGCCATTACGTCGATTGGCAGTGTCGGGTCTGTCGCTAATGTAATAAAATCAGTGAAAACGGCATTACCGCAACTATAGGAACACCCACAACTAAGGGAACACTTACCCTAACCGATCATGCCACTTTTTCACTTACTAGACCGACGCGCGACATGTTTGATCCTGCCTCCGTTGCTCGTCCCCGTAGGAGCAAGCGTCAAGGTCGAAAGATCAAACAGAACTACTGAATGATTCCTAGATAAATTCTATAAGAAAAACTAAAAAAAAATCTGGTGTAGTCCCTGGAATAGATTTTGAAGAAACTGCAAGTTCAATTCCTAAACTTGAGAAAGATGAAATTCAGATGGATTCCCAGAAGACACCGATGGAGAATTTCATAAATGCACTGTGATTTTTGGAATTGAATCAAATTTAATTGAATTACTTTTCATTGAATAGATTTTCTGCCTAAACTATTGGAATATTTCCGTACCAATGTTTGAAAGAACAAAATTTGTAGAACATCTAAAAAATGTCTGAGAAATGTCTTGGATGATTTCCACAATAAGAAGGGTAAACAAACACTAGAGTAATTCGTTAATCAATTTCCAGGAGACGAAAGTCTTTTATTTTTGAATTTTTTATGATACCTCACCAAAAAATAATAGAAGTGTTCCTAAAGATAGTTTTAAAAGATCACTGATTAGATTTCTGAAAATTCAATGAAGGAATTTTTAGAGGGATTCCTAGCTGCGCCAATTGGAAAGGATACCAAAAAAATGGTACATCATTTATGGATGCTCCCTTATCGAAAAATTTCTCCAGAATTTCATCCAAATATTACTTTTGCGGTTACTTCCAAAAATGTCTCAAACAATCTACATGGATTGTTCAGAAGTTAATGAACGATTCCTGCATAAATTGCTACAGAAATTAGTTCAGTGATACCTCCGATTACACACATTTCCTCCTGGATTCTGGAATCTTTCCTATAAATTCCAAAAATTTTCTGGAGAATGGTCTTCAGGAATTGCTGCACGTACCAAGATATATTCCTTCAAGATTTCTACGATATACTTCTGTGAGAATCGATAGACGGATTTCTGAAGGCATTGATGGATCTCAGAAAAGAAAAAAATGTTGCAATCTCTCAAGGATTATTTCTTCTAGTTCCGTCAAAGCCCATTTCTTTATCATTTATTAGAGTCACATTTATGCGGAAACTTTATTATGGCTCTTGAAATCATGATTTGTCGTCTCGAATCCAATTTATGAATTTCATGCTTTATTTTTCAGGATTTTGGGTTTCGATTTTCATCCGTGTAGGTGAATTATTCAGAAATCTAGAAAAAGTTACTTTGCGTACTGCAATTTTGATTCCATTTCTCATCTAGATGTTTCACACACTGCACTCCAACAACGGTAGTGAACCGGTGTATTGCACGACGAAGTTTTTGTTTTCGTATATTCCCAAATCGTTCAACGGCAGTCGTGGATCGCATGCACGCAAGACAAAAAATGAACAACTAACGCCGATCGAATCGAAAAAGCAAAAAAAAACGCTAAAATAATGGAAGAGAGTGTTGGCATTCGGCTTGCCAGTGCAATGGGTTTCTAATTCGGCGTGCGCATAATTACAGAATAATTATTTCCCTCCGAAACGAAAGAGAAATGAAATTTGAAAATTCGAAACTTAAGTAACTCGCTGGTGGTTTGCCTTTTGGTTGGATTTTTTTACTGCTGCTGTTGCTGTTAGCGTTGTTGTTATTTCCGAAGGTAAACTGTGTTGAACGACAGGTGTTTGCTTATTTTTTGCGTATACGTTTAGTTCCAGTCGGCGAGTAGTGCTTTCGTAATGGTAGAGTGGCCGGCTCCTCCAAGAGTTGCATGACCTTGGACTAAGTGTTGAATTTCCCGGTGTTGCCCAGCCGGACCGGTGTCATCATTCGAATTTCTAGTTGAATTTTTTGGTTAATGTTGGCAGATTTCATGACATGTTAAACTTTGTTTTGTGTAAAAACTAAGTATAATAAGAAAAGATGTTAGCATACATTTTTCTTGGGTGTTGCTCCATCTTGATACTACTTCGCCACTACTTAGATTTAAGCATGTTCCTATATTTAAAGTCTAAGGAGCACTTTCAGAGCTACTGAGAGATTTACTTGATATACAGACTGTTGCGACGAAACTCCTCGCCTCGGCAACACTGTCGAATCTGTATGTGTAGTGGACCGTAACCTGAACAGCCAAGGAACGTCAACAACAGTGAGCATGCAGAAAACAGAAAATACACAACAAGTCGTCGAAGAAAGTGTTCTTTAATTACCAACTTACTATTATCGATCTACTTAAAGCTATAAGGGTTAGTGATTATAATTGTCAAACTATGTTCAAGGTACTCATTCTACTATTTACAGCTATTTACAGTTTCTAAATCTAATCCTACAAACTACTGTGCAAAATTGTAAACCTAAACTATAAGATATTACTACCGTAAGTACGACACAACTGAAATTGAATATTCACAAACAAATTATGTAACGTTCACTAGATCCACATTATTCGGAGTCGGAAGTCGCTGAAATCCATTACCACTTCCAGATTTAAAACACCAAATTTGTAAGCCCTTGAATTAGAGTCACTTAAATGAATTTAATAAAAATCTTATTCGTAGCTTAAAGCACACTAACATAAAAAGGTGTTTGCTCAACGGAGTTGGTGACATAACCCAACAATTTCTTTAAGAAATTTGTGGGTATCGGAAGTATGGAAACCCGCAACGATTCCCCTCGTAATTGCCAGTCATGTTCCCGGAAGGACTCTGCAGAAGGCGAGATGGTGCAGTGCGAGTCCTGCATGCTCTGGGAGCATTTTGGATGCGCCGGTGTCGACGAACAAGTTCGAAGGTCGGATGTTAAGTACATTTGTAAGCGATGTAATCACCCAGGGGTGTCCAACGATCGTCTCAAGATCCCTTCCGGCGATTTGCGCTCCAAGGGAGCAAAGGTAGGTTCGAAGATAAGTTCCAAGGCAAGCTCGAAAAAAGGGAAGAAGATTGTTGATCCGGCCGGTAGTGTAACCTCCAGCGTACGTGCGGCAATGTTAGCTGAACAGCTGAAACTTATCGAGGAAGATCAACTGTTGCAGGAACAAGAGATAAGAGATCAGGAAGAAATCCAGAAACGTTTGTTGGAAGAAGAAGAACGCCAGTTGGAAGAGAAAAAGAAGCTCGCCGAAGAGGCGAAACAAATTCGCGAGCGAAAGTTGCAGGAGGAGCTAGACGCTAAACGGAAACAACAACAAGTGAGGAGAGAATCGCTAGAGAAACGTCAGGAAATCATACGACAATTGGCGGAAGCAAGCAGCCGAAGTGGATCGGTGGTGAGCTCCCGGCAAAAGGTGCATAACTGGCTGAACGATCAGGACATTACTGGAAGATCTGACGGGAATCATGTTCGGGATGCTGTCAAACCCAACATTATTCGGATTTCCGAAGACCCACGGAAGGAGCCTGCTCAGCCGCTTACACTTGTACCACCGGTCGATGTCAATGCACAGTCGTCGTTTGTCGTACCACCCGACTTCGTTCCGTTATCGCCTCCCACCACAAACTTACCCACATATCCTACACGAACTCTGTCACAGGCCCAAATCGCAGCACGACAGGTTTTGGGGAAGGATCTGCCAGTGTTTGACGGAAACCCGGAAGACTGGCCGATTTTCATAAGTAACTATGACCAGTCTTCGGCAACCTGTGGCTATTCGGATGCCGAAAACCTCGTTCGTCTTCAGCGATCGCTGAAAGGAAATGCCCTGGAATCAGTGAGGAGCCGTTTACTCCTCCCGGCTAGCGTTCCGCACGTTATCGAAACTTTGCGCACCCTTTTCGGACGACCGGAGCTCCTCATTCGTTCAATGTTGAGCAAGATTAATCGAATTCCATCTCCAAGGCACGACCATCTCGAGAGCGTCATGCACTTCGGTCTAGCTGTGCAAAACTTGGTCGACCATCTCAAGGCAGCGAACCAATACAACCATTTGACAAACCCAGTACTCATGCAGGAACTTGTGGAAAAATTACCAGGTTCCATGCGACTCGATTGGGCTATGTTCAAAGCCAAGCATCAAGCTGCGACTCTCGCAACCTTCGGTGAATTCATGTCAGGATTGGTAACTGCAGCCAGCGAAGTTTCTTTCACTCTTCCAAGCTTCAACGCAAGCCAGAAGTACACAGTATCAACGGATACTCGAAGTGGCAGGCAAAGGAGCGGAAATACGGCTGTGCTCCAAGCCCACTCAACAGATTGCAATCAAATTACCAATTTCGCTACTACTCCTACAAGTTCTAAGCCTGCAAACAATGCACTGCGTGCGGAAGAACGGGTCACAGGGTGGCCGAATGTCAACAGTTCATCGCAGCCAGCGTCGACGAACGTTGGACTCTGGTTCAGCAAAAAGGACTCTGCCGAACCTGCCTTAATAACCACGGCAAATGGCCTTGCCGATCCTGGAGCGGATGCAGCGTAGACAATTGCCGTCAAAGACATCACACGCTTCTTCATTCCTCGAGCCCTCCAGAAACAGTAAACGTCTCACCAAGTCACGTTATTTGTGGAAACTTCCAATGGCCACTCTTTCGAATCATACCAGTGGTGTTATATGGTCGTGACACTTCGCAGACCGTCTACGCCTTTATCGACGAAGGGTCGTCGTACACACTTGTAGAAGACTCCGTGGCTATGCGACTAGGTATTACCGGCGAAGAACAACCGTTAACACTAAAGTGGACCGGAAACGTAAGCAGGGTCGAATCCAAATCGCAGCAAGTACAGCTCGATATATCCGGTAAGGGTATCGATACTCGATACACACTCAGCCACGCTCGCACGGTTGGTCGTTTGGTTTTGCCCACCCAAAGCCTAAAGTACAAGGAATTAGCACGTCGTTTTCCACACTTGCGAGGATTGCCAATAGAGGATTACGAGCTAGTTCAACCAAAAATACTTATTGGACTGGACAACCTCAGATTGGCCGGTTCCACTGAAACTACGAGAAGGAGGTTCACTTGATCCTATCGGAGCGAAATGTCGTTTGGGGTGGAGCATTTATGGATGTGTTCCGAACCAAACGTCTCATTCAGCAATTGTCGGTTTTCACGTCGCTGCCGCCTCCGTGTCGGATCAGGAAATGAACGATCAACTTCGAGACTATTTCACCCTCGAGGAGATCGGTTGCACTGAGCGTGGCAATCTTGTCGAACCAATAGAAGATCAACGGGCCAAGCGGCTGTTGAAAGATACAACACAACGTACACGATCGGGATCAAATTTCGAAACAGGTTTACTTTGGAAGACAGACGACCTGAACTTTCCTGATAGCTTCCCAATGGCCGTTCGCCGCCTAGAATCGCTTGAACGTCGGTTAAACCGTGAACCGGCATTGCAGAAGTGTGTCCGTGATCAGATCGCAGATTATGAACGAAAGGGTTATGCGCACCGAGCCAGTTTGTGGGAATTGACATCTGTTGACTCGAAACGCGTTTGGTACCTTCCACTGGGCGTGGTACCCAATGCCAGAAAACCTGGAAAGGTGAGATTGATTTGGGACGCAGCAGCGAAAGTAGGTGATACGTCTTTCAACTCTCAACTTCTGAAAGGGCCGGATCTCTTGACCCCTCTTCCAAAAGTCCTATGCCAATTACGACAGTATCCTGTGGCCGTCACCGGGGATATAATGGAAATGTTCCACCAGATCAAAATTCGCGCACCAGATTGCCAGTCCCAACGCTTCCTGTTCCGAGAGCAGCCAACGGATCCTCCCAGGGTCTACATAATGGACGTGGCCACCTTCGGGTCCACCTGTTCACCGGCGTCGGCACAGTACGCGAAGAACCTTAACGCACAAGAGTTCACCGAAGAATATCCGCGAGCAGTAACAGCAATCATTGATAAGCACTACGTCGACGACTATTTGGACAGTTTCGAGACGATTTCAGAGGCGGTGAGTGTTGTGAATGAGGTAAAACTTGTACACTCTAAAGGTGGCTTTACTCTTCGTCGCTTTCTGTCCAACGAACCTGCAGTTTTGCAAGGCATATGAGAACCAGTAGAAACGGAATCAAAAAACTTGGACCTCGAACGTGCTGGAAAAATTGAGTCAGTGTTGGGGATGGAATGGGTCCCAAGCGATGACGTGTTCACCTACACCCTTGGCGCTCGTGAAGATATTCTCCCATTTTTGGACAGCAGTCGGGTTCCCACAAAGCGAGAAGTTGCCAGAGTAGTCATGAGTCTGTTTGACCCACTCGGGCTCATATCCTATCTTTTGGTGCATGGAAAAGTTATAATCCAAGAACTGTGGATAAAAGGCACGGAATGGGATGCACAAATTCCTCAAGATACCAACGCCCGCTGGCAACAATGGACTGAATCGCTACAGCAACTAGAACAACTGCGCATTACGCGATACTATTTCCCTGGCTCTCTTCCAAAAGATTTCGTCAGTCTACAAATTCACCTATTTGTAGACGCAAGCGACACAGCCTACGCAGCTGTGGTGTACTTCCATTTACAAACTGAGCGAGGTATACATGTAGCACTTGTCGGTTCAAAAACCAAAGTTGCGCCTTTGAAAGCCCTCTCTATTCCAAGACTTGAGCTTAAGGCAGCTGTCCTTGGCTCCCGCCTGATGGAAACAATCCAAACTCAACACTCATATCCGATAAGTCAACGTTTCTGCTGGACGGACGCTAACACTGTACTAGCATGGGTTCGTGCTACTGATCATCGTCGATATCACAAATTCGTCGCCGTTAGAATAGGAGAGATTTTGTCATCCACGCAACAGTCAGAATGGCGGTGGGTACCATCGAAAACTAATGCAGCTGATTTGGCCACTAAATGGAACAACGGACCACAGGAAATGGTGAATAGCCAATGGTTTAATGGACCTTCCTTCCTATACAACCCGGAAGAACAATGGCCAAGACAACAGAAAAACACCATTACTGATGAAGAACTTCGACCCGTACACTTCAGCTTAGCACACTTCTCTTCAAGCATGGTGTTCGAAAGATTTAACCAGTGGTCCAAGTTGCTACGCGTGGCTGCGTATGTTCTTCGTTGGATTGACAACCTCAAAAGGCGTAGAAACGGGGAAAATCTGGAACTTGGCATCCTTACCAGCAATGAACTACGTCGAGCAGAAGAAGCATTGCTGAAAACGGCTCAGTGTGAGTCTAATGCAGAAGAAGTCGCCATCCTTAATAAGACATCAGGACCACCTGAGCGACGTCATCCGACGGTGAACAAATCCAGTGAAATCTACAAAAAGTTACCGTATATCGACGATTTAGGAATACTGCGAAGCCGTGGTCGAATCGGTGCGGCACCATACGCATCCATGGACGCTAAATTTCCTATCATACTCTCTAAGCAACATGTTATAACGTTCCTAATCGTTGATTGGTATCATCGTCGTCTCCGTCACGCAAACCGTGAAACTATATTCAACGAAATACGTCAACGATTCGAAATATCTGCACTACGACGGCTGCTGGAGAAAGTAGAACGGGTGTGTACGATTTGTCGCATTGCGAAAGCTACACCAAAATCGCCGGTAATGGCGCCTCTTCCAGAGATGCGTCTGACAGCGTTCATTCAGCCGTTCACTTATACCGGACTGGATTACTTTGGTCCGCTGCTTGTGAAGATGGGCAGAAGTAACGTGAAGCGTTGGGTGGCTGTGTTCACTTGCCTTACCATCAGAGCGGTGCACATAGAGATTGTACACTCGCTAAGCACTGGGTCGTGCATCATGGCAGTTCAACGATTCGTGTCACGCAGAGGTCATCCAAGAGAGTTTTGGTCTGATAATGCCACATGCTTTCAAGGTACAAGCAATGAACTAAGAGAGCACAACAGATCCATGGCAAAAAAGTTCACCACCTCTAGATGTACGTGGAAATTTATTCCCCCTGCCGCTCCTCATATGGGAGGGGCGTGGGAAAGACTTGTGCGTTCGGTGAAGGTCGCTATCGGAGCAGTGATGGAAGCTCCACGTAAGCCCGATGACGAGACATTAGAAACTATTCTAACGGAAGCTGAAGGGATGATTAACTCGAGGCCACTTACGTACATTCCATTAGAGTCGGCTGACCAGGAGGCCTTAACACCTAATCATTTTTTGTTGGGAAACTCTTCTGGGTCAAAATTCTTGTATACCGAGCCGAAGGGCAGCTGTGTAGTTCTGAGAAACAGCTGGAAACTAGCAAGGTACATTACGGACGACCTTTGGCGAAGGTGGCTCAAAGAGTATCTACCAATGATTACTCGCAGATGCAAGTGGTTCGAGGATGTGAAGGAGCTGGAAGTCGGGGACTTAGTGTTGGTGGTCGACGGAACAGCTAGACATAAGTGGGTACGAGGACGTATTGAAGAAGTGATTCCTGGGCGAGACGGAAGAGTGCGACAAGCACTGGTACGAACATCGTCAGGAGTATTACGAAGAGCAGCTGTAAAACTAGCTGTACTGGACGTCGCGGGAAAAAGTAAACCTTGTTCCATTTCATCTGGAGCTGTAGACCCTCACGAAGGTTTACGGGCGGGGGTATGTTGCGACGAAACTCCTCGCCTCGGCAACACTGTCGAATCTGTATGTGTAGTGGACCGTAACCTGAACAGCCAAGAAACGTCAACAACAGTGAGCATGCAGAAAACAGAAAATACACAACAAGTCGTCGAAGAAAGTGTTCTTTAATTACCAACTTACTATTATCGATCTACTTAAAGCTATAAGGGTTAGTGATTATAATTGTCAAACTATGTTCAAGGTACTCATTCTACTATTTACAGCTATTTACAGTTTCTAAATCTAATCCTACAAACTACTGTGCAAAATTGTAAACCTAAACTATAAGATATTACTACCGTAAGTACGACACAACTGAAATTGAATATTCACAAACTAATTATGTAACGTTCACTAGATCCACATTATTCGGAGTCGGAAGTCGCTGAAATCCATTACCACTTAAATGAATTTAATAAAAATCTTATTCGTAGCTTAAAGCACACTAACATAAAAAGGTGTTTGCTCAACGGAGTTGGTGACATAACCCAACACAGACATTTGTGTATCATGTAAGAAAGCCAAGAATATTTCCAGCCCGAAAAGATCCTTTTGAAAAACATCAATATTCTACCAAATAAAACAATTCAAAGCTACAATTTTTTGGCTACCATGAACCGATTGCCGTCAGTTCTTCACCCCATCACCAAGCAGAAGTCCTTCAATTTATATTATCGTCAATTTTATATCGCTTGAGCATCCGTCAAATGAATCATACCCGAATCAATCGCTTTAGCTTCTTTCCCATGAAATCTTGCGGTTCGATCGCCGTTTATTCGCAATTGATGTATCAATACAACTCGTACAAATTACAACCGCCATCCAATCTCGTTACTTATTTTGCGGTGCGAATTATCGTCTCACGGTGGATATCTTCATTGCCCCCTTTAGTGGCTCAAATGTAGACCAATCAACCGAGGGAATCCGATGCCCAGAGGGAATAAGAAAAACACCTGATATCCATCGTCATCGAGCCATTAACATCATCTGTTGCTTTGGTGGAACGGTCGGGGGTCTTACTCGAGCGAGGGTCCATACTTAAATCTGTATCGCATCGGCCGAAATTCCGTGCCAAGATGCCACAAGGAAGGCAGGCGGCCCATATTACACGGACGTTGTTTATGATCGTGCGCAAAATATAAAAATTGCGCAGCCACATTTAATGGTCCCCATTACCGGGCGGCTCATCGCCTTCATCGGTTTGATACTGTGCAATTAGCACTTGGCTCAGTTTACCTTCCTGCATATGTATGTGGGGATTTTTCTTTTGATGGTTCTTGTCATATATTGCCATGCTCGTAAATCCAACAAGGTGTTTTGGAAAATTAAGGTACTGTACAAGAATTTAATGTTTGATGCAAGGTTCTATCGATTTGGTTTGATGAACTGCGAAACTGTTTCTTGCTACACACACTTACGTTGTTTCAACGATTTAATTGTTCATTTAAAAAATCAAAATCATAGGGAGACATGTAACAAGAGGTAGGTGAATTTTCTGATGATCTTCTGTTGGAATTTTCCATTGATGAAGAGGCGGAATAGAAGTTGCCTTTTACGGCGAGGTATTTCCATTTGTTTTGAAACAATTAGAACGGCTACCCGTAGAATGACATTTTGAAATGGGGGACGTTACCTGCGACAATATTAGCATAGGATTTTCTTTGATAAATCCATTCAAAATTAAAAGATTTGAATAATGACGGAAGTAAATTAGCTCGTTAATGAGCTTGATAATAACTGAAAAATAAGAATTGTTGGAGATTCTGCCTGGGGAATTCCGGCTACGAAAGGCGTTGCCGTTCATCTGCCTGGTATGAGCCTCAACGATTCGTTTGCAACAATGACAATCCCAAAAGTTAGACTTATGGTTGCCCCCGTAATTTGTGCATACAAACTTTTTGGTATCTTCATTCACAGGACAGACGTCCATGGCGTGAAAAGAAACTCCGCAAATCATGCATTTAGCATCCATGCGACACTAAGTAGGATTCTGGAAACTTTCAGCATGTTTCTGGGAATGTTTCCATGTCACACATACATCGAACATAAGTCTTGTTTTTTTATATCTTTAATTTTATTTAGATTACTTTGTTGAAGTTAACTAAATAATATTCTTGAGAAAGCCTTTTCATAAGAATGGCAAATTGGGTTCTTTTTTTCATAATAATTACTTGGACTGGGAAAAATCAGAGTTCTTTTTGATCTTCCGACGTTGACGCTTGCTCCTGGGGAGTGCGTCAAGAAGGCCCCAGCAGTCGTCAGTTGTTTTCCCTCACGGGTTGCGCGCCTATTTTCTCTGAGTGCTTTTATATAGCTGAGCAAACGAGTGAAGCTGAAAGAGGATTGTTGCTGCTCAAGGATGACGGATCAATTGGTGAGCTCGTTTCATGCTATTGTTTCTAATCTATAAAATATGTATGAACGCACCTTTAATCGTTAAAACGGTGAGACGTAAAAATGATTTTTCAAAAAAATATGAATGGTTCGTCACTGTGAGTGTCGAAATAAACTCTGATTCACAAATTATCTCTGCCTAAATTTTTTTTTATTAAAAACACCTTCTTCTTTTTACCTTTTTTGTAATTAAAAAAAAACTTTGAATGGTTCGACACTTCAAGTGTAGACTTCCAAAAGGTTCACTTTATTCAACAAACTTTGAAAGGTTCGTCACCTCAAGTGTCGGCATATTTTTTCTCTACATAGGTATTGTTCATATCAAATGAAAATATTA
Source organism: Aedes aegypti (assembly GCF_002204515.2). Taxonomy (NCBI): domain Eukaryota; kingdom Metazoa; phylum Arthropoda; class Insecta; order Diptera; family Culicidae; genus Aedes; species Aedes aegypti. Next base: position 283,525,548 of record NC_035108.1, on the reverse strand, counting down.
TATTTACATATAAACATGTTTATATCTCACAAATAATTATTTATCATGGTCTAATCGCTTATCAAAGTGAATCCTGTGACCCAACGATCCTTCCCATTAACAAACATCCCTCCCAGTAACCTTTGTGGAGATGGAGAGGCAAACACGGTCTCCAAATAGCAAAGATTACACACTAACAGTCCTTCCCCCAATCCCACCTGACTGTAAGGACGTGGCCGGCGCCGTTATTGACCATGTATAAATAGAGGCACTGAATTATGCACACTGAATAAGATTATGGCCAATCCCAGCCGAACTTCTAGTTGATTCTTTGTGCATTTTCACTGACTTCGGTCAATCACGGAATAGCAACCATTGATATGTGCAGTCAGTCTAAGCTAAGCTAAGCTAAGCTAAGCTATAATTACTTGGACTGGGAAAAATCAATCTCAATCACTGAAGTCACTTTTATGTTGATGTCTGGCTGCTACCAGCACTGTACTGGCGTGAATCGCAAATCAGTACCATCTGTAAAAAGTAGGCATTGAGAAAATGGGCTGTGAAGTTTCCAAACTCGTTTTCCATACGAATATTCAAAAAAATCCAGAGGATTGAAACATGTTCAACTCTTAGTGAAACTTTCACAATTTGCTTTACACTACGACATATTAACGAAAAAAACATAACGATGATCAAAACACGGTTCATTTTTGTGTTACACGGTGCGAAAATCTGTTGTGGGACTGATATGCGGTTACTTTTCATAATGGGACAATTTGACTTGACTCAGAACAAATCATATTATCTCATGCATGCAGCTGAAAGAGCATTAGAAGATATGCTGAAAACTGAACTTAACTCTATTATGACAAAAATGCAGATGGGACTGTCTTGCGATTCACGGCAGTGTAGTGAATGTAAGTGTACATTTTTCAAAGATTTCCCATAAGAACATTGTATTTGGGTTACGAAAAATGGTGTCTCTTCGCATTTGATTACTAATCCCGGTTACGTCACACGATGGTAACCAATTTTAATTTGGGAAAATAGCCAAAGCAAATTAACAGTTTACCAATCAACACAGTCCGCCATATGGCCTCCACTAGAAATGGCTTTGAATCACAAACTTAATGTTACCATCAACCGGCAGCTCTGGCCTGACGTCGTCGCCTCTCGCGGTCTCTATTTGTTGCATAAAAAAATCAAAACTCTACGGCGGTGGCGCTGAACCTACTTTCCAAACCAATAGCAATAATGATTCGATGGCTGGTAGATAGGCTTTCCCAATCGAGCATGGTAGCGGTAGCGACAACAGAGCTCTCTGTAGTGCAGCAGCGCAGCACAGCGCCAAAGATGTCACAATATGTATTAACCGGGAGATTGATGGCGGTAGCCAGTAGTGGTGCAACTGCACTCCGCGTCTCGCTCAGTTTCTGGTATGAATCCGTTGATGGACGATGCTGCAATATGCATCGAATCGGACCATCTCAAAGGATGAAGCGCGTGAGAATTGATTATTGAAAATTTGAAACATGATATTCGAAGTGTTTTGCGGTCATGGCCAAGACCTACTTCTTTAATTTGATAATAAGCTCCTTCTTTCTTTTTGGTATTACGTTCCAACTGAAATACAGCTTACTCTCCACGCGTCAATTCCTTTACGGTAGCCTTCGAGAAACCTTTAGGGTTTCCTGCAGGAATTTGTTCAGAAAATTGCTTCTCGAAGTCTTTCTGTAGTATCTCTAAGTATTTGAACAGGTATTCCTCAAAAAGGTTCAACAGAGATTTCTACAGAAGTTGCTTCGAATATTATTCCAAGAAATTGGATTTCTAACGAAACTCCTCCAAGAATACCTTAAAAAATGCTTCCGGTATTTTCACCAGATTTTTTTTTTCCAAAATTTCTCCAGTTACACAACCAATTCTTACAAGATTACTTCAGTTATTCCTATATCGATTTACAGCTGTGTTCAGAATAAAAGTAGTGGAATCCGATGTTCATACAAAATGGTCAACTTTGGCATGCCGCAAGCATGGGAAAATTCACTCACTCACCCGAACACTACCGAAAATTAAAAAAAAACCTGCTGCCACCGAATAGGCCAGAAGAAGTGGATGAACTTGTCATTCCTTTTCCTGTCAATTTCCATACAAAATCTACTTTTTCTCAGCTATAAATTCACTCTGGGTGAACCACTTCCCCTGGCCTATGTTCAGTGACAGCCGAACGCAACTGGGGTGAACGCATTCCGTCGAATCGCAAAACCGAGTGAACCCGAAAATCGAAGAATACATGAAGTGGAATGATAACCAATCTGATTGTAACTGGGAGACATGAAAGAACACGTTCAGCATTCAATCACTGAAAAAAGCTGAATGAACGGATTTCCACTCACTCAATCATTCCGCCGGGTGTATTGTCATTCAGTGAGCGCTCATCAGCACTCATACACGAATGCCACTCGAACGTTAATATTCATTCGCTATTGAAACCGGATGCCTTCGGCACACGGAGTCGGTAATGAATAATTCTGTTGTTGTCTGACTTAACGCTCGGCGAAGAAGTAGAAAGCGCATAGGCCAGGGGAAGTGGTTCACCCAGAGTGAATTTATACCTGAGAAAAAGTAGATTTTGTATGAAAATTGACAGGGAATGGAATGACAAGTTCATGTTCTTCTCCTGGCCTATTGGAAATTGACACACTCAACTTGGATGAAGAAACGACAACCTCGTTCTTGTATGCGTGTGTAAGTGAGCAAGAGGCAGTGCACTGCAGTGTTGTGAGAAACTCAAATTCTCGAATCTCACGACTGAAACTTTTCATGCGTGAGTTTTCAATCACGCAACTCAGCAGTCATCATCTGTTTGATTCATTGGGCGGTATGAATAAAATGTAGTAAAGTTGAGTTTACTACATTATCGGTACGCTATATGTGGAACACGAGTGGAAAATATTTGTGTCATTTCTCTTTCTACACATTTCGAACATACTACAAACAATGCGTCGCTATGAATAAAAGTAGCATTTACTACAAAGCTACTGGTAGTTAGCTTCAAAGGTTGCTACTCATGCTTTGAGATTGTTGAAATAAATGGAATCCTAATTAAAATTTGAATAAATATCATGGGAAAACGTTGTCAGCTTTGATATTTCGAAAGGTATTTTGAGATTACCGTAGAAATTTTGATATTTCGAATAGCCTTTTTGAGATTCCGGTAAGGAGTTTTGAATTTGTTTGAATTGTTCTGTGAGGATCTTTTCGGATAAGAAATTTTGTCGACTTCCCAATACACACACTCAATCTGTTCGGTAAAAATAACTGGGTTTTGGAACTACCGAAAAAGTCAGTATGTGAAAAATCGAAAAACAGAGATTTTTCACTGAAATTTTGCAGAGAGCTTTCTTTTTGTACCATATATCGATAAAAAATAAAACATGGTGAAATTTGCTTTTTAATTACGCGTGGCAACAGTTTTCATTTTACTGACTTTGTCGGTAGTTCCCAAACCCAGTAAAATTTTACCGACCCCAGTAATTTAATCTAAGTGTGCATGATTGAATTTTATGAATATCTCCAAATTTGATCAGTAATGGATTCACATATCGTCATGTACAATTTTTAAAATCGTTCAAAATTTGAAAAAAAAATGCAACACTGATTATGATTTTTCTAGTGGAATTAAATGGTATAATACTAAATTCAGTTTTTCATCTACTTATAGGTATTCCACTGAACAGCTCGAGGATTTATTATTTTTCTACAGTTTTTTTTAGGTGATTTCGTCCGATGTTTTTCCAGGAGTTCTTTGAGAAAATGCTGCAGGATGTCATCCAAAGTTTTGATTATTTTATTTTTCATTCATCCTTAAAATTTAACTAGAAACTCTTCTAAAATTTCCTCAAGGGTCTATGAGTTCTTCTAGTAACCCTTATTCATCAAGGGTGACTTTAGAACCTACTCAAGTTCCATTTAAATGTTACTTTAAAATTTGCTAAATACCTCCGATTATTTCAACACATTTTCTTAAATGTAAAAACAAAATCATTCGCATTTCCATAAGAAATTCCTGAAAGCAAACTTGGACAAATTTTCAAAGATTTCTTCAAGAAATCTTATTCTTTAAGAATTGTAGGAATTTATAATAAAAATATCTGAGTAATTCCTGAAAAAATATCTGAAAAATTCTGAAAAACATTTTTTTAGAAATCACTTGAGGCTTCTTTGGAGATTTTTTTTTGATTTTTCTCAAGAAATTCTAAACGGAACCCAAGTAACCGTACAGCTGTATATAGTTGCATTAATATCACTTTATATGCTTCTATAAAATATGGCATATAAAGTCATACTGCATTACATGTCTCGTTAATGCAGTATTAAAGTGGAAAAGGGCGCTATTAAAGTGTAAATACGGCTACATTTCCTAGCTCTATGCTGGCAATTGCTAAAGTATAGTTACTGTCTGTACCGTATAAAAGCTTTAGCCAAAGTGTATTTAATGCATGAAGGAAAGGATTAAAAATAGAAACACAAAATTTGTTTGTATTTTTTTGTTCGTTGGATGTCAGGTCAGCATTGCTTTTTTTTTGCCGATTCATATGTGTATTTTGTTTACTCCCTGTTGCTGGGATTTGAACCTTAATTAATTGTGTGATGTTTTCGATGACTCGCCGCGCCTATCCTCCGGACCATGAATGCTGGATGTCTTGGCCGGGAAAATTGTGCAACTTCAAGCAGCTCCCTTTCATTCCCAGTGATAAATATTGTCGATTGAAAGTGTGTAAGCAGCTCAAGATTACGTCGAATCATGATAGTGTTTTTAGTGCACTTATTCCTTGTGGTTCAAGGAACAAGTGTACCGAATACGTTTTAATGATCTCTACAAACTTTGTGATAGTCCAATTTGGGGTGAAGTGCGCAATAAGTAAGTGGACACGACTGTTGCACTTACAAGTTTACCACGGCTGTCGCTTTTTTGCTGTTGAGATTTTGTTTTGTTTTCATTGTGTGGGGCTAAATCTTCACGTTTTATATATCGTTTTAGCATCTCGCAACATTGAATCGTCGATAGCCATGTGGTGTGCGCACGGGCCTATCAATCGTAAGGTTTTTGGTTCAATTGCAGGCTGTTGCTTATTTTTTGTTTTCAAATTCTGGTTTCTCGTAAGATAAATCTACGAATTTCAACAAGATTTCTTGTGATGAATTTTCATAAGGGATATTCAACTATTTCTATAGTCTATTTGCCTGAGTGAGGGGAAGGTTTACAATAAATAGAGCAATGAAATCTCGCCATTTTTGTTGCGATGAAGCATTGAGTAAGATGATGCAATGAAGCATTGAATGGTGACCGTATATAACCCATTAATGCACATTTCACTGCTACAACAGAACAATGCTACATTGCATTCATAAAATGGAATTAAAGCATTACTGCACGCATATTGCAGAATAAAAGCAATGATGCATTGCACTCGTTGAATTAAAGTTAAAATACGGTAATGCCTTAATGCTTGTGGTTACTTGGGAAGTCTTGAAGAATGTCCTAAGAAAATCCATGGAAGAATCACCGGATGGAATCCGTGGACGATTTTTTTTAATATCTGAAAGTTCTCTCGATGAATATCTGAATAATTTCAGTGATTATATTTGACAAAACAAGGTGTTCTTGAGATATTCAAAACAAAATTATTCTTTTTTCCTTAGGAAAATTCTCGAAGAGTTTCTATGGAAAATTGTAACTAAATAAACTCCTGAAGAAATGTAAGTGATGAGCTTGCATTGGTCTGCAAATCTATCAAAGAAATAGATTTTTACACTGAAGGGATCTTCGGAACAATGTCTGAATCTTTTAGCAAATACCTGAAATAATTGGTTGGTTGGTTTGACTTTATTAACGAGATTTTTAGCCCTGGGCTAGTTCATCTCGGGACCAACGGCTTTACTTCCCTTCCGAAGGAAGTCGTCACTATAACTTTTTACGTCATAAGTAACTATGTCGGGGATGGGATTCGATCCCAGGTCCTCGGCGTGAGAGGCGAGTGTTCTAACCACTACACCAGGTCCTTCCCCACCTGAAATAATTGCTGATGAAATTCTTTGAGAAAATCATTGAAAAATGTATAAATAACACGAGTTGTATTATATGTCGTAATGCCACGAGGAATAAAAAAAAAAGAAATTTCATCAGAGAAATATCTAGTCTGATTTCATGAGGAATCAAATTCTTCTTATTAGATCGGATCGGATTAGATCTGTTTTTTTTTTTTTGATTCCCGTTTGGTCTTCATTTCATTTCTTTTATCATCCATATAATCGTTCATGCGTTTGCAGATGACAAAAATTAGAATTTATTTAAAAAGTCTTCCCCCGTCAACTTTTGAATTACAATTTTCAGAAAATGCACATATTATTTGACCGAAGTTGTTGAAAATTTCAAGAATGCAGCTGGGAACACAAAAACGCTTTTTTCCAGCATAGTTTGCTCTTGATAGTTACGTCTATCAAGCAAACATGGGCTGACTAGCCCTGTGATTTAGTTAATTTGAACGTTTTCCAATGGAATGCAAACTATACATCATATATATCAAATATATAATATTCAAATGTTATACAGGTTGGACTTGATTTTTTAAGGATGAAGTATACTGATGCGCTTTAAAGTTCCGTTCAGTTCACAATGATGAGCAGAACTCTTACGAACGATATAAAAGTTTGTTTATCAAACAAAATTCAGTTGAATAAAACTTAAGCTTTGATGTTGTTCCACCTTGAAATAGCTTCAACAAGCATTTAAAAAAATGGAAGTTTGAAACACTATTGCATTAAAATTATTTTGTCATTAATTTCTTATCTATCTGAAATTAGAGTATTTCTTAAACTTGGAATTATTTGTAAAATCTGGAAAAAAAACATGGAAATATCAGAGAATTTAATTTCTGTAAACGAGTAGACACCCTGTAACAGGTCCGGCTCTTAGTATATGTTTGCTTGTACTAGTTACGAAAAAGATTTAACCATAACGATTAGCTGATCGTGATGACGTTTTGACGTGATGAAATTTTGTTTGCAGCTTGCCAAAGATCTTTGGCACCTTCGTGAACTTTTGGCTCGCCGAAGTTGGCATTGCACAATTACCACTTCAGAAGTGAAGTAATCACAAATAGTATTGACTGGTGCGCTGGATATGATACACCGCGCGGCTGTTGTAAAGTTTCCAAAAACGCGCATTTGCCCAAAATTCCACGCAGGGAATGGTACAGGAAAGGAACAATCACGTTTGATGAAACACCGCAATGTTATCTCTCATAAGAATGAAGTAAAAAGGGAGCAAAACCGTGGTTGTTCCTTTCCTCTGGGAACCGCCGCGTGACCTTTTGAGCAAATGCGCTAATAAATTGATGATTCGACCGCACTTCTAAATACCCCACATAGAGTCGTTTCATTTAATAAGCACGAATGAGACAAAAAGTGGTTGGAAAAAAGAAAGAACAGGTTATTTTCTCCTATTCTTCTTCGTTCGTTCATCGGCTTTATTATAACGCGTGACACGTACCTTGCTTTGCGCGCTACTGCACACATGCAAACATAAGTTGCTGCAATTTCGCATTCTCAGCATAGGCAAATATAATGCGCCATCATCATAGAGGTCGCTGGGGAGGAAGGAGAGAAATGTCACTGAAAATGTTTGTTTACGTCCAAAATTCAATTTTTCAACCCAAAAATTAGGTCATAATCAATTAATTATTGAACTATTTTCCATTGGCATAATCATTTGGAACCATTATTCTTCCGATACGCGTGATTTCACAACAAATTAAACCACTAACAAAGAATCCGGAAGTTTATAAGCTATATTGCCAAACACCAATTTTCCAATTTTATCCCACGAGTCGTACATAAGCAGCATTGACCGGATCTGTACATTTTCGAAGGAAAAAAATATTATCATGTTTTTCCATGCTCTCTGATCGTCTACAAAATAACTATTCCGATAAAAAGCATAATATATGTGCTCCTTCCATTGCTGCACACGGTGCGTTCTCAACCGAACCTCATTTTGACGGTTCTCCTACTAGCCAGCAGAATTCGAAGTGATCGTTTAGCTTTGAAAATATTTGCCTATACACAGCCGATTCACTAATTTGTTCCGCCTACTTGCATACAGGCAGATGAAAGATAGAGAGAAAAAGTGCCCACATTTTGCTTCTTCCTATTGGTTCGGGTAGTGGAAATCGGCCGAGTATTTCTGGGGAAGAATGTACGAAGAATGAGAGAGCGAAAGATACGAAAGGTAGGTACGCACCGTGTCGCGCAACAGGAATTGAACGGCTCTTTTTTCTCTTCACTTGGTTCAGTTTGCTCTTCGTTTGTGAGCCGCTGAGTAACTGAACTGTTCAAAAATGAGCTGTTTTGCTCATCCATAGTTTAAACAAATAATTATGATATTGTGTTGACAATTTATGCAACATCCATTAGAGATCGAGTTATAGAAATATGGACCGATGGAGAGAGCACGATGTATAGGAATTTGTGGAGCTGAAATATCCATCGAGTTCAAGAGAATATCGAGGTATAGAACATCTGGTTGAGGAGAGGCAACCGTACCTGCATGAGTTTTTTTTAATATATTTTTTAAAAAAGCTTCACCAGCATATTTTGCAAGAATTCCTTAGGATTTTCTGCAGATATTATTTATAAGATTTTTTTTTTAAATTCCAGAGAGGATTGTTTTATTAATTGATCCGAGGATACCTCTATGTATTATTCCAGAAATTTGCACTGATTCATCCAAATATCCATTCAGCACTTTAAGAAATGAATTTATTTAAGTTTGGAGGATCTATTTGGAAACAATAAAATTGAAATACGAAGGGTGCAGAGCTACATGGGCACTTCCATGATTCACTTTGGCATGCGGGGTCTGAATCTTTCCAATAAGAAACACTTTAATACGACGCATATTGTGGCCAAATATGGCTCAGTAGCTTTCAAAAAAACCCACTGCCGAAGTTAAATAAAAGTGCCAAGAATAAGATCCGGCTCCCTATCTGTTTGATAATGGACCATTTTGAAGTGCATTACATTGGAAAAGTGTGTTAACACTATTCAAGAGGATAAACTTCATCAAGGTAGTACAAAAATTCCATCAAACAAACCCCGCAAATACAGAACTGGTGCTATCAGTGCAAAGATTAAATACCTCTCCCATCAGAGCCCCACAATCGTAGGTATTTATGTTTGATCAACTCTTTATCACCTCTCAAAACAGAAAAAATACCTCCTCGAAAGCCTCGTCATTGAGGTGATAGCGTATGAGTCCTCTCGGTAGCGGCGGCGGCGTCGCAGCTACGTGGCATCCATCCATCGTACAATCCATGCGAATTCCATTGCCATGAGCAAGACCTTTTTTTTAAGAATTTGGCCGTCTCGCACCACACTAATCGGTCGTGTCAAGAAGAGAAACGAGTTTCTCCACAAGGCGCAAACCACTCCGCCAAATCTTTGCGCTGAAGGTGACATCGATTCGATTGGCGAGTTACTTTTGAGGAGTGAGGAGTAATATGCTACACCGCCGGAACAAAACGGCTTCTTAGGATTGTTTTTCGTAGAGTTTTTCTTGCCGACTCATATGTAGGGGATCCTTCCTATCAACTTATGATAATGTCCTAAAAGCCATTGGTAACTACGTATGAAACACTCGTTCAAAGCATTGAATGAACGATCAAACCTTAGCAGATAGAGGACGCTCTTCTTTCCATGCCTTTTGGGTCGTTTTCCTAAATTATGCGAAAATTGTTCCTAATTATGTAGCAAACAGCCTACAAGAGCACCATGGGTAATTTTGTTTCAGAGTTCATATTACCCCAGATTCCCTCACCAATTGACTGACTGCCTGACTGACTGATTGTGACGCGCATCCCGCTGGGGTGGTCTTCATTCACTAAACGAATGATATGCACAATTCAATGACAAAGATCGGGAGAAATCTCGTGTGTGAGATGTGAGTGTGATTAAAAGCGACAATTTGAGAAATTTCACACTTTGCTGGATTACGATCTATATGTACTGGTTTAAAAAAAATGTGCGCATCCCTCTGATGGCGACTTGCGATACATATTGATAGATTCTTCTCCTTATTCTTCTTGACATTGCATCTTCACTGGGACAGAATCTGATTCTCTGCTTAGTGTTCTTATGAGCACTTCCCCAATTAATAATTGAGAGCTTTCTTTGCCAAACTTGCCATTTTTACATTCGTATATCGTTTGGCAGGTACGATAATACTCTATGCCCAGGGAAATCAAGGAAATTTCCATAACGAAAAGATCCTGGACCGACCGGGAATCTAACCCAGACACCTGGTAGCCGCGCACTTTTACCACTCGGCTGAGGGAGGTCCCATATTTTGATCTTATGTCTTAAATTGTTAAATAATTGTCCATACTTATTTTTGATATTTTATTTCCTAACTACAACAAACCAATAGCTGATACGATCATCAGCAATTCTCTATAGAACAAAAAATGATTTTATCGTCTGCTCGAGTGTATCCCATGAAACGCTAAATTTTCATCAGCTGTTCACCAATTCGATAACAGCGAAGCGCATCAAGTGGCTCTTCCGTCGATAGTCTACCATCCGCGAAGTTGGTACCTTATGGATGAGCTGAAATCGGCGAGAGTGAGAATTAAAGAAAAAAACAAGAGTGACCATCCACCTTAACCTACCTACTAGCGCGTTGGAAAATCCAAAACCATCGACGATGAAAGAGAAAATCCAACCGAATTTGTTGTAACCTACTTTCTCCCGCTATTGAATTGGTCGTAGAGTCGGCACGGCTGGAAGCCGCCCCCCGCCTGTCTAAAGTAGTATTACCTACGACGGTCCGCGGCTTAGAGAAGACCTTGGATATTCGACCCGCGATAAGAGAAGGAATTGTTGTTTATGGCAAAAAAAATGAAGGAAAAAAGAAACGAAATCAACAAAAAATCTGAACGGAGATCGTTGACTTTTTCTTTGGTTGCACGTACGAGGGTGGAAACTTCCCACAGTGGTCAGGTGTTTGGGTAAAAATTGGTTCCACCTAATCTTCGGTAGGGGAGAATGTTCCAAAACAAACTAGTAGCAATTTGTATGCTTAACAAAGACTTTTCTGACATCTTTTGAGCTTGCCTTCTTTATTACAGAATCGTTCCAAGTAATTTCTTATTCCCAGCAGAAATATGAAGAAAAACTACGAACACGCATAATCTTCTTTACATTTTAGGATCGTGTGGCAAATTTTCAAATGTGCAGGGCTGATGGTAGGTCTCTTTCTAAGGACTTGGTTTCTATTTAAATGCAAGTCCCTGAAAAGTCTCTTTTGTAACGGAAGACCTTTAAAGTATTTTTTTAAGTCACTCTTTTCTCTTTTCTGCTGGCAGTGAATCATGTTACAAAATTCTAGAGGCTCCAAAGGAACCTTCTGATATTCTTACGTGACTATTTCCCGGGTTCTTTCGAATTTTGTATTCAGAACCCTTGAGGAATTATAATGTTGATTCCTCCAGTGAATTTTTCTGGAATATATTTCAGACATTCCTTAAGAGCTTTGTAAATTAATTCTCCAGGAATATATGCACAATTTGCTCCAAAGAAGCATTCCGTTGCTTTTTTCATTTATTTCCACATAAATTACTTTGAAAATTGTCACAGGGGTTATCCCAGGGTTTCCTCCGAAGATTTTTCCAGTAAAACTTCAACCGATTTCTCCAGTTGTTTCCTCCAAAGTTTTGAACCGGAGACCCACAAAGGTTTATTCCAGAGTGTTTATCAAAATTCGTTTATTGATTTTTCAAGAAAACTATACAAAAATTCCTCCAAGATTTCTTACGCCGATTTTGCCAGTTTTTCTTCCAGTCATTTTCATATGGATTCCTTCAAAAAATCATCTACTGCATTCTCCCATAAATTGCTGCAGAGTTTTTTTTTGTTTTTTCTTTTTTTCTATTGTTGGGATTTGAACCACTGCGACCATTAAGTTGATCTATTGTGGTATACCCCTGTTTATTTTTCGCATATTTTCATATTTTATTTGCTGCAGGGTTTTTTCCAGAACTCTTTCAAAAAATTCAACCACTCTAAAATAGCTTCACAAATTTCTTCAGTAATCTCTCCAGCTTTCCATCCAGGTATTATTTCTACATTTCTCCCTATCATTTCTCGAGTAATTTGTCTAGCAAAACTCCAATGGACTATTTAAAAGTTCTTTAGGCTTCCCACACCAGCAAAACAAATTTCTTCAAGGATTCTGCTATATGTTTTTCAAAGATTTTTTTCAGAAAAATATTCAACTTTTTGGGATCATGGAATTAGATCGATTATTTTTCAATAATTATCCTAAAACTACATCTAGAAAATCCTCTAAGACTTCATCAAGAGTTTATGAATTCTCTTACTTATCCATACAGAAGTTTCGACAAAGTTTGCTTTCGGATTTCCTTCATAAATACATCTCAGGAATTTCTAGAGTTCCCTGAAAAAAAAATTTTGATGACTTCTTTGGAAAACTTGTCATAGCATTTCTGGAGGAATTTGAAAATTCAGAGAAATTCTAAACAACAATCTCAAAAAATTGATGATGACAGATTCACTGGATGAATTCGAGGAAAACTTCGGACTTTCTTATGAAATGTATGAAAAAAGTCTTGGTAATAATTCGCTCGGACAAAGCACTGCGATAGCCCAAGCTGTCCGATTCGGTTTTCGCGCGCCCGGATTTTTTTTTCGGTTGGCTTCATTTGCTCGGGCAATGCTTTACGAAGGCCCAAGATGTCCAATTCCTTTTTTCGCGCGCTTGGATTGATTTTTTCTCGGTTTTGTAACGTTATATTTTTTTCTTCGATCAGCACTTCATTCGTGTGCCATCAGAGTTATTTTATATCTATATATATAGCGTATGCGTGTTGACACCGAGATTATGACTGTTTAGTCGAGGATTGATGACTAACTGGTGAGCTCGTTTCATATTTTGAAATGTTTTTTTTTGTGTTTTGCAAACAAATTTTGGATGATTCGTCACTTGAAGTGCCGGCATAAGCGCTTTTTCATGTTTAATAAAATGTCGAGTTTCAAGCCATTGAATAGTTCGACGTTTAACATATCGACGCATTGATAGATAACTTCTTAAACAGAGGTTACATGAATCGCATCACTTACCAAGGTGTATCCTGATCATGTAGCTTTTAAATTCTCCCACTAACAAAACTTCTTCCCGTGACAACCATGAAGATGCAGAGGTACACTCGGTCTTTAGTAACAATGGATGTCACACTAACATTTCTTCCCTTCCCCGATGACCTCAAGGACGTGGCCTGTGCTGTTATTGACATAACTCCATAGAGTCCTCGAAAATGTTCATTGCTACTCCCAATTTCGATTTGGATTATTCTGGTCAATCACGGAGTAGCAACTACGGCGATCAATGTTCATGCTCGAATGTATGAAAGAAGCCTTGGTAGAATCTGTGGAGTATTTTCGGAGGTTAATCCTAGCCTTCTGGTGGTCGTGCAAGTTCACCAACGTTAAAAGCACCACGCTGATTTTGTGTACGGAAAGCAAGCTTTTTTTTCAACTGTTCTGTACACATTACAATAGCTCAACTACTGATATATTAGAAAAAAAACCATGTTGATTTCTTAAATGTATCTTAAACGAAGTTTTGGAGGAATTTCTAAAAGAATTTCGTAAAAGAACCAATCAATGAACTTCCCAGTAAACTCGTATACGATAGCTCATAAGAGTACAAAAGTGAAGATGATATACGTACATGCGCCATTGGCCTGCTTTCAAAATGTACGTCTATCGCCCCCTCCTCTTTGTACTCTTATATCCTGCTATATACGATTGTGTTTGCTGTCCTGAAAAAAATTTCGGCATAATATCTGAAGAAAACCTAAGGCGCATTCCTGATATAATTTATGATGAAATTCCTTTACAAACAAATACGGCTTTAGGACATTTATTCGGTGTTCAGACAGACCGGACTAGATGATATTTTGGCGTTCTGAAGATATGTTGAAGACTTCATCAATTCTGATTTTTCCTATAGTTTTTTGATAAAGCTGTTTCATTAGATAGATAAGTTGCTTTATTACAACAAATAATGCTATTATTTTGATATTTAGATTGTCTGGGACACGTTTTTCTGAAATCATAAAAAAACACTTGGTCCAAACTTTCCGAAAACCGACCATTTGGTCGAATGACATTTGGTTGGTTGAAAGTACATTTTGTCGAAGGGTTTTAGAACATTTTGTCAAATGATATTTGTTTCAATTACGTTAGGTCGAACAAACATTTGGACGGGAGATTATTTTGTGATGATTGGTTTGAGGATCGTTTGTTCCAACAGATAAAATGTGAACCGAACCAACAGTCTTGCAAAATGGATGAACTTCGAATCTATTTTTATTCATTAGTATACGCACTACTGTCTATGTAGAGTAAATAGTTATTGTCAATAATTTTGTTCGCCAGCCGTTGGTGGATTGCAAGACCCGATTATTTCACCCGATAAAAAATAAAAATTCATATTTGAGCGAGATGGATCAACTAGGTCAGAGCTCTATAAAGACAGCGAAGAAAAATATTAATATGTATCAATATGTGACGAGCGCTATTTTCCAGTTGATATTCCAGTTGATCACCCAGACTCCCTTGCGTTGTTGTCGCTCCTTGATATATTTTATTTTTTCATTCAGGCTTAATCTGAGAATCGGATAAATCGTGAGATCAGCAAATTGATGCAAGTCTATTTGTCACCTAAGTCGACGCGTCTCACTTCACGCGATACACAGGATAAACATTATGCTCTTGTTTGATTACACTGCGGAACACGTTTTTGTCTCAAGCACTTATCTAAATTTAATCGTGCGATATCAACCAAATTACATCTGATATGAAAGCTAAAGTCATATTCTGCATGCTGGTCGAACCGACATTTCGTGGAGAGGATAGTGGTTGAATATGAATAGTATGGAAACAAAGTTTTACGTTTAGTCTGACCGTCGAGAGTAGCATTTTGTCGCTATTCGATCAAATGTCCTATCGACCAAATGTACTTTCGACCAAATGTCTTTCGACGACATTTGGTCGAATGACATTTGGTCGAAGGTACATTTGGTCGAAGGGACATTTGGTTGAATGGACGTTTGGTCGAATGACTTTAGAACATTTTGTCGAAAGATAATTTTGTATTGGTTGATCGAAAAATCGTTTAGTTCAACATTTCAAAATTATCTTTCTATTATTTGGTTAATCTAACTAGATATTTTGCACAACAGATGATCTGAAACTATCTACATAATAATTATTACGAACGCTTTAAAACGTGGATAGAATATGTACTAGTGGCTGTATAGGATAAAATATTCTTGTAGGGTAATTTGCCCATTATTGCGGTATTCCCTATTATTGCGGTATAAGAATTAAACCCTCATTATTAATCGAAAACTCTATTTTCTATGGATATTATTGATGATGATGAAAGCTTATAGTATTCCCAAGCTGTACCAGATGAATGCTTTAAAAATTAAACGATTTTGTTCGTTGAAAGAACAGTTTTAGATGGTGCATCAAGCAAAGCCTATATTTTTAACCAGTCTCTCTATCTACGGGCCTGTTTTCATAAGCTTAAATTTTTAAGTTTAGAACCAAAACAATTATATGTAGCGGGTATATCAGTTCAGTATAGATGTAGTTATATGATAGATATTGAATTTTGAATAAAAGTTCTATATTTTTGAGAAAAAGCATATACCGCAATAATAGGACAATGAAAATAGCTTTTTGCCTATTATTGCGGTATCTGTAAATCTCATTCAAAAATTAGATATTTCAATAGTCATTTTAAATGTAATTGCTGGAAACATTAATTATATTATTAGGATACTAATTTGGGACATAATTTTGAGTAATTCATACATTTATTTAGTCAAACAAAAGGTTTATGTTTATTTTTACCCTGTAATTCCTCTTATTTACAAATATTTTGCAAATAAATACAATGTTTTACCAAAAAATCACGTAAACTGACTGAAAATCGGAACAAATGCCAAAAATACGTTATAAAACTAAGATATAAGATGATCGCAAGGAAGCAATTCTTTAAAATTGTGTTGCTAGTGGAAAATATTTTTAAAAGCATCAAAATTGTAGGTTATACTAAAGTCAACAAATTCATTTCTTATATAGCGACTAGTGGTCTCAGATGGAAGAACCTTGTCTATTCACTTTAACATTGTCCACCTACGACGAAAAAGGAGACGAAACCGGCAGAAAATCATTCGATTCTGTTGATTTGTATTCGAATCGTGACATAAAGTAATGAATTAGTTTTCCTCATGAATATGTCCAAAGTCACACAAACTGACAGTACCGTGCAGTGTCATTAACATGGAGGGAGCATATTTTCAATGCTCGAACATTGTGTGATATTGAATGTATCTTGAAAGTAATAAAATCTATGATTTTTGGTATACCGCAATAATAGGACGGCACTACCGCAATAATAGGACAAAATACCGCAATAATAGGACAGAGGAAGAGCTTCAGATTTATGTCAAAAAAATGTATGTTTGACTCCAAAAATTACTTTTTTACTTCACTATACTCCAGATAAAGGATAGTTTTACCACTTAACATTGCAAAATACTATAATAATTAGATTTTGGACACTGCAATACGATTTTAATTTCAACACCGTGCTTAATTCCTCCATAATAGGACGGATACCCTAAATGTTCTTATTCTTCAGCCATTTTTCGGATTGGAAGACAGGGCTTCTCACCCATTTTTTTGGTCAAATGCCCTTTTGACCGAATGTCATAAGCTTCCAAAAGCCACTAAATTATTTTCGACCTAATGTCCATTCGACGAAACGTCAATCGACCAAATGTCATTCGACGAAATCTCATAGATTCATAGTGTACGTAGTGAAGTAGTGAAACTTGACGTGAAACTTGACGTGAAACTTGTGGTTGGTCATTTTTTGGTTCCTATATGGTATCTTTTTTGTTGCTGTTCGATCTCTTTTCTCAAAAACTAGGTCTCATAAGTTACTGTTTTAAGACACCTAATCGCTACCAGCCCAAGACGCTTTTTATAATGCTGAAAGTTTTCAAAACTTGTGTTTAGAACGGAGTAATGACTGGAAAAGTCTAAAAGATGCATACTGAAACATTATACTCTACATTCAGTTAATACAAAATGTAAGTGATCAATTTCGCTTTTTATTCTCTTCGCTTTCTTCCACAATCTAGACCGATGGCTGTTTTTTAACTTCTTTAAATTATTTACGTTCGAAGATTCATGCTACGAAATTCTGAGAAAAATCATACAATGTAGCATAATGTGGTCTAAAGCGTTTCTTTAATCTTTCATGATATTTCATGAGTACTTCGCTTGTGGCCAGTGTTGTAAGCAATCACGGTATTCGACACATTTCGCTGACATTCGGCAGCGCCTCGCTTAAACATTCACAACACGAGCGATCAAACGAATGTCGAAAAGAAAAATGTCAATTGAATGCCACTGACCACGATAGCTATGTTAGGAAGCGTTATGGTGTTGTTTGTTTCTGTTCTGCTTTCACTGTATGTGTGTCACATTCGACATAACAGACAAGATCAAATTATCCATGTTGTTTATGATCCGATGTCTGAATTCTATGCAAAACTTATGATTTATGCAAATTTTCTCGTATCAGACGACATTCGATTGACACTTTTTTGTGTTTGCTGACGTTCATTCTACCGCTCTTGCTGTGACTGCTGACCATGGCAACGAAACGAACGTCGCTCAAAATGTCGAATGTTTACAGCACTGCTTGTGGCCTCTAATTGAAATCACCAACCGTATTGTACTGACCGGTTATTGAAATTGCAGTAGCACCCCCTGCAGGTATCAACTGACTGAAAGCGACTTTTCAGATTGATTGTTTGATTGCCGCATGTCGCACACCAAATGTTCTCTTCGACTCACCTGAAGTGCAATTTTTCCTATCGTTTCTGCACTCAACAGCTCCCCTATTCAAAGTTTTTAACCAGTTAGCAAAAAAAAAGTTGCAAAAAACAGGTTGCCATATCGTTTACCGCCGGCAATCGAACTCTCCCACTGAAATATCTGAAAACAGCTGTCGAGCCGACCCCGTGTGCCTAACGTGTTCCATAGGTGCACGCTTAAACGAAGTTACACAAAAATGAGTACGATTCGTACAAAATCGTGCTCTTCTGGACCAACACATTAGATATGTAATTTTTACACATGCTAAAAAAACTGCTCCTGGGATGATTTGTTCCACTTTTTTGTGCGAAGTATGTGACACATAAAGAAGCTTCGCAATACTAAACATCTCTGAGCGTCTCGAAGTCTGAGAATATTACTCAGATATCAGCTCAAAATCGATTTTTCAGATTGTGTAAAAATAACACACACGATGTGTTGGTCCAGAAAAGCCAGATTTTGTATAACTTTATTTTAGAGAGTGTGCTCACCTCTATTTGGACAGTGAACATTGAGGAATGTGAGCAGAGCAGTGCCAGTCAGTGCAACCTGTTGCTGCTTTGACTGGATACTATGGGTTGGGTGAATGAATAAAAAATAAATTACTTTCGATACCCCTCGTCGCCGTCAATGCATGTTGATCTGGCAGCAAACATACATATTTGGAACTGCACTCGGTAGATCAAGTGCGGGTTGGTTGACAACCCACGGTGAATTTTACCTACCGGCCACTTTCAATTGGATATTGATTAATGTGCAGTACCCTACCATCAGTAACATACGAAAAAAAAAATGATACAAGAATATGCTGCATTATGAGTACTGGAAATTTTTGAGATAGCACATAGAAATTAAGCTTGGTTGAACGTCCGTCAATGCAAGAGCAGCAGTCTTTACCCAAGGATTCAATACAAGTTTCTTGAAATTTCAATTTGCAAATAATGCTGTTCTTAACATATGCTATACCGACGCGGATTGCATCCAAATGTAGGTCTGTAATTGATTGCGAATCGAATATTGATGCATAACTTGCTTTATGGGACCGGAAGTTTGGATTAAGGAGAAGAATTTGTCTTAAGCCACTTTCAGAATTATCGTTGAAATGGATGAGTACGTGATTTAAACTACTACGGGCCAAATTTATCACTAGTTTACGGCATTTCATAGAAATTCAGATATTGTCAAACTTATTTCTATTTGCTTTTTTCGATTTCTATCAGCTTTTGCGAGTGATTTGTTAACCAAATATTTTAACAATAACATTGAAATGTTTGGAATAAAGTAGATAAATGGGCGTACATCAATCCATCATAACGTTGCATACATTTTATTACAATAAACCGAATGTAAGGCTATGCAACATTTTGCTTCTCATCGCAATTGATGTACATTGTACATAAAAAAAGATGTGATACTACAATTTATTTCTTGCTTTGCAGTAAGAAAATTATTCGTTTATGAATCAATTCCAGATTATTTGAAAATTTGATCTGAACATATCCGTAGATGCCGCAAAATAATGTTTGCTACCTAGTGCACACGTGCCTGTCATTTTTCTAGAAAATGTTGTTATTCAAATCAGAGCGACACATTTCAACTAAAATTATCACCTTCGCCCTTAAAAAATACATGGTATCGATTTTGTTTCTGCTGCTGACACAAACCTAATGAACCCACACATTTGATATGGGAGCCTCTGCCAATTGTTTGCGCTATATCTTTACACCCAGATTCGGTTACGGTCGAAAGCTACAACACTTTAGACGACCGTCACATACAAAGGAGAAACTATTGGCCAACCGCTCGAAAAAAAAAAATCCACGACGATAAAAGCACTATTATCGATAGCCAACAAACACATCGCCGCGACATAAACCAGTATGATTCAAGGTTGCTTGCCTTGAACTGAAACGAGGGGAACTCGTGTTGTTTTGGTTGGACATGCCGCTGCTCTGCTACCGCTATAGATTTCCATACAGCTACATATTGTAACCAGATGGGCGCGCACTCACCTGGATGATGATGATGATGATGGAAGCTCTCTAGCGCATATAGCTGTTAGGCATCTGCTGGCATGTAGTTTGTAGTGTTGAGCTTGTTTTTCTTGCATTTCTTGTATTCGTGACCGCTTCGACTCTATTGCTCTCCTCTTGTAGAATATATTATTGGTCGGCGTGCTGTTCGTGTACAAATTGTTGTACTTTTGCCCAAACTGCAAATCGAACAACTTGGATGGCGCGTGTACTTTTTGCTGCTGCATCGAGTGGCCACTCGTTCCACAGCACGCTGGTTCAGAACACGAAAATTGTGCTTTAATTTTTGTTAATAAATCTTCTTTTTAGTATTATTATAAACATTACATTCATTTCTTATATCTAGGTGTTCTGTGTTAGACAACACTGTCATCCTAATTTGGTATAACAAAATTAAGCTTTTCTTAACATTTTGTTAACAACATATTACATTTCATTTGCCGTAGCAGTTCAGAATTTTTACAGGTGAGGTGATGCTTATAAGAGACAAAATAAACAAGCTTTCAATTTACTTCACCTACCTTAACCTAAATATATAACGCATCAATCGTGGCAATGGAAGATTGCAACGATATTTGTCAAAAGTTATTAATTATTTTATTTGACATTTGTTCCAATGTTTCAATCTTCTAAGTAACTCATTGGTACTGTACCAGGGAGGAAGCTTCACACACTAAGCTCTTATGGTGAATTTCACCGTAATCTCAACAGCTGAACAGTTCGGTGAAATAAAACACCGTAACTTCGTCGGAATTTAACGGATTCCGGTGATTTTTTACCGAATACTGTAAAAATTTACCGTACTCCGTTAATTTATTTTACCGAACTGTTCAGCTGTTGAGATTTTACAGGAATTCGTAAAATAATTTAAGGGTGCAGATTAACTTTCAAAGTTTTATTTTTAATCCTTTGCAGAGCTTTCTTCCTGGTATTACAACAGCTAGTCCATATTGGTACAGCATACAACATTGCTAGCCTGAAAATTAGTTTGAATATCAAATGCTTGTTCTTAAGACAAAGTTTTTTTTTCTATCAAGGAGATAAAGACATTTAATATATTTGTTACATTTGACTTAAATACCCTCAATCCACCAAGCATCACAGAGATTGTTTCAGAACTCAATAGGCTTAGGAGAATTTTTGAAAATTTTTCTCGCGTTTCACAGATATTCGAAATTATTCCATAAAGATTTCTGAAAATATTAAAGTCGGATTTCCGTGAAGAAGGATTTTAGGAAAAGTGCCAGGAGGATTTCCAAATAATTTAGGATGAGTTTTCGGAATTATGAGGGAAATTTCCCGAAAAATGTCGGATGGATTTCCATTAAAAAGATTGCTAAATATATCCCCGAGAAATATTTAGAATAATTTCAACTTTTTTTTTCTGGGCGTATTCCATAAGGATTTTTGAAAGAATCTTAGAGGAATTTCTGGAAGAATCCGTTAAAATTTAAACGGTATAATCTGACAGTGAAAGAAAAGTTTTGTATTATAGTTCCAGAAGAATCGGAATAATCCTGGTTCTAGTAGAATCTAAGAGGGATATCCGAAAAAGTCCCAGGGATATTCGCGGAAGCATTACTGATGAATTTGTAGAAATTCTGAGGTATTTTTTATAAGAAACCCCGAAAGATTTCTGGAAGGATCTTCAAAAGATATCCAGAAGATTCCCAGATTTTTAGTTTGACATCTGTCAGTTTGGAAAGTAATAATAGAAACATTGTAGGCAGAATTACATGGAAATTAAAATGGGAGAATCCCGCAAGGATTTCCATGATAATCCAACAGGGATTTCCAAGAGAAAGTCTCAGAAAGATTTCCGGAAGAGTCCCAGAGCCATCAGTGGGATAACTATTATAATTTTAGAATGATTACCTAACGAAACTAAGTGGAATTGCGTTAAGAATCCCCGAGAATCACACAGGGGCTCTTGGAAGTTTCTTTGAAAGTTTTTTCTATAGAATCATAAAGAAATTGCAAGAGGAATCCTTTTTCCAAGCTTTTCGGGAGTATTTCAAAAAAATACAGCTCTAAATAGATTTATGGAAGAACTTCAGAGAGATTCTCTGATAAATTTCAGAATGATTTCCTATAAAAAAAAGCCTTGACGATTACCGAAAGAATTTCAGAGAAATTTGTGGGAATATCCATGACAAATTTACGGAAAGATTGTTGGAATTTCTCGAAGAGAACTGGAGTGATTCAATTTATAATCCTTGATGAACTTCCGGAAGAATCCCAGAAGCATTAAGGAAAATCATCAACTTGGATTTCCGGTAGAATTCCAGAAGAATACAAAAGAAATTTTCGAAGGTTCCCTTGCACCGCAACTAATATATTTGGATATTAGATATTACATTTAACAGATACACGCTACGTATATTAAAGTTACATGAATGATGAGCAATGCTCGAAACATAATTGCAATAATCATCGATTGATTTTTTCCTACCGATTTGGTTTCAATCACATTTGTTTTTTTTTCGTGCACGTGCTCGAGAAATTTTTTTTTTCATGGTGTATTCGATGAACCCTATGCAACAAAAATAGTCGGGAGTCATTAAACGCACTCATCAAAACCATTTTGGTGAATATAACAACACAGCTAATGACAGCAAGCTGAGCCCAATTTAATTCGCTCACGCTCACCAATCAAGAAGTGTTGGTGATCATCCTGATAGTGTTGTTGTTTTTCTTGGGCAAGTTGAAATGAGTTTACTGACAAGTTTTCCGGAAAAGACTCCGCGTAATTTTTCACTTTCGGTTCTCGCTGGTAATGGTCAATTGATCAATTTATTCTCTTGAAAATTTGTCTCACCTTAAACGGAGAGGCATATAGCTTCTCCGCAACACATGAGAACCTGTTTATCGCTACCGTCGATGGGGGTGACAATGGGTCTAGGGGGTGAGATTGGGTCAAAACGGAAAAATATGTTTTGTGAAATATTTCAGCTAATAACGCTGATATTACTAAAATTAATAATTCATATGTTAGGGAACATATTATTACACATAATACATAACAATACACATTTTTAGAAATAGTAGTTTTTGTGTACTACATCAATAAACTTGCATGATGAAACTAGATAAAATTTACAACATTAAATTTCTCCTGTACAAAGTATCACGCATGTACTCTAGCCTCTATCGTTGTATTAGTAGAATGTTGAAAATCTTTTCATTACACATCACAGGTATTTTCCAGAATCTGTTTGATTTTCCCACAAAAAAATCATTTTTTTCGGTACGATGTCTAAAACATTGAAAATGGGGGTGAGATTGGGTCAAGCAAGAACGATAGTAAATGAAATTCCAAGTCCACTTTTTTGACATTTTACGGTGCCGGCTGTTCTCCTTTTTCATTAAGATGTGTTTATTCTTTCTAAATACAGCATCTCTGAAACATCAAACAAGTCTACTTGAATATTCCGTGCATTGAATAACAATACAACGCATTTTGACAACTTCTCAAACCAGCAACTGTGTTTCGTGCGAAGCAACATCGTAAATTTTTATCAAAATGGTTTTTTTTCTAAATTTAATTATTTATTAGTGTTTTTATATTATAGAAACATCTCACGGAAGTACAAATAAGTTGGATCGCTGAAATACCGGGATTATGTCGTCAACATCTGCCTGAAATGTATTGATCGTGGAATGTCGCACCAAAATTTAACTATTTGCGAAGGTTTAAAATAATCACTGTTTCAGTACACCTTTGGGGAAACTGAATGGGCTTTATAGCAATGGGGATGAGACTTTGAAGACAATTTGAGGGAAAAACCAAGAAAATTTATGTTAACTTGACGATTAATGTTGGGTTTACATATTTTTTCTCATAGCTCTTCAATTTTCAGTATAATCTTTCTTTTAAGTGGGTTTATCATACTTGTGAAACATCTTAGATATCTTTTTGTCTTGTTTGCATCGTTTTTTGTCAATATTTTTCAGTTGTGAATGGTTTTGAAATCATATTCTCAAAAACAAGTTATTTCAATTACAGTGACCCAATGTCACCCCCTCTATGGGGTGAGATTGGGTCATTTTTCATTCACTTGTGGTGCCGCTGTGAATAAATATTTGTCGTTAATTTTTTGAACAGTTGTTAATGTACCATCAAAGTACATACACACCAAATTTGAAGTTTATTGGAGTTAAATTGCGATAGTTATTCAAAAAATAAATCGCACATATCCCTTTTTGACCCATTGTCACCCCCAACGACGGTACTCTTGACATTTTAGTTTGATAATGGCGCCGGTCACGTTATTATGCCCATCGAAGATAGGAAGGAATGTTGATTAGATTGCCGTTGTTACTAGAAAACCGGAGAATCTCCTGCATTTTCCACAGCTGCTTTGAAAGTAGGAGAGTTCTTGTTAGTGATGGTGATGGATGAGGTATCCGACCGTTTGGATACCGCTGTGGTAAGCGGTTAAGTTGATTTATTAAATTCCAAACGATGACCATTAGACTGCCAACCCAGTCTATAACTTTTCCAAAGATAGCTACCCGATTTGAGCATATATATATATAAAAAAAGATTTCATGGTGTTAAGATACTAATATTCTACTATCAGAATAAAGTTAATGAGATGCCCTGCACTTCATAAGAAGACACCAAATTTGAAATCACGCTTTTGCATCGTAAACTAAAAATCGCACGTTCTCAAAGTTCTAAACCAGTGTGCGCTGAATGATTATCGATTGGTTTGAAGCGGCTGTCCAACTCAGAGTTCACGGTTTCAGCCTTCCCCCCGAGATCGTTGCATAATGAATGCGTACGGTGGTCAGGTGTGGTGGCTCGGAGGCTAGAAGATACAAGATGCGCTTCTTTGTTGAACTATCTTCGACGTCATAATACATTTAGCACACACAAACATTTCTACCGAGCATTACAATCTAGACATAGGCCATAGATATTTTTACACCGCCACGGTGCTCTCAAGTTACATGCAAAAGGGTTGTTCCATCCATTATGCACAGTAGGGTGGTTCAAATTGTAACAAATATCCAATCTCCCATATATTCCTAACAATCCTTATAACAAGAGTGTTCTGTGAAACTTTCCGCATTTTCGGTAGTGATTAAAAGGTTACTCAAAAACGAAGTAGGCTTAAATGGAATTTACAATGAAGAAATTTTGAAAAAATATTTAAAAAATGTTAGCACTGTAGAGGAAAAGCACCAATTTTCGACCTAGTACTAATTTCGACCTATTCATACGACTTTGGTCTACTTTGTATAGAAATCCGAAAATTTGCACAGATTTCTTGTAGGTCGAAAATTAGTGCTTTTCCCCTAATCTAAGTAAAAGTTTATCATCTCACAGTGGACTCTTTTCCTTCAATCCAAAATGAAAGAAGTTGCTGAATACAGTGACTCAATCGGACAAAAAGGAAAGACATATCCATCAATTTGATTGCTCCATGCTATACTATGTCCTCGAACAAAATAAGCCTAAAATTAATTTGTTTCTTTTGCAACTTATTAGGGCTTGTGAAAAAAAGTTCGATGATAACCAACTAGCATCTTTTTTCATATGAATTTTCAAAAAACTGTTAAAGACGTTGAATTTTGGGCTACTTTTGAGCAATTTTGATGAAAATTTGACAGAGCAAATATATGGGAGAAGGAGTTTTCGAATTTGTAGTTTGAACCGCCCTAATGCACAGCTAAACACGATCCACAGTTGTTGCAGTTCTCTATGCTAGAGCATCCTCATCTCATCCGTGGAGAAGCGAGCAATCACCCTCCCCCATCGTCGGCAAACGTTTAAAAACATGGGAGATGAATGAGGAATAAATTGTTGCTAATTATTGGTCGCTATTTGCGTGTCGTGGCCATTTCTTGGGCTTTTTTTTCGAGAAGCATCAGACGGATCACCGGCCATGTGTTCGGAGGGGTTAGGAATTCGCTTGCCAAAGCCATTCAAGCCACTATTGAGGCGAGCTAGTTTGAATAGTGGTTTTTGGTCGATTCTGAGGCAATTTGTGATTTCTTGTCAGGCATAGCACCTTGAAAAAATGAAGAAAAAAGCTGAGAACGCGGAAACACACGACGCGCGTGACTAGCTGAATTGTTGAGCTTTGAAGGACAGTTGTCTAGTGTGAAATAGTTTACGATTTCCAATGGCAAATATATTTGTTAAGGAAAAGTTGTGAGTGAAGTCTATGCTTGCGATTTGGTTCAAGTTTGATTCTAAAAAATAGAAAGTTTGCTTTTATTTGTTAGAGGTATGGCACCTTGCTAGGTTTTGTATTTTCACCCCAAGATGACTATTAGTTCACCTTTCCTTCATTATCTTATCTCTAGCCATTGGAAATTATAAATGTTGCCTTTAGAAAAAAAATCTACTGTCTTACTTCCATCCGGGTTACACAAAAATTCCTCAATCATTCCAAATTTTTATATTACGTTGTCATCTAAATGTCATCCCTAGCTTTTGAACAGCATAACCTTTTAAAGAAATATCACCATGCTGTTCTAGAGAGCATAGAAAATAACACGAGCCACATCTGACATTTAAAAGCAGTGTAGAGAAACATGTCACCAGGTACAATGCCGTTGATGCAAGACCAACTGAAGGCATCAATTGTTTTTTTTTTTCTAAAACCAACCTCAACTCTTTAGAACGGTGATGACTAAATTTAATCGACTTCCATCTTCATTACCGCCCAAAGTAGGTATTTGAAAATGACACTATTATGCGAAAAGTTTTCCCCTTGGCGATGTGTCACCAGAAACATCTTTCACCCTCAACGGGCACTTCCAGCAACAATTCCAAATAGTCACAACATTTAGCCATTCGATTTGCAAGCCGGAGCAGCTCATTGTTTGACTAAAATGTCACATTCATTTCCATATTTTATATCAAATGCAAGCTCTTTCCGTCTGTCGTAGGTCGACTGAGAAACCGCTGCCGAGTGAGGGAGAGAGTGGCGATTTCCCGGTGCTATCTTCTCACTTTGCACATCCCCAAGGTTGAACACGTCATCGCCGCCCCGAAGAAAGCCAAGAAAACGGAACCGAAATTGAAATTCAAAAGGCTAGGTAAAGCTTGTACATTTCCATGCACTGCCAGCCTATGCTTCTGCAGTTGACAAAGAGAGTTTAGTTTAATTATTATACCTTCCTACAGTACCCCGTTTCTCCGCCTTGAACGGTTCTCCATCGAGTTCCATCGGGGGGTGATAAAGTACCCAAATACAGTCTCTAGACTCTGATGTTGTAGTACACGTGTAGAATTTATTTCTGAAGAAAGACTGCTGCTGGTGCCGAAAGAAACATTTTCGGTGAAATTTGGCAAAAGATGGTACGGTTGCTTCGGAGCAGTAGCAAAAAGTACTAGGTAGAGTTCTGCATACTCGAGAAAGGATTGTTCTGCTGAGCACTTGGCAACGGCTCCAGTGGATGTCACTATCATGAGAATGTTAAATATTGGCTGTCTTTGAACACAGAATAATGGATTGGGGATTTGTCTGCGCTGTGTTCTTACCCAATGGGAAGAGAACTTGTTTAACAATCTGTGAACAGAAGGGATGTTCGTAATAATCTCTGCGAAGTTTTAGTTTTATAGGGCGGTTGCTCTTGGATTGGTTCGCGTCTCTAGATACTAGTGTAACAAAATCGATTTCTTTTAATTAATTTATTAGCAGTAAATTCCAACATTGAAATTCCGATCAACCTGATTCATGCTATAAACAATTAAATCTCAATTATAATTGTGCGCGTTTGAAACTGAACAATTTTTTTATTCTAATTTCCACTAGTGATTTTCTATTGGGATTTTCCAATAATGAAAGGAGGACAGAAACTACCTGCAAACAATATTGGCACAGAACTTTCCTTGGGTAAATCCATTCGAAATAAAAGATTGGAACGGTTACCCGACGGATGAAATTAATCTTGTGAACGAGCATGACTATAATTTACATGGTGGGTATGATTATTAAGTAAGCACTCATTAACTGAAAAATGAACGATTCGTTTGTGGGAAAGGCAGTCCTAAAAGTTAGACTTATGGTTGTCCCCGCAATTTGCGCATACAAACTTTTTGGCGTCTTCCTTCACAGGGCAGAAGTCCTTGGCGGGAGAATTTCCTCCGCAAATCATGCATTTAGCATCCATGCGGCAATGTTTGGTACCATGGCACTGAGCTAGGTTTTGAAATTTACCATAAATATTCTGGAAATGTTTCCATGCCACATGAACAGAACAAATATGTTATACTTTTTCCATGTTTTTTTTTATATTTTAGTTTATTTTAGTAAGCTAAATTAAGTTCTTTTAGATTGGATTTTCTTTTCCATTGTGATTATTCGGACTGGAAACAATCCAAGCAAATAATTATTTCACTTTTGATCTCTTCAGGAGATTTATAGTCACTTCAGCGACCTTTCAAGACAAGCTCTAACAAATGTCCATTTTTTTCGTCGTAATTGAAAAATTTTACCTCCTCCTCTAAATCAAACTGTGAGGAAAAAGGTACAGCTGAACACACTGAGTACATGTGCCATTCCGAAAGGAATTTTGCTTGTTCAATCAATGTCCAGTGGCATCATTCGAATTCGATTCATTTTAATTTAAAAAAACTGAAACATATTGAAGGCCACCAGTAGAACGTCAGAAACTTTTGCTTCATTGCTCGAGCAGCACCGATAGCTACTCGTTCCATCATTCTATTAATGAGCCGGACACGAACCAATGACTGACGGTGCGATGGCACGACATTTCAGGGACCCTGCGTATTTTATAGACCAACTCCGCACTGCATTACCGTCAGAATTTACATTTTTTAGTAGTTCATTTGTGGAACGCATATTGGTACCTCGAGCTAAGTAAGCTAACAAGGGAAGGTCACGATGGTGTTACACGGGGTTTTCAACCGGACTATTTTTGTTAGATTCTACATGTCGAAATATGAAAAACCCCAAAGCCTTTCGGGTGATGGACCAGTGGTGTAGCTAGGAGGGGCTCTAAAAGGGGCAATTTTGTACGTATATTATATTATTAAGCTAATTTGAAATTTGACAAAAATATTTTTTTTTTGTATTTATTGTGATGGTAGAGACCAGAATTTACATTAATGTATGTTTAAAATGTATTGTTTCCATGCCATAGGCGCAATCGGGATGAGTTTCTCATTGGTATACTATTCTAATAAAACCAAATTTGTTTTGGTATCCATATTCCATGTTAGTTACGCCAAAGGCATAAAAATACATTATAAACATACATTAATGTCATTTCTGTTCATTACTATCGTGATAAATACTGAGAAAAATCTTTTTGAAAAATTGTCAATCGACTCAATAATATTATATTCGTACAAAATCGACCCTTTCAGAGCCCCTCCTGGCTGCACCACTGGTCCATCACCCGAAAGGCTTTGGGTTTTTTCATATTTCGACATATAGAATCCAACAAAAATAGTCCGGTTGAAAACCCCGTGTAACACCATCGTGACCTTCCCTTGTAAGTTTGGAATAAGAATCCGGAAGGTGGGCAGTCATTCTAGATGTGGCGCACTAGTGGACACGGTGTAAGTTTAATCAGATAGCGCACACTAATTGAGTTTCACAACCCGAGAAGGTTACCGTTGTTGACTAGCGCTAGCACACGACCGGCGCATTGGTGGCAAGTTCCGAATTATCTTTACAAGCTTTTTGTGTTTTGCCGCCGCTTAGGTTTCCACACCACCACTGGCATGTTCAGGGCTTTGGTGCTTAGTTATCACTTATAAGGAATTACTATCTGATTGCGAAAAAGTTCAAAAACTTGCTATGCAGTTTGAAAGCGTGCACAACTTTAATTTGGAATTCACTACTCCAATTGAAAATCAAAACACTCAGGATTTCGAAAGCATTCTCAATCAAAATAACGGTTTCGAAAATTCCTGAGCAATTCGGAAGAAGTGAGAACTATTATAAAAAAAAAAAAAACAAAATTATGAAAGCCCCTGTTTTACATCCTCATCAACAAACCTTCATAGAGTAGCTAATTATTTTTGATTGAAATATTTTAGTTGGACAAATGGAAAAATGACAATGTAGTACCAATTTGAAAACCAGACAAAAACCATACAGAAGCTTCTAGCTATGGTCCAATCAGCTTGTTTTCCTCCATCAGTAAACTATTTGAAAAGGTCATTTTGAACAGAATGATGGCCCACATCAACGAAAGTTCAATTTTTGCCAATGAACAGTTCGGATCCCGACATGGAGATTCGACCACTCATCAACTTTTACGTGTAACAAATTTGATTCGTTCCAACATATTTGAAGGCTATTCTACTGGTTTTGCTCTTCTAGACACTTCAGGTTAATTATCAGTACTCCAGGTCTGAAAGACTTCCTGTAAGAGCTGGTGTTCCTCAAGGCAGCATTTTGGGTTCAATCTGACTTACCTGAGTTACCTCAGGGATGTCAAAAATCCTTGTTTGCGGATGACGCAGGCCTCTCCGTCAAAGGACGAATTCGTGTCATCTGTAGTCGTTTCCAAACATTTTGGATATATTTTCTTCATACTTGCAAAAATGGAAGATTTCTCCTAATGCTT